>NC_092874.1:360409356-361094543 GCF_028372415.1 Notamacropus eugenii
AAAGAAGAATTCAACAATATTTTGTTTACAAGAACCATAATTCTACCATAAAAAATCACACCAAATTAAAATAAAAGACTAGAACAAAATCTATTGTAATTCAACTGAGCTAAGAAAACAAAAGAGGTCACAATTACGATCTCAGAAAAGGGAGGCAATAAAAAGGCCTGGATTAAAAACTGATAAACAAGCTAACTACATTTTGCTGAAAGGTGTCAAAACAATGGATTAATTTCAATATTTCATACATAGATATACATACATATGTATGTATTTATGTTTGTGTGTATTTATATGTATACATGTATGTATTTATGTATATACAAACACATCAAATAGCTTAATATCTAAATACTTAAGTAGAGCTAATTAATTTATAGGTAGAAAAAGTCTCTAATACTACAGCAGGGGATGAGGCAGTGCTCAATGTGCCACTTTCAGAACTAGACAAATCTAACCAAAAATATGAAGAAGAAAGGATCTGAATAGAATTTAGAAATAGATATGATAGAGCTGTATTGATAATTGAATGGCAATAGAAAGGAGCAGACACATTCTCATTTGTGTATGGTACCATTTCAAAAATTAATCATGTATTAGGGCATAACAACCTCACAAACAAATGCAGAAGGCAGAGATTAAACATATGCTTTGCTAACCAAAATGCAGTAAAAATTTATATTCAATAAAGGACAATTGAAAAAAGGATTAAATTATTTTTATTTCATAGCATATGTCTTAGCAATGCAATGTTTTAAAAATGCAAGTGTTGCCTACTTTAAATACAGCACACAACATATTTTTCATGAATTTATTCCCAATAATAGTAATACCAATAGTAATGTTAGCACACTGAGACAGTGCTGAAATACTTTTTTTAATAGTAAAAAGATGCTATGTATTTTTAACATCACATTTTGACATTATGGTTCAGGGTCTGAGTTTTAATTCAGAGCAATACCATTGCATAGAAGCAAATTATATGAAAACAGATGTGGTGAATCATAACATAAATATTCTCTGGAGGGTTTTTACTTGTTTTTTCTTAACTAATTTGTCATCCCATTACCTTCTCCCATCCATTAAGCAAATAAAAAAAACATGGAAAAAATAAGCACTCAGTACATAGTTGCAAAATGCAACAAAACAAATTCCAACATTGACCATGTGAAAATGTATGATTTTTTCTCTGCATTATAAGTTCATTACCTTTTTAACAGAAGGTTAATGGAATGTTTCATCTTCTTTCTTTTGAACTTATTCATTAAAAAAGGAAAGGAATTAAGATTAATAAGAGAATAAATAAAAATTCTAATGAAGCAATGGGGCGGCTAGGTGGTGAAGTGGATGGAATTCCAGGCCTAGAGTCTGGAAAACTCATCCTCATGAGTTCAAATCTGGCCTCAGACACTTATTAGTCACTGTGTGACTCTGGGCAAGTCATTTAATTCTGTTTGTCTTAGTTTACTCATCTGTAACATGAGCTGGAGGGGGAAATGGCAAATCATTTCAGTTTCTTTGTCAAGAAAATCCCAAATGAGGTCATGAAGAGCCTAAATGGGGTCATGAAGAATTGGACATGACTGATAATTACTCAACAGTAACAAATATGAACTGGTGGGTCAACTAATAAATCATAGAAATAATAGACCATTTTATAAAAGATAATGATAATGATAAAAATGAGATGACATATCAAAATTTTTAGCATTTGACTATGGCAGTCCTAAGGGGAAAATTTACATCTCTCAACATTTTCACCAAAAACCAACCAATCAGGTATTCAACTAAAAAACACTAGAAAACCAACAAATAGAAATTCTGAAAAACCAAAAAAAAGATTATTAAAATTCAAAGTAAAAAGTCACTGAATAAAACTGAGATGATTTTGAAAAAATAAACTATCAGATAATTTTATTTTTAAAATGGAAAAGGAAAACCAAACTACCAATATCAAAAATGAAAAAAGAAAATTCACAACAAATTAAGAAATAATAGATATTAGAAATTATTTTGCTTAAAAATATGTAAATAAAACCAATAATCTAAACAAAATGGATTAATGTTTATAAATGAATAAAATATCCGGATTAGCAGAAAAATAGATGATGAAAAAGTCCAATCTTAGAAAAAGACATTGATCAAACCATAAAGGAATTCACAAAGGGAAAACTTTAGGACCAGATGGTTTTATAAGTGGAATAATTAAGTCAAATATTACACGAACTATTAGCAAAATTAGGAAAAGTAACGATGAACTGTTCCAACGTTTTGGAGAACAATTTAAAATTACCTCCAGAGTTATAAAACTGGGCATACCCTTTGGCCCAGCAATACTACTATATTGCTTCCCAAGATAATCACAGAAAAAGAAAAAGAACTTAAATGTTCTAAAGTATTTATAGCAGTTTTCTTTGTGGTGGCAAAGAACTAGAAATTAATGGGATGTCCATCATTTGGGAAATGACTAAACAAGTTATGGTGTATGATTGTAATGGAACACTACTACGGTGCTATAAGAAAAGATGAGTTGCTTGATTTTTGAAAAAACTTGGAAAGACTTGCATGAAATAATGACGAGTAAAATGAGCACGACCAAGAGAACATTGTACATGGTAGCAGCAATATTGTTCTATGAACCACTTTGAACAACTAAGTCATTTTGAATATTATAAATATTCAAATCAGCTACAAAGGACCTATGGAGGAAGATCCAGAGAACGAACTGGTAAAGACAAGTATGTATAATACGGCTGTATATACTATATCACATGCATATTTGTGTCTAAAGGTACCTTTCACTAGAGTGGATGGGGAGAAAGAAAAAAGTGAACACAGAACAAAAGAAAACTTAAAAGGAAGCACAGAAAAGCAGAGTAGCTTTGAAAAATAAGTTTCACTACGTTACATAGTTTTTCAAAAAAGTAAAAAATGTTAAATGGAAATTCATGGTTTTATATTGAATTCAATATATATTAAATTAAATTATATATATAATTATATATTAAATATATATATTTTATATATTCATGGGTTTATATTTTATGTTGAATTGAATATTATATTCAATGTTGTGCTGTGTACATGGAAATTTTTTTTGTCCTTTATGTATTTGTATTTAAGTTCAAAATGAATAAAAATATTTTGAAGACAAAGATAGGAAAGGAGATCTAAAGAATTCTGTGATACAATGACAACATTGTCAACTATTATATTGATGTCTAAACCAAGAAAGTTGAAATAGAAAAGAAACTTATAGATCAATATTCCTAATGAATATTGATGTAAAAATTTGAAAAATATTGGCAAAGAGAATACAGCAACACATATCACATATAACACAGAGATAATATACTGTGATCAAGTTGGCTTTATATCAGTGATGCAGGGCTAGTCAAGACTGGAAAGATTATAAATATAATTGACTATTGAGGGAATAAGAAGGAATTAGAGTAGTAACTAGTCTACTGTGGGAACTGAGTGAACCACATTGAGTCCATCTTGTAACTCAGCTCTGGAGCTAGCTTAGTTTCTCCTCAGTTAGGGTTCCAGTCCAACTTGTTCTATGAGAAAACTTTATTCATTTGTGGGAATTGGAAGAAAACCTTATTGCATGTCGTGCATGGCTGGGAAATTGGACTACCTCCAGCTTTTTCTTACAGACCTTTAACCAAGGACCTAAATTATGCTTACCAGAAACCCCATCAAATCCAAAGATTGATGCAAGGAATTTTCTCACAGTTGTATTTCTCAAGCAATCCATATGTCTCTTCTGAAAAATGGTCCCCTGCTGATCAATCAGTTATTATTCCCATGTTTCCTTGATGGCTTACAGATACTTGGGCAGGGGGACATCCCATTTCCTGAATTCAAGGAATTGTATCTGTTCACTCTCCTCCTCCTAACTGGGAAAGTCCCTGATCTTTCCTCTGATTAGAAATCAGACTATCTAATGTTATATTATTTCCTTTTAATTAATTGGTCTTATTTCAATAATTTCACTAATTTAATTTTTAATGTATCAAGGTCTATCCTCCACCTGTATTTGGGATACAGACCTAAACAGAGTAGGTTTGGTCCCACTTTGTTAAGCAATTGGCATAATTACTTAATAAATCTATATGCTCAAATCAAACATTTGTTTTTCTTAGTCACTTCATCTTTCACCTATCAGTTTTTTGGTGAGCCATGCTGGTCATGTCAGAACTCAGATCCTGGCTCACAGTTCTAAAGAAAAAACTTCCTAGAGATCTCTGGTTAATTTTCACCAAGGGACATTTTCATGAAAGACTGCCTCTGGAGGTGGGAATCATACTCTCAAACCCATTTTTTTTTCTGAGCTCAGGTAAGGTTTAGGGTACTGATGTGATTTTTTATTTTAAGGCTTGGCAATTACCCCAGGGAATGGAGAAGTTTAGGTTTTGGATACTTGGGGGCTCACCCCAGGGACTTTTGAAAGGTTTGGATCCAGTTTTGGGTTGTCCCTAAGGAGAGAGTGGTTTAGTTTTGCCCCAAGGAATGAGAGGGTTTAGAGTTATTGGATTTCCCCCCAGGAAATTTTAGGTTTGCCCCAGGGATTGGGGAAGTTCAGGATTGCTTGCAAGGATTAAAGAAGTCTAGGGTTAAATTAGGTTTGCCTCAGTGATTGGGAAAAATTGGAATTGCCCAAGGGACTGGGGAAGTTTAGGGTTAGATTTGGTTTATCCCAGGGAATGGGGTGATCTAGAGTTAAGTTTCAGGTTTTAAGAAGTTGTGACAGGGGTGGAGCTAAGATGTCAGAGTAAAAGTACGATCTTACCAAAGCTCTCCCCCCAAGTGAAGCCAAATACCTGTAAGAAATGACTCTTACCAAATTTTGGAGCTGCAGAACCCATAGAATGCCAGAGAGAAGCAAATCTTCAGCCCAAGACAGCCAGGAAGGTCGACAGGAAGCAGCTATCACTTCGTGCTGGGAGCAGAGCACAATCTAACATAGTCTGCATCAGCATAGATGGGGCTTGAGCAGGTCTTGGGGGGACTGAATGTCTGGCACCTGTGGTGGTTTACAGACTTCATGACCTCAAAACGTCAAAGACAAATTGAAAGGTCAGTGTAAAAAACCTGTCAGACCTTTGTGAGAGAGTAAAGTGGTCCAGCCTCAGCCCCAGGGCAGCAGAGGGAGTGCAGGAGTCCACAGCAGCAGCTTTTCTGGAGCTCTAGGCCCACAGATTGGGGGTGGGGGGGTGGGGATCAAGCAGCTGATAGTACACCTCCCCACCCCCATTGGAAACAGAGAACTACCTTGACAAAGAGCTCAAAAGTCAAGTAAATGGCTGGGAAAATAAGCAAAAACTGGAAAAAGAATCAGACTATAGAATTTTACTTTGGATACAAGGAACACCAAAATATACAAACAGAAGAAGACAAAAATGTTAAAGCTCCTATATCTAAAGCCTCCAAGAAAAATATGTATTGGTCTCTAAGCCATGAAAGAACTCAAAAAAGATTCTGAAAATCAAGAGAAGTAGAGGAAAAATTGGGAAGAGAAATGAGAATGATGCAGGGAAATCATGAAAAACAAGTCAACTGCTTACTAAAAGAGACCCCAAAAAATGTTGAAGAAAACCAAACTTAAAAAAATAGACTAACCCAAATGACAAAAGAGATTCAAAAAGTCAATGAGGAGAAGAATGCCCTAAAAAGCAGAATTAGCCACATGGAAAAGGAAGTCCAAGAGCTCACTGAAGGAAATAATTCCTTAAAGATTAGAATGGAGGGGGAGGAGCCAAGATGGCAGAGTAGAAAGATATATATATGCTAGCTCCTAACCCACAGGCCATAAAATACCTATAAAGAAGAACTCCCAGCAAATTCTGGAGCAGCAGAAGCAACAGAACAACAGAGTGGAGGAGTTTTCTGTTCCAGAGAGACCTGAAAAACTGACACGAAAGGTCCATTGTGCACTGGACTCAGAGCAGAACCCAGCCCTGCCTTGGTCGCATGGCACCAAGAGAAGCAGATCCCAGCAGGCTTCAGGGACAGAATCTCCAGCAGGCAAGCAGGTCCCTCCACGCACAGGTGCCAAAGGTCAGTGAGAGGGCTTTTTGGCTGGCCGAGAGGGGAGTGGGGTGACCCCATATCTCAAGCCCCCTCGGGAGGCAGCAGTGGAGGCAGCAGCAGACAAGGGCTCCCAAAGCAGCCAGGAGCTTGGATCCATTGTTGAAGGTCTCCATGTAAACCCCCGGAAGGGAAATGAGCCCCATGTGGCAGCCCTGCCCCCAACTGAGCACCAGAACTTAATCTCACACTGAGCGCTGCCTCCACCAAAAGCCCTGAGGCAGGGAAGCAGCATTTGAATCTCAGACCCCAAGTGCTGGCTGGGCAGAACTGGAGGCGAGGTGGGTGTGGAGAGGAAACTCAGAAGTCAAGTCACTGGCAGGGAAAATGCCCAGAAAAGGGAAAAAGAAATAAGACCATAGAAGGTTATTTTGTTGGGGAACAGATATTTCCTCCCATCCTTTCTGATGAGGAAGAACAATGCTTACCATCAGGGAAAGACATAGAAGTCAAGGCTTCTGTATCCCAAACATTCAAAATAAATATTCAATGGGCTCAGGCCATGGAAGAGCTCAAAAAGGATTTTGAAAATCAAGTAAGAGAGGTGGAGGAAAAACTGGGACCAGAAATTAGAGAGATGCAAGAAAAACATGAAAAGCAGGTCAACACCTTGCTAAAGGAGACCCAAAAAATGCTGAAGAAAATAACACCTTGAAAAATAGGCTAACTCAATTGGCAAAAGAGGTTCAAAAAGCCAATGAGGAGAAGAATGCTTTCAAAAGCAGAATTAGCCAAATGGAAAAAGAGTTTCAAAAGCTCACTGAAAAAAAATAGTTCTTTCAAAATTAGAATGGAACAGATGGAGGCTAATGACTTTATGAGAAACCAAGAAATCACAAAACAAAACCAAAAGAATGAAAAAATGGAAGATGATGTGAAATATCTCATTGGAAAAACAACTGACCTGGAAAATAGATCCAGGAGAGACAATGTAAAAATTATGGGACTACCTGAAAGCAATATCAAAAAAAGAGTCTAGACATCACCTTTCATGAAATTATCAAGGAAAACTGCCCTGATATTCTAGAACCAAGGGGCAAAATAAATATTGAAAGAATCCACCAATCATCACTGGAAAGAGATCCGAAAATAGAAACTCCTAGGAACATTGTGGCCAAATTCCAGAGTTCCCTGGTCAAGGAGAAAATATTGCAAGCAACTAGAAAGAAACAATTCAAGTACTGTGGAAATACAATCAGGATAACACAAGATCTAAACAGCTTCTACATTAAGGGATCAAAGGGTGTGGAATATGATATTCCAGAAGTCAAAGGAACTAGGACTAAAACCAAGAATCACCTACCCAGCAAAACTGAATATATTATAATACTTCAGGGGAAAAAATGGTCTTTCAATGAAATTTAGGACTTTCAAGCATTCTTGATGAAAAGACAAGAGCTGAAAAGAAAATCTGACTTTCAAACACAAGAATGAAGAGAAGCATGAAAAGGTGAACAGCAAAGAGAAGTCATAAGGGACTTACTAAAGTTGAACTGTTTACATTCCTACATGGAAAGACAATATTTGTAAATCTTGAAACTTTTCAGTATCTGGGTAGTTGGTGGGATTACACCCACACACACACACACACAGAGACAGAGAGACAGAGAGCACAGAGTAAATTGAATAGGATGGGATCATATCTTTAAAAAAGAGAAATTAAGTGGTGAGAGAGAAATATATTGGGAGGAGAAAGGGAGAAATGGAATGGGGCAAGTTATCTCTCATAAAAGAGGCAAGCAAAAGACTTTTTAGTGGAAGGAAAAAGAGGGAAGGTGAGAGAAAAACATGAAGTTTACTCTCATCACACTTGACTCAAGGAAGGAATAAAATGCACACTCATTTTGGTATGAAAACCTATCTTACAATACAGGAAAGTGGGGGAGAAGGGGATAAGCAGGGTGGGAGGGAGGATGGAAGGGAGGACAATGGGAGAAGGGAACAATTTGAAGTCAACACTCTTGAGGAGGGACAGGATCAAAAGAGAGAATAGAAGCAATGCGGGGCAGGATAGGATGGAGGGAAATATAGTCAGTCTTGCACAACACAACTATTATGAAAGTCATTTGCAAAACTACACAGATATGGCCTATATTGAATAGCTTGCCTTCCCAAAGGGAATGAGTGGGGAGGGAGGGATGAAGAGAAGTTGGAACTCAAAGTTTTAGAAACAACTGTTGAGTATTGTTCTTGCTACTAGGAAATAAGAAATACAGGTAATGGAATATAGAAAGTTATCTGGCCCTACAGGACAAAAGAGAAGATGGGGACAAGGGAAGAGAGGGATGATAGAAGAGAGTGCAGATTGGAGATAGTGGCAATTAGAATGCTTGGTGTTTTTGGGATGGGGGGAGGAGACAAATGGGGAGAAAATTTGGAACCCAAAATTTTGTGAAAATGAATGTTAAAAGTTAAATAAATAAATAAATAAAGATTAGAATGGAACAGATGGAAGCTAATGACTTTATGAAAAATCAAGAAATTATAGAACAAAATCAAACAAATGAAAAAATAGCAGACAATGTGAAATATCTCAATGGAAAAACAACTGACTTGGAAAATACGTCCAGGACAATTTAAAAATTATTGAACTACTTGAAAGCCATGTTCAAAAAAAAGAACCTAGACATCATCTTTCAAGAAATTCTCAAAGAAAACTGCCCTGATATTCTAGAACCAGAGAGTAAAACAGATATTGAAAGAATCCACTGATCACCTCTTGAAAGAGACCCCCAAAGGAAAATGCCTAGGAATATTGTAGGCAAATTCCAGAACTCCCAGGTCAAGGAGAAAATATTGCAAGCAGCCAGAAAGAAACAATTCGAGTATTGTAGAAACACAATCAGGATAACACAAGATCCAACAGCTTCTACATTAAGGGATCACAGGGCTTGGAATATGATATTCCAGAAGTCAAAGGAGCTAGGATTAAAGTCAAGAACCACCTACCAGCAAAACTGAGTATAATACTTCAGGAGAAAAAATGGTCATTCAATGATATAGAGAACTTTCGATATTCTTGATGAAAAGATCAGAATTGAATATAAAATTTGACTTTCAAACACAAGAAGCAAGAGAAGCATAAAAAGGGGCATACTAAAGTTGAGCTGTTTACATTCTTACATGGAAAGATCATATTGGTAACTCGAGACTTTTCTCAATGTTAGGGTAGATAGAAGGAATACACACACACACACACACACACACACATGGCACAGGGTGAGTTGAATAGGATGGGATAATATCTAATAAAAATTAAGAGGTGAGAGAGGAATATATTGGGAGGAAAAAGGGAGAAATAAAATGGGGGCAAATTATCTCTCACATAAAAGAGGCAAAAAATGGAGGGGAAGAGTGGGGAGATGAGAGGGAAAGAGCGAGCCTTACTCTCATTGCATTTGGCTTAAGGAGGGAATAACGTACATGCTCAATTTGGTATGAAAATCTATCTTACACTACAGGAAAGTAGGGGGACATGAGATAAGCAGAGGGAGATGATAGAAAGGAAGGCAAATGGGAAGAGGGGTTAATTAGAGGTAAACACTTTTGAGGAGGGATAGGGTCAAAAAAGAGAATAGAATAATGGGATGGAGGGAAATGTAGTTAGTCTTTCACAACATGACTATTATGGAAGTGTTTTGCATAACCACACATGTATAACCTATATTGAATTGCTTGCCTTCTCAGTGGGGATGGGTGGGGAGGGAGGAAGGGAGAGAAGTTGGAACACCCAGTTCTAAAAACAAATGCTAAATATTGCTTTTACAAGCAACTGGGAAATAAGATACACAGGCAATGGAATATAGAAATCTATCTTGCCCTACAAGAAAATAGAGGGGATGGGGATAAGAAAAGGGAGGGGTGTGATAGAAGGGAGGGCAGTTTGGGGGAAGGGATAATCTGAAGGCATGCTGTCTTGGGGTGCTGTCAGAGGGGAGAGATGGGGAGAAAATTTGGAACTCAAAATCTTGTGGAAGTAAATGTTGAAACTAAAAATTAATTAATTAATTAAAAAAGGTGTGACAGAAGATGAATTCCAGCAGTAGCAGCAGTAAGTCCTACCTTGGATAGTTTTTGATAGCATGGAACCAAGGGATCCTCCCAATAATTACAGGAATGACTAAGTAATGGGAAATTGAATTATGTGGCATTTGGCATAAAGCTGTAATAAATTCAATTGATTTCAGCTGATTCAGATGTTTTGGCTAATTCAACTCTCATCATCATTGCAAATTAAAGAAATTAATTCTAATCACTGAAAAATCTTAATCTGGTCAGATAAACTTTTGGTTTTTCTGGGCAACTTTAAGTGATGGTTTCTATCCACATCCCTCTAAAAGGGGTTTCTTCTTTATATTCTTTGTGTCAGTCTTATCATTTTATCTATTTTTCTGTGTTTGTAAAATGTCAGATTTTTAAGGGGAAAATGCAACCAGCCAGAAAAACTGCCGTAAGGTTATAGCAAAAGAGTTTAGAATGCTAGGGAAAATTAATGAAGTTTCATATTTCAAACAGTTTTCCCAGTGAGCAGGACTAGCTCTCACTTTAGGCTTTCAGCAGGAGATTTGATTTTAAGAAAAGGGAAGAAAAATAACCTGCAGGATGTTTTTCCCCATCATTTCAACCTTGGCCACATTGGAATTACAGAAATAAAATGAGATGATCAAAGTTTGTAAAACTGACAAAAATATCTTTGTATATTTTGGAGGTTTGGAAATAAATCATTTTAAGACTGCAGTCCTGGGGCTTTGAGTAATTCCAGGAACTCACCTCCTTCTTAAATACCATTCTTTAGAATTTGTTTTTAAGGAAAAGTAAAAATTTAAATTCTATAAAAATTTCAGGGGTAAATAAAACTGAGATCAATTTCCTCCCTGAAGATTGATAGGGCCATTGTTTTTGTATAATGAAGGAAGGCAGCTATCCTAAACAATCTCAGTGTGAATGGGGAGGGGAAAGGTATATGGTTTTCATTTTACAATTTATCTGAGACTGAAATAGCTGCCTCTCGTTAACCTTTCTTTGACTATGAAAACAGAAAATTGTGTTTAGATCAGGGACCTCTGTGAGTCTTCCAGTTCAGAGAACCTCCCCTTCTGACCCTATTAATCCCTCTTATCTCAGATAAGATTCCCAAATAAAGGTGTTGTAAAAAATGCTAGAAAAATGCAGGCAAACCTGAGTTATATTCTGGTCTCAAAAATGTATTAGCTATGCAATCTTAAACAAATTATCTTAATCTCTGTTAGCCTCAATTTTCTGATCTGTAAAGAGGAAAATAATATGGGTACCCATATTATTTTTGAGGATCAAAATGGTGAAATTATTGTGAAGTGCTTAACACACTGACTGGAATATGGTAAATATTATATAAATGTTGACTATTGTTGTTATCTTTAATCAAATGTGATTGTTCCATACTTGATAACTTTAACATGGGCTTTAGATGTGATCAATATAAAATATCAAAGGTAATAAGATTAATTCTTTTTATATAGGATAATTTGGAAATGTACCCAGCTGCATTGATGTCATCTGACTGGTAACAAGTTTTGTTTCATTTTTTAAATACATGATATTGAGATGTTATATTTCTAAATTCTCTTATATTGTAATATTTAAGTGTCAATTAGAAATTTGAGTCAAGTGAAATCTTGATTTAGATGAATAATAATGCCAAGAGTATTGCAGGAAATAAAAAAACACAAATCTTCAATATTTCTGGGTGTTACCAATTAAATTCAATAGGAAAATGCAGAAAAAATCCAATTAAAATAACTACAGAATTGTAAAATACATGGAGTCCACCTACCAAAGTAGTACAAAACACTGTTTATGGAAACAGTTGAATAATTGGAGAAATATTAATTCTCATGGTTAAGTCAAGACAACATAGCAAAAATGACAATGTTACCTAAATTAATTTCCATATTGCATTACATACTGATCAAACTACCAGAGGACTAATTTATAAGCCTTTTTTAAAAAAATCAAACTAATAATGAAATTCAACTGGAGGAATAAAACATCAAGAATTTAAAAGGAAATGAAAAAACTGGAAAGGAAGGGATCAGAGGTACCAGATCACAAATTATACTACAAAATAGTAATTATCAAAAAAATTTGGTTAAGTGATTAAGAAATAGAGAAGTTGATCAACGGAACAGATTAGATGTGTAATATACAGAAACATATGAACCCAGTGACCTAGAAATAAATGAACCTAGTGACCTAGTGCATGAAAAACACAACACGCTAAATTTTGTGGATAAGAACTTACTCTGGGGGGGAGGAGATGGAGAGAATGAAAAAAGTAGAAGGCAGTCTAGCAGAAATTAGGTCAAGACCTGTGGTATGACCAAGGTAGGTCATACCGCATACTAAGACAAACTCCTAATGAATATATGAATTAGACAATAAGACTGATAACATAAACAAACTAGAGGAACAAGGATGAAATTATTTTTAAGATTCTACAAATAGGGAGTTTACAACCAAACAAGGACTAAAAAAGATCACACACAACAAAACAGGCAATTTTGATTACATACAATTTAAAATTATGTTTTTTCATAAACATAACTAATGTAGTTAAAATTAGAAGGGAAAAAGGTAACTGCGGCACTGGTGGGGGAGGGAATCCTTACATTGATAGGGGTCTCATTCCCAAGATATATATGAAATCAATTCAATTTATAAGAATGTGTCATTCTCCAGTTAGTCAAAAGATATGAACAGGCATTTTTTAAAGGAAGAAATTAAAGTTAACAATGGCCATATTTTTTTAAATGTTCCAAAATCACTAATCACAAAAATTATTAGAAAAATGCAAATTAAAGCAAATCTAGAGATTCCACTTTATTCTATTCTACTAAATTATCAAAGTTGACAAAAAAGGAAAATCAGAAATATTGGAGGGAATAGGGGAAAACAGACACTTTCATGTACTGTTGGTTAAGCTGAGAATTGGTCCAGCCATTCTGGAAAGCAATTGGAAACTATACCCCAAACATTACTACACCGTGACCTTTGACCTGGTGATATCACTGCTAAGCCTTCACACCAAAGGGATCAGAGAAAAAGAAGAACCAATATTTACAAAAATATTTATAGCAAATCTTTTTATAATTTAAAAAACTAGAAACTTAGGTATTCATCAATTGAGGAAAGGTTGAACATATTTAGTATACAAGTGTCATAGAATAATACTGTGTTTTATGAAATTATGAAGTTTCAGAGAGACAAGGGAAAACTTGTATGAAGTGATACAGAGTGAGGTGAGAAGAACCAGGAGAAAAACGTATACAATAGAAGAAACTAAGTAGTATGTAGATGGAGTGCTGGACTTGTATCTGGAAGACCTAAGCTCAGATCTGACTTTGGGTACTTGAAGTGTTCAGAGAGGACTGGCACCTCTGGTGTGAGGGCTGTGAGCCCTCTTCAAGGCTGCTTATCCAGTTTTGGTATACACCTGCCACCCAATTCTCACTTGAGGCTCCAAGTTGTTATAATGTGCCTAGAGGCAGATGGGCTAAATAAGGTTGAGGGTAACCAATGGGCCTCAAATTCATTAGTGAGTTAGGGATGGGAAAGATGTGAATAATTTTTTCCAATAGGCCATGAAGGCATTGGAAGCAGGTACTGTGGAGCACTGAGAGCTTGATCAGATATTGAAGACACCAAGTGATCCACTGCATCCCAAACCATCATCCATTGTCTTGACTTTTGTCGTCACTGAACTCTGATGACTCTGAAAGAGACAATGAGGCTGCTAACTTTACATAACTGTCTCACTTAAATCCAATTACACAAAGTAAAAAGACATCACCTATGCAATTTTACATTTTATTATTTCATTATTTTATTTTAATATTCATTGTTTTACTATTTGATTGCTACTATTTTATTATTTCATCTACTTTGAAGTCCTGTAGAGACAAGCTAGTGATGAAGCAGCAGATGTAGATATACCAGGAGCTGTAGTCACAACCCTACACTTAGGAGGCCCAGGGCACAGGGTTGTCTTCTTAATGTATTGAGGCAGCAGTGGGATTCAGCAGCCCCCTGGGTGTCTGAGCAGCCTTTTCTAAGAACCACGCTGCTCACCTCCTGGTGTGAGGAAGGAGGTAGAAAAGGTGCCTACTTCACCTAACCCCGGCCCAGCTACCCCAACAGGCAGGGATCCTACCCTGCAGTTGAAACAAAAAAAAATAGACAAAAACTTTTGTGATGATTCCAGTCATCATTGGTACATGGAATGTGTGCATGCTTATAGACAACACAAAACCCAATAGACCTGAAAGAGGAACAGCTCGTGTTGCAAGAAAATCCGGAAAGTATCACATCCAAATAGCAGCCCTGAGAGAAACAAGACTGGCAAATGAAAGCCAGCTTACTGAAGTAGGAACTGGATACACATTTTCCTGGAATGGCTGCATAGACGGGGAGCACTATGAAGTTGGCATAGATTTTGCAATCAAAATTAAAATACTCAAAAAGTTTGTATGCCTTCCAAAAAAAGTGAATGACAGACTCATGAGAAATGCAACAGCCACTTTCAGAAAAGTGCCACACCAACACGATCAGGGCATATACTCCTATCATAACAAACCCGGAGGAGGTCACAGAAATTTATTATGAAGACCTAGACACCCATGTCATCAATATGCTGAAAGAAGACAAGCTAGTAATTCTGGGAGACTTTAACACCAGAACAGGTACAGACTATCAGACATGACAAGGTATCCTTGGAAGAACAGACGCAGAAACATCAGTGGTGACCTAACACTGAAGACTTAGGCATCTCATGTTCTTCTCATCATCAACATTGTCTAAGACATCATGGATGCACCCTTGCAACAAATATTAGCATTTAACAGACCATGTCATTGTAAGAAGAGACAGACAGGATGTGAGGGTGATGAAGGCAATGTGCTGGACCAACCATAGATTCATCTTCTCCAAGGGAAACATGAACAAAAGTGACAGTTCCAAGAGAAGATAACTTTCAGAAGACTCAACAACAACAGACTAGAATGCTTCTCTGTGTGTGAACGGTTTGTTGCTGACAAGGAAGAAAAGCTGGACCAACACAAATTTGGCAACAGTGGAGCAGAAAAGGAGTGGGCAGCTTTCAAAGTGCAATACCATATCTACTCATCTGGGCCAGAACACTTGCAAAAATCAAGACTGGTTTAATAAAATGATGGGGAAATGCAGAAGCTATTAAATGAAAAATGAGAACTCTACAAGGTTTAACAGCATGATAACTTGTCTTTTTCTAAAATAGCATTTAACTCCATCAAAAATAAAGCACAAGTGAAGTTTAGAGAGATGCAGGATTCTTGGCTCAGTAAGAAAGCAGATGAAATTCAATTTTATGCCTATAGCAACAATTCAAACTGCTTCTATGATGCCCTGAAGGCTGTTTATGGGTTAGAGATCTATGGTACAATTCAGCTTTTCAGCACTGATGGAGCTATACTGATCGGTAATAAGGACATGATCCTGAAGAGATGGACTGAACACTTCTATAGTGTTCTCGATAGACTGCCAACCAATCCTGAAGCCATTGACCATATGCTTCAGGTTGAAGTCCATCCCTCTTTAGCCAAACATCCAACTGAAGCAAATGTATTAAATGTCATTAGGCTCAACTCATGGAACAAAGTAATGGTGTTGATTATATTCCAAAAGGGTTTTACAAGGCAGGGGATCCACTGCTCACACAGAAGATGACTGAAATCTTCCAAGTTATACAGGAAGAGGAGATCAAGGATGTCTCCATTGTCCATCTCTACAAAAGAAAAGGAAATAGATTGTCCTATGACAATCACAGGAAGGTCTCTCCCTTAGTCATTGCTGGCAAGATTCTTGTCTGAGTCCTTCTTAATAGCTGAGGAACAGCTGACATGTTTGCTGCTTAACAACTCCAGGAGAAATGTCAGGAACAAAGCAGAAGTACGTACAAAACATTCATTAACCTGACCAAGGTCTTCAGCACTGTCAGTCGTGAGGGCTTTTGGAAGATCATGACAAAATTTGGTTACCTAGAGTTCATCAGTATTGTACACCAGTATCATGATGGCATGCTCGCACAGGTTCTGGATGGTGGACAATGCTCTCATGCTTGTCCAGTTGCCAATGGAGTGAAGCAGGAGTGTGTGCCTGCTCCCATGCTTTTTAGCATGATGTTTTCTATGATGCTGTCAAATGCCTTCAACAACCACCAAAATACCATCAAAGTCAGCCACCACAATGATGATAAATTATTTAATTTGAAAAAGCTACAAGCCAAGATTAAAGTGGAGAAAGAGTTGTATGACTTTTTGTTTGCAGATGATTGTGCATTCAGTGCAGCCTCTGAGGCCAAGATGCAGGAGAATATGGATTGATTATCTGCCTCTTGGGCTAATTTGGACCTGACCATTAACACCAAAAAAAAAACCCAAAAAAAACAAAACCAAATTTCTCCACTGGCCAGCACCATGCCATCAATTTGTGGAACTATCAGCTACAGCAAATGAAGAAATTTTGAATGCTATGGATAAGTTCACTTACTTTGGCAGTACACTTTCCAGAAGGTGTATATAGATGATGAGAGGTTAATGCACACATCGCTAGAACTAGCTCAGTGTTTGGGAGGCTCCAAAAGAAATTGTGGGAGAGAAGAGGTTTTAATCTACTTACCAAAATAAAGGTCTACAGAGCTGTTGTGCTAATTTCATTGTCATATGACTGTGGCACCTGAACAGTCTACCAGAACCATGTCAGAAAATTGAATTGTCTTAGGAAGATTCTAAAAATCACATGGCAAGATAAAGTACTGGATTCTGAGCTTCCTTCTCAAGATGATTTACCAAGCATTCAAATTCTACCACAGAGAGTATAACTCCAACGGCTTGGCCATATTGTTTGAATGCTAAACACACATTTGCCTAAAAGACTATTTTACAGAGAACTCACACAAAACCGGAGTTCATACGGAGGTCAGAAGAAGCACTACAAGGGCATCTCTCTGAAGACTTTGTTTTTGACTGTGAGACATGGAATACTTTGGCATAGGACCATCCAGGATGGTATGACCACATCAAAACTAACTATATCTTCTATGAGCAAAGCAGAATTGCAGTAAATCAAAAAAAGTGAGATATGCCAATTTATAGACATTTCCTTCCCAAATGTTCAAATGAACTATTTGTTTCCAACCTGTGGTAGACCTTCTAAGCTCATAATGTTTTGATCAGCCACAGTTGAACATACTGGACACTGACCCCGACCTTGTGATGTCATTTTGGTTCTCTTTGGTTACAAATGACAATAACAAGCAAAATGACAACAAAAATGAGGTGTGATCTTTTGCAAGTCACTCAGTCACTGTCTGCCTCATCTGTAAAATGGGCATAATAAATAGCCAACCCCCCCACCTCCTCTTCTTTCATCTTCACTCTCCTTAACCTTACCCCACCTATGTTCTGCTCCAACTCTACCCATCTTTTCCACTGTGCCCAATGGAATTTCTGTTCCATAGTGAATAAACATCCCTTCATTCTGAACCTCATTCTCTCATCTTCCTTCCATTTACTCATCTAACCTTCAATTACCTTTGATGACACGATATCCTGGTTATCCTCTTCACCACTGTTGTACTTTTATTCACAGCCCTTGACACAGTGGTGCAGAAGGGGAATTCAAAATCCTTCTTCTTTTCCCCTCAATGTCACTTCTGGATTCTCCCTTTACTACCATCAGTCCACAACCTTTCTCCCTTTAAATTTCAAATTAAAAGTTCCTCCTCAGTTCAGATCATGATGTCCTCTAGAGAATGCTACTTCTTCTCCCAAGTACTTTAGCACCTAGTTCACTGTCTTCCTCTATCCCATCTCTTTCTCTTATACTAGGGGATTTTAGCATCTATAGTAGAAAAATTAAATAAACCAATAGTGCAGAAAGCAACAGGTTCTTTCATTTAGCCTGTTTCAGGGAAGGACAAAATAGAAAAGCCTTCTTTTGGTTTAATTAGAGAAAATTAAGGAATGAAAGACAGCAAGAGGTTACTAGAACAGCTCAATAAGGCCAACATAAGGGGATCCCACACACAGACACCTCCAATGGAGGGCAGTCCTCCCACTCCCACCTCATTTGGGGGCAAAAACTAACATTCCAAAATAGGATGGGAAAGGGAAGAAACCAAGAAAGTTCCCAAGGCACAATGGCCTTCAAGCCATAGCAGGTAGAGAGAATCCATAATGATCCAAGACTCCTGGGTCCTCATTTCAAAGCAGGTTGCCCAGCTTAGAGGCCATGGAAGTCACAGTATCAGAAGAGTTCATGTTTATTTTATAGACAACAGAGGGGTTCTGCTCAGGTGGAGCTGATTGGCTTCCTAACCCTGAGCTCACAGGCAGAACGATACCGACAAGCTGGAAAACTAGAAAATATTAATTTGGAATGGAAAATACCTAAATATGGGGGAGGATGGGAGAGGACTGTGTTGGAGAGAGGGACAAAGAGGTATAGCTGAGTTGAACGGAGAAGAATTAGGCCAGACAAACTAGAGGTCTTTTAATATTACAACATGCTTTTTTCTTTCTTTTTTTTTTTAGATTCCATAAATTAGATCTCATAAATTATCATTTTATGAACTTTTGGTGAAACAATGAAAGGCCAAGAGCCTCTAAAAATAATGGAGTACAAAATCATTTGAGAGTTTAGTTGTTCTAAAATTACCTGCCTTCCTCTACCATTACCATCCCCTGTCCCAAGAGTCATGTTTTCCTCTTTAGAGGTTCCCACAGAAAGGTTTTAATTATCAGAGTCTGATTACAAAGACAAATTCTCCTGAAGATGAATGTTTTGCATGAAAAGTAAAGTCAGTCACTGTAGCACCCAAAATATTTTTGTTATATTTTGATCCTCAATGCAGATGAGTCACCCATTTTTTTTAATCCAAGGACATTCAATACACAATTCACTTTGCAAGCACATCAAACCAGAAAGAGAAATCTAAGCACAGCATGACCTACTTTTTATGTACTGTGTGTCTTCTCTAAGAGAATTAAAAATAGTCATTAAGAAGCCAGACTGAACTGCATTAATATAATCAAAGTGAAAGCATATTTCAATGCAATGAGAATGAATTGTCTTTCTCATGAGGTTCTGTAACCAGTAATTTTCTGGCAGTCATGTTTTATAGATATTTTGCTTTTAGAATTACTAGCATGTAACTCTCTTATCTCTCACAACATATTAAATTCTCACTGGTATCCTCAGCTGCTTTTTCCAAAGACTGAGTCTTATTTGGATGAGCTGAGATGGTATTTTTTTTTTAATTCTTTAAGGTGAGCATATTTTGAGGCAGCTTATTCCATTATTTACATATTTTCCTAGAAATTCTCTGAAGTGTTTCTGACTTTAGATATATCATTGTCTTATTCTATTTTAATAGATTTATTTGACCTTTATTATTCTGAAATGCATTATTTGTAAAATACATTTTAGCTTCATTATATCATAATATATAACCTAATCATAGTGTTTCATCAGGTGATAGTCAATAATCAATAAACATTTGTTAAGTGCCTACTATTGGCCAGGTGCTGTGGCAAGCATCAGGGATACCATTGTCCCTACTCTCAAGAAATTCATAGCCTAATGTAGGCAACAGCATGCTAATCCCTGTATCCATAGAGGTTATATGTAGAATAAATTGGAAATAATCAACAGAGGGAAGGCATTAGGATTAAGGGGAATCAGGAAAAGCAAGAAGTAAAAATGAGAAGGGATAGAATCCTTACTTTAACAAACAGCATTACCTGGACCCAATTATTTATTTGCTTGTGACACATATGGTTAATTTAGTGGACCTTTTCCAAATTACCCAGTTATTTTCTTCTCCTTGTCTATATCCATCAGTTAGAAATAAAGTCTGAAGAAGGCATTCAAAACTGAAATAGAATCAGAAATAGTAAAACTGGAAGGGATCGTAGAGTCATCTAATCTAACCCCATCATTACAGAGATGAAGAAACCGAGAGATTAAATGATTTGCTGAGATTCAAAACAAGATTCTCTGATTCTAGATCCACTCAGCACATTCTAGAGTTGTTGTGTTCGTCCTTTGTTGCCAAAGGAGACCATGCCATCAGAGAAATGATGACATGACTTTCTCTTGACTTTGTTTTGAGTGAGGGAGGGCTGTGCAGGTCACCAGCCTCATTTCTCCTCCAGAGCCATCTGAATCCAGTGACCAGATATTCATCAGGATGACTGGAGATAACCCAGGACACACTGGGAGACTTTGGCCCTTTAGGCCAAGGTCTTTGCAGGTACTACCTTAGGGTGAGGTAACTAATGCCCATTCAATGAATAGGCCTGTTTGAAAAGTAGCCAGGGGATGGCTTCTTTAATGATGCAAAGAAAAATAATGGCATCAGGCTGGGAGGGAAACAGTAACAGTTACTATTGATAATCATTATTAAGCTAAGGGGGTCCAGAAGAGCCCTTAGGCAAGGGCCCAGAGGTGTCTGAGCTTCAAAGGGAAGGGGAGAGAATGGAAGGAATGGGAAGGAATCTGGTCAGTAAAACTCAAGTCAACTGGGTATCTTTTGGCCATCCAGATTTACCTTCTCTTCTCCTGGTGGCCAAAAGATGCCCAGTTAGTTTGGGTTTTAGTGGCCAGATTCCTTCCCTTCCCTTCCTTTCCCAAAACCTTAAACCTCTTGCACTCTGAAGTTTGAAACTCCAATCATCTTTCATCACATTCACCAACAGAGAAAATACAAGCAGAGAAATAAAGACCAACAGACAGGGCTTCTAATTGTCTGACCATAAGCAATACATACATCACAAATCAACAGACAGATCCAGCTGTCTGACCATTATATACATATGTAATTCAAAGCCTTTCATAATCTAGCCCCCTCCTACCTTTCCAGGCTTCTTATGCCTTACTTCCTGACACATACTCTCTGACCCAGTGACACTGTCCTCCTGGCTGTTCCACAAATAAGATACCCCATCTCTCAACTCCAGGAATTTCTTCCAACTGTTCCCCATGCCTAGAATTATTTTCCTCCTTAGATCTGACTACTGACCTTTCTAGCTTTCTTTAAGTCCCAAATAAAATCTCATCTTTTACAGGAAACCTTCTTCCACTCCTCTTAATGTCAATGCCTTCCCTCTTTTAACTATTTCCTCTTTATCCTGTATATAGCTCACTTTGTATATATTTGTTTGCATGCTATCTCCCCCATTAGACTATAAGTTCATTGAGGTCAGGGACTATTTTTTTTCTCTTTTTGTATCCTCAGTGCTTAGCACAGTGCCTGACTCATAGTTGGTATTTAATAAAGGTTTATTGAATGGATAAAACCTACTGTGTACTACTCACTGTACTAAGCACTTTTTTACAAATATTGTCTCATTTGATCCTTACAATAACCCTGCCAGGAAGATATACAAAGAGGATTAATTGCATAATGTGGCTGAAAATGTGGATTGAAGCCAGATAGTGAAGGACTTTGAGGGCCAAATAGAAAAGCTTGTATTTAACTCTAGATGGAATAGGGAGACCCTGGAGTTTACTAATGGGATGATGTGATTGCATCCATGTTTTAGTAATATCACTTTCACAACTGTATACATGATATATTTGAAACAGAATAGGCTTGAAGCAAGGGAAGGGGGGAAGACAAGCATTTATTAAATGCCACTGTGTACCAGGATTTGTGTAAAGCACTTTACATATGTTATCTCATTTGATCCCCAAAACAACTCTGTAGAAAAGATAACATGGCACCAGCCTATGGCAGAAAGATCAACTAGGAGGATATCAAAATAGTCCAGGTGAGAAGTTTTGAGACCTTGAATTAGAGTGGTGGCCTGGCGAGTTAAGAGAAGAGGATGAATGCAAGAAAGTTGTGGAGGTTGAACTGACAAGACTTGGCAACTAAAGAGTTACAGGGGGTGAGAGGGGGTAGGGAGGTTCACACCAAGGTTGAAGACTTGGGTGACTGGATGGATGATGTTGCTTTTATTAGAGATGGGAGCATAGAGAAAAGGGGTGAGTTTGTTCGGTAGAGGTAGAAAAAGATAATGGTTCTCTTTGATACATGTTAAACTTAAGATACCTATAGGACATCCAGAATTTATATGCAATATAAGAAATAACATATTTGCACCAGCTCTGTTCGACAACCATAAAGGTGAATACCTTTTGCTCCCTTTTTTATACCTCAGATGGTGTCAATAACCAGAGAATTACTGAATAAAATTATCCGTATGGTTATATCTGTCAAAGAATTTTGTATAATGGTATATGCATTGGAGATTCCTTATTAGATAAATGTCTTCAAGGCTATATTTTATTCAACAAAGGCAAATACTTTTTTCCCCTTTTAATCAACAAGCAATAAACATAGTGGACTTTTTTCTATACTTTTCAGTCAGTTGGTTGTCTGTGAAGATATCATCTGCTGTGGAAATTTGTGAAAGCCTGCCTGTTCTCATATTTTTATCAAGGTTACTCTAACTGTCCAGCAAATCATTCTCAAAAAGATTTCCTACATATAAGAAAGTAGACCTATGGGCCAGTAGTTCTAGATGTCGCCCTGATCACCTTTCTTTTTGGATAATTTTGCTGGCAGCGTTGCTTTGCAATTATTTAGTTTGTCCCTCTGAGATATCTTGAAAGATGATCTCTCAATGCTTTTGAAACAAAATTACCTCCAGAATAGATTTCTTCTCTGCGTACTAGTTCTGGCATAGTTCTTTTTTTCTTATGTAGTTCCATACCACATCCTCACAAAGCATATTGGTAATTGATACTCCAAATGTGGTAGTTCTACTATCACCCAAGATGAGAAGTCTGTTATTCAAATTCTGTTTTAAATTCCAAAAAATCATGCCATCCATGCAAACTTCTGTTTGTACATGCCTGTCCTGCCCATAATTCTACAACTGATACAATGGATCATTCAGAACCTCAGAGTTCAAATAAAGATTTCATTTAATAAAATTATGTATTCATATACCTGGGGTCAAAATCAATTCCCAAGGTAGTTATATGGAGTCCAGAGGCAGAAAAAGCAAGCAAAAGCCACCAGCCAGTTAAAAGCAATGAGAACAAGAAAGTTTTCTAGGAACTCAAGAGCTCTGTGCCACACTCTTTAGTAGCATGGAGCAGTCTTTATTTCCTTCTTTCCCAAAAGGAATGGTATAGTGGGATCTCAGATCAATACAGGAACAAAGTTAACTCAAACTGCCCCGGGGCTATTCCAGAACTTTTTGGTTCACATGGCTAGTGTGACCAATAAAAGAGACAGGGTTTCCAGGTAATTAATAATCAATTTATTAATTAAGCTAGCCTGTAATCAATAAGTAAGTGGTCAGTAATATCTCCTGTTAACCAGAGATTCCAAAGGAGACTCTGAAACACCTTAAATAATCTTGAAATATGGAATTTCCCTGACAAGTGAAACTCAACCCCGATTGGTGGATATTTAATGAGGAAGTGGGCTAAAAGTCTTTAGCTCCTCCTGCTAAGAAAGCGGTTTATCTTGAGGCTCAACAGCCTCAAGGCATATGAGCAGAGGAAGCCATTTCCATCTAGACCTCTCTGGCTAATTTTCTTCTTCATGAGCTGGGTTGCCCTAAACTCTAACATAGGGGATCAAGGACATAGGGTTCTTTTGCCAGGCAAAGGCTTGCCAAGACTGGATTCTGTTTATACTCACAGAAATCAGGTTTTCCAAATGGGTGGGGTCCAAACCAATCTAGTTAAAGAGCTTGGGGGTTGGGGGTAGGAGTAATCTCATCACTCAGCCATATTCTTCAAAGACTGACTGACATTTTCTGGAGTTGGGCCTTAACAGAAATAAGAGGAAAAGGGTGGCTCACAAACAATTAGCTATTAATATAATGTAGTATTAATTTCTCTTACTAGCATTATGGAAGTATGAGGGCAATTCTCCCCAATTCTACCGGTATCTTGGCCCATCATCATCCTCTGGAGAATACATTAATGTCCAAATTAAAACATTAGTCACCTTTGGATATTAGCAAACTAAATGATTTACTTCAAATCAAAGGGCAAGTTTCAGGCTAACGTAACTGGGACCTAGAAACTATAAACACACTGTACATAATGCTCATGCAGCTTTAAGTTCCCTTACGTTTGAGTAGTGCTTGCTAGGAATCCTAAAACTTCTACAGAAACCTACAGCTGACCAGTGGGTGATGTGGAATTTTGCAAAAATTATAACAAGCAAGAAACAATTTTAAAACTAAGTTAATGATCCAAAAATCATTTCCTTTTCCTCATAATGCTATGAAAGGTTGCATTTGGTGGTATATAGGATCCTTCTCAAATTTAGTATTGGCCCTAATTTCTTCATCTATAAAATGGGTAAATTGGTCTGGTGATCTTTTACGGTCCCTTTCAGTTACAAGTCCTGTGACTCTATAAGGTTGGCATATCAATTTGTAAATCTTTTAAGACATTCAAGGATGTTTAGTGATGGAGGAGGGGATATCAGGAGAGCAGAAATGTGATGAACATAAACATATTTTCAATCAGGCTTTGTCTTCTGAATCCTTCTTTTACTTCCCAATTCCATTTCTTTTTCCCCAACTTTCTCTTTTTTCTTTTTAAATTCTTAAACATGTCCTGCCCCTTTCAACAACTTTGGGAATACAATTAGAGGGCTAGTGTTGGCCCCACCTTTTATGTAAATGACCCCTAACCCTAAATGTTCTTTAATTTACATGTGTTTAAACCAATTGCCAGCTGCATGCCAAAGCAAGAGGTGGTTGTGCCTTCTTGTTTTCCTGGCAGATTTCCTTCAAAACCAAAGATTCAGATGGTACAAATGGCAGAATCAAACAGCTTTTCAGTCTGGAAAAAATACAAGAACCATTTAAAGTAAATAGAAACTTAGGAAATCAGTGAACTGGAAATAAACATTTATTGCTTATGAAACAGCCTCCCTCCCACTTACCTTTGCATAACAATACACAGTCTGGTATTACATGTCCCAACTTGAAGTCTCCACTCCTTATTTAAAACCCATCCACGACAGAAAAGTTTTATTATAAACTTACACTGATAGGAATGAAACACAAAGTCAAATGGACAAGAAAAAGGAATTAAAACTCTTCAGATACTTGGGATTTGGTGACGTTGCTAAATATAAAGTAATTACTTCTGCCAATAACAGATGTAAAACATCTTCTACCAGGAAAATGAAAAATAGCAAGTATCCTTCTGTAAAATAAATGATAAGCTGAGCTGCATCTAAATGAGACCAGACATTACAGGGGCTTCCCTGCTCCCATCATATAAAGAAAAGGCTCATTATCTTTAAACAAATAGTTCTAATTCCCTCAAAAATATGGAGAAGAGAAAAAGAGGTACCCTCTATACATAGATGCAATTGTTAGGAAGGAAATATAGCTGTTTATGAAAATGCAAATTTCCCCAGCAAGAGATTTATCCCACAGGGCTTGGATTATTTCTGAATTTCAAGGAAAAATAGAGGCAGCTCTATAGTTAGTTTTCATCCAATTTTTAAAATATTTGGGTTGTAGACATATACCCAAATATTAAAATAAAACTGCAAAATTTGAAGATTTGCTACCAAAAAAATGGAAGAAAATAAATATTCAAATTGCATATACTTAAAAATAGCAATAAGAATTAACATTTATATTACATTCTAAGATATGCAAGGCACTTTATTTTTATTATCTCATTTGATCCCTGCAATCATCCTGTGAGGTAAGTACTATATTATTATCTTTTAGAGGGGGAAACTGAGGCTAAGAGGAGCATCTAAGATGCTCACAAGATGAAGAAATGGGTCTGGAATGAGGAAGTTGTTGCTCAATCATTTCAGTCATACCCAACTCCCTGTGACTCCATTCGGGTTTTCCCGGCAATCTGAAGTGGTTTGCCGTTTCCTTCTCCAGCTCATTTTACAGACAAGGGAACTGAGGCAAACAAAGTTAAATGGCTTGCCCAGGGTCAGACAGCTAGAAACTATCTGAGGCCAGATTTAAGCTCAAGAAGATGTCTTCCTGACTCCAGGCCTAGTGCTCCATTCACTGCATTAACAAGTTGCCATGGGAATGAGGAAGACCTAAGTTCAAATTCAGCTTCAGACACTTTCTAGCAGTGTCAGTTAAGTCACGCAGCCACTATCTGCTCTAGTTTTCTCAAAATGGAGAAAATATTAGCATCTATTTCTCAGGGTTGTTGTAAGAATCAAATGAGATAAATTTAAAAAGTACTTTCCATATTGCCTAGAATATAGTACTTAATAAATGCTTTGCTTCCTTAAGTGACGTGCCCTGGGTAACATAGCTAAAAACAAAGGCAGAATTCAGACATGGGTCTTCCAGACTCACAGTCTACTACTCTCTATTCACTATCTGGTTTAAAAAAACAAAGCCAAAAACAAAACCTAGGAGTACTTCAGGTAATTCACATCTGGGCTCCTGGTGCCATTTTGGAGACTATGTAAGTTGCCATGAGATCAATATGGATACCATAGACCCCATTCTTGTTATCAGAGGCTCATATTTTTATTCCATAACTACAGCATCATTAGAAAAGAAATGACATGGTACAAATTCCCTTCCCCCTTTATAATTATTTGCCCCATGCATTACATATTACAGGTGCTTCCCCATTCCCATCATATGAAGCAAATTTTGCTGTCCTAAGCAGATAGTTCCAGTTGCCTCAAAAATATGAGATTAGCAAAAGAAGTACCCTCTCTACACTTATTTATTAGGAAGGAAATAAGTCATAGCTCAAGTCAACTTAAAAAGTTGACAAGAAATGTTTGTCTCACTGGGGGTGAGTAGAGAGCAACCAATGACTTTCACAGTTCTCAGACCACACATGGTAAGAGGACTAGACAACTAGTCAAAAGGAATAGGGAACACTTTGCTGGCACTGGGGGAAGGAGTTGGCTGCATTGTCCATACAGGGATCTGGTTTGGAGGACTGGGTCAAAGTCCCAGGACAAGGAGAAGCACTAGCACAACAGAGCTTGCAGCTGCAAGGGAACAAGGACCTTGGTCATAGTTCCATGATAGAAAAGTGTGCTTGTGGTTGTTCATGGACTACAATACAGGCTAAGAGAGCAGTGATCACACCTCTCCTTAGATCACACCACTCTACAACAATTGAAAATTTATGGGTCTCTAGAATTAGCACTGAAACAGCAGCACAAAAAACCTGAAATTTGGGATGGTGTCCTTTCCACCACAGTAACAGGGCCAACTTTAGCACAAAAAGTAAAGACATAGGCTAGAAAATGAGAAGAAAAAAAAAGAAGAAGAACTTGACTATAGAAAGTTACCATGATGACAGGGAATGTCAAAACACAAATTCAGAAGAGGACAACAATATCAAAATGCCTAGACATAAAGCCTAAAAGAAAAATAGGAATTGGTCTCAGACTCAAAAAGAATTCCTGGAAGAGCTCAAAAAAGGATTTTAAAAAGAATAAGAGAGATGAAGGAAAAACTGGGAAAAGAAATGAGAGTGATGCAAGAAAATCATGAAAAAGAATCAACAACTTGTTAAATGAAGCAAAAAAAATATAAAAAGATCTACAAAAATTTACTGAAGAAAGCAACTCTTTAAAAAGTAGAATTAGCCAAATGGAAAAGGAGGAAGAAAATGATTCCTTAAAAATTGGACAAATGGAAGCTAATTACTCCACGAGACATCAAAAAACAATAAAGTAAAATGAAAAATGAAAAAAGAAGAGAATGTGAAATATCTCATTGGAAAAACAACTGACCTGAAAAATCGATCCGTGAGAGGAAATATAAGAATTCTTGGACTATCTGAAAATCATAATCAGAGAAAAAGTCCAAACATCATATTTCAAGAAATTATTAAGGAAAACTGCCCTGATATTGTAGAACCAGAGGGTAAAATAGAAATTGAAAGAATCCACCAATCACATCCTGAAAGAGATCCCAAAAGGAAAACTTCTGGAAATTTTACAGATAAATTGCAGAGCTCTAAAGTCAAGGAGAAAATATTGCAAGCAGTCAGAAAAAAAAATGATTCTGATATCAAGGAACCACAGCTATAATAACACAGGATTTAGCAGTTTCTATAGTAAAGAATATGAGGACTTGGAATATGATGTTCTAGAAGGCAAAGCAACTAGGATTATAACCAAGAATCATCTACCCAGTGAAACTGAGTAAAATCTTTTGGAGGAAAAATGGATATTTAATGAAATAGAGGGCTTTCAAAAAATTCTTGACACTTGTCCAGAGCTG
Organism: Notamacropus eugenii; assembly: GCF_028372415.1. NCBI lineage: Eukaryota > Metazoa > Chordata > Mammalia > Diprotodontia > Macropodidae > Notamacropus > Notamacropus eugenii. Next base: position 360,437,760 of record NC_092874.1, read on the forward strand.
AACAAAACATTTGATTTTAAAATTAAAACTCAAGAGAAGAATAAAAAAGGTAAATAGGAAAGAAAAATTATAAGAGATTAAATTATTTACATTCCTAGATGGGAAGATGATACTTGTAACTCCTAAGAATTTTATCATTGTTAGTGCAGTTAGAGGGAATATACATATATATGTGTATATATATGTGTGTGTGTTTGTGTATATATATATATATATATGTATATACATACACACATAGAGTGCATAGGTGTGAGTTGATGATAATGAAATGATATAAAAAAAATTAAAGGATGAGAAAGATACACTGGGAGAAGGGAGAGGTAGAATGGGATAATTTTCTCACATAAAAGAGGTGAGAAAAAGCTTTTACAATGGTGGGGAAGATGGGGGAAACACTTGAATCTTACTCTCATTGGAATGCACTGGAGGACAGAATACCATATACACTCAGTTGGGTACAGAAATCAGTCTTACCCTAAAAGGAAGGAGGAGGGGAAAAGAATAGAAGAAGAAGAGAAATGGATAGAAGAAAGGGTAGATTGGGGGAGTCAGTGGTCAGAATCAAAACACTTTTGAGGAGAGTCAGGGTGAAAGGACAAAGAGAGAGAGAAATGGGGGGAGGAGGATAGAATAGATAGAAGTACCCAGTTATTAATAATATGAATGGGATAAATTAACCCATAAAATGGAAATGGATAGTAGAGTAGATTAAAAACAAGAATCCTACAATACAGTGTTTAAAAGAAACACATTTGAAAGAGAGAGACACACAGAATAAAGGTAAGGGACTAGAGCAGAATCTATTATGTCCCTGCTAAAGTAAAAAAAAAAAAGCAAGGATAACAATCATGACATCAGACTAAGCAAAAATAGATCTAATTGAAAGAGATAAACAAGGAAACTATATTTTGTTAAAAGGTACCATAGACAATGAAGTAATATTAATACTAAACATATATGCAGCAAATGGTATAATATCCAAATTCTTAAAGGGAAAGTTAAGGTAGCTTTAAAGGGATAAAGACAAGAAAATTATGCTAGTGGGGGACCTCAACTTTCCCCTCTCAGAACCAGAGAAATCTAACAAAAAACAAAACAAATCTAAAAAAAAATTAAGGAAAAGAATAGAATTTTAAGTTAGATCTGATAGACTTCTGGAGAAAACCGAATGAGAATAGAAAGGAATATACATTTTTCTCAGTGGTATATCGCACCTACACAAAATTGACTGGCTACATATTAGGGAATAAAAACCTCACAAAAATTTGGTCCTTTCTCAAGCTAAACTCTGCTGCAGATAATGCAGCTCCAATGGGCTGGTCACCTTGTTCGAATGTAAAGTGTATGTTTACTTAAAAGACTCTGTTATGGGGAACTCACACAAGGCAGGAACATGTGGTGATAAGGAGTGATACAAGGATACTCTCAAGGTCTCCCTGAAGAACTCTGGAATTGATTGCATGACATGGAAGACACCGGCAAAGGGCTACACAGCATTGAGTGATGGCATCAAAGAAGGTCTGTGCTCTACAAGCAAAGCAGAATTGCAGTAACTCAAAAAAAAAATTAGAGATGCACAAATTTAGAGACTTCTCCATTCCAAATGTTCATACATACCATTTGTGCCCAATGCATGGTAGAGTATTCTGAGTTTATACTTGTCTCATTTGCCACAGTAGGACATATTAGACATTAACTCCATCATAGTGACATAATTTGGATTCTCTTCAAGAATGAAGGATAACAACCAACCAACCAAAAACCTCACAACCAAATGCAGAAAGGCAGAAATATTAAATGTATCCTTTTCAGATCACAACACAATAATGAATTGCATTCATTAAAGGGCTGTAATAACATAGATTAAAATTAATTGGAAATTAAATAATCTAATCCCAAAGAATGAATGAGCAAAAAACAAATCATAGAAACAATAATCTCATTAAAGAGAATGAGAACAATGAGACAACACAGTAAAATTTATAGGACATAGCCAAAGCAGTACTTAGGAGAAAATTTATATCTCTCTAAACACATCAGTAAAATAGAAAAAGATCAGGCCAATGAACTGGGCATGTAACTAAAAAAAAAAAAAAACCTGGGGGGAAAAATGTTAAATCCCTAATTAAAAACCAAATTGGAAATCCTGAAAGAGATTAATAAAATTGAAAGTAAGAAAACCATTGAACTAATGAATAAAACTAAGAGCTGATTTTATGAAAAAAACAATAAGACAGGTAAATCATGACTAATTTGACCCCCCCTCAAAAAAAGAAAACAAAATTACCAATATCAAAAATGCAAAGGGTGGATTCACTACCAAATGAGAAGGAAATTAAAGTAATTATTAGGAGCTGCTTTGCCCAATTATATGCCAATATATCTGAGAAGTGAAATGGATTAATATTTACAAAAATACAGTCTGCCTAGATTAACAGAAGAGGAAATAGAATGCTTAAATAACCCCATCCTAGAAAAAGAAATTGAACAAGCCATCAATGAACTCCCTAAGAAAAAATCTCCAGGACCAGATGGATTCACAAGTCAGTTCTACCAAACGTTTAAAGAACAACTAACCCGGGGGGCGGAGCCAAGATGGTGGAGTAGAAAGACGCACATACACATAGCTCCGAACCCACAACCCATAGAACATCTGTATAAAGTAACTCATGGCGAATTCTGGAGCAGTGAGGCCACAGAACAGTGGAGCGAAGGAGATTTCTGTTCCAGAGGGACCTGCAAACCTCTCGCAAAAGGTCCATCACGTTGCAGACGCAGAGCCCAGCCCAGCCCTGCCGTGGCCGAGGCACCAAGAGGAACAGATCCGAGCAGGCTTCAGGGACGGGATCTCCAGCGGCCATGCAGGTCCCTCCACCCACAGGTGATGGGGGTCAGTGAGAGGGTCTCTTTGGCGGGTCGAGAGGGGAGTGGGGTGCCCCCATAACTCAGGCCCCCTCGGGAGGCAGAAGCTGAGGCAGCAACAGACCAGGGCTCCCCAAGCAGGCAAGAGCCTGGATCCATTGTTGAAGGTCTGTGCATAAACCCCCTGAGGGAACTGAGCCTGAGAGGTGGCCCTGCCCCGAACCTGAGCACCTGAACTTAATCTCACACTGAATAGCAGCCCTGCCCCTGCCCAAAGCCCTGAGGCTGGAAGCAGCATTTGAATCTCAGACCCCAAGCTCTGGCTGGGAGGATCAGGAGGTGAGGTGGGTGTGAGGAGAATATTCAGAAGTCAAGTCACTGGCTGGGAAAATGCTCAGAAAAGGGAAAAGAAATAAGACCATAGAAGGTTACTTTCTTGGTGAACAGGCATTTCCTCCCTTCCTTTCTGATGAGGAAGAACAATGCTTACCATCAGACAAAGACACAGAAGTGAAGGCTTGTGTGTCCCAGCCCACCCAATGGGCTCAGGCCATGGAAGAGCTCAAAAAGAATTTTGAAAATCAAGTTAGAGAGGTGGAGGAAAAGCTGGGAAGAGAAATGAGAGACATGAAGTCAAAGCATGAACAGCAGGTCAGCACCCTGCTAAAGGAGAACCAAAAAAATTCTGAAGAAAATAACACCTTGAAAAATAGGCTAACTCAATTGGCAAAAGAGGTTCAAAAAGCCAATGAGGAGAAGAATGCTTTCAAAAGCAGAATTAGCCAAATGGAAAAGGAGATTCAAAAGCTCACTGAAGAAAATAGTTCTTTCAAAATTAGAATGGAACAGATGGAGGCTAATGACTTTATGAGAAACCAAGAAATCACAAAACAAAACCAAAAGAATGAAAAAAATGGAAGATCATGTGAAATATCTCATTGGAAAAACAACTGGCCTGGAAAATAGATCCAGGAGAGACAATTTAAAAATTATGGGCCTACCTGAAAGCCATGATCAAAAAAAGAGCCTAGACATCATCTTTCATGAAATTATCAAGGAAAACTGCCCTGAGATTCTAGAACCAGAGGGCAAAATAAATATTCAAGGAATCCACAGAACACCGCCTGAAAGAGATCCAAAAAGAGAAACTCCTAGGAACATTGTGGCCAAATTCCAGAATTCCCAGGTCAAGGAGAAAATATTGCAAGCAGCTAGAAAGAAACAATTCAAGTATTGTGGAAATACAATCAGGATAACACAAGATCTAGCAGCTTCTACATTAAGGGATCAAAGGGCATGGAATAGGATATTCCAGAAGTCAAAGGAACTAGGACTAAAACCAAGAATCACCTACCCAGCAAAACTGAGTATAATACTTCAGGGGAAAAATTGGTCTTTCAATGAAATAGAGGATTTTCAAGCATTCTTGATGAAAAGACCAGAGCTGAAAAGAAAATTTGACTTTCAAACACAAGAATGAAGAGAAACATGAAAAGGTGAACAGCAAAAAGAAGTCATAAGGGACTTACTAAAGTTGAACTGTTTACATTCCTACATGGAAAGACAATATTTGTAACTCTTGAAACTTTTCAGTATCTGGGTGGGATTACACACACACATGCACACGCACACGCACACACACATAGAGACAGAGTGCACAGAGTGAATTGAAGAGGATGGGATCATATCTTAAAAAAATGAAATCAAACAGTGAGAGAGAAATATATTGGGAGGAGAAAGGGAGAAATGGAATGGGGCACATTATCTCTCATAAAAGAGGCAAGCAAAAGACTTATTAGTGGAGGGATAAAGAGAGGAGGTGAGAGAAAAACATGAAGTTTACTCTCATCACATTCCACTGAAGGAAAGAATAAAATGTACACTCATTTTGGTATGAAAACCTATCTTACAATACAGGAAAGTGGGGGATAAGGGGATAAGCAGGGTGGGGGGGATGATGGAAGGGAGGGCATGGGGAGGAGGGTACAGTTTGAGGTCGACACTCATGGGGAGGGATAGGATCAAAAGAGAATAGAAGTAATGGGGGACAAGATAGGATAGAGGGAAATATAGTTAGTCTTATACAACACAACTATTATGGAAGTCATTTGCAAAACTACACAGATTTGAATTGCTTGCCTTCCAAAGGGAAGGGGTGGGGAGGGAGGGAGGTAAAGAATTTGGAACTCAAAGTGTCAGGATCAACTGTTGAATAATGTTCTTGCCACTAGGAAATAAGAAATACAGGTAAAGGGGTATAGAAAGTTATCTGGCCCTACAGGACAAAAGAGAAGAGAGAGACAAGGGCAGAGAGGGATGATAGAAGAGGGAGCAGATTGGTCACAGGGGCAATTAGAATGCTTGGTGTTTGGGGGGGGAAGGGGATAAAAGAGGAGAAAATTTGTTACCCAAAATTTTGTTAAAATTAATGTTAAAAGTTAAATAAATAAATTAAAAAAAAAAAAAAGAACAACTAACCCAATACTACACAAACTATTTGGGAAAGTAGGCAAAAAAGGAGTCCTACCAAATTCCTTTTATGATACAAATATGGTTTTGATACCTAAACAAGAGAGAGTCAAAACAGAGATAGAAAATTATAAACTCATTTCCCTAATGAATTTTGATACAAAAATTTTAAATAAAATACTAGCAAGGAGACTACAGCAAATATATTACAAAGATCATACACTATAATCAGGTGGCATTTATACTAGAAATGCAGGGCTGATCCAATAGTAACAAAACAATCAGAAAATTTGATCATATCAATGATAAAAACAATAAAAATAATATGATTATCTCAATAATTGCAGAAAACATTTTTGATAAAATACAACACTCATTCCTAGTTAAAAAAAAAAACACCAGAAACCATAAGAATAAACAGAGGTTTTCTTAAAATGATAAGTAGTATCTATGTCAAACCATCAATAAAACTATCTGTAATGGAAATAAACCAGAATCTTCCCGATACGATCAGGAGAGACGCAAGTGATAATGGGCATTATCTCCACTATTATTCAATACTACATTAAAATGCTAGTTATAGTAATAACAGAAGAAAAAGAAATTAGAATAATTATTCCAAATAATATAAAAGAAATTAGAATAATATTCTAAAATAGAATAGGCAATGAGGAAACAAATTTAGAGGTATTAGAGGTATAGAATTGGCAATGAGGAAACAAAAGTATCATTCTTTGCAGATGATAACGATATGATATTGTATTTGGAGCATCCTAGATAATTAACTAAAAAAGTAGTTGGAACAATTAATGGCATTAACAAAATTGCAGGAAATAAAATAAGCCCACATAAATCATCAGCATTTCCACATACTATCAATAAAACCCATCAGCAAGAGACAGACATTTTATTTGAAATAACTATAGACAATATAACACACTTATGAGTTTACCTACCTACCTACCAAGACAAACCAAGCAATTATATGAACACACTTACAAAACACTTTTCATACAAGTAAAATCAGATCTAAACAATTGTTAAAATAGTAATTGCTCATGGATAAGTTAAGCCAATATAATAAAAATTACTTCTATTTAAATTAATTTATTCATTCAATTCCCATATCAATCATACTCCTAAAGGATCACTTTATAGAGGCAGAAAAAATAACAAAAATTTACCTGGAAGAATAAAAGGTCAATATAACAAGGGAATTAATGGAAGAAAAATTTGAACAAAATTCAAATAAATCCATACCTGGTCTCAAACTGTATTATCTTGCAATGATCATCAAAACAATCTGATACTGGCTAAGAGAGTATGGTAGATCAAAGAAATAGATTAGGTCCACAATACATAGTAGGTAACGAATATGTAATCTAGTGTTTGATAAACACAAAGATATCAGTTTTGGGGACAAGAACTCACTGTTTGACAAAAGGTGCTAGGAAAACTGAAAAGTGGTTTGGCAGAAACTAGGTATAGGTCAAGCTCTCATACCACATACCAAGATAAGACCAAAATGGGTATATGATTTAGACATAAAGGGTAATATCATAAGAAAATTATGGGAGCATGAAATAGTTTACTTAACAGATCTTTGGATAAGTGAATTACCAAATGAGATAGAGACTTTGCCCTGTCACCCGTCAAACTTAGTGACCAGCCTATCTTTTTTTAATGACGTTGTTTACTCATGTCTTTCTTTGGAGTTCTTCACAGGTTTTACATTGTAACCTGCTTCTGCCCACCATGAGTCTTATATTTTTCTCTAAATGATACTCATATTTCATACTTCAGAGGCAGTGGTATTCTTAGTCCTATGGCCATAAAGCCATACCAATAAAATGCCCATGTTGAAAAGAAGGGCCTTTGTTTTTATGAGGTAACAAAATTGCTTTGTGATTTCATAAGAATAATCCAGTATGCTCTCCTCCTCTTTTTCAATTCTTGGACAAGTTTATTCTCCATTTTTACTGTCTTTTCTAGATATGTAAACTGTTGGACTAGGTCTATGGACCTAGGATTATTTTGAAATGCTATAACCTGGGCAGTTGTAATGGCAACTGTGAGAATTAAAGATCATCCCCACCCATTAATGGGCCTGCCCAATGTGGGAAGATTGAGTAGGGGAGTTGTTTTGTAGGAGGATCCCAAGTACCTTTTGCTTTTTCTATTGAGGCAGAGGGTTATGTCTTCTAGCTCTAAAAAGTGTATAAATACTAGGAGAGTGAGATTTTACTTTGGGGCTTACTAACTGGAAGTGTTTCTTTGACCAGAGAGACTCTGGGAAGCCACCAAGGCTTCTAAACCACAGCTAAAACCACAGCTAAAACCCAGAAGTTGATGCTTCCCTCTCTGGTAACTGTGTATGTATGTAATGGTCAGAAATGTGTATGCATGTAATGGTCAGGCAATTTGGAAGTGTTGTCTGTTCATTTATATTTGATTTCTCTGAAATTTTGATTTTGATTTTCTCTGATACCTGTGCTTGATTAAAGTGATCGCTGACTCCTCAAAAGTTGCTTCCTTTTCAGGAAAGCAGATGTAAGAAGCTGTACAGCAGACCCTCTTGTGTATCTCAGGATCCATGCTGCTACAGTAGTGGAAGTTATCGAAACATTTATCTTTCCTGTGTGAATGAATAGGCCCACCTTTAAGTGATTACAGATCTCTTCCAGGATTCTCCACAATGTCTTGGGGTTTGATATAATCAACACAGCATGAAACACAGTATCCCCATTTGGAAGGTTTCATCATCCTTACCATATAGAACCCATTCTTGACCTCACCACAGTAGCAAATACTTGTTTTTGCAAGCATTAAAAACAAAAAAATGAGAAAAGGACAACAAATTATATCAACATCAACACTGACACAAACTGTACTAATTTCATCCAGAAGTTAAACCAGTAGAAATTAAATGATACAAAAAGGAGATCAGAGCATTCAGAAAGCACCTTAGTCAACAACAAAAAAAAATTGACTTGACAAATGGAAAGTGATGACTTCCAAAGGTAACACAAGATTAGCATCTTTAAGATCTTACTAAGAAGGATAATGAACATTTTTGAGCAGTATTGCCTCATATGTAGGGTGGTTAGGTGGTACAGTGGATAGAGCACTGGGTTTGGAATCATGAAGACTCACATTCCTAAGTTCAAATCTGGCCTCATCACTTACCGACTGTGTGCCTCTGGGCAAGTCACTTAAGCCTGTCTGACTCAGTTTCCCACATGGAAAGTGAGCTATAGAAGAAAATGGCAAACTATTCCAGTACCTTTGCCAAGAAAACCCCAAAATGGGGTCATAAAGAGTTAGGCATGAGTGAAACAACCAAACAAAAACACAATTGTCACATAAAGCAGGGAGAAGCAATGGAATGCAAAAATCAATTCAAAATAAACTTGGTAAGATATCTAAGTAAGCAAAGTCAGCCCAGGGGGCATTCAAAGACAAAAGGAAGAAAAATGGAAAATATTTACAAAAATTATTATAACAAATTTTTCTCCATCAAGAATGGTAGAATCACTGCACTTAAACCCTAACGTCATAGCCCCTGAGGTATTTAAAGAAGAAGTAGAAATGAAACTAAAGAGAGCAAAGATTGGAAATGCAGCTGCATTGGATCAAGTGTGTACAGGATGTCTCAAAACTATTGAAACTTAAGACTCCACTAATATGTTTGGGATACTCTGTATAGAGAAAATCAATGCTAAAGGCAGTATAATTATTAAGATACAGAGGAACCAATTTACAAGGTGTCTCAAAGAGGGGAAGATACCAAAGACATGGAAAAAAATCTCAGACCTTTCTGATAACTGAGTGGTACAGTCAATTTACTAATGGGTCTGATAACTAAGTGGTACAGTTAATATAGTACTGGGTCGGAAGTCAGGAAAATCTGAGTTCAAATCTAGCCCCAGACACTATTAAGTGTAGTAAGTAGCTCCATGTCCCTGAGCAAGTCATTAAACCTCTATCTAACTCAGTTTCCCCAATTATAAAACAAGGGTAATAATAGCTCTTACTTCCCAAGGTTGTTGTGAATATCAAGTGAGATAATATTTGTAAAATATTTAATAAAGTACCTGATACATAGTAGGCACTTAATGAATGCTTGTTTCTTTCCTTTCTTCTAACCTGATAGTAAAACAAGATGATTGAGAAGATATTAAGAATTAACAAACCATATGCTTTCTCTCCTATTTATACAAAATCTTTGAGTGTCAACTATACATGAACTAAGGGCATCTGTGATGAGAATATTAATAGAGAAAAAGCAGTATATTCAGCAATAGATTACACACTTTTTTCTATCTCGCAACTGGCTGAAAGATATAGAGAATATATGATTATCATGTCCTTATTGTTGTGCAAATTATTTATTACAGAAAAAAATTTGATTTCTTAGAATAAAACCCTACCTTGCAGGCACTTTCATAAGACATCTTTCATATGTTAAGAGGATTCATAATTACTTAGGAGAATTAACAACAAAATTAATCCTGTTCAGTAACTTTGATAATAAACATCAGGCAAGACTTAAAAGATGGAGATACATTGCCAAAAGTACGAAATTAAACCAACAAATATACACCTATTCCATGTAACAGCTCTTTCCATGTTTGCATTTGAAAGGCACTTGACCTATTTTTTTTCTGTGGAATAGTTTGGGTTTTGTTTATTTGTTTTAAAAGTAAAGAACCATTCCAAATAAAAAATTTAACTCTATGACCCTAGTCAAATTTGTACTATATAAAGCAATGAGAATCGAGGGAATGCCCATCAATGGAGAAATGGCTGAACAAGTTGTGGTATATGAATGTAATGGAATGCTATGGTGCTACAAGAAATGATGAACAGGCAGACGTCAGAAAAACCTGGAGAGACTTATATGAACTGACGCTGAATGAAGCAAGCAGAACCAGGAGAACACCGTATACAGTAACAGCCACAGGGTGCAAGGACTGATTTTGATAGATTTAACCTTTCTCAGCAATGTAAGAACCTAAAACATTTCCAAAGGACTCATGATGCAAAATGTCCTCCACATCCAGAGAAAGAACTATGGAGTCAGAAAGCAGAATGAAGCAGAACATTTTCTCTTTTGTAATGTTTTGTTTTCCTCATGGTTTCTCCCATTCACTAAAATTCTTCTATGCAAAATGACTAATATAAAAATGTGCTTACTAGAAATGCATGTGTAGAGCCCATATAAGATTGCATGCTGTCTTGGAGAAGGAGGGAGGAAGGAGGCAGAGAAAATTTAAAACTTATGGAAGTGAATGTTGAAAAATGAAAACAAACAAATTAATAAATTTGGGGGAAATAAAGTAATGAGTCCAGATATCTTAAGTCAGTAAATGAATAATGAATGACCTTCCCAGACATCCACAGAAGAGGGGCAGCTCTGTGGTGGAAAGAATACACTGGATTGGAAATCCTGAACCTTGGCTTATGAATGATGATCCACTGACTCACTATGTGAACTTGGGCAAGTACCTTCATCTCTGGATCTCAATTTCCTCATCTGTAAAATGAAGGGATGGCATCAAATTAGGAAAGAAGGGAAAAGATTTAATTTTGGAGGGGCCATGGGAAAACCAAATCATTGTTTGTAGAGTTGTAAACTGGTCCAACAATTTTAGAAAATAATTTGGAGTTATGTATAAATTTGTTCATACCCTTTTTACCCAAAAAGCCTAGAAATGGAATTAAAACTCAAAAAGATTAATAATCGCAGGAAATGACCCATACATACAAAGCCTTATATACTATATCAGTGTTATTTGTGATAAAAAGTTGCAGACAAAACACATGTCCATCTGCAATGGATGGGCTAAACAAAATGGGCCATATAGAATGAAAACTATATATAATTCAAAGAAAAATGCTAAGATTTGTATGAAGTAATGCAGAGACAGTAAAGAAAGCAAAGCTCAAAAATAATATCTATGATGATTACAACTTAAAGACAATTTTAAAAGGCAGAAAATGTAGGTCAAATATAACAGATAATAATGACACTATTCTACCATCATTGAAAACGCACATCCTACTATCCATTTTTGGTTATTCACATGAGCACAAATGATACTGCCACAAAGAAGCTAGAAAATATTGCTCAATATTGAACAGGTTTAAGTAAAATTTGAAGACCACGTGAGAACAATTTGTGTTTTCCTCACTCCTGCCATTGAAGTTAAGGAATGTTGAAGAGAAAAAAAATATTTTGGACATGAACAACTGTCTAAGAAAATGTTGCCTAAGAATGGGATTTGGATTTCTAGATCATTGCTGAGATAACAGGAAGAATTGTGGGTTCGCTTTTCCTAGATGTATTACCATGGAAACCTGAGGCACCTTTAAGTGAAGATATCCTTAAGATCCTTAAAGCATCCTTAAGATGGAGTCTCTTCTAATGCCTCAAGTTTCCATGGTAACATTTCTGGATATGGGCCTGCCTAGGATTACAAAGGGATGACTTCAGGTCAGAGATGAAGTATCTCTGACAATGGCTAGTAAGAATGTCCTTCTTTGATGTCTTTCAAATCTAATCAAAATGGTTATAATCATAATAACTAATACTCACATAGCATTTTCTATGGACCAGGCACTGTGATAAGTTATTTTGCTTTTATTATCTAATTTTATCTATGAAACAACCCTAGATGTTAGGTGTTATTATTTTCCTTATTTTAGAGGTGAAAGACCGGGACAAACAGAGCTTAAGGGAATTGCCCTGGGTCACACAGATAGAAACTACCCAAGGCCAAATCTGAACTCAGGTCTTCCTGACTCCAGACCTAATGGTCTCTCCACTGCACTACCTCACTATTCTTTTAAAAAGAGAGAATATTTCCTGTTTTTATTTACTAAGCTAGACAGAGTAGCTATAATTGAAGGGAGAACACCAGTTAAAGCACTCAGAAATTCATTGAAGACAAAATAACCTCTCAGTCATCCAGTGAGATAATTTCAGTGTCATTCCCATGTCCTCTCTAGCACTCACTCCACATATCCAATCTGTTGACAATCTTACAATTTCTACCTTTGCTCTCCACTTTTCCACCTATGTCACTGCTACCACTCTAGTACAGACTCTCATCGTCTCACACCTGAACTATTGCAATAACATTCTAAAAGGTCTCCCTCTTTCAAATCTCTTCCCACTCTAATCCACCCTAAACTTGCTGCCAAAATGATTGTCATAAAGGACAGGTCTGACCATGTTACTCCCTTTCTCTCAACCAAAAAAAAAAATCAAAGGATCAAGTTATAGAATCTTCAGTTTGGCATTTAATGTCCTTCATAACCTACCTCTGCTTGTCCTGTGTCCTTACACCTCACTCCCCTCTATGTAGACTACAATCCAGAGACATTGACTTTCTTAGTGTTCCTTGCATGTGACACTCCATCTCCCATCTCCCTGATTTTTCACTAGCTTTCCTTCATCCCTGGAATACTCTCTTTAATCACCGCTGGCTTTCCTGGTTTCCTTCAAAAATCAGCCTAAATCTCACCTTCTATAGAAGGTATTACCTGTCCCTTTCCAATGATTTCCAATTTACCTTCCATTTACACTGTCTGTATCTTTTATGATCAATTATTTTTGCATGTTTTCTCCTCCATTAGAATGAGAACTCTTTGTGGTTAGGAGCAGTGCTGCTACCTTTCTGCATCCCCAGCACTTTAAATAAGACCTAGCGTAGAGTAAGGACTTAATAAATGTTTGTTGACTGATTGGTAGAATAAATCCCATGATTAGACTAAGCTTCCTTATTCAAAAGAAATGGGATAAGTAAAAAGGAGAGGAGGAATATTATGTATTAAGTATATACATATGTATATATACTGATATATGTGCACACACATATACATATACATATGTGTGTATGTGTGTGTGATTGTGTGCAGAAATCTCAAAACCAGAGAAAGACAAGTATGGTGGTGAACATTCAGGCCAAAATCAGTGCAGGAAGGAACAGAAGCAATTTCAACATTAGAATATATTATAGACCCTCTATATAGAAAGAGGAAATACTTGGAATGTTCAAGAAGCAGATTCTAAGTCTGGAACAGATGCATGATATAGTCATGATGCAAGCAATCAATTATTCAGATATATGATAGTGCCTTCTCTCTGCCAACGGCAGAACAGCTAATGACCTCTTGAAATACCTTAATGAACATTTCACTTTTCAAAAGGAGAAGCCACCTGAGAAAAGGTCATTATTGATCCAATTCTCACTAAAAGGGAACACTAATTGCTGGACTGAAAATGATGGGAACCTTGGTGGGGGAAGGATTGATGACTCCATTTTAGAGTGCGAGTGGGAACAGGAGAGAAAAGTCAGGGTGAGTCAATCTGACATATACTTGAGATTTGATGAGAGCACATTTCAAAACATTCAGAGGAAGGATAAGGAGGATACCATAAAATTCTATAGGAAAAATGAGTCCAGGAGGAATGGGAAACTCTTAAAATTAAGAAGATACAAAGGCAAACAATTCTGATGAATTAGAAAATAGGTTGTTTAAAGAGACTAATGGGAACACAAAGGGTAAATCACCGACCAGCTAGGGATTTTAAAGATGAAAGCAAAGACAGGTGATATAGGATGACTATGTGATGGTCTTATAAAAATTGTGTTAGAAATACAAAAGCTCAGAATGAGCTGAGGTTGGAGAGAGGAAAACTACTAACAACAAAGAGGAGCGAGAATGAGGGAGTATATTCATATTTGGAAAAAGAAGAGGATGAAAGAAGAAATGGAACTGTTGCTTCAGGTAGATAAGATAATACCAACTGATAAGAGAAATAAGGAAAAGGTCCTCTATTTTAATTGTTACTGTTATTGTGTTTTCTCTTCTAAGAAAAATTATCTTTACAGTGGAAATGGTCAACCAAAAATGGCTGACAATGGAAAATCAGGATAAGTAAGGAGATAGGAAGAGAGCATTTGATTGCCCCTGATGGATTCCAGTCAGCTGACCCACATGAGCTATGTCCTTAGGAACTGAAAGAAAGGAAGGTGTGATATCTGAAAGATTGTAGAGAATGAAAGAGAAACCAGAATGGAATGGGAATGACAAATGTTCCAATTTACCAAAAAGGAAAGAGAATCAAGTCTTTAGACTACTGGTTTGTGAGCTTTACTTCGATTTCTAACAAAATTATAGAATGTCTCATTAAAAAGATGCTTGTAGGCACTTAATAAATGCTTTTGATCGATGGATTCACTTAGAAAAGGAAGTGATGGTTACAAAGAATGGGAATGTCATGCCATATTAACCTTATTTCCTTTTTTGACAGGGTTACAGATTAATAGATGAAAGGAATGCTGCAGATGCAGTGTTTGATAAATTGTCTCACAGTATTCTTGTGTGGAAAAAATGAAAAACATAGACTGGAAGATAATATAATTAGATGGATTCAGACTTGGTTGAATGGTCAAACTCAGAGTAGCTTTTAATCATTCAGAGTCAACTTGGTAGGAGATTTCCTCCAATGAAGTGCCCCAGGAATTTTTTCTTGGACTAGTCTTGTTTAACATTTTTATTAATGGCTTAGATAAAGAGATAGATTGCATGATTGTTAGATTTCCATATACCATGAAACTGAGAAGGAAACGTAACTTCTTGGATGACAGTCATCAAAGAAAAAGATTTTGACAGACTAGAATGCAGATATAAATATAATAAGATGAAATACTATAGAGATAAATATAAAACCTTATTTAAGTAATTAGGTAGACACCAAGCATTTATTAAGTACTTACTATATGCTAGGAACTATACCAAGTTCTGAGGATAAAGTACAAGGAAAAAAGAAATTCCCTTCCCTCTCGGAGCTCACCTTACGGTAATAGTTCCTCTTGTTTTCTACTTTGATCAGAATGCTTTTACAGTATTTTGTTCAGTTCTGGGTAGGACTTTTCAGAAAGGACTTTCATAAGCTGAAAAGTGTCCATAGTAGGGAAACTAAAATGATAAAGGGTCTCATGTCATTTGAAGATCAAGATTAGGGGCTAGAGATATTTCACATAGAGAAAAGAATACAGAAAGGAGATATTTGCTATCAAGTGAGTGAAATGTTATAGGGAAGTAGAATTAGACTTGCTCATGGCCCTGGAGGTTAAAACCAAGAATAATTGATAAAAGTTACAAACAGGAAAATTAGACTTAAAACCTTCCCAACACATAGAACTGCCCCAATGTGGAATGGGTTGGTTTGGGAGATAATGAGCTCTCCACTTCAGATCTTTAAGCAGAAACTAGATGACTGCTTGTCAGATATGTCATTGTGGGGACTCATCTTCCTGAATAGGTTGGGCCACACAGCCAATGCGGTCTTTGCCAGTTCTAAAATTCTGAGATTCCTTCCTTTTGCCTCCCACTTGGTAAATTACAAAAGGAAAAGTAACACATGCTATCAGTTCCATCAGTCTATCAAATGGTTTTACTTAATCATTTTAGGGAGTATATCTTTTGATGAGAATATTGGATATCTGGTGGAAAGTGTCTGTGTCCAAGCAAAATGAAGAAAAATAAAATGAAATTGTATTTGAATGGTTCCTCCCAGTTGATAAAGTCTATGATTTTAAGGATTGTCATTTAGGGCTTACTGAAAGGAAGAAGTAATTTTTTTTTCCTTTGGAGAATGTTCATAAAGTTGGAAATATCAAAACTCACTAACTAAAATATTTTGCAATCCTCTAAGGATAGTATTTCTTCATTGTGAAGGAAGACAGAATGTGAGTCCTGGGGGATAGGGTGTAGAGGTCATGCCCTGTTGCTATATATATAAATAAAAATGTATTGCTGGATTGATCAATCAACAAGCATTTATTAAGTATCTACCATATATATTAGCCACCAGGAATATAAAAGGACATTGGGTTGAAGAGATATTACAAATGTAGAGGATACTGAGAAGAAGGAGGTGACAGTCATTCTCTAGGAATCATAGAAAATAAGAGTTAGAAGGGACCTCAGAATCACATGTACAAGAATACAAGTCATTCCCCAAATGATAAATGGTCAAAGGATATGAACAGGCAGTTTTCAGAGGAAGAAATTAAAGTTACCTATAGTCATATGAAAAAATGCTCTAAATCACTATTGATTAGAGAAATCCAAATCAAAACAACTCTGATATACCACCTATCACACCTATCAGATTGGGTAACATGACAAAACAGGAAAATGATAAATGTTGGAGAAGATGTGGGAAAGTTGGAACACTAATTCATTATTGGTGGAGCTGTGAGCTGATCCAACCATTCTGGAGAGCAATTTGAACCTATGCCCACAGGGCTACAAAAAAGTACATACTGTTTGCCCCAGCAATACCACTTCTAGGGCTGTATCCCAAAGAGATCATAAAAATGGGAAAGGGTCCCATATGTACAAAAACATTTATAGCAGATCATTCTGTGCTGGCCAAGAACTGGAAATTTAGGGAATGCCCATCAACTGGGGAATGACTGAACAAGCTGTGATAAATGAATGTAATGGAATACTAATGTGCTATAAGAAATGATGAAAAAGTAGACTTCAGAAAATCCTGGAAAGACATATATGAACTAATGCTGAGTGAAGTGAGCAGAACCAGGAGAACATGGTTCACAGTAACATCCACAGCGTACAATGACTGACTTTCATAAACTTAGCCCTTCTCAGCAATGTAAGGACCTAAAACACTTCCAAAGGACTCGTGATGGAAAATGTCATTCACATGCATAGAAAGAACTATGGAGTAAGAATGCAGAGCAAAGCAGACTATTCTCTTTTTTGTTTTGTTTCGTTCTGTTTTTCTTTCTCATGGTTTCTCCCATTCGTTATAACTCTTCTATGCAATATGACTAACATGAAAATGAATTTAAAACAAAAACAGAAAAGATCTCAGAGATCACCTATTCAAACTTCTTTATTTTATACATGAGGAAACTGATGGCCTGAAGTGAAAGGGACTTGTTTAAGAACTCACAAGTAGAGATAACAGCAGACTCATCACTGAAACTCTGTCTTCTGAATGAGCTTCATGTTCATTCTGCTATATAATGCTGCCCTTTCTGCACATGTATGCAAAAACATAATAACATTTTCACAAAAAGTTTAGTCTGAATTAAAGATGTCCTTTTCATTCCTTGTCTCATTCCTTCAAATCACAGGATTAATGTCATTAGAAAATAAACTCAATTTTGGTGTCCTATGGTGAAGCCTTTTCACTGTCACAAAATGGGGGAAAAGAAACACCACCAGTTCCCAGAGACTGAGAGACAAGGTCCCTAAAATGCTTCTCCTGATCTCCCACGATGGAAGCATCTGTTTTTGAGGCAAAAGGTTGACTGTATAGAATGTCTAGAATGAGCAGGGCCACAGGGCGAAATGTACCCCACATGCTGTTTCTTCAGTGTTCCCCTTCACATTCATGATCATAAAGCCTTTGCTTTTCCTTTCAGCAAGTATATGACACATAATCTTTGACTCATAAAAAGTAATCAGTGAAATGGGTAAGGCTGCTTAGAGACAATATTGTAGACAGACCTCTCAGGCTGAATTGCTTCTCCTCCAACAAGATGAAATGGTTGGAGCATATGAATGACACAGTACTTTTAATTCAAAGAAATGAGATGAGCACCATCTGACAGTGCCCTTCCTGACTATACTTTTATCCTCTTTGTACTTGCGTCTCATTTGCCATTTACTTCTAGGGTGCAGAGAGATATTACAGGCATTGCTTTTTTAATGCCTTGTGCAAAATAGTAGAGTAGTACAGTAGCTTCTCAATTGTCAAGTACAGTCTACAAAATATGAGTGAAAAAATGGCTTCATGTTGGAAGACATGGCAATTTAACTGATTTTAGACTTCATACACAATTTTCTTTCCTCCAACCCTCTTCTTCCTTTTCCTAGAATCTACATCTAGAAGGATGTGATTACTTTTGGGAAGCCAAACCCAAAGTCAGTGTAAGTAAAAATGGCTTTAGAAATGTTGGAAAACTGTATTTACTCCTTTTGACCAATTGAGTGCTACTTGATACCTTGAAGCATTAATGCTTATCTACCATTCCATGGTGCCTGACTTGAGAGCAGCTTTGATATGAGAGGCTCTTGCCTATACATTGAAATTCAATTCAATCTCTGAACTAAAAGAAGATAGTCATTCACTAAGTGGATTCTAAGATGGCCACTGATAAGTCTCAAAATGTGATATTTTAAAAATACTAGACAATAATTTTTGACACCACTTGAATATCTCAAATTCTAATTTCCCTACATACTTAGCTATAAATTTCCTTTTAACATTGTTTGCTGCTTTTCATAGCATTCATGAAGAACTGTGATTTTCTTGACTTTACTGATTAAAGAATACTTGAATCTTCTAGAATAACTAATTTATGTAGATTATAAAGCCATGACAGTAAGTGTATTTCTTACAAAATCACTGAAGACAGAAATCTAAAATATTATTGTTGGGTTTATTTATGTCACTGTCTGATAAGAATCTGGGTTTTAAAAACTTGGGCAGTGCATTTTTATTGTATCTTAGCTTAGAATCTAAATAAGTAAAATGCCATCTGGAGCGTCCTTGGGAAAATAATCTATTCTTACAGATTGCTATTGTCCTTGAGTAACTCTGCCCCCTTGCAGTCTGACTTACAATTGAGGCACATACTACATTATATGACCTGTCACCCACACACCAGAGTCCTTAATATCAGCAAAGCAAAATCACAAAGCCAAATACCTGAAGCCGTCAGGCAGATAAATTGGTTTTTATTTTTTAGTTTAGTTCTGCCAGTGAGGTAATGAAAAGTTATTGGGCTTTCAAGGCAAGATAGTTGCAAGAGATCAATACCTCGAAAATGAAGATTATAAATTTTGGAATAAAATTTGAGTATCTTCATACTTAACAAATAGCCATATATAACTAAGTGGGGGATTTTGCTCAGGTTTTTGAGGCGGAACCCTCAATCTTGCAAGATTGACCAGGCTTATTGTAATTGCTAGGATTACTGCAGTGAATGTCTAAGTCTGAAACGTAAGTGCCAGTATTACAGATATGTTTTCAGTTTTATTAACCTCTTATTTATATTCTTATTCACCCACTGACAACAGAAGCCCAACTTCTTCCAAATGTTAGGATCAAGAGAATTATATACACAACATATGTATATTTTAAAACATGCAAACATTTATGAATTCATGGATTGTTTGAAGGGGGTTGCAACATTAATCAGATTAGCTTTGAGAGTTTTAACTCTTTAAAAATTTATCACGATATTTACATGGTTAATATGATTCTTTGTTATTTACACATAAGTCCAATTGCAAATGGCTATTTAAATGTTTAAAAACACAAAATAATCTTACCTGATCAAGTTCCCTAATTCCTTTGACATAAAGTTCTGAACATACAACAGTATAAAATATTTAGGAAATTGACTAAGATATGAAAATATAGGTGTATGTATACATGTGTATAGATACATATGTACACATGCCATAAACACATCGTACACACATGTGTCACTTGTATGTGTACAACAACATGCATGACGATGTACATGCATGTGCAAACATGCAAAGGCATGTGCGCACATATGTGCTGGTGCATGTATTAGAGACATTGAGGCCT
Source organism: Notamacropus eugenii (assembly GCF_028372415.1). Classification (NCBI taxonomy): domain Eukaryota; kingdom Metazoa; phylum Chordata; class Mammalia; order Diprotodontia; family Macropodidae; genus Notamacropus; species Notamacropus eugenii. The sequence goes on from NC_092874.1 coordinate 360,457,744, forward strand.
CTAATAAGTATCCAAACACATATATTTGGCTATGCAAGAAGCCTTACTCCAACAGCTAAAAGTCACCTAATTCTAAACCAAGTGCATCAAATTCTGGCATGGCACCAACTTGTCTACTTCTGAATGAGCAATAGTTCCCACATCATCAGAATTAACCATCCACTAAATTCAATTTAATAAAGGCCACATCACCCTCAATGCTTCACCTTCATGCACAATTTATTATAATTTTCTAGGAGAAGCTAAATCCCAGACAGAAAAATCATTCCAGAAAGGTACCTTCTAACGAAGAAAACCCTTTCCTGGGGCACTTTTTGTCATTGAACATCAGCCCAGTACTATAATTGGATGTCTTCATGGAACATCTGAATGAGTCCCCAACGAAGTGAGATTAAAGACCAAATGCCAGAATTTGTTGGATTGTAACGGCTTCTACTTCCTCTCTCAGAGACAGGATATGGAGCATGAAACAATGACTGGCTAAGTTCCTTTCTAAATGCAGTCACATTCACCAGGTCTCCCTTGGGTGACTGATCACTCACAAACTGTGTAGAGGAAAGAAGTAGCATCTTTTTTACAGAAGTAGAAGTAAGGTTGGAATTCAAAAGTATTCCATCAGATTGCACTTCATTTTTTTATTACTTCTCCTGGTGCTAAGAATAAGATATGGACTGGTTAATAAGTGTTCTAGTTCCTATGAAGTAAAAGGGGTGAGGAAATGAGGAAAACTAACTGTGAGTATTGCAAGCAAGCCACATTCTGACATTACGAGTCATTTTTCTTTGCTCCAATTAAGATGACAGCTTTTCTTGTGAATTTAAGAGAAACGTTGATGGCCCTTGGACCTAACAGTCAACTGTTCAGTATAACTGATGCAGACATTCATTCATCTATGTATTCATTCAGTATTTATTAAATGCCTGTGATGTCCCAGGAACTATGTTACATGGTGGAGGACACAAAGACAAACACAAAATAGTCCTTACCCTCAAGATGCTTACAGTTTATTGGGGGAATAAACATGTATGTAGATAAGAATATACAAAATATATCAAGGTAATTTTATTGCAGGGAAGCACTAACAACTGGGGGGAATCAGAAAATGCTTTATGTAGAAAGTGTCACATCAGCTAAGGATAGATGGAAATTCTGAGAAGTGGAGGTGAGGAGGCAGAGCATTCCAGGCATGAGGACAGCTTGTATCAGAGATGGGAGCACAAGGGTTGTCTGTGTGGAGACTGGACTGCAGAGAACACTAAGGGGAGTAATATATAATAATATTACTTATAATATAGAATAAGGCCAGAAAGATAGATGAGATGTAGGCCATGAAGAGCTTGAAATGACAATTAAAGAAATCTACATTTTCATCCCACAGGCAATAGAGAGTTACCAAAGTTGCTTGATTCGGGAAATTGACATGGTTTGACTTGTATTTAAGATTATCAACTTGGTAGCTATAGAGAGAACAGATTGTAGAGTAGAGAAGCTGGATGCTGGAAAAGGTATTGCTGTAGTCAGGGCAAGAGGTAATAAAGATATAAACTCAGGTAGTGACTATAGGATCTGAGAGATACAAGAACTCTAGAAATAGAATTGACAAGTCTTTGCATGTATTTGTTTATGGGGGGAGGGAGAAGGGAGAGTCAAGGATGTATCTGAGGTTGTGAAGGCAGGTGACTTGATTTTGGTACCTCCAACAAAAGTAGGGGTATTAGGAAGAGGGGAAGGTTAAGAAGGAGAGAAAACGAGTTGCTGAGTTTGAAATGCTTATGGTACATATAGGCAGAGATATACAGAAGGCAGGCTAGAGAAGCAGGACTGGGGCTTGGAAAAGAGATGGACTGAGTTTGTGAATTTGAGGATCTTCTACATAAAAATGATTATTGAACCAACAGGACAGAATGTAGGGAGGGAAAGGAGCCTAGGATAGAGCCTTAAGGTACACCCATACAGGGAGTAGGACATGAGTCATGATCCTGCAAAAGAATCTGGGAAGGATCGTCCATTTAAGTAGGAAGATACCAAAACAAAAATAAGGTGAATAGGGCTCAGAAAAGAGAGAGCATCTAGAAAGTCACTAGTGTCCAACAATGTAGATGAATCAGGGAAAATGACTGAACAATAAGAGACAGAGAAGAAATGGATCACCTTGGAGAGAACAGTTTCAGACTATTCATGGCAATGGAAGAAGGAAGAAAGGTTTGAGAAGAGGGTGGCAGGTTCTAGGAGTTTATCTATGAAACTCTCTAATTGAAAAAAATTAGGAAAAAGAAGGTAATGGGAACCGGATTTTATCAGATATTATTTGCTTTCATGAAGTACATCACACCTATGGCCACCAATTTTAAAAGCATGCTTAATGTTTTGGCTTTTGATATGGTTTTATGCATTATACTATAAAATATAACTATCATACCAATTACTTAGTTCTTATACGTAAAGAGACAGCAGGATTCAGTTCCCTAAAGGGAAAGGCATTCCACACTGCAGTGACACAACACTGTTACTTTCCTTGTCTCACAAACTGAACAATAAAGCTGATACATCCCAAGATCACTTGACAGCCCTCCTCAGTGAAATGGGGCTTTATTTTTAGAGAACAATGAGAGCCGTAGGAAACTGGGTGGCCTTATATCACAGGCCTAAAAATAGGTACAACTAAACGCAACCCTGTAGTTTGTTTTTTGACTTGATTAACTTTGCATTTCAGGGACCTGGTATGTGTCTTTGAAACAGTTTATGGTGTCCCAAGTGATGTCATCTTATCTAGGTTATTAAGGACATATTTAGTCTTCCAATCAGACAAAACACGAGGTCTCCATGGGAGCTTTAATCAGAATGATTACTTGCTGTGCTGAGTCTGTCCCAGTAAGCAGAACATTAGTGACCTTTCCTGCACAGGAAATTTAAATTTGTATCACTGGGCTGGTGAGGAATACAGACATTTCCCTGGGGACTATAATTATAAATGAACTTTCAGGTTGTCATATGTTAAGAATACAAACACACAAGCTGTATAAAGCAGAGGCAAAATGAGACCTTCTCCCAGAAGCAAAGGTCATTTTTGAGGCCTTCATTCACTCATTCATTCATTCATCATATTTGCCACAGATATCTTAGCTTTATGATTACATATACAGAGTAAAATCAGAGGACCCAGCTAAAATTATGGATCCACGTTATATCGATTAGTATTAAGCACATCTCCTAAAGTTAACTTTGTTGCCTCAATAGTATATTAAAGGAAAAGAAAAATCTCCAATCTGGGTGATTTCCTCCATAATACAGTGGTCAGTCTTGAACAATTCATTTTTCTTTTTAATTTATCAAGCAGGATTTATTTGCCATTGGAAAGGTGTTCACCAGAGATATTCCCGTTTACTTTACAAAGTTTCCAACTTTTGTTTTGGCTTATTAACTAGCCTAGTTAGTGATTAAAAAGTTCTCTGCTCCACTCACTAACTCCAGGATCCCTGCTTATAATATTCCATAGAGAAATTTGCTACTGTTGAATAATGGATTTTGAAATACAGATACCTATGCTACTGCCTTATCTGTAGGGATGGAAGAAGATAGCTGGACAAAGAAAAGGAAAAGAGAAAAAAGAAAAAGAAAAAAAAGGAAAGGAAAGAGTCCCACTCACACAATCATTTAACAAAAATCCTTTAGGAGAAAAAAAAAATCAGCTATTCCAGTTCCTCAAACTTACATTCCAGAAATCAATTGATTAAGCACCTACACAGTGTCCAGCAGTGGGGTAAGCCCTGAGGAAACAAAAATATAAATGAGACAGTACCAGTCCTCATGGAACTTACCTTCTACTGACAGAGATAAAATGTACACTTATAAACATATGCAAAACATATAGAAAATAAATGCAAAGTCATTTTGGAGTTGGACTGCTCCTGGGGAGATGGAACGGTATTGAGTTGATCTTGAAGGAAACTAGAGATGCTAAGAGTTTTTAAAAATGTCACAAACCATATATGCATAAAACCATCTTCATGATGAAAAATATCCTTTGGAATGGTACAAAACAGTGTAACATGCTAACTTTAGCCTGAGAGGGAATTTCAATAAGAAGAGTTATGTTTAAATTCTGGCTCTGTCACTATGTATGCGACTCTGAGAAAGTCATTTCATCTATCTAGGCCTCAGTTTCTGCAGCTATAAACTAAGAGGATGCAACTAGATAGCCTCTAAAATGCCTTCCAACTTGGATCCTTTTATCCTACCAGCAGGGGTTTAAATCAGGCATCCCTAGGCTTAGATCTAATGTCTTGTGTGATAGGTATTCTTTGCCTAATATTATCAGATTCAACAAAAACATGACGTAGGTAAAACAGTATCATAGGGTACTTGCTTCAGTAAGGAAAGATCTAATCTAAAGAGCCAGAATCAATGCTTTATTTAAAAGGTTGTAATCCTTGGAAATGAGGTAAGGTTGTGGCTCTGAATGAACATAAGACATTCTCTAGGCTCAGTTTTAATTCAATCTATTCAGCCAAGGTATAACAGAAGACAAGATAAATTAGCATTATGGGTCAACAAGATTTAAGAATGTTTCAGTCTTACAAATAACCACTTGCCTATGGCTCTTGGGCCAGAAAAATTGCAGGAAAACAATATTATTTCAATTTCCATAGTGCTTTGTGTTTACACATTGTGTTCTGGACCACTATAAGGAACAGCCACGTGAATGAACAAAACAATGCATTTATAGTTATAAAGTATTCTGCATAAATTATCCCATTTAATCCCCACAGCTGTATGAGACAGGTAACCTAAATACTAATGTAACTGTTACAGGTGAGGAAACTAAGGCCTAGTCAGGTAAAGTGACTTGTCCAAGGTTAACTAACTGATTATGAGGCAAGTCAGGACTCAAATCTTGGTCTTCTGACTCCAAGTTCAGTGTTCCTTCTACTAAGACAAGTTTTACCATATGGGCAGAATTGGCTCTGGAGTTCAAGAGAATAGTCAATTTATTAAATTTTTAAGTAAATATGGCAAAAATAGAGCATAATGAATAAAATAAAATTTTAAAATAAATAAAATAGGATTTTTTTTATTTTGCTACCAAGGTGACTTAATGTCACATTTTTAAAATGAATCACTTTTACCACTACAAGAACTGGACAGACATCAAATAAAAACGTCAGCTAGCACAATATAATGGAAAGAGCATTGGCCTTGAAGTTGGGAGATCTAAACTCTAATCTGTGCTCTGTCGCTAAAGAGTTCCGTGTCCTTGGACAAATTACTTAACTGCTCTGGATACCCACATTTCTTCAGTTCCTTTTGTGTATTGTCTCCCCCTATTCGAATGTAAGGTCGTTGGGAGCAGGAACCATCTTTTTTTGTACTTGCAAAAGGAGTGAACAAGTGATACCCACATGTACAGAGAGGCCCAAGGGTAGAGAGAATGTTGTTTTCGTGTCTGGCTTTAAGGGAGACTTTCATTCTTACCAGGAGGGAAAAAAGAAGGTTGGGATTCTGTTCTCCTCAGAGAGAGGGAATACTGGGCTAGAAGCATATCTATCTGCCCCCTTAAATATTATTAGTCTATGGAGTATTATCAGGTTCCATCTAAGTTTCAATCACTTTGTTATTTCTAAAGTTCTACAACCAAGGCTTGATCCCTTTCCCACCCAATACCAGTTTTACAATGAACACATAGAGCAAATTACAAAGAAGCCAATTTATCCAAATCATAGCAAAGGTATACATAGGAGAATATATACCACACAATTCAGAGTGAAGGAGCTCTCCCATTAGCAGCAAGATAATTCATCTCATATTAATTAATATTAATTGATAATTAATATTAATACACTAAATACAGAGCAGTTAAGTGGTACAGTGGATAGAGCACTGGCCCTGAAATCAGGAGGACATGCGTTCCAATCTGAGTTCAGACACTTACTAGTTTTCTGTGGGATCCTGGGCAAATCACTTTACCCTGTTTGTTTCAGTTTCTTCATCTGTAAAATAAACTGGAGAAGGAAATATAAAACCACTCCAGTATCTTTGCTCTTAGCAAAAAGCCCAAAAATGGGATCATAGAGAGTAGGATATGACTGAAATGACTCAACAACTATTTAGCTCAACCAATAAGGTCCTGGATCACACCCAAGGGGAAATTCTTCAAAGTCTCTAGTTAGCAAGCTGAGAATAAGAACATGATGGAGTTTTCCAGATCCTCTCATGTCCTCCCAGAGTCCTCATCCTGAAGTGGAGTTGGCCTCTTCCATCTTCTCTCTCAAAGTTGGAAGCTGACTGAAAGCTATAAAGATTTGCACATGGATAGTCTAGAAGGAAGACTTGGGCTTGAAGAGTCCCCAAAAGCTGGAGCTCTCTCATCTCTTACCATCTCTGTCCCACCTCTCATGCAGGGCAGGGCCTTCATCCTACCAAAAAGGAGAACATTCCATACCAATAGGCTTTGGGACATAGGTTACACTTTTATATGTATCCCAGTGCTTAACACAGCACCTGGTACATAGTATTTCATAAAGGCTTATTGCCTTCCTGCCTGACAATTAAATTAATATGTATTGACAGGAATAGATTAGATGATTTTTAAGCACCATTTTTCACCAGGCTGATCTCCTGGACTTTGTCATTGTCTCTAGAAATGCATATTTCTGAAAGATCACTTCAGCTATGAAATTCACCCCTCCTAAGTACTCACTGCCCTGGGTGCTCTGTAAGCACAAGCAAAGTGGGATTTTTGTTGTTTTATTTTTGGAGTTGAGGTTCCCAGGTTCAGGCTAAATTGTAAACATCTGAAGGATCAGTCTCCTTTGAACCCTGATAATTCACAGCTGTGTAGAGTCACATGGGTTTAGTGCTTTCTGGCTCTGAGCCAATCAGGGGCCAAGTCTTTGTTATATATTCTGGGAGGTGGGTATTTTGCTTTGGGGGCTTATTCATGAGAAGGACCTTTTGATTCCTTGGATGAGACTCTGAGTAGCTGTTAAAAGCCCTCGACTACTCAGATGATGGTGCTCTCCTGCTCTGGCAGTGTATGTGGGTGCTTATATTATTCTGTTTAGACAGTTGGAGCCCTGTCTATTGGATTCTTTTTTGGATGCTTCTTTCTACTGATGTATCTTTGTCTTTCTGCATTGTTTAATTAGAGTAAGATTGCTGACCCCTTTGAAGCTGTCTTTCTTTTAGAAAAGCACATCAAAGAACCTGTACTAGCAGCCCACCCTTTATGATATGGTTGCTACTATAAGCCCCTTCCTCCCTCTGATTAGAGAGGATGGAGAGTAAATCAGAGACCTTTTCCCAGATATTCCATTTAAGGAAGACACCCCAGTCAGCTACCTCATCTTTTCCCAGCCATCTGAGAGACTTCAGCATGAAGCTCTGAAGTGTATCCTTTCCACCCTCACTTCTCATTTTTTTTTATGCATTGTCTTCCCCCATTAGGTTATGAGCTCTTTGAGGATAGAGACTGTCTTTTGCCTTGTGTCCCCAACAATTCACACGGTGCCTGGTACATGATAGGTACTTAATAACAGTTCATTGAGTCACTGATTTAAGGTTCCTTCCTGCTCAAATATTCCATGATTTCTTTCCTCAATGGGTTGGTCCAGGCTAATTATAAGCAGTAGTATCATTATCATTACCCAGTCCCCAAGATTATATGATTTTCCAGTCTAAAAACACATTTGGTAGATGAATTTGTTCTTTATAACATGAATAGGTAGCACAGTTCTGCCTCCATGAGCCCAGAGTCAGAAAGACTTGAATTCAAATTTGGCTTCAAAGACGTAGTTACTTAAGACCCTGGGCAAATCACAACTTCTGTCTGCATCAGTTTCCTCAGCTGTAAAAAAGGAATGATAATAGCACCTATCTCTCAAGACCGACATGGGGATCAAATGAGATAATATCCGCAAAATACTTAGCACAGGACCCATCACATAGTAGAAACTTAATAAATGTTTATTTCCTTCCCCCTTAGATAACTAAAATATCAAGGGTTGTGACTTATCATTGCCCTGGTTTTTCTTTTTCTGAAGTATGGCAAAAATGAATCACTAGTGAAGATGAACAGGAACATTTATTATAATTCCCTGAAAGTAGGCCTGAGTAAATGTCCATTTGCAAAGCTGCCCTGGATATATTAATAGCAGCTCAGATTTACATAGGAATTTTAAGTTTACTAAGTGCATTCCTCACTACAACCCTGTGATGTAAATGGCAGTGGTATCATCTCCATTTTTAAAATGAGAGAATTGAGGCCCAGAGGATTCAGAGTCCAAAGATATTAAGAAATTTACACAGAATGAGCATAGGTCATCCGATCAGAGATAGGATTTGAACCCAGAAGTAGCCTGCCTCCAAGTTGGCCTTTGAGATCCTCTCCAATTCTAGATCAAAGGTTTTTAATTATTTTTGTTTCACAGACCCATGTGGAAGTCTGATGAAGTCTGCAGAACCTTTCTCAGAATAATGATTTTAAGTGCATAAAAGAAAATATATAAGATTACAAAGGAAACCAAATGTAATTTTTTTCCTAGCCCAATTCAAAGATCCCCTGAAATCTACTCACAGATCCTTTGGGGGCAATCTGTGGACCCCATATTAACAATCCCTACTGTGGATCTATGGTTCTGTGACCCTGCCCTATACTGCCTTACACACTGTTTAAAATTAGTCGGCCTTTCTCATCCTAATTATGTGGCTTCCCACTGTGAGGAATGCCTTTAATAACGCTGAATGGCAAAAATGAACACTGAAATATAATGACCCTAGTGCTTACCTCAAATCCCCCTGCTTTTTACTGCACCATCTTTCTCATGGCCCCTAACTTGAGCCTTCATAATGTTTTCACTCTCAGTTACTTGAAGGTTCCAAATAAATAGTACGTAAAGTGTACTTTTATCCCATCCATTGCAGCGTTTTTCTGTTGCATGGATAACAGATGTTGAAGCACAAAGCTATAGAAACCCATCGCTTGGTCAGGTTTATTTTTACTTGTTTGTTTCATTTTTTGGAGGAGCACTAGCTTCTTACACTTTGTTCAGAACTCATGGATATTTGAGTAGCAGTTCACCATGACCTCAGAAAAAGATGCTTTTATCTTTTAAGTCATGAAATGATTTATTAATGTAACTAGGACAGACCTTGATCTGGGGCTTTTCGAACACTGAAACATCCTTGGAAAGGATGTGACCATAAACCAGGTATCTTTGGAAAAGGAGGCAGGGCACTAGCACTAACTCAACATACTTTTTAGTTGGTAATTGTTTGGATACCTCCTGTAACCAGAGGCTGGGATTGGGGATGGTTAGGGTATCAGAAATGTAAAGATTCCCTCTTCTATGGCCCCATAATCTTTGTTGAGAGAACAGAGCCATCCTTTCCCAGTTTTTCCTTTCAGACAGCCCTGGGGGGCTGTGGTTTCCCTTTTCCACTGCCTCCGTTCCAGCTTGGGGAAAACACACCAAGCTAAAGGAAAACAAGGAGAGTGAGCTTGTCTGAAGTCCCTCCCTGCTCTTTCTCCAATTCCACTGTTTTAATCCATTTGTGTCCAGGGGAGAATCGTGAAGCCCAAGTTGTTATGGGACTTGGAGGAGTTTCTAAAATTACTAAAAATCAACACCAATGTAATTCTCCCTTATTCAGCTCAAGCTTCCACCTACGATAGAGTCCTAGCAACTTAGAAGGTCCAAACCTCTGTTCCTTTAGGTGTTACAGAACATGAAGAGTTAGGATCAATCCTCTATACAACCTCAAACCAGTATTGCACTAATTAGAACCTCAAATGTAAGCAGAGCTTTAAAAAAAAAAGAAAATTTGGAACAGGAACTCATCCTTTCTTTCTAGAGGGGAGAGAAGGCAAGAGATGGGCAAGTGTCACCATCATCCACCTCAGCAGAATCAAGTAGCTGTCATGTCTCATCTTAAATGGCTCAGTCCACCAATTGTGGTAACAGCAGCCAGTGCTGGAGTAACCAGCAATCCCTCTTCCTCTTCACCAGATCAATAATGAAAAAAAATCTGACTCAATATGATTACAGTGATGTGCTAGGTCTCGATTCAAAGTCTATGCCCAGCTGCTTCTCTCCAAGCTACGTCCTTCCACACCAAGAAACTCCTTTCTGACCCAGAACTTCAATCCCCAGCATGCAAATTTTTCTCCATCAGAGAAATGCCCTTTTCATTAATGTCATTCTCTCTGTCATTATCTGTATTGCCTTGTTTACTTGAACAAAGATTTAACAATTATGCCAGCAGGTCCCACACAAGCCACCTAACCTCGAAACAGCTGAATAGTGCTGAGGTGTTTATCAATCACTTTCTTTGAATAGTCAATAGAAATATTTATTCAGAAGAGACTTTTTTTTGCCCTTTCCTTTTGGAAAAGTGATTTTAAAGTCTCCTTCTTGACATTACATTAAGTATAACAGATAACTTGTCCAACCCATCCCTGCTTCAGGTAAAGAATTAGTTCCTTAGATGATAACAAAGAAAGGAACGAAATAACACACTGATTAAAATAGTTTCCAGTCACATAGCAGTATATATGAACTACATACAATAATAATACAATTTTTAAGATTTACAAAGCCCTTTACTTTCACATATTATCTCATTTAATTGTATAAATCAATCAGACAAAAAGTATTTATTAAGGGTCCTAGTGAGCTCCTTAGGAGCAGGGATTGTCTTTTACCTGTCTCTATCCCCAGTACTGAGGACAGCGCTTAGAACACAGGAGGTGCTTAATAAATGCTTATTCCTCTCCCTCTTCTCCCACCTCACCTCCACGGCATCTTAATGCATGCGACCCTACTGCACATGGCAGAGGCTCAACAAATGATTGTGAAAGGACATAAGCAGCTTCAGAAAAAAAATATTGTATAGCATTTTGGTGGAAAACATACCAGGCACCACCATCCTCTGAGTCATCTGGGCTCACAACCTCAATGTCATCTTCAAGTATCTTCTCTTTTTTACACCCCCCCCCCATATCTAATCTGTTGTCAAATCTTCTACCTTCATAACGTCTCTCTTAGAAGCCTCTCCTCTCATACAGCCAGCGTCCTAGCATAGGCTTTTATCATTCTTGCCTAAATGATTACAATAGCTTTCTAATAAGTGATCTCCTTGCCTGGAGTTCCTCTTCACTCCAATCTACCCAAATGCAAAAGTGATTTTCCTAAAGAAAAACTAATCAAGCCACTTTCCCTCCTTTACCTCCCCCCACCCCAACCCAGTGAAGTCCAGTGCCTCTCTTTAGGATCAGACATAAAATCCTCTGCTTAGCATCTCAAGCCCATAACAACCTAATATTCTAATATTCTCACCTTCAACTTCTCTCCATGAATTCTATGATCCCACTACACTGGCTTGCTTGGGAGTCCTCACATACAACATTCCATCTTCTACCTCTTGCACTGGGTGTCTCCTGTGCCTGCAATGTTCCCTCTCCTCACCCCTACCTCAGAGTTTCTCTGGTTTTCTTCAAGACTCAGCTCAGATCCTACCAGCTACAGCAGGCCCTTCCCAATGGCATGTAAATGTATATGGTCATCTATGTTGTCTCCATGCATTTATATTGTCTTCCATGTGAGCTCCATGTGGGCAAGAGTAGTGTTTTTGCCTTTTTTTAGTACAGTATCTGATACATAGCACATACTAAATATGTAATTGTTGACCTTTTTTTATATTATTTTCAGTCAGTCATTTGGAATGTCTTGTCCTTTATCCAGTTTTGGAGAGATGGCACTAAGCTTCCTTATAAAACTATATATGTAGTTTTTTAATGTAGAGTTAACTATTCTGCTGAAACAAGTGTGTTTCATCCATGTGCACTCTGGATGGTGCAACTTAATAAAATCACCATTAGAGTAAAGTCCTAATTCCGATCTGAATGTGTCTGGATAAAATATTGCCTTGCAAACACTTTAGGGACAAAATTTTTTGTTTTTTAAGTTTCTTGTAATTTCATACAGGAAAAAACCCAAACATATTTAGGTTAAAACAAAAGAAAAAGATGAAACATTTGATAAATGGTTCCAGTCGTCTTCTTCAAAGTGAAGATGTGCAGAGAAGTTAAAAAAGGACTTTTTAAAGTAAGGAAAGTTATCTTTCACAACATGACTAGTTGGAAATATGTTTAATATGATTGTACTTGTACAGTCTATCTCAGATTGCATGCCGTCTTGGAGAAGGTGGAGATGAGGGAGGGTGAAAAATTTTAGAACTCAAAATCTCATATAAGTGAATGTTGAAAACTAAAAATAAGTATTTTTAATGGGGAGTTATTTGAACTCATAGGAAGACTTCTACTTGCAACTCATTAGTTCTTTATTTTATATATCTATACAAATCTTTAATATGCACATTGAATCCTTAACGTGAAGGATATTGTCATAAAAATGAAGAACTATATAGTTGTACAAAATAAATAAAATTGGTTTTTAAGTTTTATTTTAAATACTCTGAAAAAGCAAGTTGAACTGGAGTCACAAAAGATTCTTGGAGCAAAGTTCACAAGAAGGTTATTGAATCTTGAGATGGAAAACTATGAGAGGCTGAGCTCTCAAGCCTGCCTGTCAAAGTCAGTTTACAGAAGAACTACTCAACAAACAAATCCATTGCTAGCAACTCAGGAAAATTCCAGCAGAAATAATTGAAAATCCTCAACCTGCTCCTGTTACCTGAACTGAACCAGAAACATGTAGAAGAGTTTCAGTTTACAGAAGAAAACCATTCAGATGCTTAACTGAGACACCACCAAGCCTCACAGAGGAATTTAAAAGTACTGCTCACAAAAGAAAGGCATAAAATTGGTGGAGAGAGGAGAAAATATATTTCTATACTTATTGTTGCAGGATGAAGGTGGGTAGAGAGAAGCTATGTGTAATTTTTTTTAAATGATAAGAAATAGAAATTTTTTTTTCAGTTCTATACAAAATTAGAATTAGAATATGTGATCTGTCTTCTCTAGCAAATTGCTTCCTCTATCACTACCCCTCTTTTCTCTCCTCTCTATATCCCTCTCTCATCAATCTCTCGCAATCTACTATCTAGAGACATGCTCAAGTCTCCCCCATGCTTAAATAAAATGCTCACTAAAGTCCACAATTTCTGCTAGTCATTCTCTTCTATTTCTCCTTACTTTTTCAAACTCCTTGGAAAAGCTCTCTATGATAGATCCTTCCATTTCCTCTTCTCAATCCTAATCCTTTTTTTTTTTTTACCTCTATGTAGCATTCAACATTCTTGGCCACAATGTCTGTTCTGAGATATTGTCTCTGGATTTTATGATCCTACCCTCTTACAGTTCTCCTCTACCTACCTAACCACTTTTTCTTAGTTTCCTTTACTAGTTCATCATTCATGTCATAGCCACCAGTTCAGGGGGCAGAGGGAGAGAAGATGTACCATAGGGCTCCATCTTGGGCCCTCTCCTGTTTTCTCTTTATACTTTCTTATTTGGTAATTTCATTAGTTTCCATGGATTCAATTGAGATCCATAAGCAGATGATTCTCCCCTTCCCCCTTCTTATATATAACATATAAGTGCATATATTATATATGTGTGTATATTACATATACATATACTACCTCTACATATACTTACATGTGTGTACATGTATACTTACATGTGTGTGCATAATATACATATCTATCACATATGGTACAGCTAGATGGCACAATGGATAGTGTCAGATCTAAACTCAGGAAAACTCATCTTCCTGAGTTAAAGTCTGGCCTCAGACACTTGCTGTGGAATCCTCAGCAAGTAATTTAACCCTGTCTGCCTTAGTTTTCCATATGTAAAATGGACTCGAGAAGGAAATGACAAACCACTTCAGCATCTTTGCTAAGAAAATCCCAAAGGGGTCACAGAGAATCAGACAGGACTGACACAACAACACAACAATATCGCATACGTATGTGTGTGCATTGTATGTGTGCGTATACTTATATACAAAATTATATACTACATACACATATATTCCTCATCATCGACATTGGCAGTTGAGAAAGAAATAGTGGATCTATCTTAGATACAGAACTCCCATGAGTGAGCCAAGACCTAGGTCAAGCTGAAGAAAGGATTATATGTATGATCCTATAATGTTGTCTTTCATCTTTCCTTTGCAAGGAGGCCCAATGACATCATGGGTAAGTCTTGACTTGCACATGATTTAGAATTAGGTGAGGCAGAGTTGCACAAAGTCATCAGCCTCATTCTCATCTCCTGAGTCATTGATGTAGAGGCAGGACAAAAGTCAAGGCCACTGGCAATGGCCCAGGATGCAGTGGATCACCTTGGCCTGACCAGGCTCTAAACTCTCCATAGCACCTACTTTAGCTGCCTTCATGGCCATTGAAGCAAACAGTTCTCACCAGCATACTCTGCTAGGGGAAATCTTCACATGCTTGGGGAAGACAACCCCCTAACTCACTAGCAGGACTGAGGTCTGTCCATTACCCTCAACTGGTTTAGCCCATCAACCAAGATGGCTTATTGAGGTGTGGCTGTTGTACATTCTACAGCTTCTTGTTAGGTGAATGAATAGATTTGAAAAGGGTTTGGTAAGCCCTCATACCAGAGGACTAGTTCTCCCCTGAACACCTCATGCATTCCTACAATATTATAGACTAATTACCTGTAGGAAATTTTTTTTTTCTGTGATAGATGTGTAGCTCCATGTCACTGAGTATAAGACAATACGGCGAGGAGGAGGAAAGAGGGAAAAGGAAGGTAATAAACACCTCTACGGAGCCTACTATGTGTCAGGCACTATTTTTTTACAAACATTGTCTGTTGATCCTCACACAACCCTTCAAGGTTAGGTGGAATTATTGTTCTGTTTGACATTTGACTAAACTGAGGCAGACAGATGTTAAGCAACTTGCTCAAGGTCATACAACCTGTAAGTATCTAAGGTTATATTTGAACTCAGGTCTCCCTAACTCCAGGCCCAGCACTCTATCTACCTAGTCCAGAAGGACAAGGAGTCATAGCTTATCTTGCTTGAAGGCCCTACACTATGATCACCATATTATTTTTATCTTTGCTAACACTGTTTCTGCCAAAAAAACAAAATGGTTCACAGAGAATTTTTTTTTTTTGTATTTCACTATGTGTAAGGAAATGTTCTTTTTTGGTGTGAAAGTTAAGAATAAAAAAAATAATTGAGGGAGAGTGGAATGAACTAACTCATCAAAAAGAAAATTAGAGTAGGGTGGACGAGAAAGCAGAATCAATATTGTTACTTCCCCAAAGCACAGTTTTAACACAAAGTTTTACACAGAGCTGAAATGAAGAGCTAGATCAGAATCTATTATGCTTCAGATTAACTCAAAAAAGCAAAGGAAGCAATAACAATGTCAAAGAAAGCGAAGATAAAAATAGACATGACTCAAAAAATATAGAGGGAAACAACATTATGTATGAAGGCACCATATACAATGAAATCATTTCAATACCTTCTATGTATGCACCAAATGGCATATCATCTAAATATTTAAAGGAAAAAGTAATTGAATGGCAGAGAGAAACTGACAACAATACATAATAATTGAGGACTTTCATGTGCCCTTTTAGAAAAATAAAAAAACTAACACAAAGTTAAATAAGAAATTAATTAATGATTAATTATTTAATCATTAATTGTAAAAGAATTTCAGAAAAGTTGGAAACTATGATTGCTGAATGGAAATAGAAAAAAGATATTTTACAGGTGTGTGTAGTACCTTCCCAAAACAAGGAAATTTTCTAGGAATAAAAATCAGAAAATTAGACATTAAACATCCTTATTCACAATACATTAAAAATTATAATCAATAAATGGCCTTTGAAGAAAGGATTCAAACTTAAATGAAGATTAAATAACTTAATCTTAAAGAATAAATAGGTTAAAGAACAAGTCATAGAAATAATAATTTCATCAATCTTCAGTAATTTTTACATCTCTAAACACTTTCATCTAAACAAATTAGTGAATAGATATGCAACTAAATAAATGAACAATAGAAACTCCAACCAAATACCAAAATAGAAATTGTGAAAAATAAGAAATTCTTTAAATGGAGAGAGAATTAACAAATGAGTAGGACTTGTAGGGGGAGGAATAAATGAATAAAATAAATGAAAAGTTAAACTGATTTTTTTAAAAGGAGAAAAACAAAATTTTTGACTGTATCAACACAAAGCATCAGAATTCACTCCAGTGCAACCAGGGGTAAAGCATTATCACCATTATTAGTTGATATGCTGCTTTTAAAATGCTAGCTGTAGCAATAAGATGGGAAAAAATAAATTGCAGGATTAAGCATAGCCAAGGAAGATACAAAATTATTTTTAAATGATTTAAATGGTTTACTTGAGAATTCTAGAGATTCACTTAAAATAATTAAAACGGTAATTTTAGCAAAGTTGCAGGATGGAAAATAAAACCACAGTAATCATAAAGTCCTTCTGCATTTTACTAATTAAAATCCAGCAAAAAGACATAGAGAAAATTCTATTCAAAATAACTACAGAATATATAAAATATTTGGAAGTTTTCCAAACCATAAGCAATGCAATGAATACTTATACAATTATTTAAGTTGGTTTTTATATTTGTAAATAGTGTTTCACAATTGTGTTCACATAATTACTGTGGTTGGGTCAATCCAATATAATAAACACAGTGTTTGATAAACCCAAAGGACCCCAGCTACTACGGTAAGGACCCACTTGAGTCAAAGAACAGGAAAGTAGTCTGGAAGAAATTACTTCAATATCTTATCTTGCTACATATACAACAATCTACAAATGGATACTCACCCTGGATATATAAAGTCACATCAGAAACAAATGTGAACACGGAAGGAAAAACCTCCACATCGACAAAGAAGGTAAAAGTTCATGACCAATAAAGGGAAAGTGGCAGAAGATAAAACTATTTTTGATTATATAAAATTGAAAAGTTTTTGCACAAATAAAATCAATGCAGGTAAACTTAAAAGGAAATAATTAACTGGGGAAAATTTTTATAGTAAATTTCTTTGATAAAAGGCTAATAGAAATGATTCAAATATTTAAGAACAAAAGCCATCCCCCAGTTTAAAAAAAATTTGTCAAGGAATACGAACAATCAGTTCTCAACATATGCAAACGATCAACTAACATGATAAGATAAATGCAAATTAAAACAAGTCTGAAATTCTAGCTCAGATCTATGTGATTCGAAAAGGATGATGAAAATGGAAAACAAAAATTTTGGAAGGTCCTTGGGAAGGACAGGCAACTCCTTAAAGCTTCTCCTTAGCAAAATCTTCCCCTGGGTTGGTCTGAAGTGGCATTACACTTGAATATGTTTATTTGTTGCAAAAACGGCTTTTTCAAAAATTGCTGGGGTGCCAGAGAGGGATGGATTTGGTAAAAAAAAAAAAAAAAAAAAAAAAAAATGAAGATATTCATACTGGTAACCAAAAAATTAAGGAAAAAAAATTGCGACACTTTTTTACAGTGCAGAATTTAAAGGAAATTCTAAAAGAGAAAAGTAGGACAGTTTGGAAATTAACATGTTGAATTTATTACATACTTTTAAAAATAAGTGGTATATATTAGAGATGCATGATTCTTGTTCTTTATATATGAAAAGTCCAGATTTGCTGGTATTTGTTATATTTTTTTAATAAAGCTCTTCTCACAATTCTAATATAAATGCTATATTATTCCCATTTTCATAAATGAGGAAACTGAAAATCTAAGTGATTAAACGATGTATCTGAAGCAGGATTTAAACTCAAGTCCCCTGACTGAGGTGAACTGCCAACCTTAGCATTCTATCTACTAGGTCATGCTATCCCCCACAGATGGAAAACATAAGTACTATCATGGTATTCACAGAATATTCACAAAACCAAGGAAAGGCTTCCAGTGCACTGAGGAGACCCTCTAAAACATATTTGGAGAAATCCTTGTCTATTCCTAATTCCAGCTGCTAGCTCACTCACTCCTTCTCAAATGAACTTACATTTACCTGCATCCCTCCAGGAGAATACAACTCACTTGAAGGCAGGTATAGTTCTGTTTTGTTATCTTTCCCAACAACTAGTTCAGGGCCCTGTGTCTAGTAGGAACTTGACAAATGTACTGAATTAAAGAACAAGATAAATGATAGAAGATAAAAATGCAAGGAGAGATTGTAGCCTACATTAATGGAAGGGATGCCGACACCAAAGAGATCACATATTTATCAAGGTATCCTTTAAACACCAACAGCTTATCCTTCAGTCCAAAGAAATATGCCTAGTCTTTTAAAATACAATGTTCACATACAGGTACCTACACAGACTTTACAAGACCAAGAATTCTGGTATCTCCAGAAAATCTTAAGAGGTCTTCCTATTGCCTCAGCTCCAGTCCTAATCCCAACCAAATGCTTCAAATGATTGCTTGATGTAAAAGCTCCATAGTACAAAGTTCCAGAAGATTCTTAAGAAATATTACTAATTACCATTGCCAAATACACAACCTTGCTTTGGGCACAAATTCTGCAGATGAGGTACACACAGCAAAAAGCATCCATTGCATGACTCTGATGTCTCAAGCCTGAAATATGATGAATTCACAAGAAAAGGAGCACAGAAATCTGTTTGGATTGGCTATTTGACATCAAATTATGTCAAAGTCTATAACTTGCCCTTGAAAGGGCCAAGAAAATTCCTGTTTGGTGAAAATGATTTAACATATTCAAAAGACTTCTGAATAAAGTTTATAAAAAACATTCATAGATCTAAAAAAGAATCTTTATTACCTAAATTTGTGTTTAAATGGTGACATCAAGTATACAGCAAAGTTTACTGTGTTCAAGTGAGCATGTTGGAAAGATTCTACAGGAAATAAGAGTTATACTGTATTGATCTGGAATAAAGGCCACTTCTAATATACGATATATGAGATACATGAGATTTTTTTAAAAGGATTAAGCACTGGTATGAGTGTATTTGTCCTTCGTTGCCGAAGAAGATCATGCCATCAGAGAAATGATGACATGACTTGCACTTGACTTTGTTTTGAGTGAGGGAGACCTGTGCAGGTCACCAGCCTCACTTCTAGTCCAGAGCCATCTGAATCCAGTGACCAGATATTCACCAGGATGACTGCAGATGACCCAGAATGAGGCAAATGGGGTTAAGTGACTTGCTCAAGGTCACACAGCTAGTGAGTGTCAAGTGTTTGAGGTGAGATTTGAACTCAGGTCCTCCTGACTCCTCCTACATTGGTGCTCTATTGTCTGCACCACCTAGTTGCCCCTAGGCATTGGTATACATTAAAATTATATAACTACTGAAGTCCACACTCAACTTTCCTACAAAACAGTCTTGGGGAAAAATTGCAGGATATATTTGGATTAATATAATAGTAGCTTAAATTATTAATAAGGTATGAGGTAGGAGTTTCTTACCGACACAGGAAGAAATTGATCTTGAGGTTGTAATATTTCATTCAAAACAAGTTCAAAATTAGTCAAGATTTCTCAACATAATGGATGTTTATTTTGTATATCTGTAATGTGTATTTGGTGCCCTTACACAACTAAGGAGGAAGGAATTACAGTAGCAGTGCTGTTTTTTATTTAACCCACTAAACCCAAAATTATTATCTTTTGGATAAAAATCAAAATTTTCATACATATATTGGAAGCATAATCACCTACATTTACTGAAAGGTCAAAAAAACTTTAGCAAACTTAACCTTTTCTTTATTTGTGGCAGATACTCACCTTTCCTTTCCAAAAGAACTAGAGTAGGCCACCTAAAAAATGGGCAATTAGTTTGATGAGTCAACTTTTTAAACCTAACTGCTGAAAGAAAAAGATGACACTTTTTCAATGTATTAACCAGTTTTACTGATAGATTTCTCCTTTTTCTTTTATTTCTTTTTAATTTTTTTTACATAGGATGGCTCTCTGGAGAAGGGAGACACTCAAGGATATGAGAAAAATTATAATCATAGCACACAATTTCTATCATAGCAGACACCACAAGGTATAAACAAAAGCCGAGAACTGAAGGTCCAGACAACCTTGAAGTCAACATTCTCCAAACCAATAAGTCACAGAACATAATGGAGATTAAACCATATTTGCAAAGCTCACAAATACTGGTCATAGAAGTCACTAGGGCATAGATTAGCCTAGAATAGGAGGCTAGAAATTTTAAAACAAAATATTGGGATTGATGCCTATTTTATTTTTAAAATTGCCATGTATTTTGACATAATTCTATATTTACAATTTTAGAGGGCAAACATGACCTGAATTTAAATGCCAGCATGGCCTCCAACTGTGTGATATTAAACAAATCTGAGACCCAAAGTTGTTACAGCTATGTGGAACCTTGGATGTCATCTAGCTCAGTCTCCTCATTTTATACAGGAGGACACGGAATAAGGAAGATTATTCAGGTAAACTCTGATCCAGGCCTTTTGATTCCAAAGGTAACGTGCTTCTCACTACACCAAGAACAACCTCCTTTCAATTCACTTACCCTCTCTATGCCTATTTTCTCGGCTTTAGCAAGGAGCGCTTCCATCACAAAGCAATTTGTAAACGTGAAATATTATTTGTCATTATAGAGTTGTGTCTTATACCAACTGGCAGGTTCAGCTCAAAGTGTTATCAGAGACTGCAAAGGCCTCTAAAACATTACTTTTGTGTACAATATCCACATTACCTGGGATTTAAACGTAAAGCAATACATCACTTGCTGAATGGTTGTTTAAAACCTTGCTAAAGCCATAGGCCAAAAAACACAGACAGTTCTGCTCTGCATAGGTAAAGTATGAAAGATAATGGTAAGAAACCTTGTGCAAAAGGAAACAGCCCCTGCAAGCTTTCTTTTCTGCTCACGCTACCTCTTTATTTTGAAATTAATAAAATACAAGAAAATTCTTTCTGAAATACTTGCTTTGTGGCCCCAAGATTTCTAGCTATTACTGCATAGTTCCTTAAGCTGACCACCTAGTACCAAAAATCTTGCCTACTGTTCACCAAAGTGCAGTCTCTTACCACAAAAATATCTAGACAGAAGCCTTTCTGGGTTGGCTTAGGTACCAGAACGGACACGATGGCCTCTCAGTAGAAACTTCTCCTACCCACGATCTACATCTTCACTCATCCTTACCACTGACACTGCTGTCTCCAAAGTTACCTACCATTTCTTAATTGCTAAATCCAAAGGTCATTTCTCAGTCTTCATTCCACCTGTCATACTTGCATCTTTTAACAATATTAACTACTTATTTTTTATTAAATTGAACTGAATGACACTTAAGAATTTTCCAACCTTTGAATGACAATTTTTAAGTCCTCTTTGAAAATCGCTATATATTCAATCTATTCAAGCTGATAAATGGAAAATCTTTTTCCTGAGTGGCTACAATGCAAAAATTGTTTCATTTTCAAACACTTTATATGAGAACTTCTATTGAATCCATCAACAGCACTTTTTAATCAAGGCACTTATTATATACCTACTCTGTGCCCTGATGGAGTTTACATTCTATTGTAAGAGATAATATGTACAAAAAAAACCCATATAAAATATATCTCTCACAACACTGGTATTCCTTACAATCACCTGTTTCCCAATGTACCATTTTAAGTTCAGATTTTTCCACGTGTGATCCTCAACTCTTGGAGCTTCTCTGTTGAGTCTATACTAGCTCTTTACTGTACCTGCCTCACAGTGAGTCCCACACAGAAACAAGTAGGGAGTGACAATGTCTGAACAATGTTGATTAGCCCAAGTTCAATTTTTTTGTTACACCTGGGGTTATTCCCCTTTTTTGCAAAGTTTCCTGGCTAGCTGATTCCAAGATTGGAGAAAGCAAACTTGAATGGGATCTCAGAGGCCAGAGTCCAACTGATATGCCATACTATCTGGGTCCAGACTCATGACTCGAAGATTAAAAGCTACTCTAGAGATTTTTAAAATTATAATTAAACATGACTGAGCCAAAAAAAAATTCAACACGTTTTGACTGAATGCATTTAAATTTCTGACTTTAAAATATTTTAAAATATTTTAAGTATTTCAAAAAGTGCACTAAGGTATTGAGGCCATTATTGAACAATGACATTTCCAATTACATGTTAAAAGAATTTTTAACATCTTTTTTAAGTTTTGATTTCCAAATTCTATCCCTTCCTCCCTCTCTCCCTTCTCCTCCTAAGATAGTATCTGACAATGGTTATACATGTGCAGTCATGCAAAACATTTCCACATTATTTTATACAGAAAGACAAAAGAGACAGAGAGAGAGAAGGGGGGAAGGAAGGAAGGAAGAAAGGAAGGAAGGAAGGAAGGAAGGAAGGAAGGAAGGAAGGAAGGAAGGAAGGAAGGAAGGAAGGAAGGAAGGAAGGAAGGAGGGAGGGAGGGAAGGAAGGAAGGAGGGAAGGAAGGAAGGAGGGAAGGAAGGAAGGAAGGAAGGAAGGAAGGAAGGAAGGAAGGAAGGAAGGAAGGAAGGAAGGAGGGAGGGAGGGAAGGAAGGAAGGAAGGAAGGAAGGAAGGAAGGAAGGAAGGAAGGAAGGAAGAAATAGGATGCTCCAGTCTATATTCAGACAATATCAGTTCTTTCTTTAAAGGCAGAAAGCACATTTCATCAGGAGTCATTTGGGACTGTCAGATCACTGCACTGCTGAGAAGACTCAAGTCCATCAAAGGTTGGTCATCATACGATGTTGCTGTTACTGTGTACAGCGTTCCCTGGTTCTGCTCACTTCACTTTGTATCAGTTCATGTAAGTCTTTCCAGGTTTTTCTGAAATCATCCTGCTCATCATTTCTTAAACACAATAATATCCCATCACAATCATATACTACAACTTATTCAAACATTCCCTGATTGATGGGCATCCTCTAGATCTCCAATTCTTAGCCACCACAAAAAGTTGCTATAAATACTTTTGTACAAACAGGTTGAGGTCAATTTTTAAAAATTTAATCCGATGTCACTTAATGTTTAAATTTTCATATTGGTACTAGGTGTGCAAAACTGTTGAAATGTTTTAATATTTCATAAAATTCTCATGGTTAGGTAGGTGTTATTATTATCTCCACTGAAGTTTCCTAACTGAGCTGAAGAGGTTAAGGGACTTGCCCATAGAGAGTCTGAGGAACTCTGGTCTTCTTGACACCAAGCCCAGCACACTCTATCACCATACCATTTATCTGCAGTAAATTGGGCAGGATAGTAGCACAAGGAAAAACAAGCTTGCCACATGCTTGGGCTTCACAGAGTACCTACTATTCAAGTTGTATATCCCTCATCTACAATGATCTCTTCCTCCCCTTAAGTCCTGTAATGCTTACTCATCTAGCAATATTTATATATTACGTATTATTATCTTTCAATATATATTACTTATCTCAATTATTTTTACAACTCTTTTAAGGCAGGGAATGTGTCCTAAGTATGTTTGTACCCTTAATACTTAGAAAAATGCCACAGACTTAATAAACTCTCGATAACATTTGATAAGGCTGGTGCCAACATAACTGATTAACCCTGTATTTTCCACTTGATTGTAAGAAGAGAGCAGTATGACTGTCCACTACTGTCACTTTTAAAGCTGTCTCATGGCTAAGCTTGGCACAAATTTTTCAAGTCATATTTTAACACCAAATATTCAAGTTAGATCTACTCAGATGGCAAACATGAGAGGTTCTGGGTCTTCTTTTACAAGGAAATTTTCTTAACAATTACAGGTTGCCCAAAGATTGAGTAGTCTACTTCAGGAGGCAGCAAGTTTCCCTATAGAAAATCTTCAAAGGCTGGACATGCCCGGATGTTGTAGGTAACGCACACTTATATAGCACTTACCACGTGCCAAGAACTGTGCTAAATGCTTTACAAATATTATCTCATTTGAGATTCACAACAACCTTATGAGATAGGTAGAGTATAACGTTGGATTGGATGGCCTTAAGTCTCCTTCTAAGTTTCTATAACTCTTTCCTTAGTTGAAACACAAGACCAGATATGGGAGACTCAAACCCTTCCCCAAAAAATGTTTCCACATACCAGTCTGACATTAAAATTTGGCACAGAATTCTTCTACTAGCAAATCAGGTCAAAAGTTGACTTCTATTTTTTTATTTTTATGGGCATTCTGAAGGTACCCTCCCTCATCATCACTCAGCTCTAACTTAAAAAACAAGATTGCTGCTAACATTTCCATAAAAGCAACTCTATCAAAGACTTTTCTTCCAGAAAAAACACTGGTGACTTGAAATTCTTCACTTGATTTTGTGTGATATTTTTAGTTACAGTAGTTGCAGCCAAGCTACTGATTAATTAGCTTCCTTTTCAAGTGTACAGGCTTTATTCTCTGTGTTCCCCTATCAAATAAACTTTGAACTCCATCTTAGAGTCAGATGGGCCAAAAGTCAGTAGATCAGGTTTCAGATTTTTCTTCTGCAAGCATTAAATAATACTTTGCTGTATCATTTGTCCAAAGCAATGCATGCATTTAATGTCTTGTATCCATGCAGGATAGAGAAGCATCCTAGGATCTACCACTCTAGATTCCAAATTAAATCCAATCTCCTTTAATAATTTTTCTGAAATTTTCAAATTGGAACAAAAATTCTTTAGTTTTTCTCTAGAACACAGTATTAAAAGTACATTAGACATAAAACTTGCAAGCTTCATTAGGTGCTGATTGTCTCCAATTCTGCCCCATGATTGAGTGTATTGCACTTCTCAAAAACTATTCATCATTGATTTTCATTTGCCAATGTCAAGTTGTTTTCTTTGAAAAATGTTTTACTTAATATTTATTCTCCTTGGCTATACTACAGGAACTGCAAGCATTATATGTCCCTACCTTTTCTCCATCAACCAATTTACGTAATAGTATTATATTTTTATATTTTCTCCATTGTAGCTTCATATGTCATTTTAGTACATACCACTCTCAGTCATATGGGCCTTTCTCCCCACTTTAAAACTCCCTTTACAAGTCTTAACACTGGTCATATTATAATAACAGCTTCATAGTATATTAAGTCTACTATACATATGATATTTATTGATGAGTTAAAAAATATGCATGTGAATTATTTCTCTCCTCAGGATCCTAAGCAACATCCTTTCTTTAGGAAGCCAATTTATGTGTACAGGTTAACTTCTTTTCCACAAAGTTCCCAGGATTCCCAAAATTAAAACCCTAACCGACTGCCCTAGTATCCAGATATGTTTGGAAATAAGCTAAAATATTAAAGTCCAGCAGAGAGAAATATTTGAGGCTGATGACAAGGGGAAAACAACAGAGTTTGGAGTTAAGAGTTTTATCTTATCTCTCTCCTACTTGCTTATACAATCACGTGCAGATCACTTAACCTATTTCAACCTCTTTTTCACTTGTTAAAAAGAGGGGTTGGGACTAGATGACCTAGAAAGTATTTTCCAGACTTGAATCCTATGATAACATATGATAAAGACCAGAACTCTAAATCCAGTTAGTCAGGAACAGCCTTGATGTTACTACAAATCTATAGAACCAGCTAACTCGGGAAAGATCAGGGAAGTACCACAAATTTGGGGAGATAGGGCCCAGAATTCGGGAGGCCAGAGTCAATAAGGACAGTACCCAAGAACATAACTTTGGCTGTTTGCCTTCTCTATTTTGGTATCGTCGGATGTACAGTAACTAGGGGAACAGAAGTGAAGACATGAAATCTGTCCCTAACTGGGGCATGGGCAGAGATACCCTAATTATCTCTGGCACATTCTTTCAATATACTACATAATATTCATAACCTTATCATAGAAACAGGTAATGTGAAAGGACTGCCCCTACAATTTCATTGGTATAAGAAATTACCACATGAGGAAACTCCATCTACCAAATGTAATTTGTAATCTAAGGGAACTGTTTAAGAGACCAAGAGATTAAATGACTTGTCCTGTCCGTATACAGCAATCTTCCAGGCTTCCAAGCTAGCTCAAAATTCACTTGAGACCAAAAAAATGGATGATGGTCAAAAAACAAAAATTAAAACCATGGAGGGAAAAATGAAAGGAAATATGACAGCAAATAAAAAGAATTTCAGAGGTAATTGTGTTACTCTTAAGTAATAAAAGGTGATTTAATTAACTAAATGGACCGGAATTTCTAATTCTGTTTTTACGAACCAAAGATAAAATTTCTTGATCAGATAATATAGCATGTATAACATTTCCTATATTACTACTCTTTTTAGCTTTTCCCTTTTGCTTTCAAAAATTGATCTCCGGAGAGCATTACGAAATATAAAATGGATCATTTGATTACATCAAATTTAAAAGAGTTTGCACAAATAAAACCAATGCAACCAAAATCACAAGGAAAGCAGAAAAGTAGGGGGAAAATGTTATGGCAGGTACCTCTGATAAAGGCATCATTACCGAAATATATAAAGGCAGAGTCAAATTTGTAA
The DNA here is from genome assembly GCF_028372415.1 of Notamacropus eugenii. Lineage (NCBI taxonomy): Eukaryota > Metazoa > Chordata > Mammalia > Diprotodontia > Macropodidae > Notamacropus > Notamacropus eugenii. Next base: position 360,484,212 of record NC_092874.1, read on the forward strand.
GAATACAAGGCACTCCTGAGTTGATAAATGGTCAAAGGATATAAATTGGCAGTTTTCAGACAAGTAATCAAAGTTATCTACAGTCATATAAAAATGCTCTAAATCGCTATTGATTTGAATAATGCAGATTTGAACAACTCTGAGATACCACCTCGCACCTATCAGATTAGCTAGTCTGATAAAAAAGGAAACTGACAAATGTGGGAGGGACTAAAGGAAAACTGAGATGTACTATTGCTGGAGTTGCAAACCGATCCAACCATTGTGGAGAGCAATTTGGAACTACACAGAAAGGGCTATAAAACTGTGTATTTATTCCCTTTGATTCATCAATACCACTGCTAGATCTCTATCCCAAAGATTTCCAAAAAAATGGAAAAGAACCTCTTTGTACAAAAATATTTAAACCAGTTCTTTTTATGGTGTCTAAGAATTGAAAATTGAAGAGATGCCCATCCGTTAGGAAATGGTTGAACCAATTATGGTATGTGATTATAACTGAATATTATTGTGCTAGAAGAAATGACAAGCAGGAAGATTTCAGGAAAACACACTGAGTGGTGTAAGCAGAACCGAGAGAACCTTGCACACAGAAACAGCAATATTGTACATTAAGAATTATGAATGACTTGGTTATTCTACCATGTCAATGAGCCATGACAATCCCAAAGGACTCGTGATGAAAACGGCCATCCACATCCAGAGAAAGACTGCAGACTGAAGCACGCTACTTTTCACTTTCTTTCTAGTCTCCTTGTACAAAACGACTAATATGGAAATATTTTACATGATTACATATATATCACCTATATCAAATTACTTACTGTGTCAGAGAAGGAGGGAGGACGGGACAGAATTTAGAACTGAAAACTTTAAAAAAAGTTTAAAAATTATTTTTCCATGTAATTGGAGAAAAAAAACCAAATATTTTATTTTTAAAAAATTGATACTTAGAACCCATTATCAAAAATGAATTTATCTTGTTTTCAGGACCATTTTGCACTCTTAAAAATTAAAAAGGACCCCCCCAAATAGCTTTTGTTTATGTGGGTTTTATAGATATTTACTGAATTAGAAAATAAAACATCTTCGTGTTACTATGAAAATCATTTTGACCTCGAAGATCCCTTTCCTGAAAGGGTCTTTGGGGACCACATTTTTAGACCAATGGTAGAGAGTAAGTGGTGAGTATACTATGGACCTCTCAACATACAGCAGCAAGAGTTTCAGATTGTTGCCCAGTACTCTGAGAGGTTAAATGGCCTGCCTGAGGTCACAAAGCTAATGTGTCAGAGAGCAGAACCCAGGTCCTCCTGACTGTAAGACTCAAACTCTATCTACTATGTTTCAATGCCTCTATCTTACAGGGAGGGCCTGTTATTATTATAATTCATTATTACTAGTTATAATGAATAAAAATAATAATCTATTAAAATCTCTGTAAAGTATGACACGAATAAGCATAGACAATTCAGATTTTAGGTTTAAAGGAAATCAGACAAGAATATATTTTAGGGAACAGTATTTTGTGGTAGCTATTACACACACACACACACACACACACACACACACACACACACCTGCCCCCCCCCCCACAAAATACACATTATATACATATAGGTATATATGTATGTATATATGTTTTTAGTAAAATATAATTATAGATTGTAGTAATGGCCAGTAGAACTAGATGGGGGGGTGTAGGTACCAATAGACTTCATAGGGATGAGATTTTGTTTTCTAATAAGTGTAATTAAGTGTAATATATATCGAAACTACAACAGGTATTAATATTATCAATATTTAAACAAAGTTGGGCTTCAAAGATGAAAATTTCTTTGTGAAAATCTCTAAGAGTATGCTCGTCTATTTGTGACAACTCACATTTGAAATACTACACAACAATGCATGTTTGTGTCACCCCTTTATTTCATAACCAGAAACAATACAGTTCCATAGGGTAAATCATCAATAAATAATGGTTGTTTAATCATTAAACATAAAACCCCACCTCTCTTTGGCATCTGACAGTATTCTATTTCTTGTCAAACTAATGACTGTATAGATATATAGTTTATCCTGGAGATTATTTCTTTAATGCAGTAAGTTTAAAAAGGTGCAATTTACTTGAAAATGTACAAAAGCTGAAAATATTTCCAGCAAAACTGATCAAATCAGCAGGATGTAGGCAAACTATTCCAAGGCTCTTTACTGTAGCTTACTACAGTGGAGGTATAATAAAAATGAGTGAAAAACATTCCTAGTGTTTTATAGCACATGCTCGACTTCAGAGCTTGCTAGGTCAGCCTGGTTAAAGAACAGCTCCACCTGCACCAGGAATGGCCGAGTCACCAATTAAAAGATGTCCCTATTTCATAAACATGGCTCCTAACCCTGAAATCATTCACCAGCTTTACAAAATAAAATGTTAAATGCTGCCAGAAATGCCACTTCAGGGATAAATTGCACCTTTAAGAGACTGCCCCACCCACCCACCAAAAAACAAAAATGGAAAAAAGAAATAGGAACTTTTACAGAAAGGTTAAGTTACATACATTTTGAAAAATATTCAAGCCCAGTTTGAATAGTACTCATTATTAATGTTTGGACATTATGTCTTCAGCCACTAATTGAACCAGTGCATTTGACATAAATTGTTAGCTAATCCTGGATTAACCCATTAAGACTGCAGAAGCATTTTATGCCTTCAAACTAATCTTAGAAGCTAGGTTTTCAACAAAAATGTTCTGTGCTATGCACAGCTAAAACTGAAATGATTTAATGCCATGCTGAAAGATATCACTTCAATATTAATTTAAATATTCAGTAAGAGAAATCATAACTTCATTTCTAAAAGTTTCACTCATTGAAGATTCAGATGCAGTCGGTATTATAACTATAATCCACAATCAGAAACAAAAATAAAAAACTAAACCAAATCCTGTACCTCATGATGTTTCAGGTGAATTTCAATTCAGAATTTAGAAGAAAAAAGAACTATTCAACTTATGAAACCTCATACCGTAAACTTCTTGGAGAAGTCTACTCTCATAAATGGTAAAAATAAATATTTTGTATCTCAAATCTAATTTTATTAAGATATACTTTAAAGAAATATTTTACAACAGTAGGGAAGATCAATAAATTTCCAAGAGGAAATTTTTAAAAATTGTTCAATAACATTATGGAAGCAAGTGAACAAAGATTTCCTTGTCCATCTGAAATGTTATTTTTTCCAGTGCAAAATCAGTTATAAAACATTTAAACTGAATTTTTAAAAATAAAAAGTGGTTCGATACAGCAATATTCAGGTTCTCAATTTCAAAAACATATCATTACCATACATATATATCTATATATCATAGTAAAATACAGAAAGAAATTAAGAAGCAATCAAGGACTTATCTGATGTAAATTTCCAGTATGTCATACCAAGTTAGCAACACCTAGGCAGATCCCATCTCCAAGCTGCATGTCAAATCATCATAAAGACTTTATATTTATCTACTGAAGTCTGTTTTGGCTACCTAAATAGTTATCCAAAGTAATGCCTACCAATTAAAGTCACTCTTATTTTCCTGGAGATCATTTGCTCTAGAATAACTTTCCCCCCAAATACCTGCAATTTGGCTTCCATATTCAAAATTTTATTCAAATCGTCTGGTTGTTCCAAGAACACTTAGCTGATTCACCTCCTATGATGCTGGAGATTCATTTCTACAATACAAGAATGGATTTTTGCAGCCAAGTGAAACCAACCCAGAACTGGCTTAGCCTCCCCTAAGAGAATCTCATGTGTTGTTCCTAGCAAACATCCGGTCCCCTCGGAGCGTCAGATGTTGAAGTTGGTACTGTAGGACTTCAGTGTCAGCAGGTTCCTTGATGTTCATTTTATCTAGATTGAGGTAGTCCAGTGATTTTGAATGGGCCCTTTTACCTTTGAGAAGACAGAGAGGTAAAGGGCCATGGAGAGCCTTGTAAGGTTCATAAGGTAAAGCCTTAGTGCACTTATCTCCTGAGCTGGGCATTCGTCTTCGCCTCCTTCCATTAACAGCAGGGATTTCATATGGCTGGTAGTACCTACTGCGGGTTTTGTATAAACGAGAGGAACGTGCAAGTCCTGTTTCGAGCTGTTTGGAACGCAAGGTAGGCACGGATTCCCCCTTATTTTCTTCACCTCCTGAGCACTTTTGGGCTAACTTTAAGAGCTCCTCGCCAGTTGTGAAGCCAACCAAGTAGTTAGAATCCATATGAAGGATCTGATAACCTGACACGGTCCGTCTCATTGGTGAGCAGGGAGTGCTAGAGCACCGAGGCTTTTCTGTTTCAGCTTTTCCTGGGGAACTCACCTCTGACACAGGTAAAGGAAGGGTAGACAGGGTAGTTCTGGAGTCTCCATTAATGTCTACTTCCATTTTAAGTACCAGCCTGTACACCCCTATAAATAAAACAGACACAGATTAGAAAAATAGAGCATATGAAATTTTGAGCTAAGCTGGATCATTTTGGGAGGCTTAGGAGCCCTGAAATAATACTCGACTGAAACACAGTCAATACTCCTGGCAGATTTCATCCTTCATTCCATAAAACATCTCAGAGCAGCTATAAAGTTACTACTACATTTCTGCCTTCAAGAACTTAGCACTCAAGTGAAAATTAGGTCTGAAGTGCTTCCAAAATATTTAGTTCAGAAGTACAACAAAGAAGGGATTCTGATTCACAGAAAGTAGAGTACTTAGTGCAACATTCAATATCCAGCAAATTACTTATAATAATAGCTAACATTTATAGAAAACTATGCATTAGACTCTATGCTAAATGCTTTAAAATTATTATCCCATCTGATCCATGGTAAGCAGGTGCTATTATCATTCTCATTTTACAGATGAGAGTACTGAGGCAAACATGGGTGAAATGATTTGTCCAGGATCATACAGCTTGTAAGTGTCTGGGGCTGAATCTGAACTCAGATCGTCCTCACTCCAGGTCTAACTGCCCCAAATTAAAATGTAACCAAGCAAAATTTCAGAAAGGTATCAAACTGCATTCCTTGAAAACATAAAATTTTAGATTCTCATGGACCTGAAATTTTTTTTCAAAAAATATTTTATGCCTGCCTTAATATCACAGTTATTTCTGGAGGTAAAAACCTCACCATCCTTTCAAATTTAATCCTTTCGTTTAAACAAAAGAAAGCAGTCAAGCATAAACAGAATTACCACATCTGACCATGTATACAACATTCTGCCCAAAAGTGTCCCTCTTATCTCTGTCATAAGGAGAAAGCAATGTGGTTTCACTGTGTTCTCCTGAACCATCGCTGGTTTTTCAATTACTTAGAATTCAGTTTTCTTTTTTATGCATCTGTTTAAAATACAGATCCAGCTATTGACATCAACCATCATTTCCAGTTAATTATTTAGTTGGCAGGAATATCCCATCCATGTCCAAAAAGGATCTGAGGCAAATAATTTCTAATTGTGCTTATAAGGAGTAAAATAATTAATTACCATCTCTTTAAATTTTCAAATTTAGTTCTACAACACTTAACCCTTTCCCAAACCACAGACACACATAAATCTATAAAGATTCTTTTTCTATATCCTCAATGAATTATGCAAATAAAACCAAGGTTTTTGTTTTTTTTACTTTTACGTTTTAATATTATGTTAAAAGTATCGACTGTGCACCTATCTGCAAGGAACAGATAAACACTACACATAACAAAAGTGTTCCTGAAAAGGTGAAGTTCATGTAGAAGATGGTGCCTGAACTACATCAAAGTGGAAATAAAAAGGGAAGATATTTCAGGATGTAAAATGCACAGAAATCAGAAACAAAGTATCTTGTGTGAAAGACAGAAAAAATGCTTGGTTCAGAGTGAGCTGGAGGGGCAGTAATGTCCAACATGTCTGGTTGGGGCCAGGTTGTATAGACCTCTAAAAGATAAACAGAATTTATATTTTATCCTAGAGGCGTTGGCGGAGCAGGGAAACCACAGGGGCGGATCTGAGGAAAATCTCTTAAGCAGCAGTGTGTAGAATGGACCGAAACAATGAGATCCTTGAGGCAGGGTGACCAATGGGGCGACTGTTCCAATAATCTACATAAGAGATGATGAAGGTCCAAACCAAAGGGGTAGCCTTGTGAGTGGCGAAGAAAAGGTCAGATGTGAGAAGTGGAGAGAAATATAAAGAAAAGAAAAATGAAGCAAATATAAAAATGGCAAGATTTGTCCACTTGACTGAATACATAGGGCTGAGGGAAAGGAGCTCAAGCTAGTGCTGGGATTACAAATTGGAGACTCGAGAGAGACTCCGGCACCTTCAACAGAACTAGGGAAGCTTTGAAGACAGGAAAGTGAGAAGAAAGGAAGGGAAGGTAGCAAACATAAGACAGCTTTTCCAAGGAGTTTGCCTGAGAAAGGGCAGAAAAGGCTAGGATGATGGTTTAAGGGGATTGCAGGGTCAAGAGAAGGTCTTTTGAGGAGGAGGAGACTTGAACTTGTTTGAAGGAAGTAGGGAAGGAACCAGTAGAGAGGGAGAAGTTAACTGAAAAGGGAAAACATGATTGAAGATGAAATCTGGTAAAGATGAGAGGGAATATGGATCAAATTACTGCAGAAGGATGAGCATTAGCAAGGAGAAGGGCTACTTCTCTGTCAAAGACTGAGGGGAGGAGGGAAGAGTGGGAGCTGATATAAAGGTGAGTCAAAGAAAATGAAAAAAAAAATTCAAATCCAATTCCCTTAAAGATAATGAATGGCTGTCAACGGTGCCCTTTCTAACACTACGTCACCTAATTCTATTTTTTTCACATACCAAACCAAATCCTATGGTAACATTAAATGACATAATTTCATTATCTATTTATGACCACTCCTCAGATGCAATTAAAGGCTAACATTTACAGCTCTAAGTTTCTCTGCTTCTCAGCATTTATCTATCCTTCCAGGATTCAGAGGCTCCTGGATTTAGGGCTAAAAACCCCTTATTAGAGAGCTCTAAGCCTAACTAGATGATCTGCTATTTACCTCTGTTAAATCACTTCACCTCTATGGGCCTCAGTTCCCTCATTTGTAAAATGAGGGTGTCTTCCAAATATATTCCTCCAGCCATTATACCAAACCGCAGTAATTTGTGACACAGAAACTTGATTTGAGGGAAGTGTTAAACAAATTATGGTACACAAATAAACATATATATCAAAAGAAATATGATAGATTCAGAGAAACCTAAGGGTGTTTGTGTGAAATTTGCAGAACCAGGAGAACAATTTACACAATGATCACAAAAATGTAAAGGAAAACAACTCTAAAAGACTTTGGATCTCCGCTTAATGACCAGTCATGACCGTTCGATGATGAAAACTGATTTGATAAAGCACGCTTCCCACCTCTTTGCAAAGAGGTGACAGCCCTGAGGGTCACACTACATATGTCTTGATTTCTTTTTGCTTGACTGTATATATTTGCCAAAGGGTGGGTGGACTTGATGCCCACAAAAGGAGAAAGAAAAAAAAGTATCAATGAAACAGTTTCTAAAACAAATACAAGGAAGGTCAGAAGGAGACACAGTCAAGCAGGGAACTTTTGATTTATTTTTTACTACCAAGTTAAACATAAAATATTCTTTAAAAAAACAAAGAACATAAAAGAAATTTGGTCTCATATACAATCCCTTTTTCTTCCTATTTATTGAAATGTTCATACCTGATTTATGTTAATAACTTTCAAAGTAGATTAAAAAAAGAAACTGACGCTCTCGGGTATTCTGAAAATTTTTTCATAAACTTCAACTTACCAACTAATTTTTTTCTCACATATGAATGTCCAATACACTAAACTTCCATATCAATAACCCAAACTACAAAGCAGAAATAGCCAGAATTCTTTTTTGTACATTTTTTTTTACTTATAGGAGGAAAAGCCACAGATATCAGGTCAGCACAGATTGAAACCAATCTCCTACTATTTTGATATCTATAATTCAATTCAATTATACCTAGTATAGCTGAAGTTCAAGGCAAGATCTTCTACTGTCATCTGAACCAGAGATTTAAATAATGTCCTGCTCATGATACAAAATGCCATCCACATCCAGAGAAAGAACCATGGAATCGGAATGCAGAATGAAGCAGATTGTTTTCTCTTTTGTTATGTTTGGTTTGGTCTAGTTTTACTCAAGCTTTCCCCTGTTCTTTTTAATTCTTCTATGCAACATGAGTATGTGAAAATGTGTTTAATAACAATGTATGTATAGAGCCCATATAACTATTGCATGCCATCTGGGGGAAGGATGGGGAGGGAGAGAAAATTTAAGACTTATGGAAGTGACTGCTGAAAATTGACAATAAATAAATAAATTCGAAAAAAGATGTCCTGAATAGTTTTAGCATATTTTATGATATATTAAATCTCTGAAAATTTATAATTCAGGTTTGTTATACATGGTAATTCTCAGAATCTCAGTTAAGTAGAATGTACCATTCCCCCATATTCTGAATAGTCAAACTAATTTTGTGTTCCTCAGTTTTAAACTATAAATTTTGTCATAATTTTGAAGATAGTGAAAGTATTATTATCTTCATTTTATAGAGGAAGAAATGAAGGCTCAGGTGTAAAGTGACTTGTCTAAGACCACACAGTGTATGATGTGCCCTAAGCCTCAAATTCATGTCTTCTGATTCTAAATCTAGCACAGCCACTGATGGTAAACAAGACCCTGTGTCAGTATTTTCTTAAAGCAGGATTCACCTGTTTCTAATGGCATTTTAATGATATGCCACTGAATACAGCATGGATAATAAAATAATATGCTGCCATTTACTTTCAAATGTATATAAACTTGAAGATGTCTGGTTCTGCTGAACCCCACTAATTATCACCAAGTTTTAAGAACTAATACACACAAGAAAAAGTGTTTCCCTTGTCCTCACCCAGTGAATAATTTCATTGAAATGATATTTGCTAAGGTGCAAATATATTAAAAAATCATAAATTCAGATCCTCCCCACTCAGAATTTTAAGATAATTTAGACAAGGTAAGAAGTTATTTTTATCTTTGCATTTTCTATAAGAGAAAAAGGTTTTATAAACATGGTACAAAGACACAATTTGTGTTACCTGAAGTTTTGATAAGTTTATTATTTATGCTTCAAGTCACTGATAAAAATAATAAAGACATAGCACAGGCCCAACCACAGATTTCTGGGGCAGTCCACCTGAGAAACCTATGGGTTGACACTGGGTCTGATTTCCTAACCAGTTCTATTAACGTAATTTTTAAACTATCCTGATCCATTTATGGGAAAACAAAATTTTAACTATAATTTTTTGTCTCTTCGTTTAGGCAAATTCCTTAAGTTTTTACTTGACAACATTTTTGTAGCCTAAAATCTCTGCATATAACTGAACATATTTCAATTCTATTTACTTTGCATATTTTGGGTAAGTTAATTTCTGTATATAGTTTATAATTTAACAGTATTGCTTGTGTCTCAACTAAATTCCTGCCTTCTACAGGCAGTCCTTCCAGCTCGTACTTTCCCTCTGCTAAATTCTCCAATTTATCCTTTTTTTTTTTTTAAGACAATGAGGTTAAGTGACTTGCCCAAGGTTGGATATGAAAATTTTATCCTTTTCATAGCTTGTTTATACATAATTGTTTTCATGATGTCTCTTTCATTAGACTGTGAACTTTTTTGAGAGCAAGGGCTGTATGAGTATCTTTATCACTCAGCACAGTGCCTAGCATACAGCAAACATTTAATTAATGGTGACTGACAGCATGATATTTTGACTGGAAAGAAAGGACAAAAATTGCTAATAACAGGAATTTGAAAAAGAAGACAAGAAATTAATTAAAAGAAAAAAAAACACCTAGCTATCCCAAATAAGTTGAGTCATCAGGCCTGAATAAACTATATCCCAGGGTTCTCAAAATAAAAAGTTCATGAATGTGAAAGATCATGGAGAATGGGAGAGGTGACTCAGGACTAAAGAAAAAGGAACTCAGTTAAAGTAAAGGAAGGGAAATAATGACTGCTAAAAAGTAATATGATTTTATCAACAACAAATCAATCCAGACTAACCTAATTTCTCTTTTTTGATAGGTTTACTAAACAGATAGGTTAGGGGAACGCTGTAGACAATGTAAAATACTTTTCTGAAATCTTATACAAAGTATCTTATTTGATTCATGCAAATAAGATGGAAAGGTATGGGCCATGTGGTCAATTAGGTAGACTCAGAACTGGTTACACAATCAGACCCAATGTCAACCCAAAGGTTTCTCTAGTGGATTGCCCCAGAAATCTGTAGATGGCCCTGTGCTATTTATTTACTATTTTTATCAATGAACTTGGAGCATAAATAGCAAGTTTATCAAAACTTCAGGTAACACAAAGCTAGGAGGAAAAGAGAAAATCTGGATCCAAGAATACTTCAACAATCTACAACACATGTACTAACGGGAAGGTTACATCATTTTATGAATAATATAAAATAGATAAGTTGAAATTCAAAAGAGAAAAACATCAGGACAAACATTCAAAAAATCAGCCTTACAAGTACAAAATGAGAGAGGCATACCTAGACAACAGTTCCTATGAAAAAGTTCGAGGAGTTTTAGTGAACAAGTACCATGTGAGTCAGCATTGCAACATAACACACACACACACACACACACACACACACACACGCACGCACACAACAAAAACAGGTGCAATTAAGTTACATTAATAGTAGCATGTCCACAATGGGAAAGATCATTTGTCTTACTCTATCTGCCTAAGACTGAACACACATGGAGAGTTTAGTTCAACTGGGTACCATGTTTCAGAAAGAACATGGGTGTGACTCAGCAAATGCCAACTAAACTGGAGTCTAAGAGAGCTAAGACACCATGCCATTTACAGGATGAGGAATGAAGATTATTTAATGGGAGACGAGAAGCCTTACAGGGAACGTGACAGGTACCTTCAAGTATCTGAATGTGTCTGTCACATGGAGGATGCGTTAGGTTTGTCGCACTTGGCACCAGAGCAACAACGGGTAGAAAGTGCAGAAAGAGGGATTCTGCTTTAATAAAGGGAATCTTCATAACAATTAAAGCTCAAAAACAAAACAGCTTGCTAGGAAAGTTGAAGCCCCCTACTCACCCTCTTCACACCACTCCAAGAAGTCTTTAAGTTAAGGTTGAATGAATATTTTGTCAGAAATGATATATAGGCTAGTCCTGTTCAAGTATGAATGTCTAGAAAGACATTCTGTGCAGGCTCATTAGCACCAATTAGTAAATTTCTATTGCAGAACAAGAATTTGGAAGTAAAGAAGGCAAATTAGGAGACATGACTTACAGGGCATTGAATGACAGTTCTTATGTGACAGTGATTATGAGACTGATGGATTAAGATACATTACCTTCAAATTAAATCTACCTTTAATTTTTTTAATTTCCTCAAATAACTTTTTAAGAATTGGGGCATGTACATTAAATAAAAGCAAATTTTTCAAACCCATAGCAAATCTCAAGTGGAATTATTTTACCATATTATTTATGTACTTGCATATTTCAATACCCATTTTTTTAAAGTCCTAAATGGAACTAAGAATTAAAGTAAAATTTAAAAATGAGTTTTTATGTAAAGGCTACTGTGTTAGATGATATGAGACATAATAAAGTATAAAAAAGTTGCTGCTTTCAAGGAAGTAAAAATCTAGTTGAAGAAACAGATACATGAGAAATTAAAAATAGAAAACTTAAATAACAGTTCACAGCAACAATAGATGTCACAAGGCAGTATACAATTAGCAGTAAATTGAATGCTATAAACAATGAGTGTTTGGGAGTTTAGAGGAGGAAGGGGTCATTTCAGGATGATGTGGGTGTTTATAGAGGAAAGCATATGGAGTCGATTTTAAGCTGGATCTTTAAGGATGGGTAGAAGTCAGCTAGGTGCTAAGTGGGGAGAGCACTTGGGAAAAGTCAACGCAAAAGTACAGAAGCAGAAAAACACAAGGAATGTTAGTGGGTAAATCAGTCAGTTTAAGGAAAATGTAGAAGAGTAAAAGAAAATTATACCAAAAAACCAAGCAGAGACATGAACATGAAAAGTCTTTGAATGGCAGGTTAAGGAATCTAGACTTTATATCTTACTTTCATGGGGAACCACTAAAGGTTTTATGGAGAAGAAAGAGTGTTTTACAGTCTGAAAAAGATTAACCTGGTGGCAATGTGCAGTCTGGATTAGAGGAAAAGAAAATCTAAACAGGCATCAAGCTATTAGAGTCATCAAGGCATAAATCAATAAGGTACTCATGGTAGAGAACAGAAAAATATTCTACAGGATGTGGTAACTGGATGGAGACAAGAGAGAAAAAGTCAAAGATGACTCTTGTTTTGACTCAAGTACACCCAAAGACATTCAAATGGAAACACCCAGCTGGCACTGACTTGGTTGAACTCTCTCCAAAGGAGATCTGCAAAATGAAGCATGAAGTTGGAATCCTTGTGCCTGCTTTCTCTCCAATGGTTTCTCTGTGAGAAGACTTCAGACCACTGCTTTTACTCCGGTGCAGTATGGTGGGCAAGTGCCAACAGCTTTGGCTTCTGCTCAGAGTCAAGAAGCCAATCACCTCATCAGAATTCTTTTATATCTTCTGTACTGACCCTGAATTCAGCCCCAAATCAAAGAAGAGAAGAATGAAAGAGAATGCTAGGCTAGATCTTCTTTGGGAAATTCAGAACTCCTTTAATGGCTTCAAACTTCTTCTTGATAAGAAGGCTCATATTTGTAACATTAGTGCGTTTCTGGTGATGGCATGTGGGTACAAGTCAGAGAACACAACGGATTCTGAAGAATTAGAAATGAGTGCCAACTATGAGAAACCGTGCATGCTTGTAAGTGGGATATAACAATTACTAAGTAGAGAACACTAAAGAAGAACTCCATAGTAAAGGACGTTATCAAAAAATGTGTAACTGGAAGAAAAATTAGCTTGTCAAAGAATAGTAATCAATGGACAGAACTGTCTACATGTCCATTAAGAGCATCCTTCATGAGGATATCAGTAGAGAAAGGGCAGACTTTTGCAAACATTATCCTACAAGAGTCCACATCTTTTATCATCGCACAATCCAACTACAAGGTATAGAAAATACAAGATTCTACTGTACTTATTATTTAATATTTTATTTAATTTAATAATTATTATTGACTATTAAAAAACATTTCAGCAAAATGTCACCTCAGAGGTTTACTTCCCACAAAGAGTATACATTCATCATGTATATATCAGTGCCTTACTTACAAAACATCCCTCAAATCCAATGTCCTCTTTCTACTCACTGAGCCAATACCTCAGCCTAGCAGGTCCTCATCAGCGCTTGCCTGGGTTTCCTCAATGGCCTCCTAATTGTTATTTCTGCCTCAAATCTCTCAGCACTCCAATCTATCCTCTATGCTGCTGCCAAAGTGATTTTTTTCCCTTAAATGCAGAACTCACTTTGTTACTCACCCTACTCAATAAACTCATCTGATTAGCTTTTAAAGGCTTCCTAACCTAGGCGCTATCTATCTGTGGAGCTTCAGAGGGACATGACTTTCCTCCAGCACCCTGCAAGAGATCCAACCAAACTGGTCGTCACTCTGTTCCTCATACAAAGCACTCCAATAACATGCCTTTGCACTAAACATTCACCGTGACTATAATATACCCTTTTCTTACCTCCACTTCAGAGCATTCCTCTTCCCTCTCCATGAAGCTCGTGTCACCTTCTACATGAAGACTTTTCTGATCCCCCAAGTGCCCTCCGCCTTTATATTTATTGTATATACTCAGATATATCCTTGCCCTTGGGAGCATAAGAGTGATCTATGCTCTAACAGTCTGGTGATCTGGTTGTTCACAAATAACTGACTGAGGGTGGGGGAGGAAATACCTTTATCAGTAATAAATAAGTATGCTCTTTCCTATTAAGATATAATTGATTTCTTTTGTGTGATGTTTCTGGATGCTCACCATGTCAAGGGTCTTGAAATTCTTTTCTTAAAGAATGTATTCATAATGTATGGGCATAAAGCTTCTTTGTAATTTTAGTGACCCCTCTGATATGGCACCTCTTCCATATACCATCCATACCTTCAGCTTGAGTTGCCCAGGTAACAACTACTCCAGGTTCAAAGTACTTTATGGGTCCACATTTCTAAAACTACAGCTCACAAGTTCCCAATGGCAAGTTTACATTTACCCCAGTCATCCAGGAGATCTAATTAACTCAAAGCAAAGGCATGTAAACAAACGGCATTATAAAAACAGTGAAGACAAAGCATTTTCTCCAGAAGCCCTAGGTATAATCTCCCTCAATTACATGTAAAAATAAATAATATTCTTATTTAGCAATAATAAAATCAAGGAGAAAATACCAGAAAGGGAAATTTCATTTAAAATAACATGCATGGGAGTCAATCTACCAACAGAACATAAAACTCATACAAATACAATTTTAAGACATCATTTAAAGAAATAATGACTTTAATTCTAGGAATAGTCACTGACCATGATTGGGAGTTACAGTAGTATGAGAAAAATGACAACCCATCCTCCACGCTGCTGCCAAAGTGATTTTTTCTTAACTGCAGAACTGACTTTGTAACTCACCCTACTCAATAAACTTATCTGATTAGCTTTTAAAGCCTTCCTAACCAAGACGCTATCTATCTGTGGAGCTTCAGAGGGACATGACTTCCCTCCGGCACCCTGCATGAGATCCAACCAAACTGGTCTTCACTCTGTTCCTCATACATAGCACTATCTAAATTAATTTACACAGTGAGTGCTGCACATGTGTGTTATTGTACTTTTGATTGGGGGTCACTTTTTCTTTCACTGAGGAGTAAAGTAGGCTACCAAAGGGAAACTTTGTAGAGTCCGACAAAATAATAGCAAAATTTATTAGAATGAACGAAAGGTCTACAATAGCAAGAAAAATGATGGAAAAAAGTAGGAATGAAGGGGGATGAACTAGACCTCCAATTACATTATAAAGTACCCACCATCAAAACTATTAGGTATTGATTAGAAAAGAGAAAAGTCGATCCACAGAACAGAATAAGGAGGAATCATAAGTAATAAAATGGAATAATCCAGTGTTCAACAAATCTAATAACTTAGAATAATTCCTTACTTGAATAAGAACTGCTAGAAAAACCAGAGAGCAGCTTATCAGAAATTATTTTAGACCAGTATTTTATATCATATACCACAATAAGCTCAAAATGGATAAGCCAACTGAATATGAAAGGTCACACCACGAAACCAGCAGAGGAGAACCCGACGGAAGTCCCTTTCACAGCTGCAGTTAAGGGGAAAATTCTTAACCGAAAGAGACACAGTGAAAATCAGAAAAGATAAAATATATCATTTTAATTATATGAAATTTAAAAGTTCTTATAGCTAAGATAAAAAGGCAATGCAACTAATTGGGAGAAAAATATCTTTGTATCAAGTATCTCTGGGATCCAGTATATAGATGAAATTGACACAAATATATAAGATCAAAAGTTATCCTGTATTTCATAAATTGTCAAAGAACAAGTTCTCAAAATAAATTACAAAGTATTAACCATCAAATGAAAGACTGCTTCCAATCACTAGTAATAAAAGGAATTCAAACCAAAACAGTTCAGGCCAAACATACAGAAAATTAGCAAAGATGACAATGTACATGTTGCACACACTTCAGAAAGACAACCTCAATAATGTGATACTGGCGAGGCTATGAATTACCCCAGCTATTTTGGAAAGTAATTGGAATAATGCTAAGAAAATAGCAAAAAAAAGTCCATGCCCTTAAACACAAAGATCCCACTGCTAGGCACCAACCCCAAAGTGGTCAAAGACAGGAAAAAAAGGTCTTCAGTATACTAATGTATTGAACGTGGAGAAGAATTGGGAATAAGCTGGATGCCCATCAGTTAGGGAATGACTAGACAAATGGCAGCACGCAACTGTAAAGTCACCTTACTGTTGTGTGAGAAATGAAGCATATGAATGATTTAGAGAAACAAGGGAAGATTTAAATGAATTGATGTGGAGTGAAATAAGTAAGACCAAGAAAACAATACACATAGACACCAACACTGTCAATGAATTGGAGCACTTGAATTGTGAATGTGAAATCCACTAACCAATGGGTAGACATATTGGTTGAGGGAGCTAAATCGTGTCAAGCTTGTCAACCTATAGCAATTCTCACTATAAATATAAGAAGAAGATAATAGGAAATTGCAGGTACATGGAAAGATGATCTTGAATAGGCAGAGAAAAGGATGGATTTTATCATACACCCAAAAGCAACAAAAAACATTCTATCAGGAAGACACTTGGTCATCACATATAGTAGTAAGAAAGATAAGTGCAAAAAAAAAATCCAATGGATAGCATGAAAATAATTGCAGCTTATGCATCAACACCAATTGCTAAAGATGACATTGTAGAGTCCACAAAGCTTGATGAGATTCCCCAAAATGAATCAACATACACTGATACAAAGGTGAGGAAACTGTAAGCACTGGGGAAAATACGTGGAAAAGCATGATTCAGGAAAAAAGAAATAAAAAAGGCCAAAGTTCTATAGATTACAGAGAAGACTCACACCCATCATATTAGCATGAACACTTTGTTCAAAAAAAGAACCGATAAGTGCTAGAAATGGTGAGCACCAAATAACACTGCAAAAAACAAAGCAGGTTTTATTTTAACAGACAGGAAAAGACTTGTTTTTGGTGTGGGAGTTATCATAGCGTTACTGGTTTCTGCAGTCAGACAACCAACTTATCAGAGCTAACATAAGAAGCAGAAAAATACAATAAAAAATATGATGATGTAATATGAACTATCAAAACAAGTAACTGAAATTCAAAAATCGGAAATGAACTGACTCTAATGATTTTATCCAGAGGTTTAGCCAATATAAATTAATTGTCACCATAAAAATACCAAAAACAGCTCAGAAAGAACATTAGTCAGCAAACATCAGACGTACGTGCCAAAATAGGAGAGATGGCTGCCAGTGGCAACACCAGGTTACAATATAAACTCATTTGTATAATCTTACAGAAGAATGATGGACATTTATCAGCAGAATCATTTTTGTGAAGCAGAAAGCAGCAAAGGAGACTAAAACTAATTTAAAGAAGTCTTGGCAAGATATCCAACTGAGCAAAGCCATTCAAAGGGCGTTTAAGGATGAAAACGTATAAGGAGCAAAAAACAAGACAAATGGAAAAGATTCGTAAAAATCTTTATAACTGCTTTCTCCATCAAAAACAGTGAAACTACTGCACTGGAACCTTATTATTACAGTACCCACTGTGCTTACAGGGGAAGACGAAATAATACAAGAGAAAAATCAAGGAAAAGCAGTCAGACTAAGGCGCTGATACACAAGGTATATGAAAAAGGGAAAGATATCTGAGGAAGGGAAAAAAATCTCAGAACTTATCCAGAGAAAAAACAACCGAAGAAATTTCAATAACTACCAACGAATATGCCTATAAGCTCATCTACACAAAATCTTTACATGAATCATTTACATCAGTTGAGAATAACCTTTATGTAGGTATCTATCAATAAGGAACAAGTTACCTTTCAAAAACAATGTTCAACAATGGACCACATCTTTACCATCTCACAATTCAGTGAAAGATAATCATTCAAGATTCCTCGAAAGAGATAACAAAAATAGCCCTTTTCAACAACTTTTGGATCATAAGCATCAAAAAAGGTATAAAGCAAGGAGAGATGATTTGCAATGATGATGGAGGAGATCAGCTCAGGATCCAAGCTAAAGAGGAATTCCCTTTTGATGGTGAGGTCTTCTGGATGACTCAGTTTGTGGATAACACTGTTCTAATTACATCAAACCACAGAACACTGCCTGGCCTCCTGGAAGAAATCTCTAATCCATCAAGGACTTCATCATCCTCAAAGGAAAAACCAAGTAGATGAGCAAAGTCTATGTCCCCAATTACAATATGCATTTGAATCTACAACCCAGAGCATGTTCATCAGTATATATACCTGGAAAACACAATACAATTATATAATAAGATAGTACAAGGGTTGAACAGGAAAAGGAAAGCAAGCTGTCCTACCTTCAGGACACTGAAAAGGTCCTTTAATTATCCTAGTTTCCCATGAAAGCATGTATATACAAAAGCTTTATTTTTGCATGATTTAGACTAAAACAAAGCCTTTTATTGAAACAAGGAATATGTGTCAATTTCTTTAGACTCTTCTTTTTGGGTATGTACCAAAAATGGCTCATTCCTAGGTCTGATCTGATCTGCGTCCATTTCCATTGTTTTGACACAATCATGAATTCATAAAGCATCAGTCTAAAAGTGTTCCTACCATAGTACACCACCAGCCTGGGCCTGGACTGACAAGGAAGGTCCTTTGGTAGATAGACCCACATTTAATGGCTGCTAACTTTGATCTCTGAACCCAGGAGCCTCACAAGATTCTCTCCTATATATAAAATCAGAGCCTCACCTACAGACGACTGGCTGCTGTGAGTTTCAGAACCTTGAGTCCCAACCATTAAGTAAACCAGTAGCGATCCATAATAAGCCCTAAGCCAGAGGCACCTAGAAGGACACGGGAGAATGTGACCTAAACTGGAAGTACTCTGGGATCTCTTAGTGGCTGTGCTCCATTTGAGACCAGGACAATTTTAATGCACCCTAATGGCTTTAGATACATTAGGTTTATTTTTGAGTTTACATGTGTCAGCTAAGTAGTACAGTGGCTAATTCACAGTCAGCAATGCTTGAATTCAAATCTTGCCAGACACTTACTAGCTATCGTTTTCAGTTTAGCACCCACCTCAGGTAAGATAATATAGGTAAAGGTTTTTACAAAACTTAAAATTCTATATAAATACTAGTTATTATTTTTATTATCATTATTTAGCCTTCTTGAATAGTCATTAACTTTTTTAAAAAAGTCACCTAATTGCACAATATTAGCAGCTAAGAAGATAAGGAAGATTTTTATAATAAGCTCTACTTGTAGAGCTCAACTCAATGCTTTAACCACAATATTTTGAGTGTTATTAAAAATGGGGACACTTTTAAGTACCACCAGGATCTATGGAAAGAAAAAGCACTATACATCTCATTAATGCAAATCAAATAAAGATCAAAACTCAAATCAGTGGTAAGACGAGAGAACTCCTCATCTTCTTTTCAAGTCCTAAATTCTGATGTTGTTTCTACATGTAAGTCTAAGGGGATCATTCTTGAAGAATTTAATAAATTAGATTTTTTAGAGCACAGCCCTGACTACCATCCCCTTACGTCCCCACGCCCACAATATGGGAGAGAGAGACAACAGAAACTGGAAAAGTGAATTTCATTTTTCAATAGTTCTTTATATAGTTTCATCCAAAGAAGTAAACTTCATGCCTGATTCTATATTTAAATAAAAAATCAAAGAGGAGGGACAGTGGGGGTAATTTAAGCTATGAAAAAAAAGAGAAAATATCAATAAAATTGAATTTTTAATAAATAAAATAATTTCTAAAATTTAAAGTGACTCCTTCTTCTCCCCACTGTGCTCCTTTATCAGAAACAAGAAACTGTTTTATCCTGGAAGTTCACTCCAGCCTTAGAGTTCACATATTGGAACTACCCTCCACCAGCTATAGAACATGCAGGGTATGTGCTTGTGTGCATGTGTGTGTGTTTGTGTGTGTCTGCATGGCTGTCTGATGGGGCCTTACAAATAGCTGAGAAAAGAAGGAAAGTGAAAGGTAAAGGAAAAATGGAAAGATATGCCCAACTGAATGCAGAATTCCAGAGAATTGCAAGGAGACAGAAGATTTTCTTAAATGACAAAAGCAAAGAAATAGAAGAAAACAGCAGGATGAGAAAGGCAAGAGATCTCTTCAAGAAAATGAGATATCAAAGGACCTTCCATTTAAGGAAAGTAGCCCAGGGGTCAAGCAGGTCTCATTTCTCTGCAGACTAGACTCTGGACTTTCTCTAAAATGCTCCTGGCACCAGGACCTCATCTCATCACCATTCTTTCCAACATTTCAATTTCCTTTTAAGTTTCATCTTCCCTCCCCTCCCATCAGGGCAGAATTTATCTTTCTGCTTGTACCTAAATCCCAGGTGCTCAGCTCAGCCCCTTTAAGTACAAATAAACATTTTCATTCAGGTGACAGCACCTCCACTTAATTGTTGTAGAACCTAATCTGTTAGGCCCAGCACATACAACCTGGGGACAAGGATCAGGAATGTGGACAGCTCAGTACACAGTCATAGTTGCTCATGCTTCCTATGTTTGTGATCAAACAGAAATGCTTTGAAAACACACCCTGTAGGAAAACTCTACCTGCTTCAACCAGATCTGAAAATCATCAATAAGTTTTACACCTGTTGCAAAATATTTTTGATACAAACACTGTCTCCTTTTTCCATCATACATGTGTACGAATTTACCCCCAGAAATTTTTTTAACAATTGTTTCATGTGCTTAGCTATATTCTTCCACTTTTTGCCCCCAAAAGTAAAATTGTATCTCAAGTAGGCAGACCACAAAAGAGCATAGCCCAGATGCTATACTGACTTATAGCTCTAAATGCTAGATTCAAGAAAAATAGAACAGGTCATTAAGATGTCATCAAAAGCCCTTTAAAATAAAATTATTTAATGTTTTTCATAATTTCATATGTGCAATGGGAGTTAAACATATTTCTTCCCTTCTCAATGAGTTGGAGAGAGGCAGGAGGGAAGGAGAGAATTCAAAACTGAAAACTGAAATTAAAAAAATTAAAAAATTTATTTAAAGGAAGCACCTAGCCTAAAATCAGTTGGGCGTTCAGGCCTCAGAGGTCTCAGGAGTGAATGATCAGGCTGGAAAGAGCTTTAAGAGATAATTAAACCCAGATAAAGTGAAGTGATTTATTCAAGATCACCTAGCTAGTTAGTGGCAGAAAGAGAAAAAGAATTCAGGCAGCTAGGTGGAACAGTGGATAGAGTGCCATGCCTACATTTAAGAAAACTCATCTTCCAGAGTTCAAATCTAGCCTCAGACATTTACTTACCTGTGTTATCCTGGGCAAGTCACTTAACCCTGTTTGCCTCAGTTTCCTCATCTATACAGTGAGCTAGAGAAGGAAATGGCAAACCACTCCAGTATCTTTGCTAAGAAAACCCCAAAATGTGGTCACAAAGATTTAGACACAATTGGAAATGACTAAACAATGGCTAACTCCTAGACCTAAGACTTTTCAACACCACAATGCCCCTTTGGTACCCTGTCCTTCAGGCAGCGATTAAAACGATCCCTTCAAGTGCTAAAACATTTTTTATTTTAAGCATTTATGGAAAGTTTTCTAAAATGTATCCTATATCACCCTGTCTTCTTAAACAGAGCATAATGCACAAGCTTCTAATGACTTGATGTCATCCTTAGAATAACAATCCCGACATTGTCTCAAATACAATAATGCTTTCATGGCTAAGATGCATACAAGTGCTGTGCCTTCTCAGTTTATCTGTTTATCCACATACATTTCCTTATTCTACCTCTGCTGCCAGCCTGCCTACTTTCCAATAATCAACCAACAAGCATTTAGTAAGCACCCACTATATAACAATCAGTATCACGCTAGGAGATGGATACAAAGACAAGATGGAACAATTCCTACTCTAAAGGACCTTATATTCTAACAAAGGAGGCACAGAACACAGAGAGTAAATACAAGATAATTAGGGAAGGAGGGCACTAGCAGCTGGGCACATGTAAGGTTAATGCAAGGTTAATGGTGGGTGAGAGGAGGAGTTAAAGATCTACCCAGTCAATTAATAAGCCTCAAACCCTTTTGTTCATTCCTATTGAGGCACTGGGTTCAGAACATTGCCATGCCCCCCGGCTCTGAAAAGTGTATAAATGCTCTGAGGTTAGGTTTTACTTTGGGGCTTACTCGTTAGAAGAGTCTCTGGGCAGCTGCTAAGGACTCCCCTGGCTTTGAAAACTCAGACGCGGTGCTTCTCTCTCTGGCAACTACGCATGCTGTGTTCGTCCTTCATTGCCAAAGAAGACCATGCAATGTTGACATGACTTGCGCTTGACTCTGTTTTGAGTGACAGATGGCTATGCAGGTCACCAGCCTCACTTCTCCTCCAGAGCCATCTGGATCCAGTGACCAGATATCCATTAGGATGACTGGAGATGGCCCAGGATGCACTGGGAGACCTTGGGCCCTGCAATGATCAGAGAGTTGGATCTGTCTGTTGATATATGTATTGCTTATGCTCTGATAGTTGGAATCCCTGTCTGTTGGTTTTTATTTCTTTGTATTTTCTCTGAAGTTCAGACTTTTTCCCTGAACTAAGTGAATGATCTATGTGCTTGACTAAAGCAGATTGTTGACCCCTCAAAAGTTGCCTTTCCTTTTATAAAAACAGATCAAACCTGTACAGCAGGCCATCCTGTGTATGCCAGGGTGCTTACTGATACGGGAACATCAGGACTCTTATAGAAGACTGTGCTTGGACTCTATCTCAAAGAAAGTAAAAGCTTCTCAGAGGGAGGTGATGAGATACCTTCCAAGCATGTGAAGCAATGGAAATGAGAGATGGAGTGACCCATGAGGAACACAGGAGAGAAGGCAAGTTTGGCTACACAGTATAGAAAGGGAGTGAATACAAACAAGCTGAGCCCAGGTTGTGAAAGGTTTAAAAACCATACAAAGTTCATGACTGAAGGCATTTGTGTAATGGAAAAATATGGAGTCAGAAGACTTATGTTTGAATTTTGGTTGCAATTCACCAACTCTGTACTTTTAGCAACAATCTCTTTGCCACAGTTTCTCAAACAAGGGGTTGTACTGGATGGCCCCAAAGGTTCCTCCAATTCTAAATCTATAACCCTGTGAATCTTACTCGATCTTAGAGGAGCCACTGGAATTTACTGAATAGGAGGGGGGACATCATCAAATATGCGCCTAAGAAAAATACTTTGGCAGAAGTAGCACAAAGGATGAATAAGACTGGTGAGAGACTTGTAACAGGGACACCAAGGAGGAGGCCATTGTAACGATGAGGCACAAAATGGTGAGAGGAGATAGCGTGTGAGAGGTATCCTGGAGTTCTAGAAATGCAAGATCTAAGGGGAGGAGTTAAGGAGTTATGAACCAGGTAAAATAGAAGAATGGTGATGCTGGGAAGGCAGCTAAAAGAGGACAGAGCTTGGGGGAAAAGATAAGTTCCATTTGACACTTTTAGAGTTTGTGACGTTTCCAGGACATTCCATCTGAAATGCCCAAGATGCAACTGGCGTTAAGCAGAGAGATCAGGGCTGGATACACAGATCTTAGGAAGACATATGCAGAGAGATCAAACCAGATCACCAAGACAAAGGAGGTACAGAAAGATTAATAGGTTCAGAGATTTAGAGCCAGAAAGGACCCTACATGTCATAAAGGACAACCCCCTCCTTTTAAAAAATTTTAGTTCATGAAATAAAACAAACATTTCCATAACATAGTATAATTAAAAAACATTGCACATGAAATTGAAAACTATGACATACAACTTGTTATTCCTTTTAAATATATAATAAAGTTTATGTAATATATATTATTATAAATAAAATTACATAATACATAATTTTTTCCTTCTCTCCCTCCCCCACCCTAGAGATAGCTTCCATTAGACACCGATATATGTGTGTGAATATATATAAATATATATATATGTATTCTATTTCTAAGTTCTTTCTCTGGATGCAGATAGCATCTTTCTTCATGTCCGTTACAGTTAATTTGGGTATTTATAATATTTAAAATGACTGATTTGCTCAAAGTCATTCTTAAAGCAATATTACTGTACACAATGTTCTCTCGGTTCTGCCCATTTCCCTCTTCACTATTTCATGCAAGTCTTTCCATGTTTTTCTAAGATCACTGAGCTCATCATTTCTTATTCCATCACAATCATATGCCATAATCTGTTCAGTTATTCTCCAACTGTTGGGCATCTCTGAAATTTCTAGTTTTTTGCCACCACAAAGAAAGCTGCTACAAACATTTTAGAACTACTATGTACTTTTTCTTTTTCCCAATCATCTTTGGAAATGGACCTAGTAGTGGTATTGCTGAGTCAAAGGGTGTAAGACAGTTTAATAACTCTTTGGGTATAATTCTAGACTGCTCTCCAAAATAGTTGGATCAGTTCACAATTCTACCAACAATGAATCAGTGTTCCAATTTTTCCACATTCCCTCCAATATTTGTCACTTTCCCCTTCAATCATTTTAGCCAGTCTGTTAGATATAAAATGATATCAGAAGATTGATTTTAATTTTCACTTCCCTAATCAATAATGATTTGGAGCATTTTTTCATATGACTATAAATTGTTTTGATTTCTTCATTGAAAAACTGCCTGTCCACATCCTTTCAACATTTATCAATTGGAGAATGACTTATGTTCTTATAGAATTGACAAAGTTCTTTATCTATTTGAGATATGAGACTTTTTTCCAAGAAACTGTTATAAATTTTTTCTCCAATTCTGCTTTCCTTCTGATCTTGGATCCTAATTGATACCACTGCCTTTTTTGCATCAGCTGAAGCATAATAATTTCTACTCCAACCCTCCATTTTAACTCTGTATATATTTCTCGTTCTTAAACATGTTTCTTGCAAACAATATATTATTGGATTCTGATTTTTAATCCATTCTGCTATCTCCTTCTATTTTATGGGTGAGCTTATCCCATCCTCATTCAAAGTTATAACTATTTGTGAATTTCCCTCCATCTCATTTTTACTCACTATTTTCCTTCTCAGTTTCTCTTTGCCCTATCCCCATTACCTTATTTTCTACCCTTACTCTCCTTATTTTGCCCACCCTGAAAGTCCCTCCCTTATCTTCTGCCTCACCCCTCATATCTTATATCTTAATCTACACATCCTTCTAAAAGTTCCTTCCCCCCCTCATCCCTCAATTTTTTCACCTCCAATCCCTCTAGATATACACACTGTTTCCTCTTCAATACTGATAATAAGAACCACTCCACCATACACAACTCAGCCCCAACCTTTCTTTCAAACTACCTCAGTAACTAATGACAGTTTTAAAAATACTGATAACATTTTTATATATGTACATACATACACACATATATATGTATATGTATGCATTGTGTGCATACAAAAAATAAGTAAACAGTTTGACCTTAATAAATACCTTATAATTAGTTTTTAATATCTTCCTTATATTTTACAAATGAGGAAAATGAGTCCCAGAAAAGGATTTGTCCAAATTCTCCACACAGTACCTGAGGCAAGATTTTAACTTCTTGACCCTAAGTCCAGTGCAGTATTCATTATACCACCTTTAAAATAACAATGCCCAGGACAGAGCCTACAGAAATATTGATATTTAGAGGGTGGGATATGGATGGTAAACGAGCAAAGGAACTGAAAAGGAGTGGTCAATCAAGTCGGAAAGGGTAGTGTCACAAAAACCCAGAGAGAAAGAAAGGAGAGGATGGTCAACATGGCAGACCTCAGCAGGCAGGCTAAGAAAGCTGAGGGTTGCAAAACCTCCATTCAAGGAAAGAGCTCAGCTCAGGCATCTCCTTATATCCCATCTGGATGCACTACTTTGAGATTTCTTGGACTAGTCCCCTACTGGTTTTTCTGCTTCTTTTTCCACTGGCTTGCCCTATTAGATTATATAGGCTCCTTATGGGCAGGAATTGTCTTTTTTTTTAAAGCACTGGTATCCCCAGCACTCAGCACATAGGAGATATTAATAAATATTGACTGATGGACAGAACTGAGAAAAAACCATAAGATTTGGCAGTTAAAAAACTATGGGGAAAAAAATAGTTTCATTTAAGTGATGACCATCGGTAGGAAGCCAAAATGCAAAGAGTTGAAGAGTGAGAGAAAAAGGAAATGGGGGCAACTATGGACAATTCACATTACTCCCTTTACCTCGCTCTACCCCACAATCCCCTGTGGGCTAAGAAATCAAACTTGCAGGAAATGTTTGCATCTGTCCTTCATTTGCAAAGGGGACCGTGACATCAAGATGATGACATGACTTGCAATTGACTTTGGTTTGAGTGAGCGAGGGCTGTGCAAGGTCACCAGCCTCACTTTCTCCTCCTGAGCCATCTACGTCCAGTGGCCAGATATTCATCAGGACAGCTGGAGATGGCCAAGGATGCAATGAGAGACCTTGGCCTTTTAGGCCTTTTCAGGTTCCCACTTTGAGTGAGGTAATGCCCATTCGGTGAATAGCCCTCTTGAAATGAGTCAAAGGATGGCCCCTTTAATTAGAAAGAAAAAAGAAAAAAAATCAAGCTAGGAGGGGAAAACCTTCAGGGTTGCTGTTCCAAAGAGAACAGTTACCACTGTGTTTGTCCTCCATTTTCTAAGAGGACCTTGACATCAGGGAAATGATGATTAGCCAGAACTTCTAATGAAGTAAGAGAAGGTGGTCCCTGAACCAGGACCCGCAAAGTTTCGCCTACAAAGGGCTTTACAGGAACTACTTAAGTTACCCAAAAGTCTTTTTACTTATTTACAGGATTATGAGATTTAGGCCAGTAAAAGATTCTTCCACATTATACTGGACCAATCCCTTCACTTTACAGATGATAAAGATGAAACTCAGTGACGCAAAATAACCCAATTAGGCCCAAGGTGATACAATAAGCAGGAGAACCAGGACAGGAACCCAGATCCCCAGGATTTCTGCTGAGTTTTTAGCCATCTCTTAGGGGCAGCACTGCACCTGTTACTGATCAGTATATGTGCAAATCAAAGTTCATCTCAACACTGTAACAAGCTTCTGCCTATCTAACCATTCTACTAGGACACCAAAGTCTAGCCAGCATAGCCATACTTCCCTTTGCTCTGCTATCCATCTCTCTCTTCCACAAGTAGAGAAATTTGGGTCCTCCAGAAATCCTGCTCATACATACATCACACCCCAGGAAATGAATCTCACTTCAATCTCAAATACAGCTTTATGCCATCAGCTCAACAGGGCCAGGCAGGGAAGGCATCTTGCCAATCCTGTCCCCTCCCTTCTACACACACACACTCTCTCTCTCTCTCTCTCTCTCTCTCTCTCTCTCTCTCTCTCTCTCTCTCTCTCTCTCTCTCTCCATCTTGCTCAGAAAACAATAATAAAATAATATTTGCCATTACTGCTAAAAAGGGCATGATGACCTACTGCCCTGTGGCTCTACTCTAAACCTTTGTGATTCTAAGTTGTAGGCCTAGAAAACAAGTTCTCTTCTATCAGTCATTCCACACCCCTCATCCACGACCATGACAGCCACAGCCCTCCCAGGTTACTAACCAATTCAACTCTCTACTTCTACTGTTCCTATGAAACCTTCATTCTATTTTTAATCAACACCATCTCACAGAAATCTGTCTTCCTAGAGATATCACAATCCTGGTTCCCTCTTCTGAAACAGGTGTACTTTCTCTCATACCCTCTCTGACAGGGTCAAGAGGGGAAAAGGGAATACTCCCAGGCTCAGGTCCCTCTAACTGGACTGTTAGGATAAATTAAAGATCATTAACAGAGGGAAAAAATTCAGATTAAGGAGAACTGAGAAAGGCTTTTTGTAGAAATTAAAATTTTAGCTGTGACTTAAAGGAATCCCAGGAAGCTAGGAGGAAAGAAAATTCTAGATACAGGAGATAATCAGTAAAAACATACAGAGTTGGGAGATGGGAGTTTCTTGTTTGAGCAACAGGAGGCCAGTGTCACTGGATCTCAGAGTACACAATGCTGGGTGTCAGATGGAGTGTTAGGAGTCACATGATTTGAAAAGGTAGTAGAGAGGCAAATTATGAAGGACTTAGGGATTGTGGTGGAAAAAACTGATTGAGGTGCTAAGCTTCTTGAGAAAGGAGGAAGAATGATCTAGGTGCTGCTAGATGAGAACTCTAACAGTCCAGTTAGAGGAACCTGGGCCTGGAAGAATTCCCATTTCTCCTCTTGACACTGTCAGCTGAGTATGAGAGAAGGTACAACTATTTCAGAAGAGGGAACCAGGATTATGATATCTCTACGCACAAAGAAGGCCAAACCCTTGATTTCATCATGACCCACAGACGTTCTACCTCCATAAGCCAAAACTCTAAAATCCCTCAATGCAATTAATTTCCTGTGTTTCCAGCTCCCACACCATCCAAATCTTGACTTGTTAGTAACCAGTTCAACTCGACATTTTCCTTGACCTTTGACTCCCCTGATCCATTATCCCATCATTACCCATGCCTGTCCAAACCCAATCTTACACTATTCCCACCACCTACCTTCTCTCCCCTGTTCAAATGCTGCTACATCCTTCTAGAGAGTTACACCACCATTTCAACTTAAGACCACTAAAGAAATTAAGCTAAGCCCTCACTGCTGCATGCTCATCCATTGATGCCCCAATGATGGACACCCCAAGGGACTCCTCACAGTGGTTATTCCAAACCTTCTCCTCTCAACTGTTTATATTACATCACCTAAAAAAGGACCTCATCTCATACTTAACTAAAATAAGCTCAGGCCATACATCCTGAGTGCACCCTCCTCCCCAATTTCATACCTCAAATCACCTCAGTTTCATCCCCAATCCTTTCTATCTTTAATCCAATCTCAGAGGAGAAAATGGCTCTTCTCTTCAATAATACCAACCCTTCTAACCTTTGCCCCTTCCCCCCTCATCCCCTTTAGCAAACTGGCCTCCTTCAACCATCCTTTCTCTCTCCCCAGTTTTCTACCTCCTCTTATTCACTAGTTCCTTCCCTGCTACCTTCAAAGATGCCCTGCTCCTTCATCTTTAAAGAACCTTCCCTTGATTGAAGCATTTCGTCAACGTATTATCTTTTATTTTGCCGAGGTTTCATAGCCAAACTTCCAGAAAACATCCTTTCTACTCTTTGCTTCCACTCCCCCACCTCTCAGTCACTTTTCAACCCCTTGCAATATGGTTTCTATTTCCACCACCTGATGTCTACCAAGGTCACCTATGATCTCTTTATTACTATAAAAAAAAAAGACAAGAAAAGAAAAGAAAAAGGGGGAGGTGCTTGTCTTAGTTTTCATCATCATCCTATAATATTTAATACTGTTAACCAGCCTTCCCTCTTTGGGATTCTCTCTCCTCTCTAGATTTTGATGAAATTGCACTGTCATGGTTCTCTTTCACCTTGTCTGGACCTTCTGGTCCTTTACAGGATCATAATCTATCTCCCATCCTTATATGTACCCCAGAACTCTGTTTAAGACCTTCCTCTTTCTATATACTCACTCTTGGTGATCTTATCCATTCCCAAGGATTTAACCATTATCTTCATGTAGATGGCTCCCAAAACTACATATCTAGCCCTTATCTGCCTTCTAAACTCCAGAATCCCATCTCCAACTGCTTGCTAGACACAATCACCCAGATATTTCATAGGTATCTCAAAATCACTATTTCCAAAACAGAACTCATTTTCCCCACTCGTCCTCCTAACTTCCATTAATGGCAACACCACACTTCCTGTCATCCAGGTTCATAATCTAGGAATTTTACTTGAATCTTCAATCTCATTCATCCTCCATATTCAATCAGTTCCCAAGTTTTACCTATTACGTATCTTGAACAAATCTTGTCCCCATACCCTTCTCTGTATTCATACAACACCCACCCTATTTCAGATTCTCACCACTTTTCCCCTAAGCTATAATGACTTAATTAGTCTCCCTGCATCCAGTGACTCCCCTGCCCAGCCTATCCTACCCAGCACTGCCAAATTGATATCCTTAAAGCAAATACTGACTAAGCCGCTCTCCTAATCATTTCAGTGGCACTAGTAATGAGAGTCAAAGATCTTCCCCACCCATTAAGGGAAGTCTGATTCGGGAAGGCTTGTTTTGTAGGAAGGCCCACATCTTTTGTTAATTTTTAATGAGGCACCAGGTCATGAGGGTTGTGATGCCCTCTGGCTCTTAAAAGTGTATATGCACTCTAAGGTGAAGCTTTGCTTAGTTTTTGGAAGAAGGTTTGTGTGCCAGACGAGTCTCTGGGAAGCTGCTAAGGAGCCCCTTGGCTTGGAAAACCCAGATGCTGGTGCCTCCCTCTGGTAACCACGTATGTATGTAATGGTCAGACAGCTGGATCTGTCTGTTGATCTACGATGTATGGATTGCTTATGGTCAGACAGCTAGAAGCCCTGTCTGTTGGTCTTTATTTCTGTGCTTATATTTGCTCGTATATGTAATTAAAGAAGACTGTTGACCCCTCAAAAGTTGCTTTCCTTTTAGAAAAGCAGATCTAAGAACCTGTACAGCAGGCCATCCTGGATGTGGCAGGGGGCTTGCTACTACGGCTCCCTATTGCCTTTAAGATAAAATATAAACTCTTCTGTCTGGCACTTACAGCCCATTACAATAAGGTTCCAAGTTATCATCCCAGATTAACTGCACACTGTTCCCTTCACAAATACATTTTCTCCAACCAAAATGGTCTTACTGTTCCCCAAACATCACATTCCATCTCTCGTCTATGTGCCTTTGCATGAGTCTCTGCTCAAGTCCTAAAATATTTTCCCTCCTCATTTCTGCCTCTTGGAACCCCTTGCTTTCTTCCAGCCACAGCCACAGGCTGTCAGGAACACCCTGTATTCCTAGTGCCCCATATTTTGCATATATCTTGTATTTACTTCTCTGTGATCTTGCTGTCTCACTCCCATTACATTAAATGTAAGCTACTTTAGCACAAGAAAGAGACTAACTTTGTATTTGTATCCCCCAAACCTAGTACAGTACCTGGTACAGAGTATGCACTTGATAAATATTTGTTGATGCCTGTTGAGTTTGCGATGCCTCCCATTAACAGAATTCTGACTTTGGGATGGGATGGAAGGAGAAGTGGGTGTTCCAGTGTAATGCCAAGTCAACATACCAAGTCACAAACACCAAATTCAATCGAGCAAGATCCAATAAGGATGTTTTCCATTTGCAATTGCTTGCCTGTGCTTTTGTTTAATGAAATTTTTTATCTTCTTAATACTTCATGTAAAAGTATGTTACCCATATCTGCCCTTTAAAGAAATTCCAAAGTAGCTTTCACATCGTTTTTTCTTTATCATTCTGCTGCTAAATAATTGGGCAACGGCTTACTATTAAGCTGCTCTGCTCAAGGATTATGATCATATCTCTAAGTGGTTCTAAGCAATGACCTGCAAAGACTCAGGTCAGGTGGAATGCTGCCATAAGCAGTGTGATATAGTATAAAGAAACTCACAATTCTGTACAAGTTCTCTTTAGTTGTATTGGTATAGACACACTACCACCATGATGGAAAAGGTACAGGAGTCTACTATACTTTTAATGTGTTAAGTCATGAAGAAAGAGACCTCTCAATTCCAATATATGTATAAATGACTGAAAATTACTCTGGGATTTTGTTTAACCTTTTGGCATACCATTCTATAAAACCAGTATTTCACACAAAACTTTGGGAGATCAAAGGGTAATATATTTTACTAAAATATCACCTAAATTAATTTCCCTAAAAAAAAAATTTAAGCTTAAAAATAGCCGCAGTATCACTAACTGCTGAACTCTGAAATATGGTCCCTCTTAAAGACACTATCCCTCTTAAAGAAGCAAAACTATTACATCTCAAAAAAAAAAAATCTGAGTGAAAAAAATTAAAGCAAACTATTTACAATACTGAATTTTAAAAAACAGCAATTAAAAACATTCAATACATTAAAAACTACAGAGTACCTATGTATAACAATATATTGAGAGTATACAGAGTACGTACAGCATACGTGCAATAATGTCTGGTATTTTATTCTTATTTAGGATATCTCAGAATATATGGTAGAACCATGTTTTTGTTCAAGCGCTTAGCAAAATAAAAGGTAAAAATATAGCTCACCAGACTAAATCCCAGTAGATGTCACGGTGCGGCTTCCAGTGAGTCCCAAGGGAGCACAGGCATACTAATTTTCTTGTTATTCTGCGGATCCTAAACATGAAATATAAAAATAAACCTTTAATTTAAACCTCTCCAAAAAATTCTAAGTTACAATTTGCAAAGCAATACATAATTTATAAATGCAAAACAAAATAACAAGACCGTAACATATCAACAGAGGGTACAAATTATAGAGGATTTAGCATTCAATTCATTCAATTACAATAGTTTGGAGTTTGTTGAACTAAAGGAAAACATAAAAGTTTTAAACTGCCAGATGCTCTTTTTTTCTGATCTATTAAAAAAAAATTCCTGTGGAGATTCAGAAAAGCTGACTAGTCTAAATAAAAGGATGAGAGTTCAAATCTGGAGATTAAATGCTACCTCTAATATCCTCATCCTTCTGTGGATTCATACAATTATCTCTTCTGTGTCTCTCCCTCTTACCAGTAAAATGTAGGCAATTATAATCCCCTACAGGAGATTACTGTCAGAAATAAACAATGACTGTCAAGCACTTGGGAAATAAGGAGGAAAGTTATAATTTTTTAAAACAATAAGAACACTGGTTAAATTTTCCATCACCTCTCTCTCCATATATGTGTGTGTATGTATGTATATACACATATATACATACATATAAATACACACACATGTGTATAAATAGGTAGGTAGCTATCTCCTCCTGAAACAGTTTAAGACACACAAAACTCTCCAAAGTACTTTTCTATCCACAAATGACTTTGTTCTTGTGTTATTAAGCAACAATGAAAAGAAAAAAAACAAGTTATATCTTTGGACTTGGACATGGTGGGGTTGG
Organism: Notamacropus eugenii; assembly: GCF_028372415.1. Classification (NCBI taxonomy): domain Eukaryota; kingdom Metazoa; phylum Chordata; class Mammalia; order Diprotodontia; family Macropodidae; genus Notamacropus; species Notamacropus eugenii. Next base: position 360,517,057 of record NC_092874.1, read on the forward strand.
GGAAAGAGAGTAACCAAGGATGACTCTAAGTTCATGAGCCAGGTTGGCTGAGAGGATGGTGGTAGACTCAATAACAAATGGAAAGCTCAGAGGATGGGTTGATAGTGAAAGATAACGAGCTGTTTAGACATGCTGAGTTTGAGGTGTTTGTGGGGCATTCTGGGGGAAATTTACTTTTAAAACAATCACACACACCATCTATTTATTCATCCCTAATCTTCAGTCCCGAATCCCCAACCTATTTTACATAGCACACTGGATGTCTTGTAGACATCTCAAACTCAAGTCCAAAATAGAACTAATTATCTCCCACACATACATACCCTCTCTTCTCCCTAACTTTCTAATTACTATTGAGAAAGGCCACAATTTTCAGTCACTCAGGCTCAAAACTTAGGTGTCATCTTTGACTTCCCACTTGTACTGTACTCTGCCAAGTCCTATTGATTCTATAAGGGCAGTTAGATAGCACCATGGATAGAGCACCAGCTTTGGAATAATCTTCATAAGGTCAAGTCCAGCCTCAGTCCCTTACTAGCTGGGTAATCATGGGCAAATCACTTGACCCTGTTTGCCTCAGTTTCTCAACTGTAAAATGAGCCAGTGAAGGAAATGGCAAACCACTCTAGTATCTCTGCCAAGAAAACCCCAAATGTCACAAGGAGTTAGACGCAACCGAAAATGACTCATTAAAACAAAACAAAACATAGTTGAGTCTATCTTCACAACATCGCTCACATATGTCCTCCTCTCTCCACTCACAAAGCCACCCCCCTGCACCAGGCCCTCATTACCTCATACCCAGACTGCTGCAGGAGCCTGCAGACTGATCTCCCTGCCTGAAGTCTCTCCTCCACTCAGCTGCCAAAGTGAACTTTCTAAAGCACAGGTCTGACCTCCTGTTCAATAAACACCAACGCTCCTTTAGTGCCAAGATCAAATAAAAAACCATGCTGAGTTTTCTAACACCCCTCCCCAGACCTTTCACAGCATGACTCCTTCTCTAATTTTTCTACATTTGAATTTCTTCCATTTACTCTACCTTCCAGGAACACTCATTTCCTTGTTGTTCTTCACAGAACATTCCATTTCTCAATGCAGAGCCTTTTCTCGTGCCTGGAATGTTCTCCCTCCCTGTCTTTGCCTCCTTCAAATCTCTCTTTCTTCAACAAGGCCTTTTCCAATCCCCCTTCTCCCCTTTTCTGGTGCCCTCCCTCCCACATGACCTCCCAACTCAATTTCTTCTATTTACAAATCTTCCATTTATGTCATTGTTTGCAGGTGGTCTCCACACCATTAGAATGGGAATTCCTTAAGGACAGAAACCATACATTTGTTTTTCTTGGTAACAGCACTTAACACAACAATTAGTGATGCCTAGGCTTTTCGTAGCAGAAGAGAGCTTCTGACATAAGGGTTACAAACACAAATAATAATACAGGAAAATTAAAAAAAGGGAGAGATGGGAGTACCAAGTCATCTTCCGTGTTCCTGAGGAACCTGTATGTGGGCCTGGAAATAACCATTAGAACAACTCACAGTCTGAAGACTGGAAAAGGAATATGACACAGCTATAAATCGTCCCCTTGTCTATTTAACTTAGGTGCACAGCTCATCACACAAAATGCCAAAACTGGAATGAAGGTTGCTGCAAGAAACTTCAGCCATCTCAGATATGCAGAGGATACCACTCTGATTGCAGAAAGTGAAGAGGATTAAGAAGCCTCTTGATGATGGTGAAAGAGGGGAGTGGAAAAACTAGCTTAAAGCTTAACATTAAAAAAAAAAACTAAGATCCTGACAACTGGTCCCATCACTTCCTGACAAAGAGAGGAAGAAGAAATGGAAGTAGTGTCAGATTTAATATTTGTGGGCTCCAAGATCACTGCAGATGGCAAATGTAAGCCATGAAATTAAAAGACACCTGCTCCTTGGAAGGAAAGCTATAGCAAACCTGGACAGCATACTAAAAAATAGAAACATATGATCAAAGCTATGGTTTATCCAATGGCAATGAATGTGTGTGAAAGTTAAGCCTACAAGGAAAGCTGATTGGTGCAGAATCAACACTTTGGAATTTTGAAAGTCCCTTGGACAGCAAGGAGATCAAATCAGTCAGTACTTAAAGAAATTAATCTGGGCTATTCACTAGAAGGTCAAATACTGAAGCTGAAATACTTTGGCTATGGAATGAGAAGATGGGACTCATTGGAAAAGACCACGATGTTGGGAAAGATAGATGGCCAAAAGGAAAGGTGATGAATAGACAGCATCATGGAAACAAACGTGAACTTGGACTGACTTTGAGAAATAGTGGAAGATAGAAGGGCCCGGTAGGCTATGGTCACAAAGAGTTGGACACAACTGAACAGCAATGATAAAAAAAAGTACATAAAGGAGAGAAAGATCATTCCATTTGGTTGGGTGGAAAGAAGGGTCATTGAAGGTTTTGTGGAGGAGATGACATTTAAGTAGATCCTGAAGGATGAGCTGGGCTTCATTCACTGGGTGGAAATGGCAGTCAAGAGTACTCATGGCAGACCAAAGCCAGAGAGGCAGAAAAGGGCAAGGTACGCTTGATGAGTGGCATTCTGTCTGCAGTATGTGCATGGGGTAATGCACAATGGGGTAATTTACTCTCCTATGTTTTCTCATAGGTAAAGTGAAGGGGTTTGCACCAGCTGCCCTCTGAATTTCTTTCTAGCTCCAGACTTAGGGCCTTTTGATATGTGTGTGTGTTTGTCCTTCGCTGCCGAAGAAGATCATGCCATCAGAGAAATGATGACATGACTTGCACTTGACTTTGTTTTGAGTGAGGGAAGGCTGTGCAAGTCACCAGCCTCACTTCCCCTCCAGAGCCATCTGAATTCAGTGACCAAATATTCATCAGGATGACTGAAAATGACCCAGGATGAGGCAATTGGGGTTAAGTAACTTACCCAAGGTCACACAGCTAGTGAGTGTCAAGTGTCTGATGTAAGATTTGAACTCAGGTCCTCCTGACTCCTGCACTGGTGCTAAGATCAGAAAATTGCCTTTGCCTCCTGGCTCCCTTCAACACAGCTCAAATCTTCCCTCAACAGGCTTTTTCCCATCCCTCCCTCTCTCCTTTCTAATGCCTTCCATCTGAGGTGGCCTCCCACTAACTGGTACAGTGTATGGAGGGCTTATTACGCCAAGCCCTTAGTAGACTAGGGCCAACATACCTCTCCAATTTCATCTCACTCCGTCTCTCCTCCTATACTTTATGGGACACCAAGACTTATATTTAGTAGGTTCTTCCCTGACCACAATTTTCAGTCACTAAAATTCTTTGCCTCCAAATGCCCAGCTCTTCCATGGAGTTGCTACAGAGCTAATTCACTGCCTAACCAGCTGTAAGGCTGGCCTCTTCAGATCCCTTAAAGTATTTTGTATATCTCCTGAAATTCTAATTAGTCCTGCAGTTATTTGTGAAAACATTTATCTTTTCTAGTAGACTATAATACGCTTGAGGGCAAGAATAAGGTTGTGCTGGTTCTGATTATCCTTTACATCTAACAGAGGGGATTATACAAATACTGAATTTATTGTATTTTACTATATTTTACTTTTACTGTAACAGAAATTGATCTTTATTGAATCATATTCATTAATGGAAAGCTTATGAGACTTTTGGATAAGCCAGGATAGATATACAAACATATACACATATGCATACACACATATATACATAGAAGAATGCCTTGTTGTATGCAATAGTTTTTTGGTTTTTGGTTTTTTTTTAACAAACACTGCATTCAGGGAGCTCTATATTTTGAAAATTCTCAGCTTTTTCTTCTAGGTGTTGATGTGGATAGAATACTAGACTTAAGTCAGGAAGACCTGAATTCAAGTCTGGCCTCAGATACTTACTTGCTATAGTGATAAATCACTTACCCCTGCCTGTCTCAGTTTCTTCATCTGTAAAATGAGGATAATAATAGCACCTCATTCACAAGGTTATTATAAGGATCAAATGAGATAATATTTGTAAAGCACTCTGCAAACCTTAAAACGCTATGTAGATGTTGGCTATTATTAGCATTCTATAAGAGGATTTGCCTACATAATATCTAAGGTTTCTTCTAGCTCTTTAAAAAAAGACCTATTATTCTGAATCCTTTTATAAAATGAATACTTCTGAAATGGTCGAATGAAAAAGCATTTGTTTAGAATTGCTATCTTCCAGGAACTGTGCTAAGTACCTGAGATCAAGTACAAAACTTTATTTCCTGCATCACAAAGCTTTCCTTCTAGTAGAGGGAGACAACACACAGTAGCATTATGGTATAATAAACCATGTGACTTTTTCTAGTATTTAAATTTAAGGAAAAAATCATAAAATTTAAAGACTATTAGCTGAACTTAGATGTCCAAATATCTAGCCATCTTATCATTGGGCACAATTATGTTACATCACAGTATGAAATCAACCAATATCAAATATATATTAATGGATCTCATACCACCTCAGTATATGTACCTTGCATATTTCTGTAGATTCCAAACTCCTGGGAGAAAGGGAGCATGTCATAAATATATTTTTGCATTGCCTAGCACACTGCCTAATATTATAACACAAATCAAAAACTACACTAGGAAAAAGCAAAAACCTAACCACCATGCTGATCTAGATTGAAGTTCCAGGTAATCCTTAGACCAGTTCCCTGGTTTCAGCCTTATAAGTACAATCTATAATTTGTGTGCTCCCAGGATCAGAATTTTAAATAAAGTGATTCCAAAATATATTGCAAATTGTATCTTTTACTACAAAACTTATTCATTTTTGAGCTCTCAGAAGCTTCTTTTATCAACTTTATCAAGAACAATACTCAAAACTATTATGAGGAACATAAAATATTTAATTTTCAACTCATTTCTTGACCTTTTATTATAATTTAAGAAAGGGAAGAAGACAAATCAGAGAGGGCCCTATTAACGAAGGACAGATGGCAATAGAGAGAATGGTCAGTAATTTCATGGTAAATAAACCATAGTAACCAATTATACCTATCACTCCCTCACCCAGTTAAAAATAGAACACAGAATCAGGGAACACAACAAGGTGAAACCAAGGGAGAACGCTATACTTTGTCACCATTTTATTCGTTTATGATATGACTCATTATTTTGTGTAACTGAATGCTGAGTAATATGTCATTACACAGCTACTTAAAAAAGATCACATTTCACATTACTGAAAATACCACAGGAGAGTACAAAAATTAACATTCTCCAGGAGTGACTTTCTAAAAGTAGGTAAAGGTAAGTAGGTAAAGGCACACCATAAAATCACAGAAATTCATCTCCGATCAGAGGTGGCAGAAACACCAGAGATGAAATCCAGCCTCAGACACTAACTAGTTCTGTGACCCTGGGCAAGTCACTTAACCATACTCATGTCTGCCTCAGGATCTCAATTATAAAGTGGTGATGATAATAATATATATATGATAATAATAATGTATATGATAATAAATAAAACAATCCCAAGGTCATTGTGTGGATCAAATGGGACAAGATTTTTAAAGAACCTGACACACAGTAGGTACTTTATAAATACTGGTTTCCTTCCTTCCCTTTTAATAACTACTGAAAGTGAACCTGCGATATAAAAACACCATTGATAAGTAAAGAACATCGGGATAGCATCAAAAAGAGAAAATTTCATGATCATAGGATCATAGAACTCAGAGGTCATCTAGTCCAGGCCCAATGAGGCTATGTGACTTGACCAAGGTAACACATGTAGTAAGTGGAAGAGACATGATTTGAACCCAGAGCAAGGCTTTTTTAGCCACCACTTTTAACTTAGAAATTAGCGTCTGTGACCCCATCACAGACACAAAGACATTTGGGTGTGTAGGGAAACACAGTTATTAGCACCTTAGGCAATAAGCAAAATGCTGCAGAAAAAAAGAAAGAAAAGAAAAGGCATAGCTAGAAAGGCAGATAAGATTTAATGTCCAGAACTACAAGAAATCATGCATACACCATGTGGAAGCAGACATAAAACACTGTGACATTATCCTGGAAACTGCTAAGAATGGAAAAGTCTAAAGATGGTAAAAAAGCAACCAGACTCCTGAAAAAGAAATTCATCAACACCCAGCACAGAAGGCACAGGGGGTGGAACTGAAAAGGCAAACAAAGCCCATTAGGAAAGTAAGGGGAAATCTGCAAAGAAATAGACCCGAAACTAACCAAGACATAAACTCCCTAAGGAGGAGATGCTATAGACACTACACTGAAGACAGGCTGCACATATGTGTGAAGGTGAAGTATTAAAAGATATCAAAAAAGACAAAAACAGCATCCATCTCTCCAAGATCAATGGATTAAAAAAATTACCTACTTGCCAAGGGCTTCCTAAGACCCAGGAAGCGCTTACCCAGAGTGTTAAATTATATTTTAAGACAGAGAAGTTCAGAACCTCCCCCCCACCAAAAAAAAATAAAAAGACTTCAGGACATTTTCATTTCAAAATACAAAGAGGAGAAAAAGAAGTACAAAGCATTCACTAAGAAATCAATAGGGATACATTAACAGAAAAGAGTACTCAAGCAGGCAAGTACCCAACTCAGCACACATGCCCTCAAAAGCATAAGTTAATGAATTCTGTTACTATTTCAAGATTTATAAAGAGACAGAGTTTTTAAGTACAGAAACTGCGAGGCTAAGACATAAATTATAATTCAAGATCCAAAAACAATCTTTATTTTTTTCATGAAAATTGACAGAAGTATTTGTGAAGATTCAGAAAGGCTGTGAGGGTGAATCAATATTAAGAAAAAAATTAAAGATGAATTCTAAAATGAGTTCTAAGTGTTCTAAGACAGTTCTAAGAGTTCTAAGATTAGTTCAGACTAATGAAAAATTTTAACTTGGAAAGCAAGTGAAAAGGGGATCAAAATGTCACCAACTAAGGCAATAATGCTGATAAAAACATGTGACTGATTTTTTTAAAAAACCCACTACACATAAAAGAAAAAATGTCTGTTCATATATATACATGGTTACTTTCAAACCATTGCTGTATGAAATATAGCATTTTTCTAAGCCCTAAATCTTTTTAACTTTAAAGGTGAGCTTCTAGTTTAATTAGAATAAAATTTTCTGAAAATAATCTTGCACTTCCTAAAAAAATTAACTTCAAAACTACTGCTTGGTTATCCATATTTGATGAAGCAAGACAAAATTTATTATTTTTACACTACTTATTTGAATATCTATTATTAGAAAAAAGAGTACTTTAAATAATTTTAAGGAGTCTGGCATTCAATCATTCTGATACTCTGAACAAACAATACTTTGACATCAAACTAAGGAAGTTATTTGAAATATCCAGGTCCTTAAAATTATTTAAAGTGCAGCATTTTTCATCAGTATCTTTCAATGCTGCTAAAACTACAAACTAGGTTACCAATGCTGCCTTTAGCATTGATGAAATCATCCTTGTTTTAGAACAAGAAACTTAGTTCTGCTGCAAACATGACTGACAATAACTGGAAAAAACAAGTCCCTCTGAAGTCTTTTTTGTAACCTATAAATCTGTTCCCAAGGACAACCAAAATGCTATCTTAATTATCAAAGAAAAAGAGCAGAATGTGCTATTCAAGATTCTCCTCACTGGTGTTTTGTTGTTTTAGTTTACAGGATATATATATCACAGAGTAAAAAATACTTCAAATTGTCTAAGTAAAAGAGCTTAATTGCCATAGCCACACTAAATTCCAGTGTCTTAAAATGAAAAATAAGTCACAAATTAGCATGCATAAAAATACTAAATAAAATGTACTGACTTTCATCTAAGACAACAAATAACCTACAACCTTGAGTTTTTATCCCTAAACAATCTGTTCTGCCCATCTAATATTAACCAATCAAGAACCACTTCAGTTCACATTTAATTTTCTTCCTTCAAATGACACGCTATCACCATGTCCAGTTTCATAAAACACTGTGAAATCTATAATATGCTACATTCAGCCTAGTTTCATAACCATGATCCCAAAATGAGCTCAATCAGAAGACTTTGGAGATTCTTGCTAACAATCCTTAAATCTGTAATAACCATGGGAATAAACTTCTGGAAGAGGAAGTGTTCTCCCTCCACTTTCCATCTCCGGGCTTTATAAGTAAATTTAAAAAACAACAGACCAGCAACAAACCCCACAGCATATGGCAGCTCTATGTGGAGGGGAGGGAGTATGTAAAACTTAGGCTAGCTGCAGTGCCACGAATGCTTTGCAGACTGTCCTTTCAGCCAAGGTAAAACAGCTTTCAAAGGCTGGTGCTACAAATGCCATCTCAGGGATTCTTCTCCCTCTCAAAGGACTGAAAAGTTACCAGCCCTTGTCCTTCGTTACTTTGTTACCTTTAACCGCCCCTCACGTGGCCCATTAAACAGAAGGGTGAAAAAAAAGCTTTGAATCCTTGAGACTAAACTAGATGAACTGGGCTGGGCTGGCAAGACAGGGGAAGGTCCTGGAGAAGGCTGGGCAGAGCAAAGGGCAAGGAGGGCATCAGAGGGGGCTCCCCTCACCCACCTGCCACTCTCGCCCTCTCTCTGCATCCTGGCGGTGATACAACAATGGGGACAGCGGCAGACGCGGTCTACGTCCCCCTAGGCTCCCCCTGCCCCTTTCCTCTCACCTTCCAAGGTAACCCCAAGTCCAGAAGGGGCAGGGGCGGATGCCAGGCGCGCTTCGGCACTTTTACTTCTGGCCCGCACGCGCTCCCACCCACAATCACCCCCCGGAGGCAGGCAGAGCCGAAAGAAGCAGGTCACGGCCCATCCCGCCCTCCTCCCCCGTGCCCAAGCAGGGCAAGAGGGCAGGGCGGCGGCAACTCCTTCCCAATGACACCCAGATCCGCCGTGGGAGGAGAGGGAAACTGGAGAGGGGAGGGACAGGGCACGAGAAGGACAGGGAGACACCCACGCACAAGTCACTCTCTGTCACAGAGCCTCCGGGTGCCACCCGGGTGCAGCCGAGAAACGAAGCAGGCTGCAGAGCGGTCCCCCGGAAACAGACCCTGCACCCCGGGCACCCCGGCGTGTGCGTGCCCGTGGAGAGTGGGTGCATGCATCTGCACAGCCCCTAGGCGTACACAAACACAACGATGGAGAGCCCAAAAGCACCATGGCACCCTGGCAGGGAACACACCCGGCTGCGGACACACACACACACACACACACACACACACACACACGGCCCCACCCCAGGGCCGCGGACACACCGGAATCTTCCTCTTACGTAGTGCCCCTGCCCCCATCCCCGCAGAAGCTGCTCCCCATGCCCCGCGCGCCCTCCCCGGGGCTGGCACAGACCCCTTGGCCCCACCCCCAGACCCTCGCGCGCGCCGGAGCCGAGTAGGAGCCGGAGCCGGAGTCTCCCCATGGGTCCGGGCCGGCCGCACCCCACAGTCCCCGCGAGGCCGGGCCGGGCCAGCCTCCGCCCAGGAGCCGGAGGGGGCGCGGGGGGCACCCGCACCTAAGCGTACCGCCTGCTCTGCAGTACAAAAGGCAGCCCCGCGCGCCGCGGCCCCTGTGCCACCTACCTGGGCTGCGGGCCCGCAGCGCCCTCCTGGGCAGGGCAGGGCCTGGCCCTCGGGGAGGCGGGCGCCCCGAGATCCGGGCGGCGCGGCGGAGACCCCGGGAGCGGAGCCGAGCTGAGCGAAGCGGGTGGCGGCAGTCCCGGCGGCAGTCCCGGCTCGTCTCCGCCTCCTCCTCCGGCTGCGGAGGCGCTGCCACTCAGCCAGTCAAGCTCCGCCTCCTAGGGCCCCGAACAGGAGCGGGGTGGAGCCAGTGGGGAGGGAAAGAGCGGGAGCCGGAGGAGGGGGGCACCCCCGGCCGGACCCAAAGTGCGGGTCCAGCTGCCGCGCCCCCGGGCGCCCCGGCTTCGCCCATTGTCCGGATCTCGGGCATCTTCTGATGCGGGCAGCGTGAGAAAACTGAGCCCAGAAGGAAGCCTATGAGCGCCTACTGTGTGCCAGGCTTCGTGCCAAACGCCGGGAGTGTGAGAAAGGCGCTCCGTGTCTGACAGGAGAGACAGAGTGCAAAAAGCTGTGTACACACACTTTACAGAAGAGAAAACACTAGCAGTCAGGGACATAGAGAAAGATTTCTCATAGAGTTGGCACTTGAGGGAAGCTAGAGGTCAGGAGGCAGAGAGGAGGGAGAGAATTCCAGGAATGGGGGGGAGTGGCAGGCCAGTAACTCCTACATTGGCATGTGAGCCCCTTTAGGACAGGGACCAAGAAACCCATGGAGGGAGAAAAAATAATAATATGCCTTTTCATTGGCAATGATGAAATGACAAGATGGCAAAAAGTGCTAAGAAGTCAAGTTTTTATGTTATTGAGAAATATTAATCGCCATATAAACTTTTATCCATTGATCAATTTGCCCCTGTACAAGAAATCACTAATTCACAAAAATTGCGGTGAAAACTGGAAAGCAGTTTGGCAGAAATTAGGTATAGACCAACATCTCACACCGCATACTGAGGTTAGATCAAAATGGGTACATGATTTAGACATAAAGGGTGATGTCGTAAGCATGGAATACTTTACTTGTCAGGTCTAGGGGTAAGAGAAGAGTTTGTGACCCAAAAAGACATAGAAAGCATTGTTCTTTTTCCATTGTGTCCAACTCTTTATGACACTATTTGGAGTTTTCTTGGCAAAGATACTGGAGTGGTTTGCCGTTTCCTTCTGCAGTTCATTTTACAGATGAGGAAACTGAGGCAAACACGATTATGTGACTTACCCAGGGCCACAAAGTTAGTGTGTCTGAGACCAGATTTAAACTTAGAAAGATAACTCTTCCTGACTCCAGGCTTGGCATTCTATCCACTCTATCACCTACCTGCCCTAAGAGCATTGCCCAATGTAAAATGGATAATTATGATTACATTAAATTTAAAAGGTTTTGCACAAACAAAACCAATGCAGCCAAGTTAGAAGCAAAACAAGAAGCTAGGGAAAAGGTTTTATAGCAGATTTCTCTGATAAAGGCCTCATTTCTCAAATATATAGAAAATAGTCAAATTTATAACAATAGAAGTCATTCCCTAATTGATAAGTGGTCAAAAAATATGAACATTTTCAGAAGAAATCAAAGCTATAGTTGTTAGCAATGCTCTAAATCACTATTGATTAGAGAAATACAAATTAAAACAATTTTGAGGTATCACCTCACACCTATCAGATTGGTTAATATTATACAATAATGGTGTTGTTTGTCCTTCATTCTTGAAGAGGACCGTGACATCAGGAAGATGGGGTAATGACTTGCAAATGAATTGGATTTAAGTGAAGGAGGGCTATGCAAGGTCACTAGCATCACTTCCTCCTCTGAAGCCATCTGGGTCCAGTGGCCAGATATAGATCAGGATGACTGGAGGTGGTCCCCTATAGAATAATAATATGATAGAAAAGGAAAATGACAAATATTGGAGGACATGTGGAGAAATTGGGTCAGTCATGCATTGTTGGTAGAGTTGCAAACTGGGCAACCATTCTAGAGAATAATCTGGAGCTATGCCCAAAGAGCTATAAGACTGTGTATACCATTTGATTTGGCAATAACGCTACAAGGTCTGTACCCCAAGGAATTAAGGAAAAGAACCTATATGTACAAAAGTATTTGTAGTAACTATCTTTGTGGTGGCAAAAAAAAAAAAAATGGAAGTTGAAGGAATGCCCATCTACTAGGGAATGACTGAACAAGTTGTGGAATACAGTTGTGATGGAAGAAATACTATTGTACTATAAGAAATGATGAACAGGCAGATTTCATTAAAAACCTGAAAACACTTACATGAACTGATGCAACATGAAATGAGCAGAACCAGTAGAACATATATATATATATATATATATATATATATATATATATATATATATATATATATATATATATATATATATATATATGTATATAAATATATATACATATATATATATAGTAGCAGGAATATTGTATGATGATCAACTGTGAATGATTTAGCCTTTCTCAGCAATCCAGTGATCCAAGACAATTCCGAAGGACATAGGATGAAAAATGCTTTCCACCTCCAGCGGGAGAGTTAATGGGAGTCTGAATGCAAACTGAAGCAAACATTTTTTAATTCTTGGTTATTTTTTATACTTTATTATTCTTGGGTTGTTTTGGTCTGTGTTTTCTTTTGCAACATGGATAATATGGAAATGTTTTGTCTAACTGCATATATAATCTATATCAAATTGCTTGCTTTCTTAAGAAGGAGAGAAGTGTGGGAGGAAGGGAGAGAATTTGGAACTCAAAATTTTTAAAAAATGTTTAAAAATATTTATATACATGTAATTGAGAAAAAATAAAAAATTTTAATTTTTAATAAATAATATGTCCTTTTAAAAATTATGAAAAGTTGAATGTCATAGGAGGAAAGACAGAGGGAATGAAATGTAAAGACAAGTTCCTTTCTGGTGTAAATGCCACATTTGGAAGGGATTCTGAAGCTTTTAATTGTATATGAAAAGGCCAGCACAGAAAATAAACTTGCCAAGGCACAAAGTTTCTCAAAACTTTTGTCCCCAGATATTTATTTCAATAATATCCAACAGGAATCTGGAAAACGTAATTATATTGTTACCATTGGTCAGGACTAGGTGTCTCCCTGAGAAAACCCTGTTCTGAACTAGAAAGAATTAACACAGAAGAGGGAAGCCGTCTAACTAGGATGTGACCAATCTCACAATAGAGGCACTGAGTAAGCAGAATTGGAGAGGCTTCAGCCAAAGACTACGTACCTCTGACCATTAAAAAAAGACACATGCAGTCCAAGTGTAACATCCCAGCAGGAGTACAAGAACACCCAGCTCAGTCTACAACTAGAGGCGATGGCGACTGGGGAGTAGACTGACTCATCAAAGAAGAGGTCTAGGAAGTCCAACAGATTGACCTGCCCAATGGAAGCACAACACTCTGTGAACAGCCAACCCAGCCCAGCTGTTGAGCTACCTGCCACACCATGCCCAAGAGCAGATCAGCTCATTCAGCTTAGATGTCATACTCTGTGAAAAGATGACTCTTTTCTGCCTAACAGCAGAGTAGTTGGTACATCACCAACACTAATCCCTCACACCACAATGATCCTGAGGATTCTCTAGAGAGAGAATGGGCGTTTGAGACCCTCTTCCTGAGTTCAGAGGTTGTATACCTTGTCCACAGGTGTTCTCTACACATGTATCTCACTACTATTGTACTTTTAATCTTCGCCGCCTCTCTTCTCCTTCCTCCCACTTTGGACCCAATATCTTTGTGGAAAAGTATGCTCCAGGGTTTGTAATCACTGTTCGTGACTCTACCATATGAGTAAATGTCTTTTCTAAGAGCTAATCAAGTCTATTCACTGATGATTAATGGAAAGCACTAGTTGGGAAAGGATGATTAAGCTATAATATTAGTAGTGCCCTACCTAGTTACCCTTTGGAATTTCCAAGGTACCTTTCACCTTTTGGGGGAATCCTGCCAGTAGGAGTGGATATTAGGGAAGTGAGACCAGAAAAGACAGTAACTTTAACATACCTGGAGAAAGTGGACCACAAACAAATGTTGAAAATTGTTTTTACACGCAACTGGGAAATAAGATATACAGGCAATGGGGTATAGAAATGTATCTTCCCCTACAAGAAAGTGAGGGGGAAGGGGATAGGAAGGGGGATTGGGGTGATAGAAGGGAGGGCAGACTGGGGGAAGGAGTCATCAGAATGCCAGCCATCTTGGGGTGGGGGATGGGAGAGATGAGGAGAAAATTTGGAACACAAAATCTTGTGGAAATGAATGTTGAAACTAAAATAAATAAATAAAAACAAGTGAACCATGTCAGTATTGATATTCTCACAATGAAGTAATCAGATCATGAAGGATCCTGCCATCCTCTCATTCTTTCATCCTTACTCTCCCCTCCCTTTTACAATCAAACTCTTACCAACCAAACACAACCAAATCAACAAGCATTTACTTTTTAATTCAACAAAAGGAAGAACTTTTTTTCCTCAAATTTATTAATTTGTTTTCAGTTTTCAACAAATGCTTCCATAAGTTCCAAATTTTCTCTCCGTCCCTCCCCAAAACAGCAGTTTTATATAGGCTCTACATATCATTCCTGTTAACCACATTTTCGCATTATTCATGTTGCACAGCAGAATTAAAGTGAATGGGAGAAACCATGAGAAAAACAAAACATAACAAAAGAGAAAATGCTCTGCTTCATTCTGCTTTCTGACTCCATAGTTCTTTATCTGGATGTGGATGGCATTTTATATCATGAGTCCTTTGGAAATGGTTTAGGTCCTTGCATTACTGTGAAGGGCTAAGTCTATCAAAAACAATCCTCACACACTGTAACTGTTACTATGTATAATGTTTTGGTTCTGCTCACTTCACTCAGCATCAGGTCATATAAGTCTTTCCAGGTTTTTCTAAAGTCTGCCTGTTCATCATTTCTTGTAGCCATTCCTCAATGGATGGGCATCCCCTCAATTTCCAGTTCTTGGCCACCACAAAAAGAGCTACTATAAATATTTTGGTACATATAGGTCCTTTTTACACGTTTTGTACATATGGGACTCTTTTCCATTTCCATGATTTCTTTGGGATATAGTCCTAGAAGAAATATTGCTCAGTCAAAGGGTATATACATTTTTATAGCCCTTTGGGCATAGTTCCAAATTGCCCAAAATGGTTGTATCAGTTCACAACTCTACAACGATGCATTAGTTATCCAATTTTTCCCACATCTTCTCCAACATTTATCATTTTCCTGTTTTGTCATGTTAGTCAATTTCTTTAATCAATAGTGATTTAGAGTATTTTCTCATATGACTATAGATAGCTTTAGTTTCTTCTTCTTAAAATTATCTGTTCATATCCTTTGACCATTTATCAGTTGGGGAATGACTTATATTCTTATAAATTTGACTACACTCTCTACGTATTTTAGAAATGAGACCCTTATCACAGATATTGGTTGTAAAAATTAAAATATGAAACACTTCACAAATCTGCATATCATCCTTGCACAGGGGCCATGCTAATCTTCTCTGTATTGTTCCAATTTTAATATATGTGCTGCAAGGCAAGCACTCAACAAGCATTTATTAAGTGCTTATTATGTGCCAGTACCTGTGCCAAGTGCTGAGGACACAAAGGCAAAATAGTCACTTTTCTCAAGAAGCTCACATTCCAATGGGGCAGAAAATAAGCAAACAATTATGCATGTACTTGACACAGGATGATCTCAGAGCAAAGGCACTAGTATTGAAGGGGACTGACGAAAGTCTTTTCTAGAAGACTAGATTTGAGTTGATCCTTGAAGAAAGCTGAGAAAGCCAGGAGGCAAAGACAAGGAAGAAGCACATTCCAGTCATGGGAGACGGCCAGTGAAGAGACACAGAGTCAGCATGTGGCATGTTGAGTGTGAGGAGAAGCAAGGAAGCCAGTTTTGCTGGATAACAAAGAACAGAGAGGAGACTAAAATATAAAACTGGAAAGGTAGGAAGGAATCAGAATTTAATCCTGGAAATAATAGGAAGCTACTGGATTGTATTAAGGGCAGGGCAGAGATGACATGGGCAAACTTGATCTTTATAAAATTGACTTTGGAAACTGAGAAGAATGGGAAGAAACTTGTGGCAGGAAGGCCAATCAACAAACTATTACTGTAGTCCAGGTGTGAGGTGATGAAAGCCTGGATTAGGGTGGTGGCTGTGTCAGGGGAGAGAAGGGGAACATACATGAGAGATGTTAGCCAGGGATAATCGATAGAACTTGGCAACAGATTGGATTTGTGGAGTTAGTGTGAGTGAGGAGACAAGGATACATTTTCAAGCTTGGGTGATGGGGAAAATGGTGGACTTTTATTAGTAATAAGATTTGGAGGAAAGAAAATGAGTTCAGTTTGGGGCATGTTAATTTCCAGAAGTCTACAGGACATCTAGTCCAAGAGATAAAACAAGCAGTTGGAAATGCAAGACTGAAGGTCAAAAAAGAAATAGTTGTTCTCTCTCCTACTCTTTATTCATTTCTGAATTCTTTGCCATTTGACTTCAGATCTCATCACTCAAACTTAAACTGTCCTCTTCAAAGTTACAATAATATTTAAATTGCCAAATCTAAAGACTTTTTCCTAAGCCTTCTTGACCCTCTGCAGCACTTGACACTGACCACCTCTCTTTTTATATATTCTTTCCCTCTAGGTTTTTTTTGGTTGTATTCCTTTCTGTCTGTTCCTTCTTGATCTCCCTATCACTCAGTCACTTAGCTTCCATTAAGCACCTACTATGTGCCAGACATTCTGCTAAGCTCTCAGGATAAGAAAGAAAGGCAAAAAAACTGGCCATCATCAATTACTGGACCATCATCAACCATTCAATAAACATTTATTAAGTGCTCTCTATGTGCCTGGAACTATGGAGAACTATAGAACCCCCTGACTATGGATGTACCACAAGACTCTATGCTGGACCCTGCTGAATTCTTTTTCTACACTCCTTTACTTGGTGACCTTCTCAGCTCCCAAAGGTTTAATTATGGTTCACCAAATTTCCCCTTAGACTTTTTACTCTCCTCCAACTCACATATACAATCATTTGCTAAGAGTTGCTCATTCTACCTTAACCACATCCCTCACATCTGTCCTTTTCCACAGACCCTCATCATCTCTTGCCTGAACTTCTTCAATAACCTTGTAACTGGTCTCTTCACTTTGTTGCTTCATTCTTTTTCATCCTCCATATTGTTGACAAAGTGATTTTCTTAAAGCACACAACACTCCCCTGCTCAGCTTTAATATTTACTTAACTCCCTATTGCCTCAAGGATCAAATATAAACTCCTGTTTGACATTTAAAGTTTTTTATAACCTATTCCCAATCTATCTAAACTCATCAGACATTACTCCTGCTCCTGAACTCTACAGTCTATGCAAATTGGCCTTCTACTCTCCATACACAATGCTACCTCCTGTCTCCATGTTTACTCTGGCTGTCCTCCATGCCTGGAATCTACTATTTCCTTATATCCACTTCTTAGAATCCCTTCTGTCTTTCAAAACTCAGTTCAAGGACCACCTTCTACATAAAGCCTTTCTTTGATACTGCTAGTACCTCACCCTCCAAAAGTTACCTCTATTTATCTAGCAGAAGTGGTGGCAGGCTTCTAATAGTGTGGGATGTAGGTGAAAAGTTGGTGAGCAAAACTAGTGACTACCTCTTGGTTGGCCCTAACTCCAATGTGAACAATGTGCTTTCTCCCCAGGGCTCCCTTAGGACCATGCCCTTCTATTTAGTCAATTCCCTTTATATCCACCAAAGGAAGAACAAAAACCAGAGATGTCAGAGCCCACTGCGTCAAAAGTCCATCTCCCATTCATTTACAACACCTTTTCCCACAGCATCTCCCACAATGTCTAGCTCCCATTTTGTGTTTAAGTGCTGTCCCAATTCATGATTTCATTCTACTTTGGTTGACCTATAAAACGTCAGAATCAATAAAAATTTCTTTTGCTGCTTCAAGCACCTAGCTGCAAAAGTCCTTGCCATTAGAGTCTCTGTCTCTTTTTCTTTTTCTCTCTTATTCCTATATACATATATATATATGTATGTATTATATGTGTAATCTACTACTTCTCTCTCCTGTGTGATTGACTATCCATGTCCCCCCTCTGAGCTGCATTTAACCTCCAAGGACACACACAAAAATCGGCACTGCAGTGAGCATCAGGATTATCTTTGTAAAACTAATGCCTTTCAAAAGAAATGGCCAAACAGAAAGTGAATCAACTTTTAGAGAAAACAGGCTCAGAGCTCTTCCAGAACAGAGCAGAAGTCAGAATGATGCAAGGGACAGGATCGTTGGACATCACCAGTTCCCTTATTAGCAACTGGAAAGTCTCCAGACACTCTGCATCTATCTTTATGGCTTCTGCATAGCTCAGCTATAATCTTTATCTTAGAATTTTTGGCATTCTCCTCGCTGCCAGTTTTGCTTGTGGTTTCAGTGCCTGCCTTGGCTGCCTGTCTTGGCAGCAGCTCCAGCTCCATTCCCTGTGGCAGTAGCAGAGTGACCTATTCTCATCCTCACAGCCTATCTCTTGTTGACTATTACACCATATGATGTAGCTGCCTCTCCAGAGAGCTCTGTTCTCCTTCCTCTTCTCCCTTAGGAATGAAAGGAGCTAAGATGTCAATCAGAATTTCAAGACTTTATAGAGACTCAAGGAAATAAACACCATGAATTCCTGTCTGCCAATGGATACCAATAACCAACATCTTATTACATTTGCATATTTATATAGACATACACATGTGTATACATGTGTATATGTATATATTTGTGTATGTGTATTTATAGGTAAGATATGTATGTGTATTTATAGGTAAGATATATTACAAAAACTTATACATGTGCATCTCCATCATAGAATATAGGCCTCCAAAGTGCAGGGTTTGTTTCATTTTTGTCTTTGTAACCCCAACACCCAGCACAGTACCTGGCACATGGTAGATAGTGAATTATTGTTGATTGATTGATTAGTTGTGTAAGATAATTTGAGGAGGGAAAAATATCATAAGAATGGAGAAAAAATCAGAGTTATTATTCCAAAAAAGATGAATAAGAAAAAAATCAATAAATGCCAACCCATATGCCTACTCTCTCAGTTTTATAAAATTCTTTGGAGAGAGATCTATACATGTATCCAGATTATCTTTTATATAAGACGAAACCAGATAAAATTCAACTGGAAAGGAAATATCTTTCTCAAAACTCAAAAATATCACCAAAATTTTTTTCCCAAGACTATGAATCCCCATATGACACCCATATACTCTGAGGCAGACATACTCAAAAACAAAACAACAAAAAATCCAAATATTTTAATGGAGCCCCAATATATGACTGTGGCATGAAGTATATATCTCATGTTACATTTGAGGAAGTACAGTCGTTCCAATAACCCATATTGGTTCATGTGCCAACTTTCTTAGACCTACAGAAAAACTTGTTGACCACTATGAGAATGTGATAGTTTGCCTATCAGGTAGGTACAGCCAAGCCTTTAGGCTCATTTTATAGTTAAGAATACTGGTCGTGGAGTCAAGAAGACCTGTATTCAAATCTGTCCTCACATACTTATTAACAGTTTGACCTTGGACAAGACATTTAAATTTCTCCAGACTTTGGGATCATCATCTGGAAAATAACATGATTTGACTTGACTTCTAATATCCTTTCTAAACTGTAAAAATCTATGATCCTCTGATACAGGGGACTTATCAAGGGTTCCCTGAAGAATCCATAGGACATCCTTTCTAGTGAGTGCCCCATAAATCCACCCCATAAGTCGCATGACCTCAACTGATTGGGCAAGAAAGAAACTGGCTGGTTTTTAAGAGTTCATATAAAATATTACTCAGAATTTGAAATTATTCAATTCAATAAACATTTATTAACTATCTGCTATGAGCAGGCACTATGCTAATTATGCTAAGGAAGTGACCAAAATAACTATACTCATTGGCTCAGAAATCCCACTGCTTGAGATATACTCCATGGAAGTCAGAGAAAGATAGAAAGGTTATTTTATGTTATATATATATAGATATGTGTGTATACACACAAATATACACATATACATATGTGTGTGTGTATATATATATCTGCATGTATTAATGTATGTATGTACATGTGTATTTATACCAATATATTCATGATAACTTTTATAGTAGTAGTAGTGGTAGTACTAGTACTACTACCAGTACTAGTAGTAGTAGTAGCAAAGAAGTAGAAAAAATAAGAGTGGGGAGGACGAAAATAAGAATATAGCACCTACCATGTGCCAGACAGAGTGCTAAGCCCTTTTAATAAATATTACCTTAACTGAGCCTCACAATAACCCTGAGAGGTAAGGGCTATTATTATCCTTACTTTAAAATTGAGGAAACTGAATTGAAGAGTTGAAGTGACTTGCCCAGGGTCGCACAGCTAGTAAGTATCTGAGGACAGTTTTGAGCTCAGGTCTAGTGCTATATCCACTGCCCCACTAAATGCCTATTGATGCATAAAGACAAAAATTAAAGTTGTCTTATTTAATACATATTTTTTGAAATAATTAAAAAAACCATAGGTTGACACACCTTTATCACTCCCTGTTACTCCACTACTGCCACATCTGAGCACCTTCCTAGCAATGTTACACAATATTACACAAGCAAACAACTTTTGTAGCTACATAGTGAATTTCACACAGTGAAGTCCCCAGGGAACAAGCTTCTGTGCTTCTCCATGGGTCCTCCTCCCATGAGCTGACAGACTAAAGTTGCCTATCAGTGTCACGCAGGCTAAGCTCACTTTCTGCCATCCTTACTATAATGGCAACTTTTCAAGTCCAGGACATTTCTCACCTTATTGCCCTCTCCAGTTCTCAGTCCAGTCTCATTTCCAAAAGTCGTAGTTTCAAGGGCCAAAGACCCAAATCTGTAACACAGAAGACCCTGCTACCTGAACCCAGTGGAATGGCTGACAGAAAGTCATTCTCAAGAACAAAGTAAATGAACAGGGAGCTCACCTTCCCTTCCTCGATGGCTTTTTCTGGGAGTGTCTCCAATACAGTCCAGACATTTTCCCAGTGAGGAAGTGAAGGAAAACCTGGTGGTAATCATCAATGCCCTTTTCTCCTTCTTTGGGCCAAACTACCATCTCCTTGGATTCTAGGGCAAGTAATAATTTAGGATAGATAAGAGGGCACTAGTTATGTGTAAAATAGAGATAATTATAACTGCCTTACTTCACAGGATTGTTGTGAGGGAAGAGCTTTGTAAACCTTGAAGTGCTATATAAATGTAAGCTATTCTCATCTCCCTTGGATACCGCCCGCTCCCCACACTGACGCTGCCTTTTCTGTTTGCTACACACCCAAATCTGGCAGCCCTATATTAGTGTGTACTTGGCAGGCTTAGAATGTTTATATTGCTACCTTTTGCTAAAAAGATATATGTAATGTCTAATGTAAAATTATGTTGTAGTGGAAAGAACACTGTGTTCGGAGTGAGAAAGCTTAAGTCTCCCTCTGCCAATGACTAGATGTGTGTGACCTTGGCCAAAAACTTCACCTTTCTGGTCCTCTGCTTTTCCCTTTGTAAAGTGAGGAAGTTGTATTGGCTCCTTTCCAAATTTAAAAGGAGACTGTTGCAGTATGCGAGGCATAAAGAGATAAAAGACCTGGGTTTTGCCAGGAGAAATGGGAAGTCAAGGGGAATTTTGCGACATCATGGAAGAGGAACTGCAGTGATAGGACTTTGTAACTGCCCTTATGTGGAGCGTGAGGAGGAAAAAATTTAAAACAGCTTACTAAATTGGACAATGAGCATGTGATGTTGAGGATACTGAGGAAGTTTAGAAAGGAAACTAACTTTAAAGGGTGGGGTCACATTACAATAGCTTCCGTTTTTAACATATCAAAATTTAGATGTTGGCAAGATTCTAAAAGTAAAATTGAATCAGATTCTATTTATTGCATGCCCAGATGGATTTTATTTCTTTAGGATTATAAGAGACAGTATTGCTTAGTAGATGCAATGCTGGAGTTAGAGTCAGGAAGACCTAGAGTAAGCCTCTAATATGGGCACGTCTCAGTTTCCTCATCTGTAAAATGGGAATAAGTCTGCCCATAGAGCCAACATCACAGGGTTGTTGTAAATTTCAAAGGAGATAATGTATATGAATATCTTGGCAAACTTTAAAATGTTATATAAATTTCAGTTATTACTGCTTTCATCTTTTGCAATGGAATTCCAACAGAGACAGTTTTGGGATAAGGTGCTTTCCTACCATTATTCTTTTATATTGAATGTTCTACAGATTATTCCACTGATAGTAGAAATAACTGGTTTCCGAAGCTGAATAAAATTATTAGGACACAACCTCATTTTCTTATGAGCTCACTGAAAAAAAATCATTGTATAATTCCAGTAGTGGACAGGATGACAGGAAAGATGTTTTGTTTGTTTGCTTGTTTTTTGTTTTATTTTTTTGTCTTTGTATCCCCAGTGTCTACCACAGTGCCTGGCACATCATAGCTGCTTAATAAATACCAATAGATCAATGATTGGTTGAGCTAGTGCTTCCATGACTTTGATTTCTTCTGCTATTTCTCTATATATTGAAAGCAGTTCCATACAGCTTAGAGATTATGAGTATCTGTTATAGAAAAATCTACTTAAAATGTTGTCTTTAAGTTTTTAAGTGTAAGTAATTTTATCTGGATGATTGTGAACAATAAATAGTTCAGTCTACAACAACCCAGTTCTGGTATAGTTTCTTGGTTGAGTAATCCAGTATATTTTGAAGTTTGTAGGAATTTGTAATGATAGTTCATAAATATATAATTGCATATAAATGGATAATGCTAGTCTCCAAGTCATATTTTGATTGGCATTTAGCAGAGGCTAAATTTTTGACTTCTGAAGTGAAATGTTGCAATTTTGACCATTTCTTTTCATAACCTTCATTGATCACTAATTCTGGACTCCTTAAAAATACTCCTTTTTAATTTCCAGTGGGAACCACCCAGTTTCTGAATTGCCATCACAAATAACCTCTTCTATTTCCATAAACAAATTCACACCAATCAGCTATTTGATGTTTGTTTTTGCTTGTCGTATTCACTGAATTCATAAAGATATTGCCAGTGAAAGTCTTTTTGATTTTACTCTTTCTATTTAACAATGTTATAGGCTTCATCCAAAGGTAGACAACTTTCGCTTAGACTTGACAAATCCAGTGGCAAGTACCTGTGATCAACTTTCGTGGTGCTCAGTGACATGGTGCCTGTTTGTTCTTGAAGTACAATCGTAGGCTTTTGACCTGTTTAATCATATGTTCTAGGAATTTCTATTCATCGTCTTCCTTCTTTTTATCAAGGAAATACTAATCTTTCTCTAGTTCTCTTAGAGTCACGAACCCTATGTTTCATTAACGGTGTTCAGATTTTTGTTATGTCACTTATGTCTCTTGGCATTGTTTGGTGGCATGTTATAGGGAATAGCTTTCTATCTGAATCTCAGATATAATGGTAAGATGGTCTGTAATCTTATTTTTGATTGCACACTCTTATCAGTAAAAAGTTTTTGAGCTAGCACAAATATATACCTGTACTACTATTCTACTGATTATGTACATTGTAAAACTTTGAAAAAATGGAAATTTAAAAGAATGGGATAAAGTGAAGTAATATTTTATTCTAGAGTCAATAAAGAGTGACTACAGTAGTACAGGAGTGATAGGGTCAGACTTATGCTTTAGGAAAATCACTTTGATAGTTGCTTGGAAAATAGATAAGAATGAGAAGAACCTTGAGGTATCAACACCAGCTAGGATACTACTGCAGTAGAGCAGGTAAGAGGAGGTGAGGATCTGAACTCACCTGAAGATGATAATCTTGTGAGGTAGAGATTGAGAAAGATGTGAAACATGTATAGGGTGAATCTATAACTTTTGGCAACTCTTTGGATATACGGCTGTTGATAAGGCAAAATAGGGAGTCAGAAATGATACTGAGGTTATAAAAAAAACTATATGAGTAAAAGGATGATCATGTTGTCCTTAAAAGTGATAGGGAAGTTTGGAAAATGGGTAATTTGCTTTGTGTCTTGGTGGAAGAAGCAGTTGGAGGAAATATAGCAATCTAAATCACAATCTGTGGCCTGTGATAATCACTCTACCCCAAACAAGACAAAGAGAGGAAGGGCTGGTACTCACTGACTATAGCCCCTAAATACGAAAGCCCACTCATGTAGGGGGAGTGGCAATAACCAGGGGGTAGAAGATAATAGGGTCAGAATATCCCAATGACATCTGCTCAGCTTCTGTGGGCAGAGATTAAATTTAGATGATTACTTCCCTGAGGGAGAAATACCCAAATCAGAAGGAGAGAATTTGGGGGGCAGTGAGGGAGGGCCAGGCTAAGTATGCCCCTACAATCAGCTTTTGCAACTAGGGCAATATGGGGCCTATTTTACCATAGCCCAAATGGTTGATAACA
Organism: Notamacropus eugenii; assembly: GCF_028372415.1. Classification (NCBI taxonomy): domain Eukaryota; kingdom Metazoa; phylum Chordata; class Mammalia; order Diprotodontia; family Macropodidae; genus Notamacropus; species Notamacropus eugenii. The sequence continues at coordinate 360,541,166 of NC_092874.1, forward strand.
CACTTTTTGGGGTCAGGCCACAGCACCCTGAATATGACACCCTACTCCCAGTTGGAAGGCTACCACTCTAATATTCTCACTATACTTGGGTCTATTTTGTAGACTTGCAATATACAGTCACATGTACCTTTCCAAGTCAAAGCTGTATGATAATAAACAAAAGGAAACATAACTGTTATAATACTTTAGAGAGACTTGTCTGATAATTATCCAGTGTGTAATAAGTCGCTCTTTATAACTCCCCTGGGGCTTTGGAGCCATACCACGTTTTCTCCTTACCCAATACCATTTTAAGTATATACAGTGTGCCTATTTGGCTTTTAGTGTTACAGATTGGGAATTCTTACTCTCTCTTCACCTCTATCTCTTAGCATTTTCTTTCAATAGTTAAAATGACACTTTTTGCAGGAAGCTTTCTTGGGTCCCCATAGTCACTGAGCCTTCCCCTCTGAAGTTAACTTTCTTCTATTCTGAATCTATCATGTAAAAACCTATTCATTTAAGTAGCCTAGAGGAAAGCCAGGGATATTTACAGAAGAGTCTCCTCATTGGTAGAAAGTGATGACTCCATGATGCATACCAGAACTTTGAAAAGAACATTCTTTCTTTCCTTACTTCCTTCCTTTCTTTTTTCTTTCTTCCTCCTTTGCTTCCTTCCTTTCTTCCATCTTTCAAGAGAGGACATACACAGTCATAGTTTCTTCAGGACCAAATCTGGAGAGAGAGAGAAAGGATTTTTGGAAGGCATGCAGATAGAGGAAAGTTCCTTGACATGTCTGATTTCCAGCTTGTTTCCCTAAAGACTTCAGAAAATAGCCCCTTGGGTGTGATCTGGGCTCTCTTTCTTGGTCAGACTGAGATAACTTACTCCCAGTAGGAAACTTCATTCATTCTGAGTATTGTCTAATATATTTTGATCTATATAAGTTCCTTGATTTCTGCTTGTTATCTGCCTGAATGAATGGGTTACTTACAATTCACTATTGTGACGTTCCTTTGTGTAGCTAGAATTTGGTGGGAAGCGGTCAGCCCTTCAGATATGAGTACCCCTTGCTCTTTAAAGGATTGCAACAAGAAAATGGTCTTGAAACTAAGGGAAAAAAATCCCTTCCCTAAACTAGCAATATCTAAGGGGAGCAGATAGATATAATTCTTTTCTTTTAAACCCTCTTTACCCTCCATGGCAGCTATAGGCTACTTCTATAGGCAACCAGGTGGCATATAGTGCAGAGTTCTGTGCTTGGAGTCAAGATATTCTGAGTTTAAATCTTCTTTCAGACACTTATTAGCAAATCATTTAACCCCTTTTAGCCTCAATCTATAAAATGGAAATAGTAATACCACCTATCTAGCAAGGTTGTTGAGCAGCTACGTGGTATAGTAGGTAGACTGCCTGGTGTGAGGTCGGAAAGACTTACTATCTTGAATTCACATCTGGCCTGAGACTTCCTAGCTGTGTGACCCTGTGCAAGTCACTTCACCATGTTAGCTTCAGTTTCTTATCTGTAAAATGACTGGAGAAGGAAATGGTAGACCACTCTAGCATCATTGCCAAGAAAACCCTAAATGGGGTCATGAAGAGACACAACTACAACTAAACAACCGCAAATATCAAGACTGTTGTGAGGATAATATTTGTAAAGTGCTGTGCATGTCTTAAAGCATTACATTAATGCTAGCCATTATTATATTCACTTCAGATATTGATTAAAGTCTCTAAATTATTAAAACCTTCATATTTCTTCTCAGGATAAATTCTCGGGGAAAATCCAGACTAATTCTTTTGTCTTTAATTGCAGTAACACTCCTTCTAAAAGGCACTGTGCTTGTCAGCTCCTCACAGATCAATTTGTCTTTATATGATTCTTTCTATCACAGTTAAAATAGTTCCTACAAGGAAGAAATTTTTTTCTCACTTCCTTCCTATCTCTCTATGGCATGTATTTTCTTGCTAGGTCCTCATGTATCGCAGACAAGACTCCTGTTAGCAGGTCTGGGTAAGGCACCAAGAAGGAATCCAAGTCTGTGAGGATGAAAAATTACACAAACATGCGAGTATATGGGTCCCCCATCCGTCAGTGTCCTAGGAAAGCAAGGGCAGGAGTGTGGATATGTGGTAGGACACATTCCCTAGCTGAGAGTGCAGAGCTCAGGGTCTCTGTCCCTATATCTGATTGCTGTTGCTAGGCAGATTCAAGGGGACCAAGTGGGAGGAGGACTTGAGGGGCAGTTAATTAGCAAGCTGCCAGACTGAAACTCCCCTTATCTACTACAACAGCATTATGATTAAGAAAATTTGCTAAATGATTATGTTTAGAAGAACCTTAAAGACCTTGCTTGAATGAAGCTGGCTTATACCAGTTTCTGGGTACATAGAAACATCCCTATACCCAAGTGTACCAATGAGGCACCAAACATGTAGTCACTTCTGTCAGGTAGGACCTAGCAAACTGTCCCATCCTTACAACTCCCTAGGGAGACGCACTTCATATTCAAATATTTCTCCACTATCCTCAAATTGCCCACACAAAACTGCTTTTCTTAACATTCTAATTTGAATATCATCCTCTACAAGAGATGGTCAGAGTCTCTATATTCTGTGAGCTAGACATTCAAAATAAGATTTATTATAATTATGTGGTCATAACTTTTAAAATTGCTGTCTCATTATAATTGGTCTGTTAATTGAATTCTTTCTGTCAAATTTGAAAAAGACTTTTTTGAAATTCCAGTCTATATATGCCCATCTCCTTTTCACAGTCATTTGGGATTGGGTTATTTATTATGTTTTGTTATTAGGTCTAATTACCATAGTTTGAATTAATAGATGATTTTTCAATCAACTCAGGATCTTCAACATTACTTTAAATTTTAGTAGCTCCTTGATTTATTTTCTTATTTCATTTGAGTTGGGCTTAAGATTGAAATTGTTTTTTTTTTAATTATTGCACTTGATTATTGAATAACTTGGAACTGACAATATATTTGAGAAAAAGCAGTATGAATCACTTACCTTTAAGTCACGAAATGATTGCATTTTTGATATGTTATTGTACTGATACATATGGAAATTATTTGTGTCTTCAGTCCATTCATGTACATCCATGATTTGCCTACTTTAGTGGCACATGCCATCTGCTGAAACAATTCTAGTAGGTAGGTTGTTAGTATTTCTGATTTGTTCCCATGTATCTTTCCTTCTTATGGAACCAGACCATGAAGGAACACATCACTTGTTATACTGTCCTCTGGGCCAAGCTCTCCATCATTATGGATTCAAGTAGCACCAGCTGGCAACCCTATGCTGTGCCTTCTATTTCTTTGACTCATAGGAACTGTTTCATTGCATTGGCCAGTGTGCAAACCTATCAGAAGTATCGGTAGAATCCAACTGGCAAACATTTTTGAGTTCTTGCCTGGCTTTGCAGCTATTATAGTAATCTCAGGGCATGAAGAGTCCCCACTGTACAGAATTCTGTTTGACATTCCCATACTTTCTAATTGCTTGTTCCCCCATCATGTTATAGTCAATGGGTTAGAATGTGAGTTTGTGATTGCTGCTTTTGCATGTTGTTTATAGGAGGGATTAAAGCCCAACCACACATGTGTATATACACATATATGTGTATACATGTACATCAGTGTAGGTATATATGTGGACATGTAATCTCATTAATGTGAGCATTTCCTCTGGCCATACAGAGAGGAATCCATTCATGCTTTCTCCTCCTGGGTGATTTGAATGGCCAGGCTGAGTCAGGGAGTCTGCATCTGAGTCCAGGCTTCACCACTTACTGTCTGTGTGACCCTAGAGAAATCATTTAGCCTCTGAGCTCATCTCCCTTTATTTTTTTAAATTTATTTTTGTAACATTTCAAGTTCTAAACTGTCACTCTCCATCCCTCTCCACCCTGCACTAAAAAAGACCACCACTTGACATATATGTATGTATATGTATGTTTTATGTATATGTATACGTGTATATAAGTGTGTGTGTGTGCAAAACTGTACTATGCAAACTTCTACTTTTCTGTTTCTCAGCTCTTTCTCTAGAGGTAGGTAGCATCTTCCTTCCTAGGTCCTTTGTACTTGATTTAAATATTTATGATACTCAAAATAGCTTGGTCATTCACAGTTATTCTTTAAACAGTATTGCTATTACTGTATACAACATTCTCTTGAGTCTCCTCATTTTACTCTTCATTATTTCTTTTGTCTTTCCATATTTTTCTAAAATCAACCTACTCATCGTTTCTTATAGCACAGTGGTATTCCATCATGATTATATACCAAAACGTGTTGTCATTCCCCAGTTGACAGGCATCCCCTCAATTTCCAGTTCTTTGTCACCACAAAGAGAGCAGCTATAAATATTTTAAAACATATAGGTTCTATTTCTTTTTCCTGAATAGCCTTGGGAAACAGACCTAATAGTGATATTGTTGGATCAAAGGGTATATATACAGTTTTATAACTCTTTGGGCATAATTCCAATTTGCTCTCCAAAATGAATCAGTTCACACTTCCACCCACAGTTATTAGTGTCCCAATTTTTCCACATCCTCTCCAACCTTTGTCATTTTCCCTTCTCTCATTTTAGCCAATCTGATAGGTGTGAGATATCTCAAATTTGCTTTAATTTTCACTTCTCTATCAATAACATAGTATAAACTTAAATATTGGAACTTAAATACAAAGTTAAAAAGGAAAAAAACCATGTAATGTGCATAGCAGAACATGAGAAGATTCAAATTATGTAACAATATATTTTCATTTCAAGAAAGCCTGTATGATAAATATATTTGTGGTATTGAAAATTGTCCATCTTTTCTTTTCTTCCTTGTGACTTTTTTGTTCTCTACTGCTCACTTTTTTTTTCTTCCCTTACCCTACTGCCAGAAGGCTCCTATGAAGTTTAGATATATTTCTCTATAGCTATAGATACATACATACATACATATATATATATATATATACATATATATATATACACATATATATTGATATATATTTTCCCAAACAAGTTCCACACCTGATCTTTGCTTTTTATGTTTGTGTATATCTCTTATTTCCTATCACTCCTGCCTCCTCTACTTAACTTCTACCCACTATCTTGCCCTCCTATTACTTTCCTATCCTCCTCCAAGGACTCCTCCCCTATCCCCCCATTCCCATAAACCTAAACAGCCTCCTATACCCCCCTTTTATCTATTCCTTCACCCTCCTCTCTAAAGATCCCTGCCTTGTCCACTCTCCTCTCCCTATACCACTATCATTTTAATTCCTCTGAATTTACAAGATTTTTATATTCTTCTAAATATATATGTATTTTTCCCTCTTAAACCCATTCCTGACGAATTTAGGTTCCCAGAACTACCAGCCCTCCTCCCTCATCTGATGCCTCTGTATCAATTCTTCTTGAACCTCATTTGTTTAAAATAATACTCTTTTTAACTATTCCTAAATGGTTTTACTTTTAAAATTAATATCATAGTCAGGTTTACCCCAATTTTTTTTGAGCTACCCAATTATTAATAAGAGTCTTAGACATTTATTTTACATGTATAAAAGATAAACAATCTGTCTTTATGAATCATTTATAATCAGTCTTTGGGTATATACCTTATATTTCTCTTGGTTCTTATATGTCAAATTAAGTTCAGGACATTTTTTAAAGAAGTCTTAAAAGTCTGAGAGTTTATCAAATGTTCATTTTTTTCATTCTGGATAATATTTAATTTTCAGGATATGATATTTTTGGCCAGAGTTCCAGTTCTTTCATTCTTTGATATATTGTGTTCCAAGACCTGCAGTCCTTTAATGTCTCCCCTGCTAGGTCTTGTGTAATTCTAATTATGGGTCCATCATATTCAAATTGTTTTAATCTTCATGCTTTTAATTTTGTCCTTGAGCAGGGGTGGGGGGTGGTTTCAATATTTGACAATGATATTTCTATGAGTTTTCCTCACAGGATCTCTTTTATGTAGTGATCAGTGGATTTTTTTTTTCTATTTCTACTTCCCCACCCCCTTGTTCTAATGCTTCAGGCCAATTTTCTTTAATTATTTCTTGTATCATTATATCAAGATTCGTTTTTTGATCATAACTTTCATTTAGCCAAATTATTTTTATATTTTCTCTTCTTGATCTAGTCTCCACATCTGTTGTATTTCTTGTAAAATGTTTCACTTTCTCTTCTATTTTTTCATTATTCATATTTTGTTTATTTCTTGATCTCTTATAATTTCTCTGGCTTCACTTTGCCCAGTTCTAATTTTCAAGGTGTCATTTTCTTTCTTAAGGTTCTAGATCTCCTTTTCTAATTGGTTGACTTTCATAACTTTCTTATTTTTCTTGGATTATTTTTATTATTATTTTTAAGTTTTTCCTCCATCTGTGTCATTTGATTTTTAAAGTCTTTTTAAAGATCTTCTATAAATTCTTTTTGAGAAGGTGACCATTTGACCTTACTCTCTGAGAGTTTCTTTACTTCAATATGCTCCTCTGATGATGAACCCCAGTCATTTCTACTCCCATAATAGCTTTTTATGGTTGGATTCTTTCTCCTTTACTTGTGCATTTTTTCCTGGTAATAGCTTAATTTTTGTAATGACCTCTAGCTCTGGGGTATGGGAAATGATGCCTCTTGCCCCAGATCTTCAGTTCTCCCCTCTAGCTTGGAAACAAAGCAAAATCTCCAGCCTCTTCTAAGTGCCTTCAACCAGGGGCTTTCTGCCCCACTCCTTCTGCACTTACTGCCCATGTGCTGGTTCCTTCTCATCCTCTTACTCTTCGCACCACAGCTGGATCTGGCTTTCCTTTTCAGCAAAAGTTCCCTCAATCCTCCTGAATTCAAAAGCCCAACTCCCCCTACTATCCAGGGAGTGAAAGTTCCTGTGGCTGGGGCCAAGGCAGCCTCTCAAACCAGCTAACCCCAGGGTTTGCCCTTTGTTTTTTAAGTGGATTGTGTTTAAAATGGAACCTAGCCTGGATGTGTTCACTCTTCACAGGGACCAAATTTCCTCCTAAGATGTTTCTTCAGATCTTGAATTGTCTCAGGAAGACCCCTATTGTGCCTCTAATTCTTCTGTATCTCCCCCCACACTTTGTTCGCCCTAAGATACTATTTTGTGGGGGGAATCTTGAGAGCTTGGAATTTTCTGACCAATTCTGCCATCTTCCCAGAATCCTCTCCTCCATTTCTCTAATTAATAATGTTGACAGCATTTTTCAAAAAATTACCTGTTCATATCCTTTGACTATTTTTAATAAGGAAATAATTCATATTCTTATAAATTTGACAAAATTCTCTACATATTTGAAATATAAGATTTTTATCTGTGAAGTTATCTATAAAATTTCCCCCACCTCAGTTTTCTCTTGTCCTTCTAATCTTGGCTACATTCATTTTATTTGTATAAAACCTTTTTAACTGAATGAAATAAAAGTTATCCATTTTACATCTTATAATGCTATCTCTTGTTTTTTTCATTAACTCTTTTCCCATACGTAAGTCTGATAGGTTAATATGTTCCATTTTCTTCTAATTTACTAATGATATTTCCCTTTATATCTAGGTCAGCTATCCATTTTTTACTTTATCTTGGTACATGGTAAAAGATATTGGTCTATATCTAGTTTCTGCCAGATTGCTTTCTAATTTTCCCAACAATTTTTACCAAACAGTGCATTCTTATCCCCAATGCTTGCATCTTTACATTTGTCAAACAAAATACTACAATCATTTACTATTGAGTATTGTATGTCTACTCTGTTCCACTTATCCACCTTTCTATTTACTAGTCAGTAATAAACAGTTTTGCTAATTACCACCTTTTAATACAGTTTAAAATCTGGTACTATTAAGATCTTTCTTTGCATTTTTAATTAATTCCCTTGATGTTCTAGACCTTTTATTCTTTTTTTAAAATTTATTTGTTTATTTTTAATTTTCAACATTCATTTCCATAAGATTTTGAGTTCCAAATTTTCTCCCCATCTCTCCCTTCCCTCCACTGCTAGACACCTTGCGTTCTCATTACCCCTTCCTCCACTCTGCAGTCCCTTCTATCACACCCCTTCCTTCCTTTTTTCCCCATCTCCTCTATTTTCTTGTAGGGCAAGATAGTTTTCTATACCCCATTACCTGTATTTATTATTTCCCAGTTGCATGTAAAAACAATTTTTAACATTTATTTTTAAAATGTTGAGTTCCAACTTCTCTCCCTTCCTCTATCCCCATTCATCCCCACTGAGAACGCAAACAATTCAGTATAGATTATACATATGTAGTTATGCAAAAGACTTCCATAAACGTCATATTGTGAAAGACTAACTATATTTCCCTCCATCCTATCCTGCCCCCATTTATTCTATTCTCTCTTTTGACCTTGTCCCTCCCCAAAAGTGTTTACTTCTAATTACCCCCTCCTCTCATTTACCCTCCGTTCTATCATCCCAACCATACCCCACTTATCTCCTTCTCCCCTACTTTCCTGTAGTGCAAGATAGATTTTCATACCAAATTGAGTGAGCATGTTATTCCCTCCTTAAACCAAATGTGACAAGAGTAAACTTCACTTTTTCCCTCTCACCTCCCCTTTTTCCCCCTCCATTGAAAAAGCTTTTTCTTGTTTCTTTTATGAGAATAATTTGCCCCATTCCATTTCTCCCTTTCTCCTCCCAATATATACCTCCTTCATCCTTTAATTTTATTTTTTTAGATATCATCTCTTCCTATTCAACTCACTCTGTGCCCTCTATCTATATGTATATAATCCCTCCAACAATCCAAATACTGAGCAAAGTCTCAAGAATCACAAATATGATCTTTCCAAGTAGGAATGTAAACAGTTCAACTTTGGTAAGTCCCTTATGATTTCTCTTTCCTGTTTAGCTTTTCATATTATCTTGATTCTTGTGTTTGAAACTCAAATTTTCTATTCGGCTCTGGTCTTTTCATCAATAATGCTTGAAAGTCCTTTATTTCATTGAATGACCATTTTTTCCCTGAAGTATTATACTCAGTTTTGCTGGGTAGGTGATTCTTAGTTTTAATCCTAGTTCCTTTGACTTCTGGAATATCATATTCCAAGTCCTGCGATCCCTTAATGTAGAAGCTACTAGATCTTGTGTTATTCTGATTGTATTTCCACTATACTTGAATTGTTTCTTTCTGGCTCCTTTCAATGTTTTCTCCTTGACCTGGGAACTTCAGAATTTGGTTACAATATTCCTAGGAGTTTTTCTTTTTTGGATCTCTTTCAGGAAGTGATTGGTGGATTCTTTCAATATTTATTTTATCCTTTGGTTCTAGAATATCAGGGCAGTTTTCCTTGATAATTTCATGAAAGATGATGTCTAGGCTCTCTTTTTGATCATGGCTTTCAGGTAAGCTCATAATTTTTAAATTGTCTCTCCTGGATCTCTTTTCCAGATCAGTTGTTTTACTATAAGATATTTCACACTGTCTCTTATTTTTTCATTCCTTTGGTTTTGTTTTATAATTTCTTGCTTTTTCATAAAGTCATTTGCTTCCATCTGCTCCATTGTAATCTTTAAGGAATTATTTTCTTCAGTGAGCTTTTGGACTTCCTTTTCCATCTAGTCTATTCTGCTTTTTAGCACATTCTTCTCTTCATTGGCTTTTTCGATCTCTTTTGCCATTTGAGTTAGTCTGTTTTTTAAAGTGTTGTTTTCTTCAGCGTTTTTGGGGTCTCCTTTAGCAAGTTGTTAACTGATTTTTCACCATTTTCTTGCTTCACTCTCATTTCTCTTCCCAATTTTTGCTCTATTTACTTGGTTTTCAAAATTCGTTTTGAGCCCTTCCATGGCCTGAAACCAATTCATATTTTTCTTGGAGGCTTTGGATGGAGGAGCTTTGACTTTGTTACCTTCTGTTTGCATGTTTTGGTCTTCCTTGTCACCAAAGTAAGATTCTATAGCCTGATTCTTTTTCAGGTTTCTGCTCATTTCCCCAGCCATTTACTTGACTTTTGAGCTCTTTGTCAAGATAGATCTCTGCTTCCAGTGAGGGTGGGAGGTGTACTGTCAGCTGCTTGATACCCCCACAATCTGTGAGCGTAGAGCTTCAGAAACAGTGGCTGCAGCTGCTCCTGCTGCTGCTGTGACTGCTGCAGGTTCCTCTGCTCTCTCCCCCCTCAGCAGCCCTGAGGCTGGGGCTGGACCACTCCACTCTCCTGCACTAGTCCCACAGGCTTTTCCCACTGACCTCACAATTTATCCTCAGCATTTTGGGGTCATGAAGTCTGGAAACCACCACAGGTGTGAGAGATTCAGTCTCCTCAAGGCCTGCTCAGGTCCTGTCTGTGCAGGCATGACCCATGCTGGACTGTGCCCTGCCCCCTGCATGGAGCGATGGACACTTCCCAGTGACCTTCCAGGCTGTCTTGGGCTGGAGATTTGCTTCACTTTGTCATTTTGTGGCTTCTGCAGCTCCAGAATTTGTTTACAGCCATTTTTTATAGATATTTGGTTCAGCTTGGGGGCAGCACTCTAGAAAGTCCAGGCTTTTACTTGGCCATCTTGGCTCTGCCCTCCACTTTATTTTTCCAAAAGATTTTTGTCATAATTTTTCTAGGTCAATAAAGTAATTTTTTGGTAATTTAATTGGAATGGCATTGAAAAAGTACATTAGTTTAAGTAGAATTGCCATTTTTATTATATTGGCTCTGCCCATCCATGACAATATTTCTCCAATTATTTAAATATTACTTTATTTGTACAAAAAGTGTTTCAAAATTATGTTATTACAACATGTTATAACATGTTATAATTATGTAATTCCTGGGTTTGTCTTGGCAGGTATACTCTTAGGTGTTTTATGCTGTCTATGGTTATTTGACGATCTAGTCTTGCAGGGTTTTGGCTCTGATAGAAATGCTGGTGATTTATATGAGTTTATTTTATATCCTGCTACATTGCTAAAAGTAATAATTGCTTCAACTAGCTTTTTAGTTGAATCTCTAGGATTTTCCACATATATCATCATATTGTCTGCAAAAAAGGGAATTTTATAACTTTGTTGCCCATTCTGACTCCTTCAATTTCTTTTTCTTCTCTTAGTACTATTACTATTGGCATTTATATAGCACTTAAAGGTTTGTAAAGTGCTTCATATCCATTTGCTCATTAGAGCCTCACCCCTGGATGTCCCTGTGATATTGGATCAATAGACAGCATAGCAGAGTACTAAGAGCACCAAATCTGAAGTCAAAGAACCACACAGATTTAAGTCCTGCCCTGCTACTTATTTATTACCTGTGTGACCTTGGACAAACTACTTCACCTCTTTAAGACTCAGTTTCCCCTATATACAAAGACAAGATTAGATTAATCTCTGAAGTGCATCTATTTCTAAATCTATGATCCCATGAAAACAATTTGACTCAAATTTTACTTGAATCTGTGTCATAAATAAGGTATGTCATAATAAGGATCAATATTGTTTTTCAAGAGTTAAATAATCATTTGAATAGGTGATTCATTTTTCTTTGCACATGTCAATTATTTCATAGTTTATGTCTCTCCATTAGTTCATTAAGGAGATTCATTTCATTCATTAGTGATTTTATAGATTAATCTGCTCGATTAATTTTTGTTTTCCTTATATGATTTGAACTTACTGATTGTTTTTTATTTTAGCCTTCTTTTCCAAGCAAAGATTCTTGTTCCCTTAACATATATGATATGAGCTTTTTGGTGACTATATTATTGCTACTGCTAGATAGTAAATTATATCCTGTATGTATTCCAGGTCAGATATCTTATTTTGGTTTGAAGTAAAATCTGTTTTCTTTTGTTTTTAAGGATTAACTCAGTTTCCCCATGTGTAAAATGACAAGATGATTTATAATACCCATTCCAGTTCTATGATCAAAATTATAGTCATCTTTTGAGAATTCTACTTTTAGAATCTCGTTTCATTGTGTAAAGTCAAAATCCTTAAACTAGGTCATGACAGTATTAAAATAGTTTTATTTTGTAGTGCTTTTAGATTCTCATTCTTTTGGGGGAGTAGTTACTGTTAGATCATCAGATCTTCCTTTGTTCAACTTTATTATTCTGGGAATGTGCCTCAGTTTTCTGCCCCGGGAGCAGCAGGAATCTCTTGGTTTGTTGTTTGATCAAGACCTAATTCTTCAGCTACCTCATGTTTAATGACATTCATTTCAGTTTCAGTAAAGCAGATTTTTTTTTCATATTGGCCCACCTCTGATCTAGAAGCAGCTAGGAATTACAATGGATAGAATGCTAGATCCTAAGTCTGGTAGACCTGAGTTCAAATCTAGCTTCAGACACTTGCTAGATGCATGACCCTGGGTAATTTATTTAACCTCTGTCTACTTCAGTCCCTTCATCTATAAAATGGGGATAATAATATCACCCCAAGCTGTTACAAGGGTCAAATTTGGTAATATTTGTAAAGTACTTTGTTATATCAATGCTCTGATTATTATATCTACAGACTTTTCTTTACTTAACCTTATTGTCATTCCGGGATATATGATACTAAAGTGATAACATATTTTTGCCCACAGAATCATCATGGTATAGGTTGGGCTCAGGAACACTGAGTTTCAAATCTTGCTTCTTGAATGGTAGTTAATTATCGAGAGACAGCTCGGTGATGCTAGATAGAGTACTGAACTCAGATTTATCAAGACCTGAGCTCCAATTTTACCTTAGGAACTTACTAGCTATAGGATACCAGGCAAATCACTTAACTTCTGTTTGCTTCAGTTTCCTCAACTATAAAATGGGGATAATAACAGCTTCTATGTGAAAGGGTTGTTCTGAGGATCAAAGGAGATAATATTTGTAAAGCCCTTAGCATGGAGTACCTCACATAGTAGGCACGATATAAAATTTGCCTCTCTTAGCTGTATGATCCTGAGCAAGCTACTTAGTTTCTCTTTTTTCCCTCATGTAACCCTCTCAGCTAACTAAATTATAGACAGACCACAATTTCCTGACATTGATGAAATCACAGTTTCTTTCAATATGTTTTTGCCTAGAGAATGGTATCTTTTTTCTAATTGAACCACTTCATTATTATAACACTGGATTCTTATTTGTCTATTTTCTTATATTTCCTTGATGTCCCCAATGTGGGGAGTGGCTCAATTTTGTTTAATTTCTACGTGTGGCAGTGGTGGGAAGATGAGGTAAGCAGGATTGTTCAATCTCTCCTCTTCAAACCATCCCCTTCCACCCCAATCCACCCAATAATCCTCGTTATAGACTAATCGCCTAAATGGTTTTCCCATCATATGCTCCATATCGTCTCTGGGAAGTCATAATAAAGGATTTATAATTTTCTATTTTTTTAGAACTGACTACTCCAGTTCCTTTTTCAACAGGGTACAAATGAGCCAACTCAAAATTGTATATCCTTTAAGGGCTCATGTTTACAAGGTGGAAATGCAATCAGCCTAGGACTCTTCCTTTACTTTTCATTGGCTGTTGTTAGCACTTAATATCTGTAACAACTGTCTCCGTGTGTGTGTGTGTGTGTGTGTGTGTGTGTGTGTGTAATCCTTTAGTCTTAAGAAGGGCCAGTAGTTCATTCTTTTGACCTGTACATGAGGCAAGCCTCTAATGAAAGCATTAACAATTTCCACTGTTAACCTACACCCTTCAAAGGATTCAGTGATGAGCTGCCAGCACACTGAGGGATTACTAGAAAACTTTTAGATAACTGTATGGTTGTCTGCCTCATTCTTTGTCCCCAATACAGACAATAAATGAATTTGACTCCTTATAATAAGACAGGACTTGGAAACTATACATCCCAAACTTTCCAAGACAGTCTCCACTGCTATCCTCTCTATGCTTAAGCCATTTACATTTTGGAGAAATCCCAATATTTCAACAGAAAAAAGTAACTAAAAGTAATCAGCAATTTTTTTTATTGGACCTATGATTTCATTGGCATGGGACCTAGTGAGGGAAATCCTTCTATCAATGCAAATTGACACTTAGAATTTATGATCTTAGCAAGTTTTGTGGGGAACAAAAATTTAAATGACTTGTTGCAAGTGATACAGTATGTTTCAGAGACAGGACTTGATCTAGGCTCTTCCTGATCCCTTGGACAGTTTTCTATCTTTTCTGCTTCTCATTGCAATAGAAATATAGAAAAGTTAGTCAGCTGATAAACTTTTATTAAGCTGCTGTTATGTGCTAGGAACTGTCACTTTACAAATATGTCATTTGATTCTCATAACAACCCTTGGGGTTAAATGATATTATTATTATTCCCATTTTACAGTTGAGGAAACTGAGGCAAACAGAGGTTAAGGGACTTGTCCAGGGTCACACTGCTAGTAAATATCTGAGGCCAAATCTGAACTCTTGTCTTCCTAGCTCCAGGCCCACTGCTTTATCCACTGTACCTATGTAGAGCTGACCCTATAGACAAGATAAATTGTTAATTAATCAACAGAGTATTAAATGTTAGTATTAAATGAGGAACAGTTTGTCGTAGAAGGTGGAATTTTAACTGAAATATTTCTTGTGTTTGTCCTTCATTGCCAAAGAAGACCATGACATCAGAGAAATGATGACATGACTTTCATTTGACTTTGTTTTGAGTGAGGGAGAGCTGTGCAGGTCACCAGCCTCACTTCTTCTGCAGAGTCATCTGAATTCAGTGACCAGATATTCCTCAAGATGACTGGAGATGACCCAGGATGCACTGGGAGACCTTTAGGCCAAGGTCTTTGCAGGCACTCACTTAGGGTGAGGCAATGCCCATTCATTGAATCGGCCTCCTTAAGACATAGCCAGAGCACGGTCCTTTTAATGAGGTCAAGGAAAGAAAGACATCAGGTTGGGAGGGAAACAGCAACAGTTACTATGGATAATCACTCTTTAGCCAGGAGGGTCCAGAGGAGCCCTTAGGCGGGGGCCCGTTGGCGTTCCAGCTTCAGAGTGCAGTGGGTTTAAAAAAAAAACTGAAATGTAAAAGAAGTGGGAAAGGTCAGGGAAGAAAGGATTCAGAGATAAGGAGGAAGACATTTCCAGGCATAGAAGACAAAGAAGTCACAAAACAAAGTGAATTTTAAAAGATAGAGCATCGTATTGTTGGGAAATGTTACAATTTCTTTTAGAAATGTGCAGAGAAGACAAATCTATGAAAACCCTAGATTTCTGGGACGGATCCCCACTCTTGAAAGAATAAAAACAATGTATCCATTTCTTTATGGGTGGAAAAATAAATAATGGCGCTGATTCTCATAGGATATTGCCCCTACTTTCCATCAAGCTATTTCCATATCTAAAGGAGAGCGCTACAAGCTGCATGTTGAAATTTTGGCCTGTATCAGGATTTAGAAAAAAGAAAAAAATAGGAAGTGATTGAAGAAAATTGTTAATTATGACATTAATTGGGATTTAGGTCAGCATATCTAGTAATGAAGACTTCTACTAATTCTCTGATTAAACATTTAGAAGGCTATCATTTTCCTAGATTTTACTGAAAAAGAAAAGTCTTGTCCTATATGATAAGGAGATATGTACTCCTTTCAAAAATGCTCTTTGTACTTTGTCCTAAAATTCTCATAAATTTATTACTGATAACCCCTGTTTCTTACATTATCTTTATTTCTAAATACAAATGCATATATATGTATGTATGTGTGTATATATATATATGTACACACACGCACACACACACATATATGTGTGTGTTTATTAATTTTCCCTTCTCCTCTGCAGAAAACATCCCTTGAAGCAAAGAATGAATGAATAAGAGAAAAGGGGGAAGTGTAACATTAATGTAAGGCTAATAGTGGGTGGGGGGAAGAGTTAAAGATCTTCCCCACCCATTTATAGACCTCAATACTTTTTGCTAATTTCCTTTGAGGCATTGGGTCAGCGGGTCCTGCCTTCCCACTCTGAAAAGTGTATAAATACTTTAAGGTGAAGTTTTGCTTTGGGGCTTACTCATTGGAAGTGTTTGTTTGGCCAGATGAGACTCTGGGCACCTGCTAAGGAGCCCTCCAGCTTTGAAAACCCAGATGTTGGTGCTTCTGTCTCTGGTAACTGTGTTTGTATGGTCAGATAGTTGGATCTGTCTGGTGATCTGTGATGTATGGTCAGACAGTTGGAAGCCCTGTCTGTTACTCTTTATTTCTCTGTTTGTATTTTCCCTGAAATTCAGGGTGCTGATGTTTTGCCCTGAAATAAGGCAATGGTATATGTGCTTGATTAAAGTAGATTGTTGACCCCTCAAAAACTGCTTTCCTTTTAGACATGCAGATCTAAAAACCTGTACGACAGGACCTCCTGTGTATGCTGGGGTCATTGCTGATACAGGGGGGATGGTTGGTTTAGCAAAATCAACCAATGCATCAACTGAGTCTGACACTCTTTGCAGAGTTTTCTACCCATAGTCCTCCACCTCTGCAAAAAAGGAAAGGAGTTATATTTTCTCATCTCTTGAGGGACAGACTTGGTAATTATAATGACATAATGTTAAATTTGGGATTTTTTGAAAGTTTTTGTTTTCATTTACACTGTGGTAATCATTATATATATATATATAAAATTTTCCTTGTCCTGGTTGCTATACACTGCCTCTTTTCATGTGTTATGCTTCTCTGTATTTTCCATACTCATCATTTCTTATAGCTATTCTACTACATTCATGTACTGAAGTTTGTTTAGTCCTTGCTCAGTCGAGGGACACCTACCTTGTTTCTAGTGCTTTCTTACCACAAAATGAACTGATAGAAATATTTTGGTACCTATAGGGATCTGTTTTCTCCAACATTTATTCCCTTTGAGAAAACTTTGATCCAGAACTAACCGTTAGCCCTAGTGCATAATAACACGAAGAATTTACAGATATATTTATGCCACACTTGAATGTTTGCAGAGTACTTTCTTTCCAACCACCCTATAAAATAATACAAATATTATATAAAACAAGTTCAGAAAGGATGAATGATGTAAACATAGTTGCACAGATACTAAGTATCGAGACATGAATTAAAACTCAAGTCAGTCAGTTAGTATTTTATTAAGCATCTTTGAGGAGCCAGGGACTGTGGAGGGCACTGGTAGTGGGGGAAGGAATATTTTTAGAAGTCTCTCCTCTGAAAGAGTTCACAGTGTGAAGGAGAGATAACATGCAAACACCTATATACAAGCAAAATGTGTACAGGATAAATTAGAGATATTCAACAGAGGGAAGGCATTGATAGAGATTGGAAAAGTTGTCCTGTAACAGCTTTTAACTAAGACTTGTAAGAAGCCAGGGAAACTAGAAGAGGCAGAGATGAGGAGGGAGAGAGAATTCCAGGTTTGAGGGACAGCCAGGAAAAATGCTCTGAGTCAAGAGATGGAGTGTTCCATCCAGATGTTTTTTTGAGTGAATGCTACCACATATTCACAGAACAATTCAATATCATAAAAATTGTTACCAAAGCTAAGAAAAGAAAAAATCATATAAATGCCTTCAATAATGCAAATATGATCCTGATATCTAAAATGGAAAGCCAAAAAGCAAACTATAGATCAATATCTGTAAGGAATATTGATGCAAAAATATTAAACAAAAAATTAGCACATAAAATAAAGCCACAGAAATCATAAATTTTTCTCTATACTAATAACAAAATTCATAAGGAAGATATGGAAAGAGAAATTGCATTCAAAATAACTACAGAATGTATAAAATATTTGAACATTTACCCACCAAGACATACATAGGAACTATATAAATCCAACTATAAAATACTCTTTAAAGAAGTAAAGACAGACTTAAACAATTGGAGAAATATTAATTGCTTGTGCTTGGTCATGACAATAATAAAAATGAAAATACTACTTAAATTATTCAATCATCAAAACTACTTGAGGTTGGTTTAAAAAAATATGTCAAGTAGTGGAATAGATGAGGTGCACAACATACAGAAGAAAATGAACACAGAAGCACAGTTTTCCAAAGGTTCAAAGACCCCAGCTACTAGAGTCACTAATGTAGAAATTATAATAAAAATAATTAATAAATAATTCAGCGCTTGACAAAAATGTCTAGGAACACTGTAAAGTGGTCAGACAGAAACTAGGTATAAAGCAATATTTCATGCTGAACTCCAAATAGATACAAGTTGGTCATAAAAGGTAAAGATAATAAACATGTTAGAAAAAGGAAAAAATTATCTTTCAGATAATTCTGCCTAAGGAAAGAGATCATGATCAAATATAGGGTAAGGAGGATTACCGAAGATAAGATGAACAATTTTGATTATATAAAATTAAAAAGTTTTGCACAAACAAAATTAATGCAGTTAAAATTAGAAAACAGGTAACTGAGGAATCTTTTGCAGAAATTTCTTCTGATAAAGATTTCATATCTAATACATATATACGGAATTTATTCAAATATTTTAAAATGACAGTCATTCCCTAACAGATGCTGGTCAAAGATATGAAGAGAAAA
The DNA here is from genome assembly GCF_028372415.1 of Notamacropus eugenii. Classification (NCBI taxonomy): domain Eukaryota; kingdom Metazoa; phylum Chordata; class Mammalia; order Diprotodontia; family Macropodidae; genus Notamacropus; species Notamacropus eugenii. The sequence goes on from NC_092874.1 coordinate 360,559,638, forward strand.
TTCCCAGGGAAAGAAATTCAAATTAATCGTAACCTTGTAAAAAAAAGTTCCAATTCACTAATAATTAGAGAAATGTATATTAAAAGTTTTGAAGCTCCACCTAAGATATATCAAGTTGGCAAAGATAAAAAAAGAAAATTATAAATTACAATTATAAATTATATAATTATAATAAAAACAAATTACAAAATGATAATGCACTCCTAGTGGAGCTATAAATTGGTCCAGTCATTAAACTGAGCATATTTTATTCCTATAATGAACATATGACCTAGTAATATCACTAGATTTTTTAGGATCTCCCTATATTATTCAGAGTAGAAGTGCAGTGGCTACCCTTGATCCTTATTCCATTACTAACCAGAATGGGTGTTTGATATGTCCTATTTCCAACTTGGGTCAGTTTATCCTTCCATAGTCAACTTCACTGACGCTGGACTGAGTGTGGACAGCCAATCAACTTAGCCCATTACAGGGCAGAATTCCCTACCTCAAAGAGGTCGTCCATGCTTAGTCTTTAGGATTACAAGATAAGTAGGTATGAGTGACTATCATTCTCTGTCAGCAATATCACTATTAAGCTTATACCCCCAAAATGGTCAAAGAAAAAGGGAAAAAAATCCATATGTACAAAAATATTTTTACCACTTTTATTTATTGTAGCAAAAAAAAATGGAAACTCCGATGTTTATTAATCAGGAAATAGTTGAACAAGTTGTGGTATGGATATGAATAAAATTGAATGTTATCATACTATTAGAAATAATAGATTCAGAGAAACCTGGAAGGATGCATATGTACTCATGCAAAATGAAGTGATCAGACCCCAGTGACCTATAAAATAACAACATTATGAAAAAAAATCAATTCTGAAAGACTTAAGAAATTTGATAAGTAAAATTACCAACCATGACCCTAAAGGATCAATGAGGAATCATGCTACTTACCTTTTGAGAGAAATGATGGCCTGAAGGTCCAGAATGAGATATGTATTTTTTGACATGGTCAAAGTGAAGACTTATTTTTACTTCATTATGTATATTTGTACAATAATTTGGTCTGTACTCCTTTTTTTCAGTTTAGAGTGGGGATTTAGGGCTAACAATAGTATTGCAAAAAAGAAAGAAAAAAACAGGTGATCGAAACATTTAAGAAAATGCATAGGACTTAACAGAAGGAAGTTCAGAAGTAAACACAGATGATCAGGACAGCTTTGAAAGTGACATGAAATTTATTATATATTTTAAAAGAAAAATAAGCTATAACCGAAGTGATTCAGAGTTTCATCTCATCTGATCTACTTTATATATAATAATGAGCATTTTATTTGGTACTTGCTAATCAAGAAAATCAGTATGAGGTCTGGTGGGTTCACTTTCTTTGCAAATTATTTCTGTATACTTGTCAGTCTTGAGCTTAGGAGCTATACTAATCATAGTTCAGCACATTCTTATTCAACCTGGATCTTATCAATCCATGGATCGCCATAATAAATCCTTTTCATTGCTTTTTACTGAATGTACCTTAGAAATACATTTGTATTGAAATAAAAATAGTTCTTATAAATGATTTTTGTTTTTTCTAGATATAGATCTGCTTCATGATTCACTTAAAAATTATTTCAGTTATCAGTTCTCAACTTAATTTTCTAATAAAAATATAAAGTAGTTAAACATTTTAACTGGCTTTTCTCCCATTGTGTACAGAAATACTGTTTCCTTTACATTTTAGAACAAGGTCAAAGAATGAAGACCACTTTATCTTGTTAGCCATACCAAAATTATGCCTCTCATAAAAAATACTATATAATTCACATATGATCTAGCAAGGGAATTCAGCTCAACATAGCAGATGCTTATGTTCCTATTATGTGCAATGTATTGTGCTAAACATTAGGGACATGAAGGTAAGCACCATGGCTCCAGTTCTTAGGAACAGAGAACAAGACACCTACATAAATATGGTATGATGTAGGCGGTAATTAGGGCAAAAAAATAAATCTAGACAATTATGAGCTACAAAGGGCAAAACATCTTCTGCTGAGGGTAGGAAGGATGAGGAGATAGAAGAGGTAGCACCTGAACTTGGCCTTGAAGAACAAGGAGGATTCAGCAGAGAGTAATGTGAAGGAAATGTATTACAAGGCATGGAGGACTGCCAATATAAAAGGATGGAATCCAATAACTAAAAGTTCATGAAACTTTAGGTCTCTATAGTCCATTTTGTCTGGAGCTGGTACAGATTTCATAAAGAAAAGTACAAGAGAAAGAAAGAAACAAATCAGAGTCAAATTCTTGAGTCTAGAATGTCAAAGTAAGAAATTTGTGCTTTATCCTAGAGGTAATGGGGAACTCACGGTTTGTGAGAAAGGTTAAACCTATTTATTAGGGAGATTATTTTGGTGTGAAGGAAATTAAATGAAAGACTGAAGGCAAGGAGATCAGTTGAGAGGTTACAGCAACAGGTCAGGCAAGAGATAATGGTAGTTACAGATGGTGATGGGAGGGGATAGATGGGACAGTTATTTCAGCAAAGCTCCAAATAGGTGTGACCTCCTTGATACCTTCTGTGGTCCCTATCCCTGTCCTTAAGTTGTTAATGTTCTCACCTCAAATTACTCTGGATTTATTTACCAGGTTGTATCCTGCCCAATATAAAGTAAGATCCTTGAGGGCAAGGCTGGATTTGTTTGGTTTTTTTTCTTATCTCTATTGTATAGCTTAGTGCACATAATAAATGCTTTTAAAATTGTGGAATTAAACTGAAGTGTGAATAAGACCTATTATGGATTCATTCAGATAATGTAAATGCCATGGCTATGATACAAATTCAATATACCTTAGCAGGTATATTTTCTTTCTAGCAACATTACCAAAACATTAATTGCATCATTTTGTCATATAAAGTTTCATCTAGGTCTTTAGGGAATATTCCATCTTGAGAAATACATGGAACTGAAAACCCTATGACTCTGCTATAAATAACACTTGTGTTTCTGATTGAAAGACAGAAACTTAGAGTTCAAAAATTACAATCTCCCCTTAACAGTTTTACCCCTATCTATCCATCTTTAAAAAAACATGCATACACATCACTAAGTATGTTATCATTCTTCTAATAAATACCGTTCCATATTAACTAAAGTATCATGAGAAAATGGAAGCAATGCAAAAGGTTTTAGCAAATTGGAAAATGGCCAGATTATGGAGAAATGAGATGTCAGTTATGCATGTGCCTTACACCATCTTCTTTTTCCTACCCTAGACCTTTCACATTTCAGGGCAAGAAAAAGGGAATAAGCATTTATATAGTTCCTACTAATTGCTAGGCACTGTCCTAAATGCTTTTCACAAATAACATCTCATTTGACCTTCACAACAACCCTATTTAGTAACCTATTTAATAGGTACTATTTTTATTTTTATATATAATTATATACAATATTATATTATGTATTATTACATAATGTTATATACATTATATATTATTGTAATATATATAATAACATAATATAATTAATAGCCCATTTAATAGGTACTATTTTTATTTTTAATATTTTAGATATTACTTGCATAATTATATATAACATTATATTATCACATATTATTATATAATGTTATATATAATATATATTATATATTATTGTAATATACATAATAATATAACAATATAATTAATAGCCTATTTAATAGGTACTATTAGTATTCCTGTTTTGCAGAGGAGGAAACCAAGGCAAACAGTGGTTGAGTGACCTGCCCAGAGTCACCCAGCTAGTGAGTGTCTGAAGCCAAATTGGAGCTCATCTTCTTCACTCCAAGCTCAGTCCTCTATCCAACTGCTCTTCTAGAACTTGAGAGAACTTTTTATACTGCTAAATTACATTAGACAACTGACCTACTCTAAATTACCACTCTCCTCTTGTATTTACTGATAACAAGTTGTGTTAGAGGTCAACCCTCTTTTATCTTCACCCTTCTTTTAAAAATTGCTTTGTTCCTATGCCACAGTCCCCAAACTGCAAACATGTTTCAGCTTTTCTACAGGCTATCCCTCAACCCTGGAAATCACTCCTCTCCCTCCTTACCTCTCCCTCTTTGAATCCCCCTTTCCTTTATAACATGCCTTTGACAGGGGGGCAACTCTGATGAAAGCAAAACAAGAGGTATCCAACGGTTAACTAGGAGATCTGAAAGCAGTAACATTCTCCACCTCTCCATTCCTGCATTCTCCTTTTAGTTTCTGAACAATGCAAGACTGAGATGGACTGATTTACACTCATCCTGGGAGCTTGAAATGGGCTTGATAGTACAGAAGCAAGGTAGGGAGCTGGAGTTGGGAAGCAGAGTGGTGGTGGGACAGTCATGAACTGCTGTGGCAATTAGGCCTAACAGTGGAGGCTAATAGCAACCTACCTTGGACTCCCACTTTCTTCGGGAGTTTCTGCTACCTCTATTGACTTGGAAATTTGAGTGTCTCTATGAGGAAATTCTACAAAGGTCTCTGTCTCTCTGTTTTTCTCTCTGTAACTTCCTTCCCATCTGCCTCCAAATGCTTGTTCATTATTAAGTGTCTGTACTTTGTTTTCTTACTATGACCTAAGATGTTTCCTCATACGGATTTTGCTCTTTTTCCATGTAAATTTATTCCAAGAAATGTGTATTTCCTGAACTATATGTACTTTGCATCCAGAGAGAAAAATCAGGGAAACCTTTCACTATCTGACTATGGAAAATGCAATTAGATAAGAAATTTCCTTTCTAGCTTAGTGGCTAGGTGCCACCTAGAGGTATGATAAATTGTTATTTTATCTCAATAATAGTTCTATAAACTTTTAATAGATACAACTTTCAGCTAAATAGGGAGTTGCTTTTCTGCCTCTAAGAATAATAAATCTGTGGTTTTAATACCAGTACGACATTGTCCCTAACACCAAGGATAGAAAAAGGAATGGTGCCCTGGCCCATTAGGCAAAACCATCTCCATTCAAGCAAGGAGGAGTGAGAAAGAGTTGGATACCTGAAGGGAAAGTCCCTCCTCCAGCCTCCTATGGGGCAGAGATAGGAGTAATCTGGGAGAACTTGCCTTGCCTTCTCTGGTGAAGGAAATGGGTAGAAAAGCACTTGTACGTCAGCCAGTCACACAACCTTGCCCACTTCACTGGACTCTACTCAGGAAGCTACCTCATATAGGAGGCTTTTCCTAATTCCTCTGCCATTGCCAATGCTTCCCCTTGAAAATTATCTTGTGTTTATTCTGCATATTTTCTGTGATGGGACAGGGACAGGAATGGACTTGTAACTCATTAGTGTAGATGAGGCAGCCCGCTCTATCAGCGCAGGCCAATATCTTCTCTGCAACTTATAGTCTTCGAGAACATCCAAGAACATTGAAAGATTAAATGACTTGCCCATGGAACACAACCAGTATGTGTCAGAGGCAGAACTTTAACTCAGATCTTCCTGGCTCTCTGTGTCCACTACACTGCTCTGCTCGTAAGCCAAGGAAAGATAATGTGGAGTAAGAGTCATCTAGGCTGGTCAGATGTCCTGATGCCTTGAACATTCTGGCCTTCTGGTCATGTGAGAAATATTCATTTGGACCCCTATTCCAATCAGGTTTTTACATATGATTTTACATAAATCATATAGGGATAATTAAATAAGATAGGTTGTTATAGCAGGCCTTTATAATGGGACCCAAACTATAATGTAACATTCACTACTTGTTTGCCATTTATGAAGCTTGCTTGCACAACCACAAGAATGCTGACAAAGGCCTCTCCAATGTGTTTTACTCAAATTCCACATCCAAACCCAACATGGGTGGGATCCCTTGATCTTTGGAAAATCCACCAAGCTATTTTTGCTCCTCCAGAGCACTCATTCCTGTCCAACGTAAACAGGTGACCATCTTTGACCACTTAATCAGTGGAGATGGCCCATTGCTCTGCCCAACCCAAGATCCCTTTTCTGACAGACCATTTCTAGTTGACACATCATTTTTTGGCCCTCAAAAAAAGATCTATCAACCAATGGGACTCTGTACTTTGTGTAGCCCCTCTAGGGTATTCACATATCAAATCTGATATCAAGCCTTATAAAAATAAAACCTTGGAAGAAGGGGTCAGGAAGATCTGAGATCTGCTTCATTAGAGGGGACCATGGACCCTTTAACAAAGTACCATTGGTTCAAAGCTCTGCCTCAGTGGTTTTTCTTACAGATCAGACAATTATGGTCATGTCTCACAAGGAGACTCCCTCTCACCCAGGGAGATTCAAAACCAAACTATCTTTGGACACTTAGCAATTGAAAACAGATGTGAATGTGTTAGTAGAAATAGATATGAATATATTCTAAGTCTTTAAGAATTATTCCCTGAAAAAATGATAAATGTTGTAAAATGTAGTTCGTTGAATTTGAAAAACTTTATATTTAGAAGTGGTTGCAATCTCTAGGTTCATCAGATGTGATAAGCTCAGATTGTCCCTAGACTCTCTTAACTGGGATATTGCATAAGAACTACGATGAATAAAATATTTGGGACTCCACATAGCACTTGTTCAGTTGTGTCAAACTCTGGCAAAAACACTGGAGCGGATTGCCATTTCCTTCTCCAGCTCACTATAGATGAGGAACCTGAGTAAAACAGAGTTAACTGGCACGCCCAGGGTCACACAACTAGTAAGTATCTGGAGCCAGATTTGAACTCAGGAAGAGAAGTCTTTCTGACATCTGACCTGGGACTCTACCCACTGCACCATCTAGCTGCCCTAGTACATAACACTTAGGAGGCAACTAAGACACTTTACTGGAAGGCACTGGGGAAGACACCCCAGTACTTGAGCCTCCTCAGGACTTTAAAGAACTTTCCAGAATTGGACTATTTAGATAGACAATTGGACATACGTAAAATAAAATAAAAAATAAATTGGACAATTTATCTACAATGTAGACAAAGAGTGATACATCATATTAAAAGGAGAAATAGTTTCCTCTTTCATTTTGGAAATGTGAACTGTAACTTTCTCTCTGGGGTTTTCATAGTAGGTGCTTAACTAATACTAGTTGACTTGACTTTCAGTGAAGGGTCCTCCTGGCATGGGTATAAGTCCAGCATTGGCCCTGGGGGCCCTCCTCTACTCTGGAAGAAAAACTGACTCCACTCTTGGCAACTAGAGCACATGTAAAGGACTAAATAAGCCTCTGGCTCCAGTTCTGGGAGGGAGAGGGTCGCTGTTCTGTGTTTTCTCTGAGTATACCTGAGTGACGTCCAGCATGAGAAAGACATTCCTATGGGTTTGGGTGCTCACCCTAGTATAGGAAAGCAAGGATAGCATCCTTTCAGGACATTGCTAGGTCCCAGGATAGTAACTCAATGGCAACACCCACTGTAACTCTCCCCCCCAGCACAGAGGGTAGTGGTAGGCCTTGGGACAGGAAGGTATTGTTATTTGTCACACAGGCAGAGAAGTTGCACCCAGTTGAATCAATGGTGTGAACCTGCTAAATATCCTTTACATACTATTGCTAAGTCCCCTTCCTTTTGTTAATTGTTCGGTGATCTATGGAAATATAGTATGTTTGGGGCAGACTAGTACCTCTGGTGAGAGGACTGCTTTCCACCTTTGATGTCCCTCTGATTCACTCAATTCTCACCTGTGACTCTAAGAAATTGTAGTATGGGAATAGTGTATTTATCAGATTTATGGAGAAGGAAAGAATTTTTGACTAAATAAGACATAGAAAACATTATGAAGTGCAAAATGGATCATTTTGATTACATTAAATTGAAATGTTTTTACACAACCAGACCCAATGCAACCCAGATTAGGAGGGAAGCAGAAAACTGGGAAAGAATTTTTGCAACTAGTGTCTGTGATAAAGGCCTCATTTCTAAAATATATGGAGAACTGAGTCAAATGTACAAGAATACAAGTCATTCCCCAACTGATAAATGGTCAAAGGATATGAAGAGGCAATTTTCAGAGCAAGAAATTAAAGCTATCAGTAGTCATATGAAAAAAATACTCTAAATCACTATTGATTAGAGAGATACAAATCAAAACAACTCTGAGGTATCACATCACACCTATCAGATTGGCCAATGTGACAAAACAGGAAGATGATAAATGTTGGAGACGTGGGAAAGTTGGAACACTAATTCATTGTTGGTGGAGCTGTGAGCTGATCCAACCATTCTGGAGAGCGGTTTGGAACTATGCCCAAAGGGCTACAAAAATGTGCATACCCTTTGACCCAGCAATACCATTTCTAGGACTATATCCCCAAGAGATCATAAAAATGATAAAGGGTCCCACATGTACAAAAATATTTATAGCAGCTCTCTTTGCGGTGGCCAAAAACTGGAAATCAAGGGGTTGCTCATCAGATGGGGATTGTGGTATATGAATGTAATGAAATACTATTATGCTATAAGAAATGATGAACAGGAAGACTTCAGAGAAGCCTGGAAAGACTTATATGAACTGATGCTGAGTGAAAGGAGCAGAACCAGGAGAAGTTTGTATACAGCCACAATCACAGTGTGTGAGGATTTTTTTCTGGTAGACTTAGAACTTCACTGCAAGGTAAGAACTCAAAAATTTCCCAATGGTCTCTTGAGGCAAAATGCCTTCCACATCCAGAGAAAGAACTATGGGATTCGATCACAGAATGAAGCAGACCATTTACTTTTGTATTATGTTTTGGTTTGTTTTATGGTTTCTCTCATTCATTTTAATTCTTCTATGCAACATGACTAAGGTGAAAATGTATTTAACAGGAATGTGTGTGTAGAACCTAAGTAAAATTGCAATCCATCAGAGGGAGGGAATGAGGAGGTAGAGGGAAAGGAAGGGGAGGGAGAGGAAAAAATTTAAGATATATAGAAGTGATTGTAGAACACTGAAAACAAATAAAAAATAAATTAATTTTTAAAAATTTAAAAAATAAAAAAATAAAACAGCTTTTAAACATTAAAAAAAAAGAAACTGTGGTATGTGCAGTGGCTACATCCTGGTAAGCTATTTTGGCAGATGGGCTAAACCTGATTGAGGGCAACTGAGGAGTCTCAAACCAATTGGTAAGTTAGGAGAATGTCAAGTCCAAGCCTATGAAAATACCCCCCCAAATGGGTGGATGAGAATGATTTGTTCCAACAGCCATGAAGGCAGCTGAAGCAGGTTCTGTGGAGTGCTTAGAGCTTGGTTAGACCTCAAAGACATCAAGGTCATCCACTGCGTCCTGAGCCATCTCCAGTTTTCTGGATTTTTGTATTGCACTGGACCTTGGATGACTCTAGAAGAGGCAGTAAGGCTGATAACTTCAATCAACTCTGCCTCACTTAACTCCAATGTATGTGAAAGTCAAAAGGCATCACTCATGCCATTTTGCCATTTTTACTTACCTCAAAGTCCTTCAGGGAAGTGATGAAGCAACAAGGTAGATATAGCAGAAGCTGTATCCACAACCCCATACACAGGTGGCTCAGGCCATAGGGTCATCTCACTGGACTGAAGCAGCAGTAGAATTTGGCAGCTGCCTGGGTACCTGAGCAATCTTTAGTGAGGACCACAATGCTTACCTCCTGGCATGAGGAAAGGCCTAGAAACGGATGCCCTAAAAATTGTCTGTTTTACCTAATGCTGGCCTGCTTGCTACAGCAGGTGGGGATCCCACCTTGATGTCAAAACACGCAAAGAAATGTACAAAAAATTCTGCAAAGATGATTCCACTCATCATCAGGACATGGAATATGGGCGCACTTTCTCACAATGTGAAATGTTTCTTGTCCTTTGATCTTGAAGAGGACCGTGCTCAGAATTACTTTAAACATGAAGCACAGTAGACCTGTTGTTGTGAGTGTACTCATCCAGTATCACATCCAAATGCAGTCCTGAGGGAAACAAGGCTGGCAAATGAAGCCCAGCTTATTGAAGTTAGAGCTGGACACACACTCTTCTGGAATGACCACAGTGATAGTGAGTGCTATGAAGCTGGTGCAGGTTTTGCAACCAAAACTAATCCATTCCACAAGCTTGTATGCCTACCAAAGGGAGGGAATGACAAATTCATGGCCATGCAATTGTCCCTGGCAAGACAGTGACATTCCACCATCACCACTTCTTATGTTGCCACCGTTGCAATCACTGATCAGGTCAAAGAAAAAGTTTTTGAAGACCTAGAGAACCTCATCATCCATGTACCAAAAAAAGGGCAAGCTTATAATTCTGGGTATGTTTAAGGCCACGATAGACAGAGATGATCACATGGCAGGGAGTCCTTGGAAGGAATCTAATTGAAAACAACGAAAGTAATTGTCACTTACTACTGAAGACTTATGCATCTCGTGCCCTTCTCGACACATCATCTTCCATTTACCTAAACACAATAAAACTTTGTGGGTGCACCCTCACAGCAAACATTGCCATTTAATAGACTAAGTCACCATGAGGAGAAAAGGAGATGAAAAAGATATGTGGCACGGTGATAGAGCAAATATAGACCTATCCTCTCCAAGCTAAACATTCGCTTTCAATGAGAGCAATGGCCTCAAGGCAAGACAACTACCAAAAGACTCTGTGTCAACAGATTAGAGCCCTTCTCCAAACATGGACAGTTTATTTCTAGCTTGGAGGGAAAGAGAAGCCAACACAGCAGAACAGAGAGAGTGGGCAGATTTCAGAGACTGGAAATATAGCACCGCATTTACTGATCTGGACCAGAACGCTCTCCAATATCAAGATTGGTTTAACAAAATGAAGGGCAAATTCAGAAGCTGATAAATGAAAAATGAGAACTCCACAGGGTTTACCAGCAGGATAACTCCTCTGTCTCTAAGAAGGAGGCATTTAATTGCATCCGAAGTAAAGTGAAGCTTAGAGAGATGCAGGATTTTGAGCTCAGTAAGACGGCAGATGAAATTTAGTTGTACATTGTTAGTAACAACCCAAAGTGCTTCTTCGATGTCCTGAAGGCTACTTATGGGCCAAAGATTAATGGTGCATCTCAGCTACTCAGCACTGATGGAGCCATCCTGATCAGTGATAAGGACATGATTCTGGAGAGATGAGCTGAACATTTCCATAGTCTTCACAATGGACCATTATCAAGCAAGGCTGAAGTCACTGTGACCATATACCTCAGGTTGAAGTCAATCTATCTCTACCTAAACTTCCAACTGAAAAAGAGGTTCTGAATGCCTTTAGGCTCTTGTGCATGGCAAAGTACCTTGTGCTGATTATATTCCAGCTGAGATTTACAAGGCAGGGGTTTCAGTGCTCATCCAGAAGGTGACTGAAATCTTCCAGATTATATGGAAAGAGAAAGTTATCCCACAGGAGTTCAAGGACACCTCCATTGTCCATCTCCGTAAAGGAAAAAGAAATAGGCTGTTTTGTGACAATCACAGGGGTGGGGGTGAGATTCTCTTTTTTAGTTATTGTCAGTAAAATTCTTGCTAGAATCCTCCTTCATAGGATGATCCTTCATCTGGAAGATGGTCATCTACCCAAGAGCGAGTGAGACTTCAGAAAGGACTGAGGAACAGTAGATATGGTGTTTGCTGCTTGACAACTTCAGGAGAAAAGTCAGGAACAGAAGAGGTGAACAGTGTTCATTGATTTAAAGAAAGCCTAACGTGAGGAATGATTCATTTGGACCTCTACTCTGTTCCAATAATATTAGTCAGTTTGATATTTTGCATAAATCACATAGGGATAATTAGATAAGCTAGGTTCTTATAGTAGCCTTTGTAGTAGGCCTCAAACTTTAATCTGATGTTCACCACTTATTTACCAGTTATAAAGTTCTCTTTTGCCTGCCCATCTTATGATCACTTAGTCAACAGGGATGTCCTGTGCTTTGCCCAACCTGTGACTCCCTTGCTAATATGTCATTTTTGGTGAGGCCTATCAACCAACGAGATTTTGCATTTTGCCATGCCTCTTTTGTATATTTGAGTACCCCCCCCAAAAAAAACAGGATCAAGGGTAACTCAGACTGAAGGATTCATTAGAGGCAGCCAAGGACCCTTTAATAAAGTGCTATTGACTTGGAACTCTTCTCTTGAATTTTTTTTTTAAGCCTTTAAAGAGGACAAATCTCTCTTACAAATCTCTCTTTTCTCTCATTTTTCAACACTGGTCATGTCGGAGATTGCTGAGGTGAAAGACAGATACAGAAATTAATTGAAAACTAAGATACAAAAAATGATTGGAAACCAAACTTTTTAAAAAAGGAATGATTAAATTTCTTTTATTTCTAAAATATGATTTGGTTGTTTTATAAAATATTTTGATGAGCTTATGGGGTCCTAGCAAACTCTGTAGAGTTTAATGAAAACATAAAATTCACAAATCACTTATTCCTTAAAGGGATCTTTAAAATGACTAGAGATTTATTTAAAGCTGCAGGTTGAATTTTAAGAACTGTTTTATTAATCATGAGGCATATTCAGGAGACATACAGTGAAATAGGAATTCAGGGAAGTGTTAAAATAATAGTATAGGAGAAATGAAAGTAAGTCTCTTGCAAGTTTGCATAATCCCACAACTCAATTTAAAAAGAAACATATTTGCTAGGTCTGAACTCTAAATTTAGCCAGTCTCTAGATCTGAAGTGTGGAGTGCCAATCTGTAAAATTGATTTTAATTTTAGTGTAGAATACAGGTATAATTGAAAACTATACCTAAAGCTAGGATGTTTATTAAAACAAGGAATTTTTATTGGTAGAAGGCAAATAAGGAAATTTTAGACCATTTTCAGAAAAGAAGTATAATTGGAGTTCATTTTCCCTCTTATGGCACCAAGCACGTAATGATTAGGGCTCCCAGATTGAAGGTGAATCCCAAAGAAATCCTAAGAAAAAGGAAAACTTGTTTTGAAATCAGAAAGCAATTGAAGGTAAGTGAAATTCAATGATATTTCTACAGTTTTAATCAATTGTTTAGGTAAATTAAACCACAGTCAAACTTGTGTTGAAATCAATTGTTTAATAAAAATAAGTTCAAATTTATAAATAAGGCTATAGTAAGTTAGGAAAAGAATTATTGAAAATAGAATCGAACAAGAATTTTTTTAAAGATAGATATAGAAATAAATTGAATGTATGCACACCTAATAGAGGGTGATCAGATTACAAAAAATCAAATTAAAATGAGCCATACCACTTATAAAAGTATAAAAAACTAGAATTTTGAGAGGGAAAAGTATAACTTGCAAATTATATTAGAACAATTACATTTTAATGGATGAAATAAGGAAACTTACAATATAAAAAAAATTCTTATCAGTTACAAGTTTGCAAAGTTAGAAAACAAACTGCTCTGGAATCTCTACTAAATGATATCTTGGGATAGGCTAGGTTAAGAAAAAACAAAATAAATAAACTTAATTTTTGAGTAATTTGAAAGGAAAAAAGCTATACCTTGAGCCCTTCAGACAAGTACAATCCCCATCAGATAGTTTCCAATAGTGTGATTCCTGTTAATACTATATGAAGTCAAAATTGTGTTTTAATTAAAAAAAAACTTTAAATCAAGGAATTATTGTACTACAAATAAAATAATTGTTCTAATTCAAATATATATTAAAGCATGAACACATTGATGATATTGGCCGCTAAAATTTTAAAGCTCACCAGCCTGTGCGGAAGTTGAGATTTGTAAATTATTGAACTACATTTCATTTAGGTGAATTCAAAGTTAAATTAGTGTGATAAGGATTTCTGTTCATTTACAACCATTATGAAATTAGCTCCTCTTTTGATGAGATGCAAACATAAAATTCCTAACATGGAAATCTACAATTTTGGAAACTATCAAAACTTGTAAAAGAAAGAGACAATTAAGACTAAATATCATTCACAGGCGAAGAAGAACCAAAATGGAGGTTGCTTTTGAGAAATCTGTTTGGTGTTTCATTTAGAGTGAATAATAATTTACTGTGGTAAGAGAAGTAAGGGAGAGCCTTTCAGGTACCAGTGTCTGTGTCATTCCTGTGCCATAGCTGGGCAGTCTCAGATCCCTTGGTCATTGCTAAGTGAATTCCTTCGTGAAATCGATGGATAAATGCCTTTTCAGTATAAAAGAGATTAACTTTGAGAAGAAGATAGATGGTTTCTTCTCCAAACTCATTCTGCTTACTGAATTCTGTTACACTACAATGAGGAACTTGTGCTGAGTGAGTTGTTTGGGGGTGTATACAAAAACTATGTCATTGTAACCAATGCTAATTGCTGAAGAGTTCTTAAAGAAATTTGTATGAACTGTGCATTTGTAACCACTAAGGAATCAAAAACAAGATGACCGCATTCGTTAGTTGGTTTTGTGCAATAAAACTTTAAAATGTAAAGCAAAATTCAGTGAAGTAAAAAAAAAAGTCAGGTCTTCATGATTGGGAAATAAAGGTTAGAAGAATCAGAGAAAAATTTTGTAGAAAAGATTTAGGCATTTTTAAGCAATGCCCTCTTGACAGTTGCTACACATCTATCTTCTCTAATCAATGTAAAACTACAAAATAAGTTTCCTAAAATGCATATTAATTAATTGATGGAGAAAAGATTATCTCTTTGCTCTGGTTGAAATAGTTATGATAAAGGATTAGTAATTTAAAAATTTTGAAGGAATTGATTTGGCTCTTGGGTAATTCAAAAAAATTTTAAAAAGTGGTAATGGAGTGGGAGGGTCATGATGAGCTTTGAACATGAGCTAAGTAAAAGCAATGGACTTTTTTAAAAAAGAGATCTAAGTACTACCTCTCATAATTATAAGTAAAAAAAAAATTAATTGGATTGAAAATTTTGTGTAGTGGATTAGAAGAATTTAATCCATCCTGGTATATACAAGGGGAAAGTAAATATTCACACCTATCTCCTGGAGAAACACATAGTTGTGCAATGCTTAATGTTAAGGTTCAGGGTGCAGATGCTGAGGTGTAAGGTATTTGTTTAGTGGGGTCATCACTCAGGATGTCTCCGAATCAAGTATAGGCATTTGTTCTGGATAACACACCAAGCAGGCTCCTCCTTAAGGGAGGTCACTGCCCCTTAAGGGAGGCTGCAGCTTAAGGGAGACCCTAGCTTAAGTGGGGGTGCAGCTCCTTAATGGAGACAGCAGCAATTTAAAAGACACACACTCTACCCACTTTCCTTCCCCCTCAAGCCTCCTTCCCCCAAGGCCAGGAGAAGATAGGAATTCTTATGTAGGAAAACCTACCATGGGCAAGGAGATGAGATAATCAGGGAAAGAAAGGTGGGCAGGAAGGTGAGGTAACCAGGGACATGGAGGCACAGGGACCACAGGAAGAAGAGTCTTGAGAATTTTTTTAAACTTTTACTCAAATAAACTTCATCTCTATGTCCACCCCTTAAAAACTTAGAGAGGGGCATTGAACCCACCAAAGAGGTGAGTTGGGACCCTGGAAAAAGACGCAGCTGGCTCCTAGTCCCTTCTGCCTGCTACTGAAGAGCTCAGGGCTTAACTTCTACTTTTTTCTCTGTCTCATCCACCCACTTTTGATTGTGATCTCACAATGTGACAGCGTCTAGCTCACAGCACAAATAGACATTTATAGAACATAGAGGCACAGACACAGAGCAGACTGACATGACAATTACAAAGAGACTGCATGGATAACAATAGGGAGTGTAAGTGTCTGATTTATCATAAGATCTCTGGTTCATCATTCAAGGGCACTGCCATGTGCCTCCGTGATCTGAGGACTGTCACAGGTGGATGTCTGTCCCTGGGAAAGTCAAGAGAATGACCTTGGGGACCTATCCTTACCTTAGCGAATAAGACATTTTCCCACCTGGTTAATTCTGCTCCTGACTATGACATCCTATCATAAATTGGCTGCCTATGATTCATAATCTGAAATTAAACAGAATCAATGCTTCTATGTCCTTGCTTTTCTCCTCACATAGCAAATTGTATTAATAAGGGCAAGTGTAAAAGAAGATGGTGATTTTTTTTTATTAAGCTATACATGCTAGTATAGTATGAGATCATTTTGAATTGTCATTTGAATCACAAATAATAGAGACCATGAAGCCTTGCAATTCGTGGGTTATTTAATTTATGAGATCACCTTATAACATTATTTCAATTTATTTCTCTCCACTCCCTCCTTCCCCTCCCACTGACAAAGCAAGAAATATGGTACACAATATACTTATCAAGTCATGCAAAACATATTTCCACATTGGCCATGTTGCCCTTTCCCCCACCAAAAGCAAGAAAAATAAAGTGGAAAAAATATGCTTCAATCTGCACTAAGAGTCCATCAGTTCCTTTTCCAGATATGGATAGAATTTTCCATCATGGGTCTTTTGGAATTGTCTTTAGTTACTGTCTTGACCAGAGTAGTTAAGTCTTTCACAGTTGAGAATTCTTACAATATTGCTGTTATGAATATAATGTGCTCCTGGTTCTACTGATTTCACTTTGCATCACCTCATATAAATCTTTCCAGATTTTTCTGAAACCATTCTGTTTGTTATTTTCTATAGTATTCCATCACACTCATATATCACAACTTGTTCAGCTATTACATTACCCAGTTGACGGGCATTCCCTCAATTTCCAGTTCTTTGCCATCATAAAAAGAGCTGCTATAAATATTTTTGTACATATAGGTCCTTTTCCTTTTTCTTTGATTTATTTGGGATACTAGACCTAGAAGTGTTATTGCTGGTTCAAAGAGTATGAAGTTTTATAGTCCTTTGGGCATAGTTCCTAATTGTTCTCCAGTATGGTTGGACCAGTTCACAGCTCTATTGTGTTAGTGACTTTAATTTTCCACATCCCCTCCAATATTTGTCATTTTCCTTTTCTGTCATGTTACCCAATATGATGGGTATGAGGAGGCACTATTTGAATTTTCATTTTCTTAATTATTGGTGATTTAGACTATTGATAACTTTGATTTCTTCTTCTGAAAACTGAATGTTTGACCATTTATCAACTGGGACATCTTATTTGTTATGTCATTTTAAAAAATGAGAAATAGCTTCCATTTGAGTTTCTCATCCTTTGACCCTCCAGGTGGCATCATGTGACAGAAATACTTCCAGTGAAGTAGTCAGGACCCTTCTCCATCATTATGACTGCTCTTACATGGCAGATAGTGTAGAGGGATTCCCACTGGTGAATTTTTTCTGCTCTGTATTTCCTTTCCTGAGTAGGTGAATGAGAACCAGTCTTGACTAAGATTGGAGACAGTCTTACATGTTCAAAAGGTCTAGAGGTCCTGGGTTCATTGAGTAAAGTTGACTGATGATAAAGGGAGTTTCATTGGAGAAGAGGAATCACTGACAAGAGGAGAGGAAGAAGGCGGTGGCTTTCTCTGGAGAGTACAAAGTTGAAGTAAAATGCAAAATGCCTAATCAGTAGTTCTGTAACTTGCCTTTTGATCATAATTATCAGACTCCCTTGAAAATAAAATAGAAGTATAAGTTGTCACTGAACTCTATTTTAATTTTTTCTATTAATGTAAACTGTTAGTCTTTTTTGTTAGCGTTTCCTTTGTGTCTAGAAATAAATATCTGCCCCACAACTGACTTGCATTGTACATTAAGTACCTTTGGGGAAGCCATAGGGCTTAGCCTAATCTTGTCATTTGCCCGAGGATGATGAGGTTGGGGAGAAATTAAAGGAAGAATGTGAGAAGAGGTAAATTAACTCCTCTCATTTGAGGCTGGCTTCCCAGGACAGAACCCACTTTTGAAAGTTATGCTTGGGTTAAGAGCAAAATAGCCCCTGTAAAAAAGGATTTATCTTCATATACAAGTGGGATTCGATTGCCAATACATAAGGCAGGGTCACTTCCAATTTTGAAATACTATGAACACAGCTATCAGGTCCTGTAAGCGCTGCCACTGACTTGAACTGATAAGTCTTTTTAATACCTTTGTAACTTAAAGAAACACATTGGATCCACCTAGAAGTACTCTAGCCCCAGCATCAGATATGAAAACAGATTATCCAAAGAGCTCACCACACTAATGGGTTCAGAATGAATAAGATGCAAAGTCAAAGGAGCTCTGTCTGCCTCAGTTTCCTCAACTTTAAAATGGTGGTAACAATAGCACCCACCTCCCTGGGCTGTTGTGAGGATCAAAAGAGATAATATTTGTAAACAATGACTAGCACAATATCTCTTACATAATAGGTACTTAATAAATACTTCATCCTTTTCTTTCTCCACTTCCCTATCTCAACTTCTTAAAGAAACCTATTCAGTGAATGGATGTACTTCACTCAAAGTGAGAACGCTATAGGACCTTAGTCTGAAAGGACCAGGGTCTCCCATTGCATCCTGGGCCATTTCCAGCCATCCTGATGAATATCGGGCCACTGGACCCAGATGGGTCAGGAGGAGAAAGCAAGGCTGGTGACCTTGCACAGCCCTCCCTCACTCAAATCAAAGTCAACTGCAAGTCATGTCATCTTCTTGATGTCACGGTCCTCCTCGAGAACAAAGGACACACACAACAACAATCTCAACCTAAATGCTTTTGTCAGCTGGGTTTCCTGACCATCCCCAATATCATTGACTTCCTTGTTGCTGGCAGATTGCCCTATAGTACTGCTTCTATCATGTCCTTCTGCTCGGTCACCTGAAGTAGCTCTGTATTGTCCACTGGAACAAGTTGAAGCTCCTTAGCTTGTCATTGCTGCCCACTTCTCCCCACCCCTAATTCTCATTATTCAATATGAATACAAAAGACCTGATTCAGAATTTCATCTTGGTCACTTACTATATGACTTTATTTGTAAAACATGACAGAGCATATGATCTCTAAATTCCCTTCCAACTCTGAAACCCTTTGATGCTTACTTTCGATCTCACCGTCATGTCAGCCTTTCATTCTCACTTTCCAATACTTTCATTCCCACTCCCTGCCTTTGATCATGGTTTACATCCCACTTGAGAAACTGACATTTCTTCTCTTCTTGAGCTATCCACATCTTACCAAGTCTCTCTGCTTCTTTCACAGAGCCTTCATTTTTACTTTCTGGCTCACGCTGATTTCTCCTTTTTCTAAACTGAGAGCAGCTATTGTCTGAATAACACAAGTTAGCATTTGGTAAATTTTTCATAATTTTCTAATATTTTAATTCAGCTAGATGGTGAAGTGGATAGAACATTTGACCTTAAGAGCTGGCAGATACTATAGAAATGTTTATTTTCTCTTATTGCTTCCCCCAACAAAGATTATAATTTGAAACTAAGTACAATTGAAGTACATCTTTAATTTCTTCCTTATCCTTTATAGCAGCTAAGCAAACATATCAGGCATTCATTAAATATTTGTAACTATTGATTAAAGAAAGGACTTCCAGAAGCTATATTCCAGACTAAGAACTTGGGGGCCAAAGAATAAAGAAATACTCTGAATAAGGATTTTTTTCTGAACTAGTTTGAATTAAGCTTTAAAAAGGTCAGAAACAATAGGGTTTATCTGTAGATTATTGAGAGAATTTGCATTTCTCTAATCAAAAGTGATTTAGAGCACTTCTTCGTATGTTTTGATTTCTTCATCTGAAAACTACCTGTTCATATCCTTTGACCATTTACCAATTGGGGAATGGCTAGGACTCTTATAAATTTGACTCAGTTCTCTATATATTTGAGAAATGAGACCTTTGACAGAGATACTTGTTGCAGATTGTTTCTCAGTTTTCTACTTTCCTTCTAATATTGGTTGCATTGGTTTTGTTTGCACAAAAGCTTTTAAATTTAATATAATCAAAAATATCTATTTTACATTTCATAATGCTCTCTATCTCTTGTTTGGTGGTTCCTCTCCCCATAGATCTGACAGGTAGAATATTCCTCACTCTTCTAATTTGCTTATGGTGTCACCCTTTATGTCTAAATCATACACCCATTTTGAACTTATCTTGGTACATGACATGAGATGTTGGTGTATGCCTATTTTATGTCCTATTATTTTTTATATGGTGTCCTATTGTAAAATAGTGAATGCTTATCCCAAAACCTAGGGTCTTAGGATTTATCAAACACTAGGTTCCTATGGTCATTGATTATTGTGTCTGATGTACCTAATCTATTCCACTGATCCCACCTCCAGCTAAACCCTGTCATTTCTGCTGAAAACAACTCTGAGATACCACCTTACACCTATCAGATTAGATAGAAAAAGGAAAATGATAAATATTGGAGAGGATATGCGAAAATTGGGATACCAGTGTACTATTGGTGGAGTTAACAACTGATCTAACCATTCTGGAGAGCAATTTGGAAGTATACCACAAGGGCAACCAAACTGTGCATACCCTTTGAGCCAGCAATACCACTACTAGGTTTGTATCCCAAAGAAATCACAAAAAAGAGAAAAGGACCCAAGTGTGCAAAAATATTTATAGCAGCCTCTTTTATGGTGGCAAAATATTGGAAACTGAGGGGATGCCCATCAATTGAGAAACTGCACAACAAGGTGTGGCATATGAATGTAATGAAAACTATTGTGCAATTAGAAATCATAACTAGGCAAATTTCAGAAAAATCTGAAAGATGTGTACTAACTGATCCAAAGTTAAATGAGAAGAACCAGGAAAACATTGTACACAGCATCAGCAACATTGTGTGTTGATCATTTATGAATAGCTCAGCTCTTTTCAGCAGTGCAATGATCCAAGACAACTCCAAAGGACTCACAAAGGAAAATGCTATCCATTTCCAGATAAAGAACCAATGGACTCTGAATGCAGATTGAAGCAAATCTTTTTCACTTACTGTATTCTTTCTCATGTTCTTTTTTTCCCCTTTTGATCTGGTCCTTCTTTCACAACTGTGGCTAAAATGGAAATATGTTTTAGAGGATAGCACATGTATAAACTGTATCAAACTGCCTACCATTTTCAAAAGAGAGGGGATTGGAGGATGGGAAGGAGAAAAATTTGGAACTCAAAACCTTGTGAAAATTAATGCTAAAAATTTTCTTGATTTGTAATTGTGGGAAAAAATACTATTAAAAATAAAAGCAAATTATGTTATTAGGCTTCCATTTTGTGATTGAACGTTAGTTATGTAAGTGGTTTTTCTGTAATAAGCACTTATGCATAGTTTGTAAATAAAATATGTCCCCCAAATTTGGTAAACTATTATTGTGTCTCCCAAATCTGGTAATTTTTAAAGATCATTTTAATTATATATAATTTTTCTCTATTATATGCAGAAATTATTTTTTAACATAGATTTTTTATAATTTTTCTCTCCCTCTATCTTTCTCCCTTCCTGGAGAAGCAAGCATCTTGATATAGATTATTCATATACAGTCAACCAAAACATATTTCCATATTAGCCATGTTACAGAAGAGAACAAGAAAGAAAGAAAGAGAAAGAAAGAAAGGAAGGAAGGAAGGAAGAAAGGAAGAAGAAACAAGATAAGAATGCTTAAAAAGTGTGTTTTGATCTGCATTCAGACCCCATCAGTTCTTTCTCTGGAGGTAAAGAGCATTTTTCATTATAGGTCCTTTGGAATTGTCTTGGATCATTGTATTGCTGAGAACAAAGTCATTCATAGTTGATCATTTTGTAATGTTGTTTATAATGTTATAATGTTAGTGTGCATAATGATCTCTTGGCTTTGCCATGCTCACTTCACTTTGTGTCAGTTCATATAAGTCTTCCCAGGTTTTTCTGAAATCATCCTGCTCATCTTTTCTTACCATGCAATAGCGTTCCATCACAATAATATACTACAACTTGTTCAGCCATTCCTTAGTTGATGGACATCCCCTCAATTTCCAAATCTTTGCCACCACAAAAAGAAGTATTACAAATATTTTTGCACGTATAGATCCTTTTCTTTTTTATTTGATTTCTTTGGGATATTCTAGCGGTATTGTTGGGTCAAAGACTATGCACGGTTTGGTTGCCCTTTGGGCATAGATCCAAATTGCTCTACAGAATGGTTGAATCAATTTATAACCCCACCAACAGTACATTAGTATCCCAATTTTTCCATATGCTGCCCAACATTTATTACTTTCTTCTTCTTTAGTGTTAACCAATTTGATAGGTATGAGATGGTATCTCAGAATTTATTTAATTTTCCTTTCTCTAATCAATAGTGATTTAGGTCATTTTAATAGAATTATAGGTAGCTGTGACTTCTTCTAAAAACTCCCTGATCATATCCTTTGACCATTTATCAATCAGGGAATGACTCATAGTCTTATAAATTTGACTCACTTCTCTATATATTTGAGAAATAAGACATTATCAGAGAAATTTGTAAACAAAAACATTTGCCCAATTTTGCATTTTCCTTCTAATCTTGACTGTACTGGTTCTATTTGTGCAAAACCTTTTTAATTTGATGTAATCAAAGCTGTCCATTTTATATCCCATAATGCTCTCTCTCTTGTTTGGTTATAAATTCTTCCCTTATCCATAGATTTGGCAGATAAAGTATTCCATGATCTAATAATTTGTTTATGATATTACCTTTTATGTCTAAATGATGTACCCATTTTAACCTTATCTTGGTATATGGTGTGCAATATTGGTCTATACCCAATTTCTGCCAAACTCTTCCACTTTTCCCAGCAGTTTTTGTCAAATAGAAAACTCTTGTCTTACCACTCTCCTGTTAGAATGTTAGCTCCTTGATGTCAAGGACTGTTTGTTTTCATAAGGCATATCTTGTTTTATTATGCTTTGCATACATTGTATTTATTAAAAAGAAACTGAAGGTTTGTGGTAATTTTTCATTGAATAAATCTGTCAGTGCCATTTTTCCAATAGCATGTGCTCACATTGTGTCTCTGTGCCACATTTTGATAATTCTCACAATATTTCAAAGGGAAACACTACTATTATATCTGTTATGGTGATCTGTGATCAGTGATCTTTGATGTTCTTATTGTAATTGTTTTGGGCTGGCATAAACCAAGCCCATATAAGATGGTGAACATAATCAATAAATATTGTGTGTGCTCCACTGATTGATGGTTCCCCAGTTTCTCTCCTCAGGTCTCTCTATTCCCAGAGATGCAACAATATTGAAGTTAGGCCAATTAATAATCTTACAATGACCTCTTAAGTGTTCAAGTGAAAGAAGAGTCAATGGAGGCTGCAAACTTGTTTTCTTACTGTAAGAAATTGCCACAGCTACCCCAACATTCAGCAACCACCACCCTGATCAGGCAGCAGCCATCAATGTCCCAGGCAAGACCCTCCACTAACAAAACAATATCACTCATTGAAGGCTCAGATGACAATGGTCAGCATTTTTTTTAAGCAATATTTTTAAATTAAAGTATGTGCACTTTTTTAGACATAATTCTATTGTACACTTTAACAGACTAAAAATAGTGTAAACTACTTTTATATGCACTGGGAAACAAAAAATTTCATTGACTCACTTTATTGCAATATTCTTTGCTTTATTGAAATGGTCTGGAGCCAAACCCACAATATCTCCAAGGTATGTCTGTATTTTGTATCCAACAATTAGTGCCTGGAATATAGTTAAGTATTTAACAAATATTTTTTCAATAACACTGCAGAGATATAATTTTTTTCTCTTATTTGCTAACTTTTTAAAAGGTGTGTTTCAAAAATTAGTTCTACAAGATGAAGGAAGTATAGTTAGTTTTTTGATTAAAAGATTTAGGCAGAGGGAGTTAGATTAAAGATCAATGAGTCCCCATTGTGTGATGTGGCAACATCAATATAATGTGATAACCAAAAAACTAACATAACTAGTTTCCAGGAGCGTTCCCTGTTCAGGTAACACTAGGGGTTGTGTTCAGTTTCAGGTGCTGCAGTTTAGGAAGTATATTGATAATCTGGAAAGCATCCAGAGGAGAGCAGCTAGGATAACGGAGGACCTTAAGTCCGTCTCCAATGAGGATCAGTGAAGGAACTAGACCTGTTCAGCTTGGAGAAGACTGGGGGAGGGGAGGAAGGGGTATTGGGAAATGGAAAGGGGGCAGGAAGGACAGCATACCGTGTTTAAATGTCTAAAGGGCTAACATTTTGAAAGGTTAGATTTGTTTTGTTTCGTCTAGGAAAACAGAATTAGAAGTGAGTTGCAAAGAGAATAGTTTAGGCTTGATGTCAGGAAAGACTTCCTAACAAGTGGAGCTATCCATATGGAACATACTGCCTTGGGAGGCGATTTGGGGCTGACTCTAACCCTAGCCCGCCTTCTTTGCAGGTTTTCAGGCAGAGTTGAATGATCATTTGTTAAATATCTACAAACAACCATGACACTCCCCCCCCCATTTATGTTTTCAGTTTCCAACATTCCAACATTCACTTCCATAAGTTTTAAATTTTCTCCCCCTCCTTCCCTAAGAAGGCATGCAATTTTATATGGTTTCTACACATATATTCCTAGTAAATACATTTACAAACTAGTCATGTTGCATAGAAGGACTGTAATGAATGGGAGAAACCATGAGAAAAACAAAATATAACAAAAAAGAAAAGTCTGCTTCACTTTGCTTTTAGGTCCTTGCATTGCTGTGAAGGGCTAAGTCTACCAGAAAAATTCCTCACACACTGTGGTTGTTGCTGTGTACAAAGTTCTCCTGGTTCTGCTTCTTTCACTCTGCATCAATTTATATAAGTTCTTCTAGGTCTCTCTGAAGTCTTCCCGTTCATCATTTCTCATAGCACAATAGCATTCCATTACATTCATATACCAGGGCAGCTAGGTTGTACAGTGGATAGAGCACCAGTGCAGAAGTCAGGAAGACCTGAGTTCAAATCTCACCTCAGACACTTGACACTCACTAGCTGTGTGATCTTGGGCAAGTCACTTAACCCCAGTTGCCTCATCCTGGATCATCTCCAGTCATCCTGATGAGTATCTGGTCACTGGATTCAGATGGCTCAGGAGGAGAAGTGAGTCTGGTGACCTGCACTCCCTCACTCAAAACAAAGAGAAGTGCAAGTCATGCCATTCATATACCACAACTTGTTTAGCCATTCCCGAATTGATGGGCATCCCCTTGATTTCCAGCTCTTGGTCACCACAAAAAGAGCTGCTATAAATATTCTTGTACATGTGAGACCCTTTCCCATTTTTATGATCTCTTTGGGATACAGTCCTAGAAGTGATATTGCTGGATCAAGAAGTATGCACATTTTTGTAGCCCTTTGGGCATAGTTCCAAATTGCTCTCCAGAATGGTTGGATCAGCTCACAACTCCACCAACAATGAATTAGTGTTCTAACTCTCCCACATCCTCTCCAACATTTATCATCTTCCTGTTCTGTCATGTTTGCAAATCTTATAGGTGTAATGTGGTATCTCAGAGTTGTTTGGATTTGCATCTCTCTAATCAGTAGTGATTTAGAGCATTTTTCTCATATGACTATAGCTTCCTCTGAAAACTGCCTGTTCATAACCTTTGACCATTTGTCAATTGAGGAATGACTTGTATTCTTGCAAATTTGACTCAGTTCTCTATATATTTTAGAAATGAGGCCTATATCACACACACTAATTGTAAAAATTCTTTCCCAGTTTTCTGCTTCCCTCCTAATCTTGGTTTTGTTTGTGCAAAACTTCAGCTTAATGTAATCAAAATTATCCATTTTGCATTTCATAATGTACTCTATCTCGTTTGGTCACAAATTCCTCCATTCTCCATAAATCTGACAAATAAAACTTTTCTTGCTCCCCTAATTTGTTTATAGTATCGGCTTTTATACCTAGGTTTTGTATCCATTTGGACTTTGTTCTGGCATGCAATGTCAAATGTTGGTTGGTCTACACCCAGTTTCTGCCATACCATTTTCCAGTTTTCCCAACAGTTTTAGTCAAACGGCAAGTTATTATCCCAGAAGCTAGGATCCTTGGGTTTATCAAACAGTAGATTGCTATAATCATTAACTACTGTGTCTTCTGGTACCATACCTAACCTATTCCACTAATCTACCCCTCTATTTTTTACCCAGTACCAAGTGGTTTTAATGACAGCTGCTTTCTAATACAATTTAAAATTCAGTATGGCTAGGCCACCTTCTTTTCATTAATTCCCATGATATTCTGGATCTTTTGTTCTTCCAGACAATTTTGATATTATTTTTTTCTATCTCTGTAAAATAATTTTTTGGTAGTTTGACTGGTATGGCACTGAATAAGTAATCTAGGTAGAACTGTCATTTTTATTATATTAGTTCGGCCTAAGTGCACTGCAGTTTTTCTAATTATTTAGATTTGACTTTGTGTGAGAAGTATTTTTTGTGTCCATATAGACTGTGTTTGTTTTGGCAGGTAGACTCCCAACAATCATGACATTTTGAAGAAAAGTTTTATACTTGGCCTTTCCAGTCTAAGGGGAACATACACTTAAAACTGGAAGAGATCTAATCCAACTTTCTCTTTCTGTAAATAAAGAAACTGAAATCCAGAGAAGTTCTGATTTGCCCAATGAATTCAGGTCCTTGGGCTCCAATCCCATGGCTCTCTCTGCATCGTAGCCCTTACAGTGGGTTAAATATTCTACCTACAGAATGAAGTATATCATTATAAGTTAGTGTACAAGATCTGGTCAATTTTGTTCCTTGTAGTACACCTAGTGGAATAACCAGTGCTTTTCTTTATCCGTCTAGTGGCAAAAAACCTACTCTGACATGTACAATGGCATGTGTGCTGGGCAAACGCATGATTTCAAATCCCAAGTTTTCCTGTTACATTATTCACCCAGGCTAAGTTAAAGGAAAAGCAATAGAGGAATTTCTCTTAAAAAGACAATTTTATTCTATTCCTGAAATTGGAGTCACTAATTTCAGAGCTGGAAGTAACAAAAAAAAAGTGTGTGTGTGTATGTGCGTGTATATGTGTGTACATGTGTGTTGAAGTTACACCACCACCCAATGTCAAGTGATACTCAGATACTAGTCACTGAAACTGCCATTTTTATTAAGCTCAGCAACTATTTTAAAATGAAAATTTTAATGGAATGATAAGCACATTTAAAATACAGGAAATTTAACAAGTACATTCAAATGTTTACATTATACATTTACATTCATGTGAGATGCAAGTTATGTTTATGTATCCTTTGTATTTGGTACCTTTGTATAACCAGCACTTATGCTTATTTTCTAAATGCCACATCATATATGATCATCTGACAGTTAGTACAGTTTCCCCTGTGAGATAGAATAAATTCTGTCCATACTGATATTACTCAATAAAAATTACTTATCCTTAAAAGTTTATGTTAAGCTAATGTTCTACCAAGAGAAGTTATCTAGTTTGAAATATGTGGGTTTCTTGGTATCAGGCTGTCTTGCTCAGTTCATAGTCTTAAGTGGCTCATAATAAATGAGGCAGTAAAAGAATGAGAGGATGACAATACTGAAGACTTAATTCTTCATGCCACAGATGAAATCACAACACACAATGATCTCAGATAATTCCGCTAAAAATCTGGTCATTTTAAAAGCACCCATTTAAAATTCTTAAGTTTGTTATTTTATAATGAGATGACTAAAACATCACAAATATAACGAAGGTAGCACAAACATTCCTAAGCTAAGGCTCCTGTTGGGTTTTTAAGTCTGAACAGTTAACATCCAATTATTCTAATAAGGTCGCTCAATTTGGGGATGGAATTCCTTAAGCTGAAAAGGGCCATCATTATCATTTAGAGTAGGTATGGATTATTTAAAATTTCTCCTACCAGAAAATTTCTTCTACTGGAAAATTCAAGTTACCCTTGAAAAAAATTAAAAGAGAGGTTTTCTGGTAAATATGTGAAATAAGCTATTTTCTGATGAACAAAAGCACTCCTTATAAGAAAATATATGTTTGAGTTTTGCTACAAAGTAATTTTTACATTTTTTTTGTATAAGGGCATATTAATTCAACTCTGCAAATTTAATCCTCAAATAATATTGAATTTAACTTAAACATACACAATAACACATTTTAAAAAGATTCAAATTTAAAAAAGATTCAAAGCACAGACAGAAGAAATTTCCCCCTTCAATAATACTCCAGATGTCTAAATATTGCAGCATAAGTGATCACTTTAACAACAACCTTCATAATGTAAAATATTTTAACATAAAAGGTCAAAGAGATCTTTCAAGAAATGTACTTAAATAAACAATGTTCTCAGGTGGCTGTTTCAACCTAAGAAAGGCTTTCAACACCAATCTGCAATCCTCTGAAAATAGAGGACTGCATAACGGCCGTAATATCAGACTGCAGAGTGACGTTACCAGAGCCACTACAGTATACACTAGTGGGGCTTTTCCCACCACCTTTCTTCCTCCACCACAAGTACACAGTAAACATCAGACACTCAAAAAAAAAATGTGTAGTTTTTTTTTTAATATACAACGTTACAACTGACTAAACATTCAGGACACCTGTCTTAAATATTTAAAGACGATAACAAAAGACCCTTTTACCTGAATATATGCAAAAGTGTAAAGCAGCTGTGAAGACATTTAATGGATACATAGTGTACAACAAGAAACTTAAGTAAATGGCTTTGAGAAGTAAAGGTTTATCGTGTTGTTTCCCCCCAGTAATTTTTTTTTGTAGGGAGGGGGCAGCAGGTTCCGGTTTCAAAAAGATTTCATTTCTTCTCAGATGTTTCTTTCTGTTCCATTACTTCTACTTTGTTATCTGGAGTCTTTTTACAAGCACTGATGTCTGCACAGGAAAAAAAAAATAGTTGCACAAGTTTTACAAGATTCAGATAATTCCAAATAGCATTTTCTAGCAAAAAAAAAGGAAAAAATAATTAATGAAAGTAGAGATCCATGTTGGACAACTCTGAAAATATTCAGGCAATGCTATTCACATTTTATTTCTTTGTGGTCAACACTGTAGTGCTCAAAACTAAGATATCAGAGTACACAGCAATATTACTGAACTCATAAAATAACATGATACCAGGGAGAACTGTAACTAATTCAATTCAATAAGCATTAATTAACAGCCTTCTGTGTGCTACACACCAGAGACAAAGATAAAAAGTTCCTGCAATTCAAAGAGCTATTTTGAAAGTGGGGGAAGACAAGAAGCTGCACATAGACAACGACAAAATGTATACAGAAAGTAATTTCAGTGTGGGCTGAGGGCTTTGGAGAGGTGGCATAACTTCAACTACCTTTAAGGCCAACATGATTTTTAGAATTCCTGATTATGGAAATCTGGGATCAATTAGTCCGATAGATATGGACATAAGATCACCGTATAAAGGCAAAAGCAGTTGGTTGAAGTATTTTTTGTCTCTAGGCTTCAGTTTCCTCTTCTATAAAAAAAAAAAAAATCTATAAAAAATGAAGTTGTCATCATACTTTGTAACAGAACAAGCATATATTAATATATTTGTATATTAATAGAACAATTCTCATGCGAATAAGGTAGGCCCATGTAAAGAAGAAAACAAGGAGTTTATTGTAGATAATGTCCATAAGGTTAGGATCGCTGGACAAGCTCATTTTGGATTTCGAGCGTACTTTTTAAGTGCACTTAACCTTCTTGGAGAATTAAGAACCATACTCTATTCATGCAGACCTTTTTTGAATGTTGAGCCAAATAGCTGACTCAGCTACAGACTGGGAAGAAAAATTTAGAGTTAAGCCTGTATTAACCTAAATAATTTAGTAGCCATTTTTTTAATCTACACTGCTATCATTGGAAAGGTACTGTCCCACTTCAATGAGATACAGTAAGGATAATCCTTCTGTTGCTTCAAAGTCTACTATCAGTTTGTCCTGATTCTCAGATGACATTTGCTTCTTCTAGACAAAATTATTGAACATATCCCTTATAATAATCCAAGCTGAACTTGGGTTATTTTTTTTTATGTCAGCATTTCTTAAGCGATGCTCAACAGAACTCTGATGCTTTGTGACTAAGGGCTCTATGAGAAAATTGTGATCTAGTGGCATATTCTCCTCTACCATAATGAATTAAAAACACAGTGGATAGTGGGCTAGCCTTGAACGCTAGAACGCCTAGGTTTAAGTTCTGTCTGTGACAAGTAGTTTTCTAAGTCACTTAACACTTCAATGTCCCTGGCAACTTTCAAACCATAAATTATATATCCATCCATCCACCTGTCTGTGTGTCACTAAACAGAATGCCCATAGTGGGAGTTCCCAACCAGACTCCTTGTCTTATACCATAAAACTGAAACTATATACTTAAATGATTAAAGGGTCTATGATTTCAGTGTAAGAACTTGTCTCTGACCCAGAATGCAACCTCTATAACTTAGGGGCTGGCTGGTCTTAGTCACCTAGCATTTACTAAGTGATTACCATGTGCCAGACACTAAGCAAAGCACTGTAGATACAAATAAGAAAGGCAAAAAATGGCCCTTTCTTCCAGAGAGTTCACAATCTAAGTACCTAATGAACAAATCTCTGCGATACAATAAGTTTAAGCAACCAATCTGGTGATGAACTTCTCCAAACTTAGTTATACTGATGCTTGGATAAAAGATGTCCATCTTCAAACTAATACTTGAAGCTTTAGTTTTTCAGATCTTGCCAGAGCTTATGCTTTCATCTTTAAGAATCCACAATTTCGAATTTAGTGACAGAAATGATTATGAAGGTATCAGAGTCCTACTCTGGTCCCTAACTGTGAATGGTGGTGGCCCTGGGTTTTCAGAGATGATGCCTACAGAGCACAAGCCCTGGTAGTTTCCACCATGCTGGAAATACTTCAAATACAGTATATAGGCAAGTCTACATCCATTTATCCAGGGCCAGGCTAAATAAGTACAAAGCCCATCGTCAGCAGACGTGTTATTTCATGAACTCTCTGCTGATGGCAAGCCAAGAAAAATATAAAATGGCCCTTATTACCAGGTGGTCTCCTTCTACTTCTATAGTAAAGGTATCAGTGACAGAAAATGTGACAAGAGGGGCTGAGAGCCTTACAGATTTTAAAATGTCGTAAAATATTAATTTAGCTTAGCTACAATACTCTGAACATGAGATCTTTAAAACAACCAACAAGTAGATGTAATGGAGGAACTGACTGGCACTGCTACTGATATTCTTACTATAAACGAAGTGATAAGATGAAAGGAAGTTGCAACTAACCTGAAGCTTGGCTCAAAGTTTCTCTTTGAAGAGACAAATAAAGGAGCTGACAGAATTGGTTTTATAGTGCCGCCAAGGGCAACAAGAAACAGAATTTTATAGGACATCTGGTTATAGCTATTGTTAATAACTACTTACAAAACATGTTACTATGACAATAATTGTAGCTAATACATCAATAGCTACTGTAGAGGATGAGATTAAGAAATTCTATTAAGAACTTAATCAAACCTTCCAAATTAAATCAAGATGTACTTGCTGACTTGAAGAACTTCATTGAAAATGTGAGCATGGAGAAGACAGTGCACACTTTGGTTTAGGAATGAAGTATGTGAGAGAATAATCCCTTGCCTATAAATTATGGATGTTTTCTTGTAAAGAGTTGGGAGGTGCCAGATGTAGCAAATATGGTAAAAAAATGAAACTGATTCTATTTTGTTTGGACAGAAATAGAGACTTCTTCCTAGATAAGCTAACTATACAGAGTTTTACCAGCCTTCAGAAAATAGAAGGGACTTTGTGTTCAATTAAAACAACTCTAACCTGACTTAAAAAAAAAAAACCTTGTTAATGACAAAAAAAAGAAACGATTAACCATTTCCTAGAGAATTTTAAACAAATCAATTAACTGCCATGAGGACACCAACGAAGCCTATAAACCACCTTGATCTCATTATTAAGCAGAGAAATATGGTAGCAAAGAGCAATAGCAGTTTAAAATATTCAACAAGTTTGTAAAAATCTTATAGATGAGAATGGTGGAAAATGATGAGCAGTAGTGCCTCACAAAATGGGAAGGAGAAGAAAAAATAAACTTACAGAAAACTTAATGAGAACTGAAAACTGGAAGAGAAAACAGAGGAGTCACCACGTTTGCGCTTTAACATTACAGTACCAATATACTGTACGAAGAAAATGAAGATGAAGAGTTTGATTCTATCGAGTATATAAAGGGAGACAACATGCTCGAGAGGAAAACTGAGGGTATGGAGGAGTCAGCTTCCAAGATACGTACAAAAGAGGGGAGAAGAAAAAACACGGAAAAAAAACCTTGGATCTTTCCATTACCAGCTCCACACTTCCCAAAAGGTAACTGGCAGAATGCCTACTTTCCTGTCACTACAAAGCTTTGTAAGCATAATCTATACACACACTGAAGCGATACTTAATGAAGTGTGACAAGGGAATTGGTACGCTACTGCAAATTACCTTCTACGGTAGATATCATCTCTACAAGGGCAACAAGATCCCATAATTTAATGAAAGGTGCAATATCTTAAGCATCCACTGTGATTAACTATGAAAAGGCATTTGATTTGGAGTAGAACAAGCTGTCACCTTACAGGCACTCTCCCAACAAGACTTTCCTTACACGTGTTCAAATCATACAAGATTCTTTAAAAGATGTAACAAAAGATGTAACTTTTGATAACTTGCTGATTAATATCAAGTGACACACAGAAAGGAGACATATGCTAAAGGTGTTTGCCATGATTATAGAGGTGTCCCATGAAAAGTCCAAATCCATATGGACAGCAAAGTTTTTGAGACAGCCCTGTATTCAGATGACATTATGTTGATTATTTTATGCCTCAAGATACTATTTTTGGTTGTTTGTTATTCAATTGTTTTCAGTCTCAACAACTGCAAGGTTATGTTAGGAAATAATGGGAGATAAAGATAGCTAGATAAAATATAGTCCACTGACATCATCTCGGTTTCAGGTTATCTAGTCAGTTCAACAAACAGCTATTAAAGACAATGAAAACCAGATTTTTGAATGACACAGAACAGAATTTTACATCCAGAAGGGATCTTAAAGGCTCCTTAGATGAACTCTCCCTCATTTTATAGGCGAGGAGGTGAAGAGATGTGAAACTAGTTGCCTAAGATCTCATAGCTAGGTAGACTTCCCAATTCAACGTAAGGCTAAAAATTGAGTCAAATCTAACAGGATGAAATGTAGCAGCCTTACAGTCACGTTCAAGAATCAGTTATGCAAGCACAAAATAGAAGAGGCAAGGGAAGTTTATCTGAAAAAAACTGGGGATTTTGGTGGACTGTGAGTTCAATGAGTCCGCAGTGTGATAGGGCAGCTCAGAAAGGTACTGGGACCTATGGCTGCCTCAAAGAGGCATAGTATGCAGTTCTAATGAAGGGGTAATATTATTGTATGATCAAATTGTACTTGTAGCAATGTCCAGTTCTGGGGTGTTAGGAAAGGCATTGCTAAGCAGGACAATAATGAGTGAAGGGCCTGAGATCATACGTTATGAAGATTAGTTTAAGGAACTGGGCAAGTTTAGACTGTAGAAGAAACAACTTACGGAGGGAACATCATAATTGTTAAATACCAGAAAAGCCGGCACTAAGACATGGGATTACGCTTGTTCTGTTCAGCCCCATACAGCAGAACCTGCAAATGTGGTAGTTGTGGAGAGGAGAATTTAGACCTGAAAGTAAAAACTTCTTAATAAATCCATAAGAGAAATAGACTTCTTGGAAAGACAGTAGATAATCGAGTGAGGAAAACAGAACCTACTCTTTTGAAAAATACAAAAAGTTTAACCTTATATGAGAATACAAGAATGATTCAGGTGTGGAAAAAAGCACAATTTCATAAGTGCAGACAGGTGTAGGAATTACAATGTTTGTAACCAGTACAATGTTTGAGGAAATGTGAGACTGATTTGAATGGAATGTAGAGAGTTTATTTGGGACAGTAATGAAAACTGAACTTTATTAGTTACGAAATGGCCAGCCACATACGGTTTTTGCTTGGGGGAAACAGTATAATCTGAGTGGTGCTTTAGGAAGTTTTAATTAATCTGGTTACAGTATGTAAGTTGAATAAGAAATGGGAGTTATTACATAACAGAAGGACTAAATCTGAATGACGGTGATAAGAAGGGAAAGTGAGGAGGCTAGTACAAGAGAGATAGGTTTTGGTGACTGCTAACTATACAGGATGGGGAGTGGAAGGAGATGGCAAAGTGGTTAAAGATGGCTTCTGGGTTTTGAGCCAAGGACAAGATTCCTTGGCTTTAGAGATTGTTGAATTTGAGGTGACAGTAAGGTATTTAAATGTCAAGGAGAGAGAATTTCTCAAGAGAGAAACTTGGAATAGAGCCAGAACAGAGATATGACAGAGAGTTCACCCATATTTCCACAGCTTTAATTAGAGGAAATTTACAGAAGAATGCAAGGTCAAGAACAAAACCCCAGGGAAAACACAGATTTAGGAGACGAAAGATGGAAAATCTGTCAAAAGATAAGAGCAATGGATCAAAACAGTAAGAAAAAAATATAGTCCAGTGTCACAGAAATAATAGTTTCAAGAAGAACGACCTGCCATGTTGAATAAAAAGAAGTCAAGGAAAATGAGTAGTGATAAAAGGCCACTGACTTTATGGATGTTTGTCTAACAGATCATGACTACAACATCTCTAATTTGGAAAGCATAATAGTACAAGCCAAGTGGAACTGAAATATCTGCAGAAAATGAGAAAGGTGAGGTCCTAGGCTGGCTTATAAAATGGTTTGGAAGGAAAGGAAAACTTAGTTGTGAAAAAAATAAATGTTTTTTTCAAAGCATGAATTTCCACGGAAAAGACTGGGAAGGGCAGAAGGAAAAAGGTCAGAGTAAAGAGTAGCTAAGAGGTAAATATCACCAAGGGAGTACGGTAATGACTTTTCGACCTAGGTTCACTGTCATAAATTGACAAGCTACAGAATGTGCATCAAATCTAAGATATTTTACATCTGCCATGAAAGACACATCATACACACACACACACACACACACACACACACACACACACACACACACACACACACACACCTTCTTTGCTTCCTTTAGGAATCTTTAAAATGCAAGATGGTGTTGGGAGAATCTTTGTAGGTGTGTAGGTATTTAAAGATATTTTTCTTCTTGGAGGTGGACTTGAATCGCAAAGCTGAGAACCTAAAAGTAAAAAAGATATTACAAAAATTACCTTTAAAAATTTTACCTTTGCATTTTAGGAAATTTCACTTGCCACATTCAGTGATCTTAGTTGTATATATATTCTAAGAATTAAACTAATTCCAAACTCTACTAAGCAAATTAACATGTCATAATGGAAACTTTAAAAACAATTCCTCTCTTTTAATCAACTAAATGTTCTGTTTATGCTACAAATAATAAGCATTTCAATTCATTGTCTACGGAAAAACAAAAATTTCTGTAAAAACAAATATAGTTAATGTGCACCACTTCCCTTGACTCCATTTCCCCACCCTCCCTATCCCTGGTTATCTCCTCCTGAGTTGTTCATTCAACATTTCATTTATATCTCACAAATGTGGTTCACTTGTACATTCTGTGCAAAATTTATCAGTTTAAATTAGATGGGGAAAAAGGATCATTAAAGATAATTGACTCACTTTTTATTTTATTTCTTAAGTAAAATGCACACAGTTTTAGCCTCATTGTCAATATTCTGAGATTCTATTTTAACATAACTTTCTTGATTAATGCTTAAGGAAACAACTAAGTTGGAACTAATAAGATAATTTAATTTAGCTTATCCAACTAGCTCTTCCATAAACACCTAGTGGGTGAGTGTGCATATGTGTGAAATAAATAGCAGTATTCTTCCTAAATAAAAATACAAAAATAACATTTCAATAATAACTCACATTTTATTCCTTTCATTGTAAAGAGAGATGTATTCACAAACTGGAGTTATAAAGTAAACTAAGCTGAGTCAAGTTGCTATCTTTCCTTTTTCTTCCTCTAGGATAATTATTTCATAGGTTAAATATTTAGGATTGGAAGGGACCTCAGAGCTTATTTAAACTCCTTTTGTTAAAGAATTACTTTGGATAAAAAGGGGTTAAGTGTCTTGCCCAAGGCCACAGAGGTGGCAAAAGGCAAAGCCGGGATTTGAACTAGATACTGACTTCCACTTTAACAACTGTTTCCACTATGCCATGGATAAATGTTAATGCTGAATGATTCCAGTATGAAAATGAAATGTGAACTTTAGATTATTTTAACACAGATAAATATTCATTTTATCTATTTAAGCACTTTATAAAATAGCAAAGATCATAATCTTACCTAGCTAAAAGGGTATAGCTAGCAGGTTTTAGTTAAATTTTTACTAGAAATTGTTACCTTTCAACTAAAACTGCACAACAGCCACTGAGTAACTTAAAAAATAATACTTATATGATGCTACAGTTCTATCATCAATTTTTTTTAGTAGCAGTAATAATGGAGACCATGTGGGGTAAACCATGAGCCTGGTGCTGATTCTCAGAAAAAGAGCCAGTCTGTAAGCACTGGGGGCAGCAGCGATCACCATGATACAACATTTACTCACGAAGAACCAATCATGTTAGACTAAGCTCATTTCCATTTTGGGGGGGGGGGTCAGATCAATAATAGATCAGTACATAGGGCACACATAGTACAATGGCACAATCATGGAACACTTGGATTACAGTATTTGATGATCTTTCGTGCCATTCTTGTGGATAAGATGGAAAAGATAAAGACTGGAATACAAAGTCAGAAAAATTAGGAACCATTTGGAAGACTGGACTCAAACATTAGTGATTAATGCATGTCAACCTCAAAGGAATTTCTAGTGGAGTGTCACATCCTAATTCAACATTCTGATCAATGATTTGAAGATATTGACGGCATATTTATCAAATTTGTGGCCAACAAAAACTAGGTAGATAGCTAGTGGACAGAATCAGGATCCAACATCCTGATTTACAGGGCTATAAACAAGTGCAGGCTGGATTTTCATTTGAAGAAGAGACTGTTTTAGGAGTTAAAAGTCAGCAAGTAGAGGCAAGATGGATATTTGCTGAGGAACTTTATAGAAAGGTTTTACACTTTAGATAATGATTAGACTAGATCAGGGGTGGAGAACCTGTGACCTTGAGGCCAATAATAAAATCCAAACTTCACAGAACAAATCCCTTTAATAATTAAAGGATCCATTCTATAAAACCTGGACTCAGTCAAAAGGTGGCACTCAAGGACCTAGAAGGTCACATGTGGTCTTGAGGCTGCAGGTTCCCTACCCCTGGACTAGATGACCTCTGAGGTCCTTAGATTCTACAATTTTTTTTTCTATAAATTTCCAGATCAACAGAAACACTAATAATTCAAATTTAAGTACTAATATTCTCTCCATATCTACTATAACAGATTTTGAGACCAGCCATTTTAGGTTATCTATACCATTCCATTTTCTATTACCATTGAGAACTTCCCTCTAGGTCCACTACTAGATGGGGGAGAGGAAAGATATTGTGAAAACTCTATTTGTATATGAGAGTGGGTTTCTAAGAACAGGTGTTTTATCTCATTTCATACTGAGGCATGGGATAGTAACATCATCTTACAGATAGGAAATGGGCATGCAGAGCAGATGAAGTTAATTTACTTAATAAGGCTACATCCATTAACATCAGAGTTATAAAAGACCTAGCTATGACCCTAAACTGATACCTTTTTCAGTAAACCATTGTTTTCATGCTGGAAGATCAAACGATTTCCACAGTGCTGCTGCTAAGAATGGGCACTTCATACTCCTTTATCTTATTTATTTAGAAAAATACATGGCTTTATCTAATCTCTTTTCTTATATAACCCAAGCTCTGGGGCATGATGTTTCCAGATGCTCCACCCCCTTATCTGATGTTCCTGAAATGGCATGCATATATGCCACACATGCTCAGTAGAAAGAAAGGTGTTTCAGAATATTTTTTAATTATGAGAAAATAAATATGAACTTAAGAGGGGCTGCAAAAATGACAAATTTTATTCTACACTCTGAAATTCTTTTTTCATGGTTTCACATCTCATTTCATTTTCAGATTATCTTTATCTGTAACCCAATGCCAATTAAGAGTCAAAATAACAAAGTTTCATACAAGAAGGAGTTGTTATTCTTCTTTCATTTGACGGAAGTGCAATGGAAGCAAGAAAGTCATCCACCTGCTTCAAAGATAAGGCGTTGTGAAGGGTTTCGAGAGGGCAGATAGACGGCACCATGGAATATAATTCAAAGCCTGGAACAGAAAAACACAAAATAGCAATGGATGCAAGAGAAATCATGAGTGAAAAGGAGAAAAGACTGTTGCACAGAAACAAAAGGAATTTATCTTTTAAATGTAAACACATGCAAACATATGAGATCTCTGAAGTCATGACATCAGATGCTATGCAGTATGGAGACAGAATAAAATGTGTCATAGATTCTATTTTGTATGTAATTTCATAGTATAGCATTCACAGGGTCCTTTATATACTGATTTTCATTCTACATTTTTATAAATTTGTAAAATGTACAGAAAAAAATTAAACTAACAGAGGGGAGGGAAGAGCTAATCAGAGATACAAATTTCATTTTATATCCCTATGCCAGCTCAAATGCACAGATGATACATTTAAATGGAATCTATTTTGTGTTCCTGATAATATGATAATAGCACCAATTTCTAATTTAGGGACAGTTATGAGTTAAAATTTATGGAGAATAACTTAGCCAGGTATACTATGGTAAAAAATATCCTCAATTACAACACTCCACGCCAATATTGTTAATATTTATTCACTTACAGCAGATTTAAACTCAAGAACACAACTTTCACCTACCTTACTGAATTAATTTCTGTTACTATAAATCATCAGTTGTACCCAAATTTAACATAAAATACAATTACATTCTCATTTAGTAACACTTGCAAAAAAATACAACCATTTAGTCAAATCAACATGCAGATAACATATTATTAATGCTACCCATGGAAAAAAAAAGCATTTTAAAAACACCAGACATATTTCTTACTATATGCCTGTTTAAAACTGCTTCCATATATTGTTATACCACAAACCTTTCTCTGCATTGACTACATTTTATTAAAAAACTCCATTCTCTTCACAGACAAAAGTTTGCAATACTTGAAAACAATGCTGAAATAAAGTATATAGTCTCTAATAAAAATGCAACTGTCTGGTTAACACAAACACTATTTGCTACTAGATAAGTTACTCTAACAGCTGTGTTTTGCTTTAGTCAAATTTTTAACTAGTCTATTACATTTTTACCAAAGAAATATCTTATGTTGAATTTAATTTAGAAATTCTATAGTTAAAACAAGATCTATTTCTATAACTCAAGTAGCTCTACTTATTTAGAAGCGAAATGTACTTAAGTACATAAGCAGAAAACAGTTCACAGCCGCTTGATCTTCATGTGCAAAACAGGATAGCACATCAAAACACACATACCATCTTTATCACAACAGTAAGTAAAACTTCCCACTCTAAGCACTTAAATATACTGATTTAGCACAAATATTACTACTTTAAAAATACAAAGATTCATGCAAGCAAGCGCAAACCCTTTCTTTGCATTAAAAAAAAAATCTATCTAGACTCCTTCCCCAAATGTTAATCACAACTTCACAAAAGTGGTTTTTTATTGCATTTACCTACCATATTTTGTAACACATTAATGCTAATATATTCAGAATACTTTTTATCTAGTTTTCCTTGTTCCTACTACAATTTTTTTTAATGGACAATGAAAGGGTTAATGCAATTTTAAAAAGCCACCCTGCTGTCATGTTTAGAGTCTACAAAAACATACCCCTAGAACCTAGTAATTCCACAGAGGAAATGAACCACCACCTATAGAGGCATGGGTACGCACTGAGGCCCCAAAATAAGGTAAAGCACTGTCAGAAGATACTTGTTTCATCATGTTCCTCAAACTAAATATGAAGGGAGGGATAAGTCTATGAAATGAGTTAAAGGAGGAAACATGAAAGTTAAAGGAAATGAAAGTGAAAGGAGAGTCGAATAAAATCCACAGGACAGATACACAACAGAAAAAAGGTTAAAGAGCAAGATATCTTAAACGCCCAGAGGCTAACCTTACAGGAGTTCAAAAGAATGCATATTAAGATGCACTAGATCATGAAAGGGGAAGGGGCATGGGAATTCATTTAGGTTAAGAATTTTTAAAAAAAATCTAATGTGGGATATTACAATTATCTTTGGTTTCCATTTGCTTCAAGGGCACTACACTAAGTCCAGTGTATACCAGCTTTCCTGCACACACACGCTTCTCTATCCTCGAGGATTAAAAAACAAACCAAACTATCTTAACCTTGTGAAGTCTCAGAACTGTGCGTCTTGTTTTTCTGTTAGATAATTCTTTTAAAAAGCTCCTCTACAGGAATCTTCTTCACGAGTTGAAGCTGTGTCAAATAAGGCACTATTTCTTCAAAAAGTGATATTAAAACAGCTACAATGGAGGAAAAATATGAAACTTTAAAGTCAAACTTTCATATGTTGAGTTTAATTTCTTACTCCACCACCATAGGCCTTCAAGGAATGACACTGCATCATTTACAAGGAAATTTGCAGACTATAAGAAGGAAAAAAAAATTAAATTTGTGTTCAAATCCACTCATTTGATCCAACTTTCTGTGAGCCTTGGTTTCCAGTAGAAAAAAAAAAAGATTCTCTTACGTCAAACTACCTCTATTTTGAGGCACTTTTAGCTCAACCATAAAAAGTGTGGTTAAGAAGGAATAAGGCTTTTCAGTTTATTTTTAACTGTTTTATTTATGTCAAGAGACCCCCAAGTTTCAAATGATGAAGAATAGTGGTGTATAAAAGGATGCTGCTGCTCAAAAGCAGCCCAGCACATAGTCCATTAATCCCAGCAAAGTTGAGGGAATTCTGGGTGACCGGGGTATGTCATTGGGAAAGACCTATCCCGAGGAAACATAACAACACGTGATGATGAAGTCTGAACTCTGTGGTTGCCTAAGCTTCACCACAGACAGAAAATAGTGAATTTTGTATACTTATGATTTAGGATTAAGATATCTCAATGGAAATATCTATGTGACCAGAAAAAAAGGGAATCAGGGAAGAGGTATTTTAAAGGATATTAAAACTATTAAGAATAATTAATTTTGATACTATAAAAAGGATATTGTTGGATCACTTGGTAAACTGGAAAAAGGAAAGGAATTTCCAGTGTAGATTTAGAATTAAATTGATCTTCAACATGGGCAATTAGAATTAATTTTATTTTAAAATTTCACAAATTATCTTTATGTAAATTAAAAGTGAGGAAGGGAGCTACACAGTATTGTTATTTCAGATACATAACAAGTTAAAACTGTGTGCTGCTTGGAATTAAAGAAGGACAGATGAATGATACTGTATACCCCACATTTGGAAATAAAGTGAAAAATGGATGAAGCAAGGGAATATCTTTTAAAGTAAAAAAAAAACGTACCATTGGTTGGGTGTCGAGCAAATGAGATAGAAAACCTTTTAACAGCAGAACCACGTGTGGCGTCTGAGAAAGAGAAAAACAGGAACCTGAAATTCACAACAGCCACCAAAGAGGGACGTTAAAAAAAAGAGGGACAAGAGACGAGAAGGTTAGAATCCAGTGACATGCAGAGGGGTCGGGAGAGAAGGCTGGAGGCCAAAGTACTGGTTAAAAGAATTAAACTGATTGGCTAAAAACTGCAAGGCATTTAATGAAGTGTATGAAAAAGGAGAAGCAGGATGAGCAAGTGATTTTGGTACACACAAAGTTGGGTAAGTTTATGTGGAGTGTCGCTAACTAGACCTGAGGATTAAAGACTACCCACCCCTTGGAGCTTCCAACTCCTGATGTTACAAAAAGAACAAGCCTCTGTACATTTCAAAGACCCTCTAAAACCTCAAACATATATATATATCTATACATACACATATAGGAATATATAATAAATAAATAAATAAGACAAAAGTAAGAAGTTTTCTAATGAGGAATACTAGAATTTTCATCCTATGCTGTCAATATTTTAAAACATTAACAGCTTGAGATTGCAGGGAAAATAGGCAGAAGTTTCAATTATCACAGAAAAATGTCTTTTCATTTAACCATTCTCCTCTCACAAAAAAGCAATGCTAAGAATTTACATGTCAACAAACTCCCAGGATACAAATACTGTATATAAACCTGAAGTCAGTCACTACAATAAACTTTGCCAAACACATATCCAAGCTGTGCATAGTGAAGAGAGCTTGAACTCATACATTAGGCACAGAGGGTCATTGGCCTAAGGCTTGTCACTGAGGAATAACGTGTGCTCATGGGTGTGTGCATGGGTACACATTTGTATCTGTGCGTGCGTGCGTGTCTGCACATACCATCTATGCAGCCAGAAGAAGTCAGCTTTTTACGATGAGTACGAGCATAATCCTGTAGGTTAGGTGCACTTGAAGAACCCCCGAGCACTGCGGTGCTAAACAGGCTCGCACAGTGAGACCCTGATGGGAGTTAGAGAAAATACATACAGCAACCGGTGTTCTTCCATTCACATTGAGGTGCATGCAACATGCAATTAACATGGCTCAGGTTCACAATATGCTTGTAATGGCTTAGTGGAATAATTGTTTTAACTCATTATATCTAGATATCATTACACTTTAACACACATACAACAAGGAAGAAATTTAACAAGGGACTTAAAGCTACCTTTGCAGGCAAAAAAGGTCCATAAAATATGTAATTTTATATAAAACCTAAAACATACTAATTAAAAAAAAAAGAAATTAACAGCCTAGAATTCTCTAGAAATCTGTAATCCTTTTTTTCTTGCAAATCAATACCTTGAACAATCGTCAAAAACTTCTTCATTTGTGCTTAAGTTCCTATTAGTAAAATTATAACATGACATATTATAAAATGATATCTTTTAGTTTATAAAATGATATCTTTATTCTATAAAAGATGCTTCAGTATATAAGAGAAAACACAACTAAGTATTTTCTCTAAATCTTTGAATAAAATTCCACTTATTTTATTTTTATTATACAATGAAATCAAAGTTAAACTACTACCTGTAGAGATAAGAGCTACTTTTCTTTTACTATGTGTGTTAAAAAACTGACTAAATCATTTGAAATTTCTAGTATTAAATCTTTTGTAAAAAAGAAAAGGGGGGGGGTCATCTATTAAAACACATTACTAGCATATGTGATGAATCCCAGCCAGAATAAGTTGTGCCTGGTTTGTGGCAAGTATTTATACCCAAGCAAATCCTTCACCAATGCATCTATCAGTTTCCACCAGCGCTATCATGTTACATCAATTAAGAAAAAAAAGATTATATAAATTTCTAGCAAGACACCGTGGGAAAATTAAAATCTGTCATCATTAAATGTATTCATTTGATTAGAGAAAGTAGAAACATAAAATTACCACAAATATGTAGGCATCATACAACAGTTCAGACCCGTTATACACAGAACGCAATACAGATACACTTGAACTTACATGAATTTAATCCTATCTTAATTCTACAAAGGTAAATGCTAATTATAGCAAACACTACATCACTTCATATAGTTTATCAACCATATGATAAAAAGTCAGTGTTTATAATTTTATCATACAGAATAAGAATTGGTTCACTGTTACATGTATGTAAGAAAATATTAGGGGATAATATTTTACAGATGAACAAAAAGTAAGGTTTGAATTTTGCAACCATCAAATTTTCTTGAAAGTTGTCAAAAAAAAAATCTAGGTATCAAAAGTTAGTTTGTTTCTAAAGAGGCTTTATATAAAGTTGAGGAAAACTTTTAGTTTCAGAACACGAAGTTTAGATCTAATTGGATGATATCTTTCAAAGGTCTAAATAGCGTGCTACATAGGCTGTGGCAACTCAATTTATATGGTTTAAAAGTTAGGGGTTATAAAAAAATGAACTGTCCTTGTTCACTTTGTTGAAATGTGTTCTGTGAACTTATGTTAGCAAAATATTGGGCAACTCATTCTTGAATGGGTATATGCAAAATATAAAGTAGCATAGCATTTGGTCATGCTTTCACAACTTAAAAAATTTACATGTGTGCAAGATAGCGTATATTAGGTTTATTGAAGGAGCAGTATTTCCATCAACCAACATACCTACTGTGTTCTGCTTTTGGTCCACATTCCTTTGTTTTCTCGTAAAATTAGTATTTTCTGAAACAACCTGGATAAGTAAAGCAAAAAAAATGAGGCGAAACAGAACTATGAAAAGAATCAAATGTCCATTATACTTGATACAGCAGCCTGTTCCAGACAGACAAGGGTTAATAAGCATGATAAATATTAGTAGAAATACATAAAACACAAAAGATCATGCAAGATCCCCTTCTGAAGGGAGTCCATTTCACATGAGATCCTTGCAATGAGGTGGTGCGAAGCAGGCATTCAGAATGAGGGCACGTATGAACCAAGACAGATGAAAAGAAATCATTTATAGATCAATGTAATTCTTTTTTTTTTTTTGGTTTGTTTAAAAAGAAACCAAATGCCCACTCTTAACAGCTCCTGTACTGGAAAGGGGTGGGAGGGAAACAACAACAACAAAAAAGGGGAAAGACAATTGTTTGAGGTCATCATACAGTTACTATTCCATGCATGGGCTTTATCAGTCACCTTTACACAGACACAGCCTTAATGGATACCATA
The DNA here is from genome assembly GCF_028372415.1 of Notamacropus eugenii. Lineage (NCBI taxonomy): Eukaryota > Metazoa > Chordata > Mammalia > Diprotodontia > Macropodidae > Notamacropus > Notamacropus eugenii. The sequence continues at coordinate 360,604,262 of NC_092874.1, forward strand.
ATCCCTTTTTCTATAATTAACTTCCTTTAAGTTCCAAATGAAACTGCTGAAATTCTTAAAGAAGTCATAGCACATCTTCCATTGTAAAAAACAAAAGCCTCTACAATATTCTGAATTTCAACAACAATAAAACTTTTCTGGATTTATTTTATTTAGCACCAAAAATATTGCTGATGTATCCAATTTTTGTCTTATTTGGGGGGGGGGCAAAGGTTTCAAAATATTGTACAGTTCAATGGAAGTAGTACTATTTTTAAAAAAAATATTCCTCAAGTTAAAACCTCCACATAAATGAGTTTATGAGGAGGAGAATACTTAGTGCCAGAGTTTGTCTCCTGCACAGTTAATTCTGGGTCACTGAGAATCTGACATATAGAAAACTCTTAAAACCCCAAATTCTAAATAACATCTAATTTTTTCAATTATGGAGAAAAATTAAATTTACCTACCACCAAATTAAGTATTTTAAAGTCTTAAAGGACAACTAAGCCAAAACAAGAGTTTGAGTTATGAGTTGAGCTAAAATTCAAAAAATTTAGAATTTTAAAATAAAACAAATCTTTGAAATTTAAAATAGAGAAAATGCCGTGGAAAATGCAGCTGTTTTCTTTCCCTCAAAAGTTCTTAGAAAATCACAAGCATTTAAAATTGTACAAATCAAATTCAAACAGAAGAATTTATTTTGATAGAAAACACAAGGGATTAGATGTCCTCAAAGACAGTTATTTGTTGCTCTGAATGCATAAAAATGTTTAATGAAGTAAAGTTTAGAAACCTGTTGCCATGAGCCAAAAATACTGGATGTGAATGCCAGTGATTGAGGGGAGACAGGGGAAGAGGTGATTTGTTCCCCTGATCTGCGTCTTCGACGCCCAGTACCCACACCACTGGTGTAATGCAGCCAGGTACCAGTACCCTCTGGGCTAGACACACTCAGGGGGCTCTCTTCCTGGAAGTGAGAAAGGGGGCAAAACAAAACAAAACAAAACAAAAAACAGCAAAGCATGCACAGTTAGATACAACAGAGTCAAATGATCCGAAAGAAAAAAAAATACAGTTTGTACTCTTTCATTCACTTTTCTAAAACTATTAAACAGTAACTAGGGCATCAAAATATTTCAGTATTTAATTTGATAGCTCAACAGATATGTGACCATTAATTCATTCTCAGACCTAATATTTTCATAGTTTTTGATAAAAAACTATCAAATGAATATTCAGTTCTAATTGAGAAAAAAAAGTAGGAATCACTTATTGAATACATACTATACTGCTTAATAGTTTTCCCCTCCCTCTTCAAACAGGATAAACTTTCCCAATTTCTATTTAGTAGATTGTTTTTACATTTTAAATATTTTATTCAAGAGGCTTTGTGTTCTACACAATGGATTTTTTAACCCAAAGCCCTAATGAACTGTGCTAAAGAGTGAAGAGATTTCAAAGCATGAGAAGCATGACTATCAAACATTACAAAAAAGAAAACAAAAAAGTTTTTAACAGAATAAAATGGAACCAAACTGCAACTGTTTATCCTTTCGGCTATCTGTTTTTCTACCCCCTCCAAAGACTATTCTGAAGAGTTCAGTAGGTAAGACATGCAGCAAACATTCCCGTTTTCCATGTTTGCATGTTCAGGTTTCAGACAGAGGACAGAGGAAAATCTACTTGCACCACATGAAGAGAATAGTCTGTTTCTCTGAGTGTCTTTAGGAAGTACAGACTTCTGATTTCCACGGAGGAGGTGGGCGCTGGAAAAAGTCTTCAATGTTTTACTGGAATAGTCTACCTTATGGAAGTAAAAGTTTAGCATGGCATAGAAATAGCTCTCGAAAACAACTACTTAAGCATTTTATAGAACACAAGGTTTACAATGTGCTGTCCAAACTTTGAAAAGTTAATCAGGGCAGTGATTTTGTCAAGACTTTTGCAAATACCAGAGATCAGTATTTGCCATGGTAGTGCTCCGACTGTTCAGAGTGCAAAGGACAAGGTTTTAGCATGGCCTTAAATAGTTGTGTTAAAGAATTTGAACAACGGAAGGCCACTCTGCTCAACAACATATCAAAATCACTGCCCTCACACAAAAACTTAGTCAGGCTCTATTATCCTATGTCACTTCCCAAGTTTTCTGAAATGAAGTAACCTTAGCCAACTAAACTGATTTCTTAAGTAAATGTAACAGCACAAATAAGAACTGTGGTCAAGAAAAAAAAATATCTAGTATATATTTTCTTAAAAGTTCTACTACCAACTTAAAATCTATTGATAATTAAGAGAGACTAGTATAGGCACACGTCAAATTCAAAGACTAATGGAAATATTGTTTTGAGCATCATTTAAAATGAAACTAAATATATTTCCGATCCAAGCTATTACTACTCAAAATTTATACACTGATCATTCTAATTCCTGTAAATGTTTTTTTGTAATTTAATAGCATTTGATGATTTCTTCATAGTCTTGAGATTTTGTTAAAGAATTACTGAAATTAAGCAGTAGCCTGATTCAATCTGGGAGACATCAGCTCTTATAGAATACAAAGATTCCAACACAAAGTAATTTTAATCTATAAGGCATGTAAATCATAGCATATGTATTATCATGATGCTCAAGGAACTTAACATTCTTTTTCAAATGTTACCAAAGTACTTTTGCTACTAAGTATAAGGAGGTTACTAAGGTATCTATTAATCTCAAACATTAATTATTGCAATTTAATTAGGAAAATTCATGAATGTTGAAGTTTTGTATTCATTTGGACCAAGTTATCAACTTGGTTTTTCTTACCTTAAAAGTTGCTATCATTCAAGTCAATTGGTGCTGAAGCAATTTTACTAATTCCTTCCCAAACCCAACCAAAAATCCCTCCTGTCTCATCAAGGTTTTTTTTAAGGTTAAAAAAAAACAACTTATATACCACAGTAGCCTCCAGTGACACTGAGAAGAGATAGAAAATCTGTAAGCATCTTAGCAAGGATTTATCTTGGTAGCTTTAGATACTTTCTGTCATAAAATGAAAAATATAAAGTTCAGAGATCTACATTTTACAAATGCCTCCATATTTTTATTGATTTCTTTTAAAAATAGACAAAATTTTCATCCAGAATTTCTACTACATCCCCAAGTCAATTAAACTTAAGCTGTATTTTCTTTTCTATTTTAGTAAACTAAAGTTAAGTTTCTTTTAGGGAGAACATGCTGTAACATATATACTTACTTCATTTGCCTTCCTAGTTCGTGGAAGGGGAGATTTTTTGTGTATGTGAATTGGATCTGATACCATGGGTTTGAAAATTACTACAGCTCTATCAGGCTCATCCCTTTTACATCTGCATGTCTCATCATCATGTTCACATTTTCTGAAGAATTTCTTTTTGTCTTCATTCTGCAAGCGAAGAGTATTATAAATTTTTCTTTAGGTTAGACAAAAACTTTGTTATAATTGCTTAAACCTTTACATTTCTAGTGGCAAAAATCATATGAACGGTTCAAATAAAAACAGATATATCCAACTCAACAAGTATTACTGAAGACATACCATGTGTCTAACACTGGAAAATGTGAAACAATGCAGATGATGGGCTTCTGAACTTAAAGAAGCTTTGAGGGGAGATCAGATTCGAACACATGGAACAATCATGACATTACAATACATTATGCAATAAAGGCTGATTTAATCAAGTGCCAAAATGAACAATGAAAAAGAGAAATTGCCAAATATGAAAATAGATGTAGGACAGGCAAGGGAGGGAATAAACATTTCTATTGCACCTTTGTGCCAAGCATTGTGCAAAGCACTTCTTATAAATATTAACTCATTTGAGCCTCACTACAATTCTGGGATGTAGTTGTTATATAATCCCCATTTTACAACTGAGAGAACTGAGGCAAACAGAAGTTAACTGACTTGACCAGATCTGGCCAGTTAGGAAGTGTCTTAGGCTGGATTTGAACTCAAGTCTTCTAGGCCCAGGGTTCTATCCACTGTACCGCCAGCTGCCTCAAAGAACAGAAGGAGACAATTTCAGCTACTAATTTGTCTCATCCCTAAAAAGGCTTCTTTTGGGAGGGTGAACCCCAGTAGTAAAGGTGAAAGTTGAGAGGGCTGAGATTTTCACAGCTAAAGGACCCCACACATCAATGAGATCATGAATGTAAGGAAGCACTCAAGTAGGAGGATGCATGCCTAACACTCACTCTCATTCCAGTTTTAGACAATAAGTTGACAGAGGAACTTTTAAGAAAACATAGACCAAATGTTAATTTCCTTGACCACAGTTCTTGCTGGTGTGATTACAATTACTTAAGAAATAGAAATTGAGAATGCCTAAGACAAATTCATTTCGGACGAGGACAAAAGTTTCTGATTTCCGTGTGCATTTCCCAGGTTGTTCAGGACATTTCTCAGTGCAGAAAACTGTGAGTGTTATTTTGTTATTGAATTCTTAAACAACTGCTTTCAAGAGTCATTTCTATGCATTCTATTAGGTATATAATAGAACCTCACGGAAATCAGTGAGGTCCTTTTCTATCTCCCCTATCCCCCAAAACAGACCAGTTAATAAAAACTGTCTGACTTCTTTTGGTGACAATTCCATCCTTCAAACGGTAGAGAAAACCACAAAGGGAAATTTAATTTTGGATTTTATTCCTGATAACAGGGAGGAACTGGTCAAACGATGGGAACCCTGAGGTGAAGTGACTTCTATATCCTAGAGTTTGTAATAATGGAGAGAACATTTTGGCCAAGTTTCACATGCCATAGATTCCAAAGGGCTCAGAAGAATGACAGGTAGGATGCCGGCATAATTAAATCCTTCAGAGAAAATCAGTTGAGGGGACAGCAGACTCTTAAGAAGAAGAGAAATGGAATCTGTGTGGGAAGACTCACTAATTAAATTACATTTTTAAAAGAAATGTATAAAAGATGGAAATAAGTAAAGGTGAATGAATGAATACAAGGTGTCTCAAAAATCTTGGTGGCACTTAAAGCTGTTCAAGTTTCAAACAGCACTGAGACTTTTGGAAGGGCACTCTGTATTCTGTCATGAATGTGAAAGCTCAGAACGAGCTAAAAGAGAGGGAGGGGTGCTAAGGACAGGAGTGTCTTTGTACAGGAATACTGGCATTCCATCACAGTCACACACCACAACTTGTTCAGCCATTCCCCCAACTGAGCAGAGCCAGGAGAATGTTATATACAGTAACAGCGCTATTGTTTTCAAAACAACGTTGAGCAACGAAGTCATTTTGACTATTACAAATACCCAAATTAACTACAAAAGACACATGAAGGAAGATGCTATCTGCATCCAGAGGAAGAACTGATAAATAGAAGGATGTATAGAAAGACACACACACATGTGTCTAACATGAGGCATCTCTAGGGTGGTGGGGTAGAGAAGAAAAAAAGGAAAACAATTTCCAGGCTACCTTGATTATCGATTTAAAAGGAACAGCGCGTTGTACATAACAGATTCACACTTTCATGTGCAAGCATCTTTTTTATGATGTTATAGAAATGCTTGTTTCATTCAATAAATAAAAAATGTAACATTTTTTTAAAAAGTGTATTGGGAAAAAAACAGAGCATTAACAATGGATAGGGAGTTTGGCTGAAATGGACCAGAGTACAGTAAGTGACAAAAGAAAGCGTGCTAAGTTAGACTTGTACAGTTAGTCTGAGTTTAAAACCTTGCTTAAACTTTGAGTATGTGTATGGCAGTCAGAGGCCAAAAATACCCTCGAACATAGCCACTTAGACATGGGAGAGAAGCTGAGGCAGCACAGATCTCAACTCCTCATTAGATATGTACCAGCCAACATACTTTTGCCTTTATGGAAGTTGTTTACTCCTGTTTATAAAAGCAGAGTGCTGTTTGAAATCCATGCTGGCCCAACAACTGCTTGCTGCCTTGGTATGTTAATAATAATCTCCTTTGTCTTATTTCCTGAGTTTGCCTTATTGACCAGGACAAAGCCGGAAGCAGGATTTTCTTTTAACGATTTGGTGACCCATGAAGGGATCACTCACTGGCATAACTATCCCTGGGTGAGCCCACCATCAGACTAGGTAGCTGGCACTTAGACTTTTGTCTAACTGCCAGTTGGAGTGGATTTTGGAGTAGGCCTTCAAGTGGTCAGCCAGCCATAAAGCAGTTGGAGAATTAAATTCTCCAACCTCAGGAAGGATAAAGTGAAACAGGTCCTGAGCCTAAAAGTGATTCTTTTCTAATTTGTGCATGAAGATAAAAGGAACTACATGAAGGAAAGAGAAATGGCGAGTAGCTGGTCTTATCTAACACCAGGGTCACCAAGGGAAACAAAGGCAAGGGAAATTGGTATCATTATCAGATCATGACAGGGTGAGCCTATTAGGAAAGCTTTTAAAACCAGGAACAAGGACAAGCTGCCAGTTTAACTGGGAATGCTTCAAACTCCAGTGGTAAAGTTCAGAACTAGACTCTATACATAGACAATTGTAGAAAACAAGTTTGGTCAAATGAATATGGGACCTTTGTTTAGATTCAGCTGGGAAAATGCTAAAAAACAACAAACAAGATTTGAAGACCTATAGGCTAAGGCAAAATGAACCTATTGCCTGGGCAGGACTTTCACTCTCTCCTAAAAAGAATGAACAGAATTTTGCAAGTCTTTGTTAACAAGGCCATAGCTGCTAAGGGAGAACATAGTACTATGGCTCAGGCACTCGGGGTTGTAGCCTTACAAGACAGGCTATCTCTAGACTTCCTCCTGCGTGTGTTCGTCCTTCGTTGCCGAAGAAGACTGTGCCATCAAAGAAATGGTAACATGACTTGCCCTTGACTTTGTTTTGAGGGAGGGAGGGCTGTGCAGGTCACCAGCCTCACTTCTCCTCCGGAGCCATCTGAATCTGACTAGATATTCATCAGGAGATGACCCAGGATGAGGCAGTTGGGGTTAAGTGACTTGCCCAAAGTCACACAGCTAGTGAGTGTCAAGTGTTTGAGGTGAGATTTGAACTCAGGTCCTCCTGACTCCTGCACTGGTAGCTGCCCCAATATTTCTTCCTCCTGGCAGAAAGCGAAGGGGTATGCATTCTCATAAATCAAGAATGCTCCTCTTGGGATCTTTACAACTTTTATTCCATTTATTCCAACCTGGACTCAAAATCTGGAGCGCTTAGAATGAGTTCCAGGCAGACAGAATGGAACCTTGGTCTCCCTGGGAATGCCTAACCAATTTTTCACAGCTTTAAAAGTTTATGTTCTCCAAAACTGAAGAAGGAACACAGAATCATAGATTTATAGCTGCAAGTGTCTTCTAAGTTATCATGGCTAACTCTCTCATTCATAAATAAGAAACTGAACCTTCAGAAAAGTTGAGTGACTTGCATGAGGTCACACATAGTAGCTACAGAGCTGGGATTCAGATCCAGCTCCTAAGATCACATCTCCCAAACTTGCCACTGAAATGCTGCTTCCACAGGCTGTGCAAATGATCATATAGAGTATGTATCTCCAGGTCAAGGAAAAAAGAAGCAACAGATCATCTACCACAGAATATAAGTGAAGACTACTAGACTATGCAACTAATTTAAGAAAGGAAAGATTGGACATATAGGCTGAAAGATAAAAGAAAAATGGGCTACAACCAGGGAAAGTCTACAAAACAGTATAATTCTATAGGGGAAAAAACCCATACTTTTAATGAAGACTTCTAAGAATTCCTAGCTAAAAAAAAAAAAAGAACAGGAAAAAGTCATAAAAAGGTAAATGAAGCAGAGAAGAATCCTAGGAAGGTAAACAAGTTAGAACATTATGTTAAATTATGATTTGTTAACTATTAACTAATCATTAGGTAAATTATTAATAATTATATTTATTATTGATACTATACATTGATATTAACAGTGATTAATAAATAATAATTAATAAAGTTAAATGACAATTATTACTAAATTGTTAACTAATCATTAGTTAAATTATGATCAAGTATTTAGAGCCTGAAAGGGCTGGGGGTAAAAAAGGGAGAGAAGAGACACAAGAACATGGTGGGTATGTTGGGAAAGGGACAGCCTCAAACTAAAACTAAAACCATGGAGGGTAACAGATCATGGGAGCATAGATTTAGAACTGGAAAAGATCTTAGGTCCTAATCCACATGAAATTTAATCCAATCTCTTCATTTTAAATAAAAAGAAACAGATGCAGGAAGTTTTAAATGATTTGTTCAATATTACATAGATACCACACAATGGCAGACCTAGGATGTGAATCCAGGCCCTCTGATATTAAATTCAGCAATTTTTCTACTTCACCAACATTAAATAATAATATTACAAAAGAAAAAAGGGGACAGCTAGGTGGCACAGCGAGTGGCACACCAGCCCTGGAGTTAGGAGGACCTCAGTTCAAATCCAGCCTTAGATATTTGACACACTTACTAGCTATGTGACCTTGGGAAAGTCACTTAAACTCAATTGTATTGCCTTCCTCCCTCCAAAAAAAAAAAAAAGAGAGAGAAAAGGAAAAAAAACCTTCAAACTATGGAAGACCAAAATTACTTAATAAGCATAGGTGAGATCCCTAATTAATTTATTTCCTTCAATGCATTTGACAAAATGAGTGATGTAAGGGACAGATAGTAGAGACAATAAAATAATAAGGTATACCAGGCTCAGATTTGGGATGATCTTTTTGCATATGAAAAAGCCAAGACATGAGTCTCAGGATTGGCAGAGATAGTGCACTTACCCCTGGGCCAAGATAGCTTTGGTGAGTTTGAAAACAGAGCAACAGAAATAGAGTCACTTGAGAAAGTAACTGGCCCAGAAGGCTTTGAAGATGTGCCTCCTGAGTAGTACAATGACTGAGAGGCAGGAAGGGAGGAAAACTTGGACAGCATTTCTCTCACACCCCACATCCCTCAATCGGTATTAGAACACACAGAACAATCTAGAAGGAAGCTTAGAAGGGACTCTCTCCCACTTCACATCCCTTCACTGGCAATAGGATCTTGCAACAACAGATCATGGACCAAAATCTAATTGAGGAGTTGAAGTCATTAGGAATGGAATACACTACAAAGACATTAAACATAGTGGGAAAAGGTCTCACAAATATCAAAGCACTTACAGTAGGACCTTTATTTGGCTGCAAAAAACCACAAGTGTGTACTTCTTAATGTTATCGTGCCAGAAGAAAGGACAAACATGAAGAGTACAGAAGAACTGGGAAACATTTGGATACAACAAGCAAAAAGAAAACAACTAGAGATACAATGATGAAAATAGGACAGAAAATCAGATGAATATAAGGGCCGATTCTGACTCCAAATGACTGATAATGAAAAGTAACTTTCTCCCCTGGATGGGGTATAGACTGTGGGAACCTCCTTGAATTCTCCAGGAATCTCCCCACTCAAATCTGTGGCCATTATCTGTGGATGGCCCCACCTACTCCCCACTTAAGCCCTGCAATACCTCCCAATTGCTTACCCCAGTCCCACCAAGATCCTCCTTAGACCCTCCTCCCAGAGGACTAGACCACCTCTAGATCTTTCCTATCAACTTTCTGTACATAAATTCCATCTCGCCTCCATGAAGGAGCTCAGATTCAATCCAGCTCAGCCTCTGTCTAGCTGAGATTCTATCTGGCCTGCTTGTGAATACAAGCCTTACAAATTCTTAGGCTCTTTAAGAGTCAATCTAATATGGTGAATCTTTAATAAACTTTGTTTTTCTTTGACTTTAAGAAGGCTTGAGTCGAATTCACTCGAGCAGGACCTGGCATGTCGGTATTTCGGGGTCCCCAGCACCCCTAAACCCCAACATCTCCAATAGAGAATGTCCTCCAGGTACAGAATGAGGCATATGCTGTCATAGGTAATCAGTGTGTTAATTTTTGCTTAACTGTATTTCTTTGTTTCAAGAGAAGGTAGGGTTAGGTCACTAAGATATGAAAGTGATATCAAAAAAGCACTGAGGCAATGTTTTTAAAAAGATAGAACTTAGGGGTAGAGTCAAGATGGCAGAGCAAAAGCTAGTAACTTTGCTTCAAGTCCCCCCAGTCCTCTTCTACAATGATCTAGAAAATATGCCTAATTGAACTGAGTTGAAAAGCCAAGAAAAAGTCTCAATGAATCACTTTTCCAATTTAATGCAGCTCAGGAAGACAGGGAAAGAGGTCTAGGGACACTGAAGCTGGGGCTGGCAATGAGCTCAGAACTGAACATCTGGGCAGTCCAAGGAGTTGCTGTCTAGCAGCTCTATTTCTTACTACCCAGTTCTGAGTCACAGTTCCAGGGTAGAGAGGCATGATCACAATCTTGAAGGAGTAGGGGTCCTACCTGTATAAGGAGCGGACAATAAACTACAAGGGCAATGAAAAAACCTTTTCCAAGACCATACCATGTTAGAAGCACTAAGCACTCACAGGGCCCCAGACTGAGCTGGGAAAGCAGTTGCAGGACAAAAAAGGTGGAAGATCAGGCCAGCCATCCCCTATCCAGAGGTGAATATAGCACAACTCCAACATCAATTCCAAGGTCAAGAAATAGGCCAGAAAAAGGAGCAAAAAACGAAAAGAGCCTGACCATAAAAAGCTACTATGGTGACAGAGAAGTTCAACACACAAATTCACAAGAAGGCAATGACTTAAAAACACCTCAAAAAAAGGCAAAGCCTCAAAAAGAGAGTTGCTCATACTCAAGAATAATTTCATTCGCTGTATTTAAATAACATTTTTATTCAGTGATTTTCATTTGGTGGTCAAAGTCAAATATTTAAGTTTCTTTTGTTTGTCCAGGACTATGATTTCATCAGGATATGGAGATTGCAGGGAGGAAAATTCCCTTTAGTTAATGTAATATTACATCAAACCTTTTTTGTTTATATAAAATATTTTAAAAATTATCCAACAGCTATAAACAGGCAACTCTCCTATGATTTTATAGTTTTATACATGGCCTTACATTCTGGAAAACCTGGGATCAAGGTCCTCGTGTGACTCCATCCTGATTTAATGATTCCCCTGAGGCATATAACCCTTTTTGCCCCCAGGTTACATTTTAAAGACTGTCTTTTTACATGCATATAATGGGAGAAAGACTATGTAAATCCTACAAAGCCAAACTCAGACTACAGATCAGATTAGAAATGTAAATGTTTTCAATACTGTGAAATATTCAATGACAACATTTTTTCAGAATATATGGGATAGTAGACCTCATCTCTTTTTAAACAAATGTCTATCAACTATAAACACAGTGCATTAAGAAAAAAACATGAACATATTCCGAATCTTCATAAAGATAAAATGCCTCTCTTGCCAGTCCAAGCCAAATTTTTTGAAGTTATCTGGTAAAAAAAAAAAATTGAGAAAAAATTTGGAGCAACCACAATAAAATCCTGTCCATGTGCAAGGTTTCTAAAGCTTTACCTCTCTTGAAGCAGGTCTATACCCATACCCAGATGGTAAATTCTTGTCTTCTTCACAGCCTTTGGCTCCCGGGCTGAAGTGTAACTCAACATGAAAACGGTCTTCGGAGGACACGTCCTGGGAAAGGCGAGAAAAAGTTTTCTCTCAAAACGCAGAACTCAGAGTTGTGCACTTTTTTAAAAATACAGAACAAGATAACTAAATTACCTTGTTTGGATCCTCATAGAGCATGATAACAATCTGAGTCATGTAGTTGAGTTCATTGACAACATTCAGATAATCCATGGCGCGCTTCCACTGATCATCCTTTGATTCCTAAACAGAAGTTATTACATTACAGGTTTCAAATGTTCATTTTATTTTTCAGTAGTCTTTCCTTAATATGACAAAATGGGAAGACAATGAATCTTCATTATAAAAGCCCATTACTTTCCAGTATAACACATTGTAATGTCACAAACAATAGATTATACAGCCTTATTTATTTATGTTTATGTAAAATACGCACAGCATTATAGCTTACTAGATAGGATAAAATGGACTCTGAATCTGGAAGGTTTGGGTTCAATCCTGTCTGTGACATTTCCTAGTAAAATAACCATGAGGAAGTCACCTCTAGGTCTTCTCTAGGATTTATCTGTCTTAGACTAGTTTGGGTTGTGATATGAGAGTTCCTCTGCTGTTAAAATGTCATTTTTTTTTTGTATTCATGTGCATAAAATACACATGTAATATTAAACATCTCAAATCATTTTGGTTTATATGCAATATTCAAAAAATTATCCAACAGCTATAACAGTTGTTACCAGAATCAGTATGTATCAACATATACAATGTGAATGATCTTTTAAAAAAAAAGTAATATACTATTTATTATGTAAGATCTGAAGGCAGAGATGGTCCCATTATAACTAGGAAAAACCTACTGTCTCTAACACAATATTATACACCCCAAACACAATAAACGCTAAGCTTTTTTGGGGGGGATAGTCTACATTCATCCTTTTGAGGAACTCATAGTGTATTAATTCTTCCCACAAAGGCAGATCCACAACTCATTTGTAATTTACAATCTTAATAAGTCATTCAGGGCAATAAGAGGTTAAATTACATATGTATCTAGAAACAAGGTATGAATCCAGAACTTCCCAACTCTACAACTGCTCATACATTAACATTAAACTATCACCTTGGAATTTTGGAGCTGGGTGAAACCTCAGAGATCATCTAGTACAATTCCCATAATTTACAAACGAGCAAGCTGAACCAAAGTAATCTACCTAAGGCTACATGGCTGTCAGAGGAAGGACTAGAACATGGCCAGCTGACACAGTTCAGTGCTCCTTCTGTGATGCCAAACTACGAGTGAACATGTAAATGGAAAAATTTTGCATACATGATAAGTACTAGACCTGTGATTTTATCCCTTCATTCTCAAAGAGGACCGTGACTGGCAGTTGACCTTGATCTGAGTGAGGGAAGGTTGTGCACGGTCACCAGCCTTGCTTTCTCCTCCAGAGACATCTGGGTCCAGTGGCCATCAGGATGACCAGAAATGGCCCAGGATGCAATGAGAGACCCTGGCCTTTTTAGGCTAAGGTCTTACCAGATTCTCCCTTTGAGTGAGAGACACCCATTCATTGAGTAGGCTTCTTCAAGGAATGGCCCCTTTAATGAAAAAAAAAAATCAAACTGGGAAGGGAAGACCCTGAGGGCTTCTGGGTAAAAGAGAAAACAGTTACTATTTAATACTTGTACTTCCTCTGAAACTTAAGTCTTCCAGTTGGCTAGAGCACTTGAGAACTGTAGGTGACTTCCCCAGGTAACACGGTCAGTGTTTAGGACCTGAACCCAAGTCTTCTGGCTTCAAGGTCAGCTCTCTATTGACTACGCCATGCTGACTCTCAATTAAAAATATGTATGTACTTGTGCATGAACTGTAGGTGACTTCCCCAGGTCACACAGTCAGTGTTTAGGACCTGAACCCAAGTCTTCTGGCTTCAAGGTCAGCTCTCTATTGACTACGCTATTAGATGGTCACACTGTCAAGTAAGTGTCAGAGATCTGAAACCTGAACCCAAGTCGTACATTTCAAGTCCAGTGCTCTTTCCCTATGGCATGTGTTATCATTAAAGAAAAAAAAGTTTCAGAGGAAGTGCCAACCTGAATTGGTAGAGGGAACTTCCTCATCTGGGAGTTCCCTAAAGGAATAAAATCGCACACAGGGGAAGGTCCATTTCCATGGCCAAAAGTTGCCTTTTTTCCTTTGGGTTTACTGGCTAGATTTCTTGCTCAAAGACCAACCCTTAAACCCAGTTCACTTTGGAGCTCATAGATTGGACAATAGATCCCTACCCACCTAGTACAGAGTGAGCACAAGTATTAAAAAAAAAAGACCTTAACAGTAAAAAAAATCTGCACATAAGAACACAGAAAAATCTTAGCTGAGAAAAAATGTGTATTTGGCAACTAAAAATATCAAAATTAATATCACCAAGTTCTGGGCATTACACTTATAAAACAGAATGGAACATAATAGTAATTAAACTTACATCACATAAGGCACCATAACGAAGGATGGATAGCAAAGAGTGTACATGACTTTCACTGGTGAAATATAATCTAGTACGGACATGACGTTCAGGGGACATGACACCTCTGGAATACCTAAAGTCAGAAGCAAAGAGTGTTATAAAGACATAATGAAGTCATAACCTATTTTATTAAAAGGAAGCATGGTTTTATGAGAAATATAATTTTAAAATATAAAAGTCATAATATCTGACAACATACCAATCACAAAGCCTTATGAACGTCATTCAGAATATTTTTGTAGTACAAATCTTCATTCTAGAGAGCATGACCTCAACACTAAAACTAACCACAAATGGAGTAGAAAGCAATTTTGAAGGCATTCTTTTAGTGAGATATATTAGAAAAGAGCCAAGTACGTTTATCACCAGTGAAGGTTTACTAGACAACTGCTGGATCTCGTGAAATAAAGTGCTGTGACCCCAAAGGAAAAGCCCAGAAACATATTTTTATAGGTCAGGTACTACTAAGCTAGTGTTGATCCTCTCTAATCTCTAGGTTTGCATGACACTGCTCTCATCTAGCTCTCCTCCTAGTCATCAGACCACTCCTTCTCAAGTCTTCCTTGTTATATCTTCATTCAGGTCATACTTACTAATCCTGAGGGTTCCATAAGGCTCAACAGCGGGCCTTTCCTCTTCTTCCTTTACAGTATATCACTTGTTTGTTTTATCAGTTCCTGTGGATTCAATTACCATCTATTTGTCCAATCCTAATTTCTCTCCTGATCTCCAGTTTTGAATTTCCCATTGTCCGTTGGATATTTTGAACTGGATGTCACACACACACACACACACACACACACACACGTATATATATCTTAAATTCAACATGTCCCAAACTGAACTCATCCTTCCCTGACAAACCTTTCTCCCTCTCTAACTTCCCTATTGTTGTAGAATGTATTACCATCCCCCCAGTCACCCAGAAAACTTGCAACCCAAGTGTCATCCTCACTTCTCAGTCACTCTTACTCCCTATAGCCAATTTGTTGTCAAGTCCCAGTGACTGAATGTTCACAAAATCTTTCCTTTAGGTCACCTCTTTTCTCCTCTGATTCTAACACCAACCTAGTGAAGGTTCTCATCAGCTCATGTCTGAACTACTGCCATGGCCTTCTGGTTAGTGTCTCTGCCTCAAGTGTCTTCCCACTCTAGTCCACCCCCCATTCACTGGTCACTGATTTTCCTAGAGTGCAGATATGATCCCAGTTACCCCACCCTATTCAATGAGCTCTACTGACTGCTCCCCCCATGCCTGGAATTCTTTCCCTTTTCTCTTCAGCTTTTCCAGGTTCTGTGGCTTCCTTCAAGTGACAGCTAAAATTCCACCTTCTGCAAGCTCTTCCCAACATTCTCTAATGTTAGTGCCTTCCCTCTGTTGATTATCCCTGCTTCATTATGTATATATTTTTTCTGTATATTTTATTTTTGTAAATTTATTCTGCATATTTTATTTCTATATTTTTAAACAAGTTTATATTGATATCTTCTGTTTATTCTGTCATCATAGTTTTCCCCAGGATCCCTCCCCCTCCCACAGAGCTATCTCACATAACCAAGTATTTCTTAAAAAAAAAAAAAAAAAAGAGGGAGAGGAAAATTAGCACAGCCAATCAATACATAGAAAAACTCCAGAAATGTGTAATTTGTAATACCCATGACGCTTCCACTTCCACAAAAGGGTGAGTTGAGGGAGTACCCTCATAATTCTTACTCTATATACATCTTGTTTGTATGTCCTCTCAACCATTAGACTGTAAGCTCCTTGACAGTAGGGGCTGTTCTTGCCTTTCTTTGTATCTCTACTGCCCGTCACAGTGTCTGAGACATAGCAGGTACTTAATGCTTGACATTAAATGCCTAGTGACTTGATTTAACTTGGTAAAATATGGCTCTGTTCAATTATCTCATCAAAGTTTTCCTCTAGGACTGAGCCAAAAAGAATTTCAATTCACCTGTAATGCTTGACCACTTAGCATTCCTTAATCCTCCAACATACCAAATAAGTTTATTTTCTATACTGTATTAATTCCTGAAATTTTAGACCAGAATACTTTCTACATGCATTATTCTGACACCTTTACATTCATCCTAGTAGCTAAATTAGAGTTCATGAGTTTTACACCTAACACGCACACACACATCCATTTTTAAAATGTCTCTTACAGAGGATGGAGTTTATTTACAGTGTCATCATCTTGTGTTCTCTGAAGGTCTGATCGAATTTTCTTAACTAGAGGAGTGCAGAAGCCTTTGGCAATCTCCAGCTTTTCAGCTTTAGATATGCCATATTCCTTTAGAGAAAGAAAATATAACAGCATTAGAAAAATGACATTTCAAATATCATAAAGAAAAATACTGATGACAGAAAAATTCAACAGTTCATATATGAGTATGAGACATTCCAAGTTTGTGCACCTCAAATATTTTCTCTATTATTTGATACGATTTCTATTTAACAAACTATAAATAGTATTTGGGCATAGACATTAGTTGACTTCAAAGAATATTAGAAAAATCTGCAATTTGATACATTATATATTGACCTATATCTATGAGAACTAGGAAAGAATGGCGACTCAATGGTGGATCATCCAAGCATCTTCACTTAAATACAGTTTCAGTTCACACTGCTTTTCCCGTAAGTATCTGCTTCCTAAATTTAAATGCAAAGTCAAATATTGTTTCTTTAAACAAAGTCAGGTAAGTAAGATAGATGTTTACATTAATACCTTGATGCCTCCAGAAGTGAATGAGTAACCCAAAACTGCATGGAAATTTTTATTCCAAGGACCCTCTTAACATAAACAGGATTAATTCTGTCATTTGTTTATTCAAATTTTGAAAAATGTCTCCAATCTAAGCATTACAAAAAAAAGTGATTTAAACGCTTGTCCTTAAGAAGCTCAAAGGGGGACAGAGCATTTGCAGGTAAAATAACATCCAAAAACATTAGTACAGTCAGGATTCTTAAGAAGAATCAATGGAAGCACATATGAGAGCTAAGCCTTGAAGAAAGCCAGTGACTCTAAGAGGCCATCAGTAGTAAAGAGGGAGCATAGGTCAGGCACAGCCTGAGCAAGAGCAGACAAAAAACACAGCACCAACTTCATGGAACAGCAAGCAGGCTGATCTGGCCAGACTATGTGACTGGGAAGTGAAGTGAAGTGAAGTGGAATAAGCCTTGAAAAGGGTATTGGATCCAAGGCTTGTGAAAGGCTCTAAGGGCCAAGGTAAAAGAATCTCTATTTTATCTTATCTTTCAGGGTCATGGGGAGCCCCTGAAACTTTTTTTGACAGGGAAGCTAACTTGTGCTTTAATAAGGCTATTTTGGTAGTTGAGTGGAAGAAGGACTGAAGAAGGAGAGGGCCTGGAAATCTAATTGGGAGGCTGTTTCTTTAGCCCAGGCTACTGAACTAGGTGAGAGGGTCTCCATTATCCAGATAGAGAATGAGAATATTGAATTATAAAAAGTATGAGCAAATTACCCTAGTACTATTTTCTTCCATCTTATCAATTTAATAATAGTATACTATGTCATGGAGATAAAATTTAACAACTGATCTGATGAGGGATTGACAGAGAGAATTGGGGATGACTCCGAGGTTTTAAGTAAGATTGCCCAGAAAAATGGTGGGACCTTCAGGCAAGAAGGAGGTGTTGGTTAAAGAGATAATAAAATGAATTCGAACTTGAACAAGGTGATGTGATAAAACCCTTTGCTCAAGCCACACTGGAGCTTTGTCAAGGAGCCTGAGAGCAGATAACCAGAAAGGTGAATCCTTTGCACAAACATCTTAACTGAACCGATGGCACTGTTTCAAACCTCATTATTTTTGGCTTCTCTGCACCATCTGGTAATAACCCCTTCCTGAACACTCCTCCTTGTGGTTTTGTGACATGGCTCTCTTTCTGTTCTAGTCCTACCCGCCCAGCCACTTTTCATTCTCCTTCATGAATTATGGGTATCTTCCAAAGCTCTATCCCAGGCACCTCTTCTCCACAGAACCTTTCTTTTGTGGATCTCATTAGATTTTAGAGAATCACAGATTTTCAAAGTGGGGAATGAACTTAAGCATCTTGTCTGATCCATACTAGAAAAAGAATTCCCCCTTCTACAACATACCCAGCAAAGTCACCACTCAGCCTCCACTTCAGAGTCCAAAGTGGGGTTAGGGGGGAGGAGAGGAAACATTACATCTCAAAGTAGCCCATTCTCCTTTGAGACAACTCCAGATGTTAGAAAGTTTTTCCTTAAGTTGAACAAAACAACCCCTTTGTAATTTCCACTTACTTTCCAGTTCTGCTTTCTTTTCTTTCTGTTAAGGGGGCTAACAGGGTGGCTGTTTGCCAGCCCAACAAAAACTAAACAGGTCTTCAGGTACCTTGGACAAAAAGTATAAATATCCTGGAAAGACTTGTTCCTACCTACTTCGAGTGGTAATTCACGTCATTTTTGTTCTAACCTGCTTAGTAATGTTCCTAAGCAGTGAAATTAGAAGCTAAAAAAAGAAATGTGAACAGCTCAGTCACCTCTGAAGTTAACGTTATTCCATTATCATGAGCACTGGTCCTACTTCCTGCCTCCTTTTACAAATTTTCCTCTTGGCCCCCAAAAGAATGAGGGAAAGAGTATGTCTAGACAAAAAAGCAGGCCAAAATAGGGGGAGCATCAGAAGGCTATCAGTGGGAAAATGTACTAAGGGTTGATATGCAGCAGGTATCATGTAGTAGACACCCAAGGTCAGCTTCTCTTTTCATTATATCTTTGCAGGAGTCTACATTCAAAGCCTATTCTGTACACAAAGGTGGGAAGATGGTCCTCCCTTTTGATTCTCCAAAATGTTAAGCTTAGGATTCCTGGAAAAATGTGCAAAGAAGGCCACAATTTGTAAAGTTAACTTAGAATTTAGGAAAAGAAAGATGGAATCTGTGAAGTACTCCATATATAATCAAAGTACTCTTATCTGTCCCAAGACATCACAGTCTGGCTAGAAGAATGGATTGATGGAATGCTAAAAATTAATTCTAAAACAAAAACTTAAAAAAAAAATCTAGGAAGAATATTATTAAGGGGTGCACCAACGTGGTGAATCCATGGTATAAGCCTAGGAGTGTACTCTAATGTTAAAACCAGTGATAAAAATCAAACTTTAACAAGGCAATGGCCCATGACCACCTACCTGCTGAACTATTTTGATTTGAACAATTAGTGCAGGTTTCAGTTAGCTGGGTTTTGAGGACCAAATACATTTAAGTCAGTTATCTGAATTCTTCTTTAATAAAAATCTTATGTTACTGTTGTGAAAAATGATTTTTCTTAGTATCTCAGAGACTCAGAGCTTCTTCTCCCCCAACCATACCAGCCCCTCTCTCCAAAGTTCTTCAGAAGGACACTACTGATAATGAGACTGCATTACAAGTTGATTAGGTGGAGACAGATTCTTCTACCTAGAGAGCCCAAGGCTGGGAGTGGTCTAGTATGGCAAGAGGGTGATCTGATAGGACAGGTATTCCTCGTTAGGAGGTAGAATGATGGAGGGATGATATAAGCCCCTGTTGAAAAGGTATAAAAACTGGGTACTCCCAAATTGAACCAGTTCTGGACTGGCCCCTTTAGGGGGACCCAGTTCCGGACTGTATCTCTCATGAATACATGTCACCAGCTTGTGAGAGAAACAAAAACGTGGACCCGACCTAATTTAGTTTGTCTAGATCAAACTCTGCTTTTGGGGTTGACACTGTGTAGTAAGAAATGGCAAGAAGGATGGATTCATAGAAACATGGGAAAACTTACAGAAACCAATGTAAACTCAAACAGACAAAGAAGAACAATTTAAACAATAACTACAACACTTTAAAGAAAAACCCTTCAAAGACTTAGGAGTTCTGAAAGGCCATTGATGAGGCATGCTATCCACCTCCTGATATGACAGTGATGGAGATGAGATGAAAAATGAAATGTAAATCTTTGGATATGGCCAATGGGTGGATTTGTTTTTCCTGACTAGGTCTATTTGTCACAAAGGAGGTCTTAAAAAATTTTTTTTGTGAGGAAAATGGCAGGAAGAGAATAATGAGTTACAGTGAAAAGAAAGATCACCATAGTATTATTTTTAAAAAAATAAACCTTAGAGAACAGAAAAAGCCTGAGATGGAGACACGAACAAGCAGAATATTTTTAAAGTTATCATATGCCTTGAAAAAGGCAAAATGTTAGCAGGGGAAATTTACTGATTTTATGTAAAATTCTTTTTTCTGTCTTTTGAACATAGAAATATTACTGTTAATTGGTTCTTATAACAAAAAATTATTTTTAAAAGAGTTTTTTGTTCAATAAAATTAATATCTAAATATTTGCAGGTTATTTCCAACATATATTAAACTCTAGAAACAAATTCCAAAACTGGAGTACTTGGAATAACAAGGCTGAAGGGCTGGCAAACTAATCATATGGTTGGATAATGTGGTAATTTCCTTTGGATTGCTTAAGCACTGGACACATTGGACACATAGCAGAAATCTGACTATTTGAACACTGCTATATAGTGCTCATTAGTCACTAGACTTATTAATATACTTTATATATTATATATACTTCATATGTATTAATATAATTACCTTTTAAAGTAAATAAATATATAAATATACTTTATATATAAATGTAATATAATTACCTTTTGAAATAACTATTTTTAGCTTATCTACACTATTTAGCTAAGATAAAACAAAAATACTTAGAATTAGAATTGCATTAAAAACCTTATCAATGATTTATTTTAAGTTACAGTTACAATTTTATATCTACTTAGCATTATTTATTTTGATTATTTTTTACTTTAATAATTTAATTATTCATTATTTACTTTAATAATCATGACCCTGGATATAGAAAAATATTTCATTAAACTGAAAAATTTACCTAATAATGCCACTTATTTATCAATCACTGCAATATAAGTGATTCTTACACTTTTGTACTTACCTGAGGAATAACAATATCTGCTAAAGCCTTTGAAAGTCTGTACAAATCCATTGTATTTTCTAATTGCAAGGAACCATTATGCTGAACATCATATTTTATACAATCATATATGTCAGGGATTTTACTGATGTCATATTTTCCATTTTTTGTTTTAAAGTCCTTTTCCAACTTGGACCATCGACGTAGCATTAGTTCTAATGTTTCACTATGATAAAGTTGGATATCTAAAATAAGGAAATAAATTTTCAAACAATATTTCAATATTACAAAGTTTAAAAACATCAATCTAATTAATGTACATTTTAGTGATTTAAAAATTAGTTTATAAATCTAAGAAATTAGGAAATTACTACTACTAGCAATTTTAAAAATGAAATGTATTTCTTATACATACAAGTTCAAATATTTCATTATAAATTGGTTTGTGAAGAACTGTTTACATATATTATCTTGATTATCATTAAAGTAACTTTTAATTTTGCTTGTACAGTGCTATTTTCTTTAGATTCCCTTAATCAAACTAGGTAGATGAACTGAGATAGCCAAAAGGGACTTCAGAGATCACCTAGATAACTATAAACTAGGCAGCACGGCAGATAGTGTTAAAACTGGGGTCAGGCAAACTTGAGGTCAAATTTGGCTCTAATCCCTTATGAGATATGTAACCTGGGCTAATTATTTCATCTTTGCCTGCCTCAGTTTCTTCATCTGTAAAATGGGGATAATAACAGCACCTAAGTCCCAGAGTTGCTATGAGGATCAAATGACATAATACTTGTTAAGTGCTTTGCAAACTTTAAAGAGCCATATTTTTTAAATGGTACGGGGGATATCCTTTGACTCATGCAAAATTTGGATTTAAGTGAGGCAGAGTTGCATTCTTTCCTCCAGAGTCATCAATGTCCAGTGGTAAGACAAAAGTCAAAATGACTGGCAACGGCTCAGGATGCAGTGAACGACCTTGGCATTTCTGACGTCTAACCAAGCTCTAGAGTTTCCACAGAGTCTGATTCTGCCACCTTCATGGTCGATGGCAACAAATTGTTGACATCCACCTATTTCTCCAAGGAAGTCTTCACACACTTGGGGTAGACACCCCCTAACTCATGGATGAGCCTGAGGCCCCTTGTTTACTCGGGTGTGGCTGCTGCACATGCTACAGCTTCTTGGAGCCATAGGTAAGAGCTGGGTGACAGAGGGGCATCAGAAAAGCAGCCTGAGTCTTCCCTGACCATCTGTGCAGCCCACTATATAAATGCCAGCCTCTCTCATCCTCATCCTTCACCACCACCATAGGATCATGGAAAGGACATGAGAGAACATGGAGACTCATCTCACATTTTACAGATCACACAGGTTACAAACAGCTGAGTCCCAATTACAGTAGAGATCATTTCACTACAGTGTCCTTATCACCGGACTATGCTGCTCTCTCCTAAAGCTATTTACGATAAAACTGAAATTAAATGAAGTTATCTGCCCAAGATCAAATACTTAAGTGGCAAAGCTGAGATGAGACTAGAAGCCAAATCTTCCAGTTTTTCAGTCAGGCGTTCTTAAAAAGAAGCAAATCCAGGTTGGCTGTATTTCTTGTTGCCTAAACTTGATACTACAGTGCAATTAGTTTTAGAAGAATTGCAGGTGTGCAAATTACTAAAGATAAGGAAGCCTCTTGCATCCAATTAAAACAGGCTTATAAAAGTTGTATAATAGATACAAATCTTAAGTCCAAAGACAAACGCAGGCGTTATCAAACATGTCTTTTACCTGATGACTTGGGATCCTCCATCCTTTGTCTGATTTGAGAAGTCAAACTTTGAATCAAGGAGTAAACTTTGTCACAGGTCTTCACAGGATTTTTAATTAACTGCATTGATTTGATAACAGAAATGCTACCAGATGGAGTAAGCTGCAGAAATGAAGTTGTTTTATACTTAGTTGTGCCTAATTAAGCATTTGCTAAAAACTGCATAAGCAAAAAATGATCAACATGACTGCACATGACAAAAATTCACATAACCAAGAAGATTATGGGTAGTCAAAGTACACAAAATTTCCACATCCATGTAGGAGAGCAGTTAAAACAACAACATGGATAGGATGTCTACAGGAAAGTTACTGAGGAAGCAGTCAATAACGCTGCATTTCCTCAGACTGTTTCTAAGTAAGGCCTTAAATATAATTCATTCACTATCACCCACATCTACTTAATTTCTACCATTTTATCTTTTGAAATGCAAGTCATCGGTCATCTCCAGATAGCCACCTCTGAATCCTCTCTGTTGACAACAATCTTGACCAATGGAATGCACTGGAAGAAAGGTGGAGAAAGCACAGCACAATGCCTCACCTTTTCATGATCTTCAGTAGTAAAATCTCTATCTTTCTGAAGTATTTCATGAAGTCTTGCTTTCACACGATGCTGACAACTGCTTAGGGAATCCCTGTCACTGTCCAAAAGTCCATTCATATTGGCACTTTTAACCATTTGGACAAGAATGGGGGTAAGCTCTCCTTCTAGAGCCAAAAGTCCCTAAACATAGTAAATCAATCAACAGAGATAAACATAATTAATATACAAAGAAATAGAAAGAGCAATAACACTTATCTTCATCTTCTAAATTATTTCTGTGAGATAGACACTTTATAGAGGAAAGGATTCAGTTATTAGTAAAGTTTATAATCACCTAAGTTTTCTAGTTTAAAATTTTGAATTTTGACAATTTTAAAATGTTTACATGAACACTAAATTTTTAAAAACTATATCAGGAATTATCTCAGGTCAAAGGGCTTTAAAATATTAACTTTATTAAACAAGAAATAATTTTTTGAAAACATTCGTACCTTTGCAAAAGCTGCTGCAGTCATTTGAACTCGTCCCTCATCAGAAGCATATATTTTGAGGTCATGTCGGTAAGTGCTATGTAATCTAAGTAAACCACAACCAGGAAATCCTGCATAGTCACCTAAAAGCAGACATCCCCATTGCTTTGAATTTTATCCAATGATTTTTTTTATTTTTATAAACACAACTTAAAATAGTAAAGATAAAACTAGTAAATTTTGGTAATTAAACAGTTTTTAACCACTATCAATGCACTTCAGGAAGAGATTAAAAAAAATGATGAAAATACTTGGAAGAAATTACCTTGTCCTCCAGGATACATACACCTGAAAGCTCTTCCAAGTTCTTCAGCCTGGACCCTTCCTGCAGGCGTTAATTCTCCTCCCCATTTCAGAACCAAAAGTAAAGATGGTTCTTCTCTTCGACTGTCTGAAAATACCAAGAAATACATACATACATATATACATATTTTAAAAACTAGATTCAAATTGTTTTCACAGTCAAAGTCTTTCCTTCATGGATATCTAGACTTCAAGATCTATTACCTACCTACTGTATGCAATGGAATCCCTCCTGGAACGCAGAGGAGGACCTTTCTATAATCAATGATGGGACATTCTAGCAATAAGTTATTTGTAAAGTTCTAAGATCTGCTAGGAAGATTAAGAAAAAAGTCTGGAGCTGAAGTTTTTATATAGAACCTAACAGAACAAGGAAATATCCTTCAATCCTATGTTTCTGGGTTAGTTATACACAAAAAATTTTAATCCTCATAATGAAATGACCTCTTTGAAATAGTTATTTTTCTATAAAATGACAATAAAGTCTTATGACTGATGCTTTAACAAATATACAAAGAATATATACATCTAAGTAAATGCTACACATCAAAGCTATAATCACTTTGGGATACTATATACCTACTCCATCAGTGCTGACACTGTTCAAAACTTTCCATACGTGCTTCTAAGTTAGTTTATAAACCATACAAGGAAACAGGTTTGTTTTCTTTTAGTAGTATTATACAGCTTGGCAGCAAATGATCCCAAGCCATTTCTGTCAATCAAATGTTCAAAGACCAGAGATAACTTCCCCTTACACAGAACTTTGGGGTTCATAAAATGCTTTTCTCACAACAATCTGATGAAAAAAGTAGAATGTGTCTAACAATACGGACAACAGAAGTACTGTTAGACTATACATATTGTTTCCAAAGGAGAACACTCTTTTGGACCTCTAAGTTTTATGTATGCCGAAATATCTGTTGCAATATCTCATGCACCATCATGACCTGTGTGGCCCACGGCAACTACTGATGTTTCATCTTTTGTACTCCATTTCTTCCTTCCTTTGTTAAAATAGATCTATAATACCTCTGTTGGGGGAGAGAGCAGCATAGTTTCCATAGTTAATGGATAGAATTACAGGGAATTAGGAGTGGAGGTCTTGGTTCACAATCTACCAGAAATGTGTTGGAGGATAAATTCCTTTCAGCTCATAAATGAATGAGTGGCAAATAGGCCATTGTGTGTGTGTGTGTGTGTGTGTGTGTGTGTGTGTGTGTGTGTCTGTATAATATCACATAAGGCATATTCATATTTAAACTAGCATCCTTGTAGTTACTAATGTTGAGGTCAATCACAAGATACTGCTAATAATCAATGCTGATTAATCTTGTATATATATATATTTAGATAGTTTATATGTACAATCTTACATACACATAAAATTATGTGTATGTTATATGTATGTACATATAATTATACATACAATCTATATACACACATACATACATGCACACACACAACTATCCAACTTTCTAAAGGGTGACTAGGGGTATTCAGACCTGCGATTTCATTGATGCAAGGATCTCTTAGATATGGCAACTTGAACCTCCAATGAAGTTAGGGAACTTCTCTGTAACTTACAATGCTTACAGAATTGTAAGAGCACTAATAAATGAAGTGACTTGCCTACGGTCATAGTTAGTATGCATCAGAGACAAGACTCGAACCCAGGTGTTCCTGATTCCATGTCAAGCCTTTCAGCCACTATGACAAGCTGCCTTAACACAAAAATGCTACATATTAATAATGCCATACCTTCTTCCTCACTAGATGTTTTAGGACAACCATGAGGGAGATAAGTCAACTGGACCTTACGATTTATTCCAGAAAAATGACCATACCTGAAAAATAAAAACAGTAGATGTAGAATACAGCTGGAGAAAGTCTAAAACACATATATACAACTCTGATACAGCAAACGTTGTAAAAATTAAAAATGATCAATAATAATTGAATAACTGACACAATTGGTAGGACGTGGGCTTCAGCTATTGATCAAACACATAAAATTAATATCAAAAGAGCAAATAGGAAAACTGCTCAATAATAAATAATATTTATATATTTCAGTCCCAAATATCTCTCCTTCCCTTGTGTTTACAGCCTGTTGGCTGTATCAAAAATTAAAATTATACTAAATATTTTCTTTCTTTTCAGATATGGCTAATGTAAAAATTTCTTTTGCATGTGTAATGGGCTTCCTCCCCGTGCCTACCCCCGGTTTTCTCAAAGGATAAGGGAAAGAGAATAGAGAGGGAAAGAATTTAAAACTGAAAAATAAAACTGAATTAAAAATAAAATTATGCTAAAAACATCCAGGCTGAAATAATTACTATAAATATAAAAATATTTATTTATAAATATAAAAAAATCACTATACTAGCCTTTTAAAAAAAATTGTCATTGCCTTTATTTTTCCCAAAGTTAAAGAATTTTGAAAGTGAGATATCAAATGACTTTTTATGGGTTAATCCAGGGTGTGTGAGCCTGCTTTTTTAAACAAATTGTGATAACTGTGTTTCAGTATAATTTGGTTCCTTTTTTTTTTAATCCTGTACATTTTATTTTAGGCACTGAAAAAATTAGTCTGAGAAGGAATCTTCGCCAGACTACCAAAGAGGTCCATGACACTCAACTCCTCTTTATTCACTAAATTTAGTAACTCTGTTCTGGCTTCACTCTCTTCTCTACTGTCTTCTGTGTTAGATTATTTCAATCATGCTCTGTCCTTCAAACAGGAACTTTCATCTCTTTAATTTTTTGCTTTTTCCATTCCATTCACCTTTAACCCTACCACTATCCTCTCCAAACAACTACTCAAGTAGCTGAACTAAAGAAAGTCATGAAACCAGGTTGCTTGGGGCCACTACAATTTATATTCACTAACTGGGTCCTCACTGCTACAAGATATTTTTGTAGTAATCTCTTACTGAAATTTTATTATATTCTCTATACATTTATTAGATTAAAGGTTTCTTAGAAAAAGGTTTATGCATTTCTTTTTTTGTATTCCCACAACCTTGAATAGTACTGTGCATGTGATAGTGACTTTAAAAAATATTTGCCAGGTAAGATAAGAGCAGAAGGAAAATATAAAGCTAGACTTCTGGCCATGGTGGCTGAAGACAATGTTAAGCCTACATACTTAAGCAAAACCCTAAAGTTCACATAAGACCAAATAAGGATCAAGAAATTGAGATTTTCAGTGACTTCTCTTATCCTACATTTGTACAAAAAGTCAGCCAGAAATCTGAGGGCAATAACAAAGTGAGACCTGGTCAGCAATCCTGTATGACAAGAAGGAACAGTGACCAGCACTCAGACTGGGGCACCGCAGGCCCCAAGATTTGCAGGTCATTAATCCTCTGTAGTCTGAAGAATCAGTGCTCTGAAGCTCGAAGATCTAAGAGGGCTGAATCCTGGGAGGTGGAAGGGACCCAGGTCTAGACAAAGCAGGGCCTACCCACTCACCCAAAAACACAAGAAGAAGATATCTGATTCAAGCTGGAGAGACGAATAAAACAAAGTAAATACTGACCAGAATGAAGATTACTGAATTTCAGAAATTCCCTACAACAGATGGAAAATAACCACAATAACTACAAGTAGAGACTCAAAGAAAAAAATGGATTTTCCACAAGGACGACATGAATATGCAAAAGAATGAAGTAAAAGACAAAATGAAATGAAATCTCCGAGGAAAGATTTGGAAAGAGGGTAAATGATTTAGGAGAGAAAGTGGTAAACCTTACCAAGGTAACCAATTCTTTAAAAACTAGAATAAATCGAATAAAAATTAATGATTCTATTAGACAGCAAAAAATAGTAGAAAACAATCTAACAATTGAAAAAAAAAATGTAAAATACGTGGTATGGAAAGTCCCCAAAAACAAGTTGAGGAGAGATAACGTAAGAATCAAAGGGCTTCCTGAAAATATTAATTTTTTAAAAGTTTACACAATGTACTTCCAGAAATCATAAATTTCTGAAAACTGCTCAGATCTATTAGAACCAGAGTACATGATAGAGACAGAAAGTATCCACAGGCTACTTCCTGAAAGTAACCCTTAAAATAAAAAATCGAAATCCAGAGTTCTTATGAGAAACAAAAAATACCTAAAACATCCAGAAAGAAGCAGTTCAAGAACCAAGGGAGCACAGTCTGAATGATATAATACTTTGCAACTTCTACTAAAAAAACAGTGATCTTGAAAAACAATTTTACAAAAAGCAAGAGATAAAAAAAGGAATGCAGCCAAAAATATCTTTTCCTGCAAAGCTAAGTATAATCCTACAGGAGGGAGAAAAGAGCCTAAGTGAAAAGGGGGAACTCAAAGCATTTCTGAGAAAAAGACTAGCTAGATCTGAGTAGGAAATATGAAACATAATTATAAGATCCAAACAAGCCCACAAAAGTAGATTTATTTGAGCAATCAGAAGGAGCTGTATGACACTGTAGTGCATACATTCCAATGGGAAAAAAGAAACAAATGTTTTTTCAGAACCTTAATATCTTCAAAGGGAATTCTGGGAGTTAACAGAAATACACAAATTTCAACAGGAAAATAAGCCAAGGATAGTTATACCCAGGAAAACACCGCCCCACCCCCCACTCCCAAGAACTAGAATCTAACGGGGTGCTTTAAATTGTTTCCATGATAACCAAGGAATGTTTGAACAAATTGTAGGATAAATGTAATAGAATGTTACTGTGCTATAAGACGTGACGAAAGATACAATTTCAGAGAATCCTGGGCAGCATGAACTGATGCAGAGTGAAATAAGCAAAATTAGGTGATATAAGGACATTAGTCAATGCAATGTAAAGAAACAACTTTGAAAGACTTAAGAACTCTGACCAATGCAACGACCAACCAAAGGCTCTCCAAAGGATCTATGATGAAGCACATTATTACGTACCTCCTGGAAAAAAAAGAGATAGGCACAAGACACTTTGTTTTGCTTTACTATTACTTGTTGTAAGAATTTTTTATTTTTCATCTTTGTTTCTCTCCATTTTTAAATGGGAAGGAAGAAGATGGCAATAATGATGCCAAAAAAGGCCACTGTAACATTTCTTTAAAATGCACAGAACACAGAAGTTCAGAAGTAAGCAAAGATAAACAAGACAGTTCTAAAAGTAAAATGTAGAATTTATTATGTACTTGAAAAAAGAATGAAATGGAAAACTGATGTTTTCACATAGAATTCTTCTCTATTTTGTTATATGAACACTCATGGTTATTTTTTTTGGTATTTAAATTCAAAACTTAAAAAAAAAAACAACTTGAAGTCATCAGTGATGGGCAAATATCTTTGAACATAATAGCAACCATGGGAAAAGGAGGAGGGTTTCAATATGTAGAACTTATAATGAAAAAGCATTCTAAAGTGGAGATTTAATGAATGATTTTGTGCTTTATTTTAGCTAAGAAAAGTCTTCCCAAAAACTATATTGGATTGATCAGGATAAAACAACAAATGCATGGTGTAAAGAATGCTGAAGTTGGAGTCAGAAGCACTGGGTTTGAATCCAGGCTCTGTCACTGACTACCAGAGCAACCTTGAACAAGTAACTTCTCCTCTGTGGTTCTCAGGTTCTTTATTAGTAAAATGATGAGTTTGAACTAGCTGACCTTTCAAAGTCCGCTCTAGCTCTACATCTATGATTCTGTGAACTTAACAGTCATATTCTTTATTACATAAGAGAAAGCTCACACTTGAGTTCCTCTCTCAGTTTTTTATGTAAATTGGGAATGCTATTGAAGAAGTATTTCTATTTCAACACACCAACATTTTTTCAACAGGAAAATAATTTTCTCATTATATATAGACACACACACACAGAAGGAGACAAAAAGACAAAAGGATAAGGTTGAAAAAGATTCTCTGAAATGCCTAGGGACTACTAAAACATTTATAGGCTAATTCTAAAGATACTCACATCTCCAATACAGTTTTTAATTGTTCAAGTTTTGCTTTACTTTCTTCAATTTCAGAATCATTATTTTGTCCCAGTTCTATTAAAAGTTGTCGAGCAATATCTAACACTTCCTACAAAATAAATTAAATCATATAAATATTCATTCATGTAACAACTGTTATACAAATTATAAGACCAGAAAAATAGGTCAAATAAACTTGCCTGTAATTGTTTTGGCTTTTTCAATTTTAATTTCCCAGTTTTATATCCATTATAGTTTTCAAAAAGATCAAAAAATCTTTTAAGAGAAGACAAAGAATATTATTAGTTGAACAACGAAAAAGTCTATTTTCATTAGATAAAATGTATGCCCCCTTTAATGCTCACCAAGCTAGTATTCAGGAAATCATAGAAGACACAAACAATCCCCACACAGTCTCCAACATGAGGTTGTTACAGAAAAAAAGACTGTGTAAGCAATTCCACTTGAATGCTCATGTTTTCATATTTTATTACTTGCCAGCACTAGAAGAACAAATTGTAGAAACTTCTACAACATCTGCTTATACTATTTTGCAGAACACTGAAGATAATAAGGAAAAGAAGGAGTAAGGTCAATAGAACTCTGAGAACAAAAGATGAAACTAGGTAGAGATTATTCTTAATCACTTGGGAATATTTTCCATTTTTTTCAGATAATGGTAAAGATAAAAAAGTTTTAAATGGAGTTTTTAATATAAATTACAGAGAATTTATAGGAACAGAAAAATCAGCCAACACAGCAAACTAAATAAAAGCTAAATGTCAGTTACTCTCTTAAAGAGCCTTGAGTACGGCAAATTATTTATCACTCACTTTTGGTGTCTCACTTCCATTTTCATTTTCTGCTTTGGTGTCCTATCTCCATGACGTATAACTGCTATAACACACCTAAGTTCCATCCTGAAACAGAAAAATATGTGCTAAGTTTCATGAATCAAAATTTACACTGCAAATTTTAGGTTTAAACATATCATATAAATGTATTAACAACTATCAAATGTTAAAGTGAGAGATAAGTCCCAACAAATCTGAAAAATATTTCTTAACAATGGAAAATGAGACATTAAGCTATACAGGAGTACTTCTGCACTTCTCCCAGGGAAGCGATTTCTCAAGAAGATGCTCTTGACAATTGACTTGTGTTTCAAAGCTAAAAAAACTTAGGATACAAGAAGGTCCAGGATCGCAATGAAATCTCTTAAATAGCAGAAGAATATAATGAAGCTAAAAATGTATGAAGATTAAAAAAAGTTGTACTTGAGAGCTTGCAATTTTACCGAGTAGCAATACAAAATATTTATATGTTTAACAGTCAAAGGGAAAAGTTTTCCAAATAGTATATACCAAATTTTAAAAAGTCATATTCATCCTATTATGTACTGGAACTGCTGTTATTCTAGTCTGAGAATCCCTATATTCCTAACACTAGTATCTCAAGACACTCATGCCCAATATACTCTACTACAACAACAACAAAATATAAACCTGTAGTCGAGGTGTCTGATTTGTTCTAAGCCTCTACCTACCACCTGTCCTTTGCCATAAAACTACAGGAACAGCAACTCATCAACTATGCATTTACCAGTATTTTAGATTTTAGCAATAACAGTTGTTGTTATATATATACATATGTGTGTGTGTATGAACTATATTATGTAAAATATATTTTCTATATACATATATAAACTATAATAGTTCAACAATAATTTATATAGTGCTTAGAGGTTCAAAAAGAGGCCTTTATATACATAATCTTACTTGAACATCAACTAAGTGCTCAGATTATCATTCCCATTTTAAAGATAAGAATGAGGCACAGAAGTTAAGTCTACTTGTCCCTGGTCAGCCAGCTAGTGTGATGTGTCAAAGTTCAGATTTTTAAACAAGGTCTTCTTGACTTCAAATCCAAGTACTCTATCCTCTGTGACACACTGTCATGAAACTACAGAATTCTGAATCTCTACATTTAAAAAAACTCAAAGGGAAATTACTATTTTTAATTTTGAAAACTTTATTTTCTTTGTAACAATTCAAACTAATAGTGGAAAAAAAAATAAACTTACATAGTTCCAGATGTTGTTGGTACAATTGGGATATCTTCAGCTTCTAATGGTATTGACCAGGGGATCTGAAATTGTGGAGCAAGCTCTCGCATTATAATGTTGCTTAAAAAAAAAAGACAAAATGAAACAATATATTTATATCTCAAAATCGGACCTAGAACAGTATAAAAATGTCAAGATTCTAAAGATGCTTATCAAACCACCATTTACAAATAGTCTTTAAAATCTGAGAAACTGGCTCCCCAAAATCTTGTTCCTTACATACATAGTTTAAACTAATTTAGTTTAAAATGTCTACTGGACACCCAGTTTGAGATTTCTGAAAGGCGGCTGGAGATGTGAGATCAGACAAAAACACTGCATCTGAACAACCAGGAACTGATACTATAAGTACTTCTATACTTATACTATATAGTAACTTGTACTATACACACATCTCATAAGTTGTGAGTTTGTGGGACAGGGCTGGAGGGAAGGGAGGGAATGAATGCCTTTTTCATCTCTGCATCTGATATTGCCCATGCTTACTGATTTAAAAAATAAATGTTTATAAAATCAACAGATATTTAATTAGGATTATTTGATTCTTTATTATGACTTAGTTTATAAATCACTGGTACTTATTCTAAGTGTTAAAAAATGCTACCAGTTCACTGTCAACTCATAAAAGCTATTCCAAATTTTGCAATGCTGCTGGTTTCCTTCTTAGTCAAAATGACATCTGAATGTATTAAAAGACTGAAAAAACTAACTCTGGGCAGTTTAAAAGTGTACCACATATTTTTAGCACTTGCAAGTACTTTAAAATTTTATAAAATTTCATATAAAATTATATACATTTTGTATAAAATTTTATAAATACTCTAACCTTTTATGACAAGATTCAATAGCCTGAATCAAAGATGCACTTCTTAACTAATTTTATCTATTGTTATTAAACATATTTAACTTACAAATGAGAAGCAGCATGAATTAGCAGAAGAGTCAGGAAGAAAGGATTCAAGTTCTAGCTCTGGAACCCATCGCCTATGTAACTATGGGTGAGTCATAACCTCTCAGTTATCCAGGTAACTTTCTAGGACTCCAAGTTGTTTCTCTGCCTCAGTGAGAGGAAATTCCCCATTAACTAATCAATTCAACAAGCATTTATAAGATGCCTAATATTTTCCTTTCAGGCATTACTCTGAGTGTCTTTGTTGTATCATTCACTTTGGAATTGGTTGTGAGACACAGGAGATACTGGCAAAGGAATGACCAACATGGTGCGCCTACATCAAAGAGGGCACTGTGCTGTCTGAGTGAAAAATGACTGTAGTAGCTCCAAAGAAATATGAGAAGCACAAATTTAGAGACAACTCCTCTTCAAATGTTCCTATGGACTATTTGTGCCTGACCTGTGCTACGGCCTTCCAGGCTCAGATTAGTCTAAACAGCCACAGCCATACACACTTTACCTTGTAAGTCCAACATAGTGGTGTCATTCTGGTCCTTTTGGAGCACAAGTGACAACAACCAATAAAAACCAACCATGCTGAGTGTTAGGGACATAAACATGAAAATGAAACATCTATCTTCAAGTAGCCTACTCTACTGGGGGGTGAGGGGCCCTGTGGGGGAGAATGGAGAACAACATAAACATGGAAAAGAAAATATACTCAGTCACTTTTAAGGGGAGGACCCTGGCAACTGGAAGGATTGGGTCAGGCTTCATATAGGAGTTGGCATTTGAGGTCCTGAAGGAAGGCAGAGATTCCGTGGAGCAGAAGGGAAAATGGCACTTCCATTTCAGAACCAGAAAGGTTAAGACTACTTATCAAAATCATCTACATAGAGATAATAACTGAACTTATGGAAGCTCACTAAATGAAATCATTAAGTGAGAAAATATAGACAGAAAGGGGAAGATCCAGGGGAAATTTTTGGAAGACACTGACAGTTAGTGAGGATTACAT
This sequence comes from Notamacropus eugenii, assembly GCF_028372415.1. Taxonomy (NCBI): domain Eukaryota; kingdom Metazoa; phylum Chordata; class Mammalia; order Diprotodontia; family Macropodidae; genus Notamacropus; species Notamacropus eugenii. Next base: position 360,638,434 of record NC_092874.1, read on the forward strand.
GTATCTAAAAAGAGTCAGTGAAGGAAACTGAGGAATGGCTAAGATAATCAAGAGAGAATAATATCACAAAAAAGCAGAGAGAGAGAGTGAGAGAGAGCAAGCGCACCCAGGAGGAAAAAATGGTCAACAATGTCAAATGCTGTGGAAAGGGATCAATACAGTTGTCAATTAAGAGAGAGACTAGCTCACTAAATGAGGAGGTCAGAAGCCAGATTTCAGTTTAGAAGACTGAGAAGACTAGAATATCGACAGTTTTTTCAAGGAGTTTAATTGAGAAAGAAAAAAAGGCAGCAGCCAGTCTAGATGAGAAGTGATGAACACTTCAATGAAGCTGATAAACACAAGCAGAAATAGGGGACAAGAGAAAAAGATACAGAGCTAGAATCAACAAAACATGGCCACTGATTAAATGACTTAGAAGGGGAAGGGAAAAACAGTTATTATTGTAAGGTGGTTAAACTGGGCTTAGCAGGACCAACATCCATGCAGTAGGCTAGGCTAGGATTTTTTTTTTTTTCCCGACTAAAAGGCAAGGAAACTGTCCCTGAGAATCCTTTGGTCCATAAGGTTCTAGCCCTGGTGAGGCTTCCTTACTGCCTAAGGGCATGGAACAGAATGACCTATAAGAAGTCAGTGATCTTTAGAGTTGGCTCCAGGCCCAAGAGAATCACCACACCCTGAGCAGCTGAGAAGACAGCTCCCTCTACAGAGAAGAGAGAAGGGGAGGCTGTGCATACCTGAATCAAGTATGATTAAGTAAATCTTTTAAGTAAGAAATGTCCTCTGGGGCAGGTAGGTGGCCTGGAGTCAGAAGACTCCTCTTGAGTTCAAATCCTGCCTTAGACAATTACTAGCTGTGTGACCATGGGAAGGTCACCTTAACCCTGCTTGCTTCAGTTTCCTCATCCGTAAAAGTATTTGGAGAAAGAAATGGCAAACCACTCCTATATCTTCACCAAGAAAACCCCAAGTGGGGTCATGAAGAGTTGGACACAACTGAAAAACAACTAAAAAAGGACAAATGTTCCCTGAATCTCTAAGTCTCAAATCTGAACTACCATATTAAGTCAAGGCAGGCCTGGCCTACAGCAAATGGGTAACAGGAAAGATGATAGTTCCTAATACAGAAATAGAAGGAACTGGGTAGAGGTAAGGAAGGGTTGGGGGAAAAGATAAAAATTGTTTTGGATAAGTTGAGTTTAAGATACCTAATTAGATGTCTAATACACAGTCAGTAATAGACTAGAGTGGTATTCCGGGGAGAGACAAAAGCTGGATATGAAAATTTTCAAGTCATTTGAGTAGACCATAGCTGTAGACCATGGAAGCTGATGAGATTATTAAGAAAACTGAGAAGTGAGTCCAGAACAAGCTAAGGTAAGCTTTAGCTGCTTTAAAAGAATTATAGTTTAGCAGAACAAAGAGTAGATAGTCTCTCTGTATACTTACATATAAGTCGCAAAATGTGAATGATCTTGCAAAGGAGACTGAGAAGTATCAGTCAAATAAGTAGAAAACACCAAGCAGGAGCAGTGACATGAAAACTGAGAGAAGAATAAGCCACCAGTAGAAAGGAGAAGTCAACAATGTCAAATGCTTTAATGAAGTCATGAATGGGAAAAAAAAAAACAACACTGGATTTAACAAAACACAGGTAACTGGTAACCTGGAAGAAGACAGTTTTAGTTGAGTTTTAAGGACAGAAGCAAGACTGCACAGTGTTCTTTACACAGTACATACTTCATTTTATTTGACTGAATTAAAAATTTTAGAGAACCAAAATAAAATGAAATACACTTCATATTAAATCTATACTGTATAAGTGAAATTTCATTATTAAAGGAGCCCTTTCATATCTTGCAATATCTGAGAGTAACTATTATGAAGATCAATTATAATTGTACAGCATGCCAAAAGTCATTCTTCTGATTTGAGTTTTCTAGTTATTAGCTAATTGAGTAAATGGTAGTCTACTGTAACAGTTATATTTAAGGGGGGAAGGGATGAATGAAAATACAACACATTCTTACCCAAGTATTTTTGCACAGTCATCATAATATTTCATAGAATTCTTCACAAAACTGAAGCCATTGACATCACAGACATAGGATTGTCCATTGGCACGTAACAAATCAAAGCCACAAACCGTTTGCTATTAAAATTAAATTTAAAACTCTGAGCTCAAATGTTACAATTCTAATCATAAACAGAAACATTTTCATTAGTAGTAGATTCTTACCTTCATTTCTATAAGTTCAAAGTCTTGTGATAAACATAACAAGTAATGAATACCCAAATATATTTCACAAAATTATTTACTTGCCATTTCAAGGGGAAAAATATTTATCTGTAATTGAGGACAGCTAAAGCAGTATTATTTATCCATCATCGATTTTTATTCTGACAATCCTTGCACACTAATGGACGTAGAACAATGAACCTTAAAGCTTAGTCCACAAAACAAAGCTAATTAGGAAATATTTTAAAATTTTTAGTGAAAAATATTTTTAATGGACATACTGATTAATAGAGATCTTTTTGACCAAAACCAAAAGGAGAAAGCTTTTAATTATTATATATAAAGAAGAAATTTCCAAAGTAATAAATCTCAGGATGAGCAGCATTTTACTGAACCTTAAAGTTGGAAGAGGCTTCAGAAGCCACCAGAACCCACTACCTTCTAATCATTTCATTCCCCTTTTGGATAGAATTGAATTGCTAGCATGTTTTCTTACACTATGCTGCAGAGTGATCTCCTTGCATTTTCTAGCTTACTAGGGACAAGCAGAACAAATCTAATTCTTGTTCCATATGATAGCCCCTTAAAATACTTGAAGGTGGCCAATCATTTGCCTTCCAGTTCATCCCAGGGCATCTTTTCTCTAGACTAAATATTCTCAATTCCTTACATGAAATGATCTCCAGGCCTTTCACTGCCTGCTGCTCAATGGCATAAAGAGTTATTGAATTTTAAAATTATGAGGGAATTCAGTGGCCATCTAGTCTAAACCACAGAAGAAAAAGACGACCCAATAAGGGGTCCGTGTAGCTTTTGCTTTCAGACCTCCAGGGAGGAGGTATCACAACCTCCTGAGGTCGCCTGTTCAACTTTTTAGAAAGTTCTAATTGTTAGGACATGGTTTTTTTCCCCCTGACATCTACCATAACTCTGCCTCCTTACAAACTCAACCCATCGCCCATAGTTCCATCCTTTGAGGTCAAGTAGAATTATAGTCTCTCTTTTAGGTGACAGCTCTTAAAATACTTGAAGGCAGCTACCACACTGCCTTCAAGTCTGCTCTTAAGCTAAATGCCTCGGAATCTTCATATGGCCCTTCAGAGTTCCACCCAAAGGATGTGATCCTACGTCATTATCATCTCTGGGGAACTGGAGTAGACAGAAAAGCATGAGCTCATTCTGAGGGGAGGAATTTCTTGCTCTTCTACATTATAAGATCAAATTTTATCCAAGTTTGGCACACTTTTAGTTAAAGCTTCTTTTGTAATCTTAAGAATACAGATATACTTATATAAAGCTACTATAATATGTCCTCAGCATAACAAATGCAAAATTGTTGATGAAATGGCAGAATGAAAAATTTCATCTCCTTAAAATTAAGAAAACTATTTGATTAATAGCAAATAGAAATTTTAGCCCAAATCCTACCTGAAGCATCATATGTATTGAGTAAGAAGGGTCCAAGTTAATAAGGTTTCAGTGAAGAAGAGAAAGAAGAGATGTGGGAACTGATAATATTACAAGAACTTTGGAAATATTGACAGGCATATTACTAATGGGTGAAGCATACATTTTTTGATTTACATTACATGTACAACTCCAAATACCCATCCCAATTCAAATATGCTATTACAAAATATTTATGAACTGAGATTCTACATGTTTTTAAATGTTTCACTTCATTTTACCTTAAATGCAAGACAGACTTTCCAAGCAATTAACTTCTCTCTAGCATTGAGGATAACAGGATATCTGACTTCCTTTCCTTCACTATCCCGTTCTACTTTCCCATCAAGTGCAGGGGATTTCCGCGCTTCAGCATGTGCATAATCTGGACCTACTGTGTATACCTTTAGAAAATATTAGGAACAAGTCAAAGGATAACAAACATGGAAACAATCCATAGCAAAAACTAGCACAGAACTAGCTCCCTACACAACAGACATGTTTCTGAAAAATTACATTTATCATAAATGCACCAGCGAAGCTTAGCTATTTCAAGTAAAATCAGAAGTCAAGTTAACTTAAAAAAACGTGAAGCAAGGCACCCCTTATTTATATACCTAGGCTTCTTAAATAAAACATACAAATGGCTAAATATAAGTATTAAAGGACAAGACTGCAGATTTTCTCACTTTTCCCTTCTTCTATTTCTACTTCTGATAGGCTAGTCTTTGGGGAAAAAAGGGGGAAACTAACTTTCACATTTTCCTTCCTCTCTCCACTCCACCCATGGCTATCCAGCCAAGTGGGGAACATCCCTAGACCCCTATTCAATACCCTTACACCAAACCTAGAGGGTCCTTTGCTGTTTTTTATATACTAAATTCTCTACTCTAGTTCATATGGAAAACGTAGACAGAATCAGTGGAAACCTGGGTTTCACATCCTGCCACTAATATTAACTACCCATGTGACTATGCACAAATCTTTTAACCTTTCTGAGCCTCAGTTATCTCACATGCAAAAAAGAGATCATAGGATTACAAAATTTCAAAGATGGAAGGTACAGCATTCCTACCTAATGATGTGCTTCCCCAACATGTACAAACATGCTCATGTCTTTTTTTATTTTTTTATTACATTATTTTATTTGTTTTCAGTGTTCTATAATCACTTCCATATATCTTAGATTTTTTTCCCCTCCCTTCCCCACATACCCCCCTTCCCTTCCCCCTTGTTCCCTGAGATGGCATACAATCTTATATAGGTTCTACACATACGTTCCTATTAAACATGCTCATTTTTTAAAAACGTGCTCATCCTTAAAACAAACAAACCAAAAAAACTCTCTTAATATGACCATGTCTGATAGCTAATATCTTACTTACTTTTCCTTCCTTTGTGGTTAAACTCCTTGAGAAAGCTGCCTATATACCTAATACCCTAAATCCTCTACAATTTGGTTTCCAAACTCATCATTCAACTGAAATTGCTGTCTTCAAGGTTACAAGGGTTTCTTAGTGCACTTAAGGGGTCTTAATTAAGGGGCTATAATTAAGAGGCCTCAATGGCCTCTTCTTGATTTTCATTCTTCCTGACCTCTCTGAAACATTTAATACTAGAGATCAAGAAAATCCTCCTTCCTCTTTAGGTTTTTATGGTACTTCTCTCTCCTGGTTCTCCACCTACCCATTTGACTTTTTTTTCTCAGTCTCCTTTGCTCAGTCTTCATTCAGATCATGCCCACTTACTGTGGGTGTCCTTTAGGGGTCTGTCCTAGGCCTTCTCTTCTCCCTCTATATTGTCTTGGTTATCTCATAAGTTCCCTTCAGTTCAATTTTCAACTGTGTTGATGACTGCCAGCTTTATGTATCATGTCTTAGTCTTCTGAGCTCCAGTCTTAAACCATCCATTGCCTCTTGGCCATCTTGAGCTGGATGTCTCATAGACATCTCAAATTGAACATGTCCAAAACAGAATTCTCTCCCCAGGTCTAGAATGCTTTTCCTCCTTACCTCTATTTCCTGGTTTCCCTTAAGAATTAGCTCAAATCCCACCTTCTGAAGACAGCCTTTCCCTGATCCTAATACTATAGAAGAGGGTTTCTTAAACTTTTTCCATTCATGACTCTTTCAGTGGGTCACAACCCACAGTTTAAGAAGTGCTGCATGTGGACATATACTTAAAGTGTAGTTATGGGATTCCCTACTTGAAAACATGGATGCATTTTCTTCACAGAAACACTGCTATAACATGTTGATTATATTTGGTCCATTAGTAGAGTACTATAACACATCAGTTACAGGCCAAGTTTTTGTAGGTTACACTGATAAACTAACCACCATATAATAACACTGTTTCTTGGAAGAAGTTCTAAAGAATTTGGCTAAAAAAAATAAAACATTTCAGTATATTTTCTGTTCATAATTTAGTTTCTGTGTATAACAAACCTTAACTTGTCTTATGCAAAAATGTATTTTCATATAAAAAGTGAACAATCTCTATATGAAAACTCCTTTCTATAAAAGACTGTCAGAGTACTATTTGCTTTAAAAAAAGGAATTCTTTGATTTAAAAACAATCATTTAACAAACATTTAATATGATGTAATTTAACTTCAGTTTGTAAAACTAATTAAGTGAAATTAAGGATTCTTTTAATGCTAGAGCTACTATATGTAAATATGCTTGTATTATGCAAAAGAACAACTATGCAGGCTTTTATCATTTGACAATTTTTAAAATGTCCTAATAATGCTACCCATCTGAGAGAGCAGTACAAAATTCAAGGCACAAAATAAGATATACATTTTTGAACATGGCAGATATGTGAATTCGTTTTGCTTCAGTTGTCTATTTGTTACAAGCAGTGTGTATACTGCAGTGTGTGAATATTTTCTACTCCGAGGGAGCAAAAAGGATAGTTATAGGGTTGCCAAAAAAAGAAAGAAAAAGTCATTAAAGCATTTTTTTAAAAACATGTGCAGAAAAAAACAGATATGCAGAACAACTTTGAAAGTACCATGTTGAATTTATAATATACTTTAAAAACATGTTGGACATAATAGAAATTTCTATTTTCACATACAATCCTCTTTTTCTGCTCTGCTTTGTATATGAAAATTTTTTTTGTGTTCAATTAAATTCAGAATTTTTAGAAAAAGCTAGAACACTGAAAAATGTACTTTGTAAACACATCTGATCCTCAAGCAACAAGTTAGTTTTATGTGCCCAAATGTTTATATTAATGATATTTCCCGTACTGGTTAATTCCTAAAACACTTAGATCAAGGTACAGTACTACCCCATCTTTCTATCAGTCAGTCTTACCTTGACATCAGTGCCATCTGTAGGCATGAACTCCTCATAAATGTATGAGCCTGTTTTTCTCACGCAGCTTTCTGGGGAGTAAACACTACTTCTGCTTCCAATCTAAAACAAAAATTTTCTATCAAATACACAAACTTCTGGAAGAGTGCTTTCCATTTTTTTCTAACTCAACAGTCTTTCTTTTTCTTTTTACCGTTCTTTAAAGTTTTTTTCAATTATCAGGATTGGTAGTTAAGACTATTAAGCTTTGATAAATGTAAACATTATTCAGATTTTATCAGGGTAATTTGTTAAGATATCAATTTTATGAGTTTCTCACAGAACATTTATAGCTATTTTATTTTGTAATTTTATTATACAGTATAGAATTATAGTAGGCCACTAAAAAAATACATAATAGTATGTACCTAAACTCCAAAAATATTTGTTAACTAGGATAGCAGAGTCTTACCTTCCTAAAGAGCCTTTGGCTTCCACCTCCAGCAGATGTTGGATAATAAATGTAAACATTGTGATCCTCAGCACTGAGGGGTTTTTCTACAAATGGCTTTTGGAAAACTTCTCCGTTTACTTCTACTTGATCCTCCCCTTCAATTAGATTGCATTCTGTAACACCAATGACAAAAAAAGGATACTTTACATTTTAGTAAAATACTTTCATACACACAATCTCATTTAATCTTCTGAACCATTCTGGGAGGTCAAGTAGTCTATGATCATCACTTTACAGATGACGAAATTGATATTCAAAGAAATCATGTGGCTTGTGTAAGGTCAAAAAGGAAAGTGATATAATTGAGAAAGGATTAAAACCAACAAAAGTCCAAACACAGTGCTCCTTCTGCTACACCATGCTACTTATTAATAAGGTAACACACATGTATGTGCTCACAAAAAAAAAAAAAAAAAACTTACCTGTATAGATTCCACAGCACTGGAATTGTTTTGTTTTTTTTTTTTTGAAAAAATTTCAGATTAACATAGTAATAAAATATTGAATTACTACGCTTAATTTTAAAAGGTCATAAGCAAAATGCCAGGTTACATACATATTAGAGAACATGATAAATTTAAAATAGAGTAACCACTAGTAGCCTAGAAAAGAAGCAGCTATTGGTCTGTCTGTTTCAGTTAAAAAAATTTTTGCATGCAGAAATGTACACCAACTTTATGATGTAATATTCCCATCAGAAATCTTTCTGGCTGGTGTATCTCACTAAAGAGAAATCAGGAGAAACAATTGCAGTGAAATAGCTTGGTACTTCAGCACCCTACTGTGACCTTTTTTCTTCTTTTGTCCAAATAAAAAATTACTCTAAATGAAAGTGCAAATAATCTCAGGAAATGACTATACTTTGACACATACAAGGGACTGCTAATCTCAGATATCACATGAAACAGTAATATTTTTAAATTAGTTAGAAAAATAAACACGAAGCTCCCGTGCCCTCCAACAAGCCTATCATTAAGAGGCTAAGAGGTATTATGAGTCCTCTAAGTGACTGAAACAATGCAGAGCTTTAAAAAATCCTAAGTACAACAAAGTATCTCAAAATAAAGATGTAAGAAAGCTTTAATTGCAATTAACAGACTATACAACTTCTAACTGAATCCTTTTACTATATGACTTCTGGCCCCCTTCCCCCTTTCCCCCACTCTTCTCTGTGTATATTTCTGTTTTATACCAAATAACAGATTAAAGTCCCAAGAAATTGCAAAAACACTCAGTTAAGTTTAATTTGAAATACTGCAATTGGCTTTCATCCTCAAGATTGAAACCAGCTCCACTTAAGTCATCAAGTCATCAAATAATAAAAATGAATATATTCAAGGAAAAAAAATCTGAAACTAATCCCAATGGAATGTGACAATCCAATGTATGCCATAGCATAATTCTTATCTAATCAGGCATTAATTGGAGGCATGTGTATGTCATTGCTAATTCTGTAATAGCATAGGTTGTTGTATCAATACTGATTTAAGATTTTAAAAGGAGATTCAAATAACATTTGGAGCTTAATTAGTGGAATGAAATACATGGAATTTTTAATGAAGGATAAGCGCAAGTGTAAGTAAGTGGCAAAATACCCTTTAAGGGAACCACAAGTCTGTTAGTAAGTAGAGTACTTGGGTAAATCTTTACCCTGTCAAGTGGAAGAGAAAATAGTTGTGATTACAGTGACAGACATTGCTCTTTGGGGGAATTATGTGCTTAGCAGAAGAACTAGGGCATTCTGGAGTGTTCCTTCCCTAGGACAGGACTAACTGTTGCTACCCCTTATGACCAACTGAAAGTCTACCTTGATCATCATCCAGTGACTTCCTTGAGGACCACAATATCTTCAGATTTGCTCTGGGCATGGAACTGGGAAATTAAGCAGAGTTACTGACTTCTGCTCTAAATAAATTCCCCCCACATCAAGCAACTATTTGAGACTAGTAGGAAGATTGGTTTGAATGGCTGAATTCTCCTGCAACCACATCAACTGATGCAGCATGGAGGGTGTTAGGGGACAATTTGCTCATGACAAAGTTCTCTTACCTTGGGGATTATTTGGATCTCGGTTTAAAATTGCATAACGAGGAAGTAGAATACCTTCAGCTTGAAGAATACTATAAACTTCTCTCCTAAGGAAAAAGGGAAAAATACTTTAATAAGCTCAACAGTGTTAATAATAACCACCTTTGTTTGATGGAGAAATCATCAGTAAACCATCTTTTTGTGAGATTTTGATAAGTATGCACCATGAATAATATCACTGCTAGTTTGGAGAGAGTACTGTTAAGTTTTAATACCTTAAAAACTTAAGGAAGTAAAAAAGCAGAGCAGGGTGCTAGTAAAATGACAAGAGCATCAAAGTAGGATTTCAGTCAGTCAACTAGTTCAAATTTTTTATCTTATGTTGAAGATAAATATAATTTAATAATTTTTAAAATACAGGTATCTTTATTATTAAAGTTTTAACATAGTGGGAAAAATCACAGAACTACAGTTAGGTTCATTTACAAAGTAAGAGAATTAGAGACAGAAGGAATCTTTGCTGCTGCTGAGTCATTTCTGTCATGTCCAACCCTTCTTGAACCTATTTGGGGTTTTACTGGCAGAGATACTAAAGTGGTTTGCTATTTCCTTCTCCAGCTCATTTTACAGATGAGGAACTGAGGAAAACAGGTAAATTACTTTCCCAGGGTCACACAGACATTAAATGTATGAGGCCAGATTTAAACTTGGGTATTCTCAACTCCAGGGCTGATACTTTATCTCTTGTACTACCCAGCTGCCTTCTAAGGAGGGATTTTAGAGATCATTTAGTCCAATCCCCTTATTTTGGAAACTGTACAATGGGCACAGTAACTTATTTAAGGTCATATTAAGTAGTACTAGAAATGCAATTAGAACCTAGTACCTTTGACTGCAGAAGCAATATAGTCCCCTTCAGAAAGAACCTCAGAAACCATATAGTCTGTTCTTATTTAGCAAATGAGGAAACTAAGGTCCCCTGTTTCTATTATGGAGATCACACGATCTCTCTCTCTCTCTCTCTCTCTCTCTCTCTCTCTCTCTCTCTATCTCTGTATCTGAACTGCTGGGGAGAATCCAAGACTGACCACCACAGAAATAGAAGCTCCAACTCACAAGTAGACCTCAAAGAACATCAAATTCCACCCTGACCTGGAGCCTAAATCACCTTGTACAGGATTTCTGGGATTGTCACCAAGACTCTGCTTTGATGCTCAAACACATTCTCAGCTCCCTCAGTGGTCTCTTACCTCTGCTGGGAGTGCTTCATGAAGCACTTCATCAACAATAAAGGCCTCCCAAAGCTTTCCTTTAGAGGTTTCAGAACTTGCCCGCTATACTTTCCATGAGTGGCTCTGCTTGGTTTCAGTTCCATTAACATCATGCCCCCCACACTGGATCACCCTTAATGGCTCTCTCCACTTTTCAGCTTTATTTTGTATACTATCTTCCCACATTAGATTGTAAGCACCTTGAGGGGAGGGACTTTTTCTTTTTTCTGTGAACCTAAGGCTTACCACAGTGCTGAGTACATAGTAGACCCTTAATAAATGTTTACAGAAATGAATTGTATGAAGATCACTTGTGACATGGAACTCATTATCTACAATACAGTCTATTCTACTTTCTGATAGCTCCAATCCTTAAGAATTTTTTCCCGATAATGAGAGGCTGAATTTGCCTCTATATGTACACTGTTTCTAATCCAATGTTCTACTTCTATCCTTTGGGGATAAGTAGAAAAAAACAGTTCAGGTGTCCTCTGAGTCTTACTTTCTCCAAACTAAGAGTTCCCTAATTTCTTAAATGAATCACACGGACTCCAGTTCCCTCTTCAACTTTTAAAATAAGGAATGGCTCTCAGAAAAAAAGAGGGACAGAAGGATACAATGGGAAATGTGGGTGACAAAAAACAAAAGGATACCAACAAAAACTTATTTTTAAAAAAAGGAAAGTGATCTTATTATTAAAAATCGTACCAAAAAAAAATTCTACCACTGGAAAAAAAATCAATTCTGGTATTATTCAGAGCAGTGGCTAAGGGGTAAATTCTTAACCAAAGACATAGAGGCAACCACAAATGATAAAACAGATTATTTTAAAAACATGAAACTGAAAGGATTTTGAATGAATAAAATTAATGTAACTGACATAAGAGGTTATTTGGGAAAAAATTTGTGGTCATATATCTATGATAAGGCACTGACATCCAATTACGTGTCAAACCAAAAGAAATATATTCTATGCAATAGGTAAGTGGTCAAAAGATAAGAACAAGCAGGTCTCAAAAGAGCAATGGAAACCATTTATACCCACACAAAAGAGTGCAGCAAACAGTTAATAATGAGAAATAAAAATTAGAACAACTCTGTGTTTCTTCTTACAGCAAAGTGGCAAAGATGATAAAAGATGGAAACAGCCAATGCTGGAGGGGCTGGAGCATGACAGAGGTGCACTAACGTATTCATGGTGAAGCTGTGAACTACTTCAATCATTCTGGAAATTATGGAATTATCTGGAATTATGCAAAGTGACTACCGTGTTCATATCCTTTGCCCCTGAAATTCCATATACACCAAGGAAATCAATGATAAAAAGGAAGACTCCAATATACGTTAAATGTTTACAGAAGCATCTTCCATACACTCACCTACATCCCAGAATTATTACATTGTGAGGACCAATGAAATGACATAATAATTGTAAGCTCTTAGAAACCTCTCTGGCACATGGCAAGTGCTACTTAACAGTTATTGTTAGCCAGCTATCACTGATGATAAATATAACAAATATACAGAAGAACAGGAAGGCTGAGATGTAGATGAACCTCTCTGCAAAATGAAGCAAAACCAAGAAAATGCGAAGGTAATGCATATTCTAGAAGGGGAATGCAAAGGCAAAGGACATTAAAAAAGAAACGGAATGCAGTGAAATACTTGCTGATACCAAAGAAGAGAGATACGAGAAGGTAGCCCCACCGTATGCTAAAGAGGGGACTATAGATGTGGAAGACTTTTCTGACATGTTGATAAATTAGAAAGGTCTTCCCCTGCTCTTTTCCTAAGGGAAGAAAACATAAAAACAATCCTCCATGACCATTTTGAAAATCACCATGCTTACTCTAGTCCTAAAACATCTCTGCTCTTTAGCAGGATTTCCCAAATATAAGCAATGAATCAATGAGTTGTTCCAGGAGTGCTTATCATACAATTTTTTTTTCCAGTTGGTGACCAAATCACTCAGAGCATATATGCTCTTATTACTGCTTCACTTATTTTTGGATTCAAATCCCTCAATTATTTACATCTTATCATTTCCAGTCTAAACATCATTCTCCAAAGTAAAGGAAAAAGTAAAATAGTGAATAATACTTAAATTAATAATTCCACTTTCCCTAATGGGGAATGAAATCATTAATAGCACTCACAGGGTTCAAATGAAATAATGTCTGTAAAGTGCTTAGCACAGTGCCTGGCACATAGCAGAAATTTAATAAATCAATATCAATCAATAAATACTTATTAAGACCCTATCATGTGCCAGGCACTGTACTAAGCACTGGGAATACAAAAAGAAACAAAAGACCAAGCAAAAAGCCTGCCCTCAAGGACCTTAAGATCTAATGGGGAAGGAAACATGCAAACAAATACATACCATGCAAGCTATATGTAGGATAAACAGGAAAAAACAAAAGAGGGAAAACACTAGAATTAAGAGGCACTTGGGAAATATTCCTGTAGAACATGCAATTTTAGTTGGAACTTAAAGAAGAATAAACAGTCAGACTGAAGGAGGATATGGAGAATAGTCAGAGAAAATATAGGAGCTCTAGGGTCTTGTTCAAGGAACAGCTAGGAGGCCAATGTTGCTAGACTGAAGAACACATATTAAGGGAGTGAGGTATAAGAAGACTGGGAAGGTAGGAGAGGTCTAGGTCATAAAGGGCTTTGAAAGGCATACACAGCATTTTGCATTTGTTCCGGGAGGCAGTAGGAAGAACTCGGAGTGGGCAGAACGTGTATGTGGGCGGAGGTGGGGGTGAGGGTATGTGACATGATCAGATGTGTACTTTACAAAAATCACTTTAGTGGCTGAACAGAAACTGGACTGGAGTAGAAACTGAGAAATTTTAGGCAGGCAAAACTACCACAGGCTGTTGGAATAACCAAGGCACAGACAGGCCTATACGAGAAGGGTAGCAGTGTCAGAGCACACCTGAGAGATGTTGCAAAGGTGAAAATCAACAGGTCTTGGCAACATATTGGATACGGGGAGTGAGAGATAGTGAGGAATCCAGGATGACTCCCAGATTGTGAACCTGAGGGACTAGCAGGAAAGCACTGCCCTCTACAGGGGCAGGGAAGGTAGGAGGGAGAGAGGGTTTAGAGGGAGAGATAATGAGTTCTGCTTCACATAGATTGAGTTTGAGATGTCCGAAAGGCAATTGCAGATGTTAGACTGGAGGTCAATAGAGAGAACTGGGCAGAAAACATAGATTTGAGAATCAGCATAAGGATAGTCATTAAGTCTACAGAAGCTGATGAGAACACCCAAGTGAAGTAATGTAAAGGGAGAAAAAGGCCTGGGACGGAACCCAGAGGGACATCTATGCTTAGAGGGTATGGTCTGGAAGAGGATCCAGTAAAGGAGACAGAAGGAAAGCTCCTTCCTCTTCCTCCAGATAGGGAAGAGAAAAACCAGGAGAAAAGTACTGTCCTAAAAACCTAGAGAGGAGAAAATATAAAAGAGGAGGGAGTGATCCACTGTGTTAAAAGCTGCAGAGAAGTCAAGAATGAGGGCTGAGAAAAGGCAACTGGAGCTGACTATGAAGAGATTATTAGTAACTTTGGAGATATCCGTTTCAGTGGAATAAGGTAGAAAGCTAGACTGTAAGAGGTTAAGAGAGGGAGAAGAGAGAAAGGAGGAGCAGCTATTATAGATAGCTATTTCAAGGAGTTTAGCTACAAAGCGCAGAAAAGAAACTGGATGACAGCTATCAGGGATAGAAGGATCAAGTGAGATTTTTAAGGATAGGGGAAACATGAGCATATTTGTAGGCAGCAGAAAATGAACCAGTAGAGATGAAGAGATTGACAATAACTGAAAGAGTGGAAATGACAGAGGGAGAAAACTGCTGGAGATGGAATGCAGCAGAGAGGTTAGCTTTGGTAAGTAAGCCTGCTCCATCCTGTGAAACAGGGGCGAAGGAGAACACAGTGGCAGAAGGCACTTGAGTGATAGATGAGGAAGAGGGAGAGAGAGGGAGTCGCAGCAAATAGCCTGAATGTCTTCTGTAAAAGAGAAGCCTGAAGAGGGATGAACAGGTTTGGAAGAATGGCCATGCAGAGTAGGATAAGGAGTTGCTAAGGGAAATAGAGCAGGATTACACAGCAGCAGTGAGGGCCTAACTGAAGAAGTTTGTAGAAGACCTAGCCATAAGGGCTGCATGATTTTCTCTACTTCTATTGAGCAGCATCTGTGTAGAAGTGAACTAAGGCTTAGGCTTCACTGAGCATAATCAGTCAAAGGATAAAGGTACTAAGGACTCGAGAGAGAAGGACAGTGGAGAGCTGAACTGGCTCACTAAGGAGAAAAGATGAGGGAAGAAAAGAGAGTGGTTAGTGCTGGAGGAATAGCCGGGGAGAGAACTGAGGGCTCAAGGGATTGCAGGTCACAGTGCAGATGAAGAATAAGGGCATGGAAAGGAAGGCAGAGGGAGAAGTGAAAAGTCTCTCAGAAGAGAATTTCAGAACTTGTGAACATGGAACATTTGTATGTGATGGCAAGATCAGGAATGACCATCTTTATGCTTAGGCGCAGCAGAGAAGTAGCTCATAGGTGGTGAGTAGGTTGAGGAAGTGAGAAGTTAGGATATGTGAGGGTGGTCCCCTGGTATGAGGGCAGGAATAGGAAATTGTAAGGCAGGTGTATGTGTACATGTACATGTACGTGTACGTGTGTGTGTGTGTGTGTGTATGTGTGTATGTGTGTGTGTGTGTGTGTGTGTGTGTGTGTGTGTGTGTGTGTGTGTGTGTGTGTAGAGGATTGGGGGAAGACAGGAGGGGAGGTCTGTAGACAATAACTACCGCCATTTTTATTGGGAAGTACAGATAAATAGAATGTACTTCAAAGGAAAAGAAGTTACTTAGTGAAGGAGAAAGAAGAAATGGCAAAGTTATTTCAATTCCCTTTCTTGGCTGTTATCATGGGAAAGCCAGATTTTGGTGAGAGCCAGTAGGTGGAAGGAATGATGAAAGGAAATCTGTCACCTATGGAATCAACATTCCAGACAGCACACTGGAAGGGCATGCCTAGCTGGGGTAGGAGGGTTAATGGGGATGGGAATGAGGAATTGGGTGGTAGGGGTTGTGGAATAGGATTTGGATAATGATTTACATGAGTTCAGAATTACTGAAATGTAAAGGGTATGACCAGGTGTGAGAATATTCATGCGTGTCAAAGGACAGGTATAGCTGGAAATGGGAGGCCTCAAGTCAACAGAAAGGTTGTTCTTCTTGGCATACCCTAGTGGGGAGACTGGGAGATGGAAGATGTCTTGTTCTGGTACAGGTGGAAGATGCCTAACCTGGCTCCTAACAGCTTTTCTACAGGAGCCATGCTGTGCTCAGGAGGAGATGGAAGTGTCAGGATGCTAGTGCACATAAGGTCTTCCCACCTGAGGAGGCTGGCCACAAAGCAGCAGGAGGAAGTGGAGATAATGAGTTCTATTTCAGATATATTGAGTCTGACTCCTAGGAGTCATTCTTCAAGGGACACACGAGGCCCCAGCTCACTTCCCTTTCCTCCTTCCCTCGCTATTTCCAAAGTTTCACTTCCTGTTCCCACCATACATAAAAGCAGTCTTCACTTGTTCCTGTTATTTTTTACAAGCCTTTTCTATTCATCCATGTTCCTATTCTGCACCACCAACTGCCATTCTGAATTCAAGGTTCCAACTGCATCTTAAACTCAATATGCTGAAAATAGAACTCATTATCCCTGTCCCTACTGACCCCACTCCCCAACTATCTTTTTCAGGAACATCTGCAACCTTAGCTTCACCCTGGACTACCTGTTCTCACTCACACTACATACCCAATCTGTTGAAAAATCTTGCCATTTCTTCCTATAAATCATTTTTCTTATATATCCCCTCATCTCAATATGGTTACCACTCTAAGTCAGACTTACACCACCTCTTACCTGGACTACTACAATAGCCTCTTAAATGGTGTCCCTGCCTCAAGTCTCTCCTCACTCTTAATGTATTCTTTGCATAGCAGTCAAACTGATTTTAATAAATTACATGTCTGAACATGCCATTCCCCCTATTGAAATCCAGTGCCTTCCTATCATCTTTAAGATCAAATAAAAACTCCTCTGGCATCTTTGCAATCTGTTCCCACCCAACCCTCCTAGCCTTATTACACATGCACTCTGTAGTGCTGGCAAGCTGTTTCTTTTGCTGTTTCTCACACAAGGCACAGCAGCTTCCATCTCCACGCTTCCGTGCTGGCTGCTCCCCCTAGAAGGCATTCCCTTCTCTCTGCTTCTTGGGAATCTTCGGTCTCCTTTAAGACTCAGCTCAAGTAACACCATCTGCATAACACTCTTCCTGGACCTCATGGCTGGCAGTGGCTCCTTCTAACCTCTCCTCCCAGGTTTCTTCGTAAATGTCTTGTATATACCTATAGAAATATGCTATTGCCCATATTAGAATACGAGCTCAAGGGTACTTGTCTCTATAATTCTAATGTCTAGCACAGTTCCTGGCACATACTTGTAGATCCTCCTTACATTTTGGAATATTAGAAACTGCTTCTACCTCAGAAGATCTAGAATCTTTCTTCATGAGAACCGTATAGCTAATATAGCTTCAGCAGTTTAGCAGTCTTTTCCTTTCCTACTCCAATTCCTGATTTCCTATCATGTGCTACACACTTCTAAGGTTTTTACTTATTCCTTTTGTTCTTAAATTAAGCCAAGGTTTGACCTCAAACATCCCGTTTTCTATTGAGTTCTAACTCCAACTTTATTAGTGCTTATATTGCTACCAGCCACATGCCAAGGCTCTAAATCAGGCTTTCAAAACCCGCTTCTCTCTTTCGTCTCCTGCTGTCCACAGCAGTGCCTCTCATGAGCAAATTTTTGCAGAATAGTCCTGCTGAACTGTTTCTAAACTCCTAGTTATTCTCTCTACTTGTAAAACTACCCTCGTTGCTCCTAAATTTTTTCCATGTCCCAATGCGATTAGAATAACTATTCACTTAAACAAGAGTAAACTTTATCAGTACTTTTAATTGTACAAAGTTGATTTAATTGTATAATTTACCTGTCTTGGATACGATATTGCATATTCAAGTCATTGATCACAAATGGGTTCCTGAGTTTTGCATAGGCAACAGCTTTGTCCAGTGGAAATCCTAAGGTTTTTAAAGAACATGGCATTAATAAATAAAATTACTAAGAATATTAATATAAAATGCTATTTTAAAAAGATAAAAAGACATGAAACCTTATACATGATCCTTAAGTAAAGTCAGAAGCTATAAAGATCTTGACAGGCTAGAGCTTCAGGCTCAGTTAGCTTAAGTTGAAAGTCTTATACTTAAACAAATAAACATCCATTTCATTAGGAGAAGATGGGAGGGTCTTGGCTAGATCACAGATCTTCAAAAAATGTCTGGACATTTAAGAGGACTGTAAGTCTGAAATAAATGAGCAGTGAGACCTAAGAGCAAAAAAAAAGTTAATGTGAAATGGGGAGGAAATGAGAGGCAAAACTTCAAGGAACAGGGAGGCGATAGTTCCACTGTACTTTGCCCTTGTCAGACTTTATCCCAAGAACTTTGTTTATTTCTGAAAGCCACTGATTAGTATGGGCATTAATTAAACTGAAGAGTGTCCAGAGGGTAAAGGGTTTTGAGTAAGGATCAGCTGAAAGAATTGGACATATTTAGCCAGAAGAAAATATAACTTAGGAGGGTGTCATAATAGCTGTCTTCAAGTATTTGAAGGGCTGCCTTACAGAAGAGGGATAAGGCTTACTCTGTTTGCCTCTAGGGGTCAGAACCAGAAGCAATGGGTGGAGGCTGCAAATAGGAATATTTAGGCATAATGTCAGGAAAAACTTCCTCACAATGAGACCTGCCAAAGAAACCTTGAGAAGGGATGGGCACCCCTCACTAAGTATGCTGATGCACAGTCTATATGATCATCCATTGGACATGTTGCAATGGGGATGGATTCCTCTTATGTACAAGTTGGACTAGTTGGCCCAAGGTACTTTCCAACTCTGAAATTCTGGGATTTAATGGAATGAAGTTATTAAAGATGAACACTTTAAGTTATAGTGAAAGTTGGATTATATTTTTTTGTGTAGTTTCTAACTAAAGCTACACTTTTTAATCTAATTTTAATTTTAAAAGTTATTCACCTCAGAGATTCATCTCAATTTAAAACAACAATCTCAATGCGTACAGCAAGAAGTACACTGCCTTCAAAAACATCTTTAGAAACCATTGAGCATCTCAACACTTTTGCAATAGTTCTCTGGTCTGTATAAAAGAGATTATATTTTGTAATACACATGAAATAGTTCAGAACTGGTACAGCTGAAATCATAGGTCAATTAAAAAAAAACTTTGGGGAATTTCTCTGCAAGATATAATTTCAAATATAGAGGAAACTCAGATGTGGTTACTAGATCCACTCTATCTTTCAAACACATAAATCAGAGAGTGGGTTTTTGATTGACCTATCTTGAGAAGATATTATAATTTATAAAGTCTTATAGTATTAAAAGGCAGTTTAGGATCAAAGAATTGCCTTTTGTATTAAATATTTTCCAGAGCTGGAGAGTTGCAAATATCATCCTCTACCCTTTCCATATTCCCTGACTGGTTCTATCTGACAAATGGCCAATTTTAATATTTATATGTCCACTGTCTACAAAAGCTGACTAATAAATGGAATGTGGTCATTTAGAGAAACACTGGTTAAGGGGTCCCATACCCAGGTTTTATATACAAAGGTTACTTTTATAAAATGTACATGGTTAACTTAAGAAAAACAATCACAGGCAGAGTCCTGTGAGGTGGACAGAGGATATCTTATTCTCTGGCTTTAACAGATGAAAGGATGATATCATATCTTACAAAGTAAGTCTTAAAAGGTTTTGAATTAATCTATGAATCTACACATATGAATGGTTAGTGTACTCACTCTAGAAGTTACTTGGTATATGTTTTAGATTTACTTTCAGTATATGAGTTATTTGCTTCCAAAAGAATGTAAACTCCAGAAGGGCAGAGAATTTAATTTTTGTCTTTGTATCCCTAATGCCTAGTACAGTTTTTGTCACATAATTATGAGCACATAATACTGTGCTCAGTAAAATGTTGCCTTCAAAGTGTATGTATTCAAGTTGTAATAGAGAAGCTTTCAAGACTAGTGTAATGGATGAATGATACTGTCAGAAGAAGCCTGCAGTAAAGTGAGGGCTTTCAGGGAACTAAGTAGTAGTTTCATCACTGCTGCTCCTTCAAGGAAAGTAATACAGAACAGAAAAATGGTTTAAGAAGTGAATAAATGGCTAAGACAATAGGGTCTCAGAAGGTCGAACTGCCATTCAGATAGTCATTTAATCTGAGTTTCAGTTTCCACACCTATACATTAGGGGGGATCAGCCTTGAGGATCTACAAGGTTCCTTCCAATTTTAACCTATGCTTCTGTGATCTTAAAGTTAACGGAAAAATAATCTATTTTGTAGAAATCTGCTTTACGATCAACCTCTAATGAACATATTTTTAAGAACCTGCTGAGCATAAAAGAGAAATGTTGTCTGTCTTAGGAGTTAGTCTATCTCCAGCAGCAATACTGACTAATAATTTTTTGGGGGAACAATTTTATTTGTTCAGTTAGACTATTAGTATTCAAGATGAAAGTTTAAACCTTTACTCAATATTATTTCACACTCAAATCTTAAGAAAATACAGGTATTTTTAACAATATAAAAATTACCTTTAGAATGGAAAGAAATAAGACAATCGCATAGTGGCCAATTTTCTACTGGTTCATTCAAAATAACATCCTCTTCAAATATTACTACCGTGATGTATTTAAACAAGGAGACACGTTCGAGAATTTCCTTCATTGGTTTTGATTTGGACTTTTTTGCCATAGAACATATTCCAACCACAATCTGCCTTTCTGGTGGCTAAAAATTGATACAAAAAGAAATTAAAATCCCAGTTCACACTGAAAGACATTCCAAAGGAAAACATTTACCTATGAGATGCATTTTACAAAATCAATATTCTTGTCTTCACATAGGTGTTTCATAAATATAACTTGATGATTTTGCTTTAGTATGATATACTACATATTATATACTATACTAATGCATTAATATTAGGATAGTACATTTTTAAAAAGTTGCCACAGTCCTTAATACCTAAATTTCAGGTGTGTTCTGTGCTTTCAATAAGAAAAAATGTATAAATATCTTACAAATATTATTCCCACTAGTCTTGATAGAAAACTCATTTGCTAATGGTAACTAATTTTTCAGACTTTGTCAAATGATTTACTTTTTAGCTACACAAGTTGGACCAGATTCATGCCATAGGTTATTTTAGGAGGCTCATTTTCTAGTAGTTTCTTTGTGGCCATCAGAAATGAAGAGGTCCACTAAGGCAGTTGATGTATTCCCACTCTTTTCTACTTCCCGTTTTTCAGAGAGGAAAGGATAAACACTAGCATTAGAAAAGGAGATCAATTTTTTTTTAAGTTTATAGATCTTATTTTTTAAAATATCAGCGCTCTGAAAGTGAAATGCTTAATACAACACAGTAAGCAATAATTTGTGGTGGTTGTTTAGTCATTTCAGTCGTGTCCCACTCTTCATGACTCCTTTTTTTTAGGATCTTCTTAGCAAAGATACTGGAGTGGTTCGCCATTTCCTCCTTATTTTAAATAGCTCATTTTACAGATGAGGAAACAGGCAAACAGTGTTAAGTGCATAGCTAGTTAAGTGTCTGACATCCAACTGAAACTCAGGAAGGTAAGTCTTCCTGACTCCAG
Organism: Notamacropus eugenii; assembly: GCF_028372415.1. Classification (NCBI taxonomy): domain Eukaryota; kingdom Metazoa; phylum Chordata; class Mammalia; order Diprotodontia; family Macropodidae; genus Notamacropus; species Notamacropus eugenii. The sequence goes on from NC_092874.1 coordinate 360,660,051, forward strand.
GCCTGGCACTGTATTCACCCTACTACTCAGTTGCCTATTATTTACTGCTGGTAAATCTTAACAATTTGACTTGTCACTCTGTGGTCAATGGTGGTTTTGATAACTAAAGCAACTTTCCAAGATCACCATTTAGTACTATGCCCAGAGAAAAGAGATGTTATAGCAGGGAAGGACTCTCCTATGGTCATTATTACATTTTATATACTTTTCTTTAAAAAATGTCTCAAAATTAGATTTTTTTGTTCTGTTTTTGCAGTTCTATTTAAGTATATCCCTTGGTGGTGAAGCTGTGTTAAAAATATGACAATAAAAAATTAAATATAAATTGGCATCCTTATGCCAAAAAATAGAGAGATCAACAGGTTGTAGATATGCAATTTATGAAAGATAATTTAACAGAGATAGTTTGAGTACTTACAGAGATTTATTTCATTCTGAAAGTTTATGCTTTAAGTATTTTATTCTGAAAGTGGAAAACTAAAGATTGATCCAGAGTGTTTATTAACTGCTCTCTCTTTATGGAACATTCCATCCATCCCAACTCTATACTTTAGCACAGGCACTTCATACCAGACACCCTTCTTTCTCAACCCTCACATTTCTCCTTCCTCGTCTTTTCCTGTAAGGCTCAACTTAAGTACCACCTATAAGGCATTCAATGATTTTCCCCACCGTTACTGAATCTCTTCCTCTTATTACTGTGTATATATTTTATGTTGATTTGTCTATCTACCTGTTTTTGTAGAACAGGGGAAGCTCCTTGAAGGCACAGACTTTCACTTTTGCTTCTGTATTCCTAATATCTAACATAGTGCCTTGCACATACATGGTACATGCTTATTAAATGAATGTCTAATATATGCAGACATGCCAATTTAAAAGTTAGACAACTAGTTTCAATTTTTTTGGAATTTCTTAACCCTCCCTCTATTACAAAAACAAATAAAACTGGCTTTCTAATTCTAGAGTAAGGACAACAGGTTATTCATCACTAATTTAGGTGATTTACTGTTACTGAGAAAAACAAAAGCTTTATTTTAAAAACAAAATACTCAATCATTTCTCTCAACCTGGAAAGGTACAAAAGACAAATGTTGAGTTAAACTAGTATCTTTCTGTAATCCTTAATTAGATAGTAGTAAAGAGGTCAGAACAACAAGGCAAAATGGAAAGTTTTGATAACTTTCCAGGAAAAACATGATTCTACACCAGGTGTTTTTTTCTTTCTTCCCCCAAAATCCACAAAACTTACAGAATCATCTTCCTCTTCTTCCTCATCTGCATGTCCATAGAAGTGCTGAAAATCTCCAGGCTTGGCAGGATCTCCTAGATCATCTGTTTCTCCCTCTTCAGTCCCAACAAAAAATCTAGGGATGTTGTTTACTATTTCAGGGATAGACATGGTCAGAAAAACTAAATGATCTACATGTGAACAGTGGTTAAGTGAACAGTCTTAGGATGGTAGCACATTCTCCCAATAGCTGGGTGACACAACGATCCTTTGCAGCTTGTTTCTGCTTACTCAATCACTTGAAATTCTGATAAGAAAGTCAGCAGCCAAGTTGCTCGTCTGTTCCCAGATATCACGTCTTCATTGTTGACTCAATTTCAAAAATTCAAAATCATTAAGGTTTCCCTGAGTTGGAAGGGTTGTTCTTTTACCTAAGAAACAAGAATAGAAATAAAAGATTTATAATGTTTAGTTCCTGGAAAAGCTAGGACACTGACACTTATGTTAAACCAGATACAAGTGACATTTGTGAAATGAGCTCACTGCAAAGATTATAATTTTTTTTACTTTTATAAAAATAAGAAATGAGCATTTTCTCTATTAATAAATTGAAGTTTTACCTTTGATAGGGTAAATATACAAATTATACTTCCTTAATAGGAGGTGGTATAGTAAACAGAATGCTGGATCTAGAGTTAGAAAGACCTGAATTAAATTTGACCTTGGGCATTACTTGTGTGACCCTGAGCAAATTGCTTAACCTCTCTGCCTCAGTTTCTCTAATTGTAAAATGGGAAGAATAATAGCACCCACTTCATAGGGTTGCCCTGAAGATCATATGAGGTATCTGTAAAAGCATTTAGCCAGATAAATGTTTATTTCTTTCTCTCTTTCCCCCTCTAAATTTTGCAAAATCTCCTTGAATTCTTCCTATTCACTGTTTCTTACTATAATCTTTCATTGTTCATATACTATAATTAATGCAGCCAATCCCCAAATGATAGAAAACTTTTCCTTTTAGTTTTTTTGGTGAAATATATTTAACTAATGACTTAGGTCTTTACCTCATTGTCGCTTCCATAATATCTCCCTCTCTCTCAGTCAGAAATGAACCTTCCCTTATAAGAAATAATATAATTAAATATAGGAACAATGGCTAGTAGTATATGCAATGTTTTGCTCTCAGAGGGTTTTACCTCTCTTCTAAGAAGATAGGTATGTTTCATTATCTGTGGTCTGGTATTATTGGTTTGGCTTCTTTTAGCGATTTTTTTCACTTCTGTATCAATCTCATTTTAATTCAGTTCATGCAAATCTTCCCATGTTTTTCTAAATTCTTCATATTCCCCATTTCTTACTATACAATAATACTCTATTACATCTTTACAATCTAGATGTGGAGCAATTCCAGACAGGACCTGATGAAAACCATTCTCCTGGTAGTTTACATTCAATACTGAAATGAAATGAGACAATTGTATTTTGCCACTGAAACAGTCAAGGAAAGGAAATTTACTTAGCAAGAGGCAGGAGAAACAAGTTCACCCTGATATGATTCAGCAGAGGGAAGCTCCCTAGATGAGGTGCCCATCTTAGTCTCCCAGTTAAACATCAGATAGTACCTGTAGTTTTTCATGGCTATTTTACATTCAAGCAACTCATACCAATTAAGTCTCATGGGTGATTTCAATAATGTTTAACAAAAAACTAATTCAACTCACGTGGGCAGGAGTGGGAAAACTGTTTCTACCATAAGAGATAAAGGGGAGCTAGGAGGTCATCTAGTTCAACCTTTTCAATTTACATAAGGACTGAGGTCAAGAAAGAAAAAGAGACTTGACTAAGGTCACAAAGGTTATCAGTGGCAAAGGTGGGATTCAACACTATATTCTGACTCCAAAACAATCATTTGTCTACCATAGCACATTGCTGAATGCTAGATCTACCTGTAGTTCATTTGTATTGGCTCATTAAATTCAATGTTAGACCGTGTGGGTTATCATTACTTTCCTGGGGTCTTTCAATCTATGTTCTCAAAAAAGGTAGGGATCTTATACTTTAAGATGCTTCCAACTCCCAATACTCATGCTGCAAATTCCTTCATCTGTAGGTTAATGATACTAGTAAAAATTGTCTTAATGGCCTCTACATATTAAAAAGAAACATATAAAAGTAGCATGGTACAATGGAAAGAATAATGAACTTGGGAGTCATGAACCCAGATCCTGAGTTCATGACTTCCAAGACACACACACACACACACACACACACACACACACACACACACACTCACACGTATGTGTGCATCATACATAAATATGCACATATACACATATGAACATGATGTAACCTTTAATAGATTACTTTCCAGCATTCCTGCTGAGAAAATAGGATCTTTATAGAATCTACTGAAGTGAAAACAGTAGAAAAGAGAAATATAGAAAGATAAATAACTGGCAATTTAACAGAGCTAAAGGATGACCAATACTTACATTCTAAAAAAATACAAGAGATCTTTGCTTATTCAGTATTCCATTGTTTTGAAGGCTCACAAAGCAAAGAGATAAATTTGGGGCCTGGCTATGGTTTAATGCAGTTTTGTTTTAAGAGAGTAAAGATAAGGAAGGGGTGGGGGAAAGGAATACACACTAGGGAAGAAACAAACAAAAAAAAAAGTAGGGCAGTCTTACTAATCAAAATGAGATATAGCAGAAGTGTATGGAAACATGAAAATGGGTGCAAGGAAAAGAAGACATCTCCTCAAACTATCTGCCAAGACACAGAAATGTCTCTTTTTCTCAATTTTATTTCTTCCCCAATTATATATAAAAATAACTTTTGACATTTTTTTTTTTTAAATCTTGAGTTCCAGATTGCCTCCCTGAGACGGTAAAGAATTTGATACAGGCTACACATATCCAATCATGGAAAACATATTTCCATGCTAGTCATGCTGTGAAAGAAAATGCAAAAAAACCCAAAATAAAGTGAAAATTAGTGTGCTCTAATTTGCATTCAGACTCCATCAGTTCTTTCTCTGGAGGGGGACAGTATCCTTCACTGTGAGCACTTTGAAACTGTCTTCAATCACTGTCCTGTTGAGAATAGCTAAGCCATTCACAGTTGATCACAGTACAATATTGCACTGACATATTTTACTTGAACACAACAAAGTACTCTTTACAGAATCAAAGAAAGACCTGGAGAGATATTTGAAAGATATTAATTGCTCATGGGTGAGCTGGGCCAATACACTAAAAATGGCATTTCCAGATGCAGTACAATACTAAAAATTTCATAGGTTACTTTGTAGAACAAACACAAAAACAACTCAGCTACTCCCCTTTCATTTGTGGTAACAAAAGATATGGAATGTCAGGTAAAAATGAAAAGAAAAAAGTGGGAAAGAAGTGCAATAATCATTAAAACCATTGGCATTGATTTAAAAAAGATTAAAATTTTTTAAAAATTTATCAATAAAACAGGTTAGGTATAAAAGATCCAAAAGTAAATGAACACCTGAAAAATCTAATAATTCTAGTTACTGGAGAAAGAATATGAAAAAAATAATTATAAAATCTGCTGGAAATGATGACAAGCAGGAGGGCAGAAATTAAGGTTACACAAGGATCTCACACTATATAGTTCAAGAAAACCCAAATGGACACATATCCTAGATATTTACAAAGTTTGGGTTATTCCCAAATAGATAAGTGGTCAAAGGATATAATCAGGCAGTTTTCAAAAAAGTAAGCTAAGCTATCGATGAACTCTATACAAACTCTACTAAAAAAATGAAGTTAGTATTAGGAAGCCATTAACTTGGGAAAAAAATCTTGGTAGCAATTTACTTTGATAAAGGTTTGGTACAAATACTTTGGTACAAAGTTGTCATCAACTATATGAAAGAATATACTGAATCACTAGCAATAAGAGAATTTGAAATTAAACAGTTATAAGGTTCCATCTTATACTCACCTGACTGGCAAAGACGAAGAAAGATGGGGCTAGAGAGAAAGGCATATGAATAGGAGGCATCATAGCACAGCAGAAAGGCCCTGGGGTTAGAAGATTCAGGTTCATCTCTCCTCTGACACTTAGTACATTTACTGAGTGACCTTGCACAAGTCACCTAACATCCTTGGGCCTCAGTATCCTCATTTATTAAAAAAAAAAAAAAAAAGATTGTATTATATAGTCTAGGTCCCTTTCATGATCTACATCCATGATTTTCTGAAAGCAGTGCTGGTAGTTCAGAAGGAGATACAAAAAAGCAAGATTTTCTTACTACTGTATTATATTTAATACACATTTTAAAACAAATCACATAACAGTAGTCCCTGATTTCACATACAATCTCTTTTTTGTTCTCTGAATAGTGAAATCTGTGTTAGCTGATTTTTAATTTAAAAAAAATTAATAGAAGTTGAACAATCATATCTACGCGTTCTTTCAGTACCCAAGGATATTAACTTCCTCTAAGCGATTTTTGTTCTTTCATCGTTGGTCCACAAGTCATTCACTTTGGAAGAGAAAACAGAAGTAGACTAAGAATGAAATTACATCAGTTACCATCACCTCCTCCACCCTAGCTGGTTTCCTATCCTTTCTTTAGTCCTTCTCTTTTCTTCAATACAGCTTTAAAACCAGTTTTTCTAGTCCTTGGCTTTCCTTTCCACTCTGGATTCATCCTGAGCTTTAGCATTACTAAGAGTATTTTTAATAGTACTGCAACTTGTTTTCATATTCATTTTCCTTATCTTGCTTTCATCTTCCTTACAGAGTTTAAAAATATAAATTGGATGACAACTTCCCTGGGCACCCACAGAAACAACTCTGCTTTTTCCTCTTCAATAAAATTACCCTTCCTTTGAGTCTGCTCTCCCAAAACATAGGGGTATGAATCACTTTTCCTGGTTTTCATCTTTTCTACCACAAACTCAAAGTTGAGGGAGCACTGCTTTCCCCAAGGCTCCCAAATTTCAATCCCAGCAATCAGTTTTTCCTTACTAGCAAGAAATCAGATGCAGAATAATAGTTCCCCTATGTTTCTTCCTTCATCTTTGGAATGATGAAAATATCTCTAAGTCAAGTAAAAGCAAGAAAGTACTGGCTGTTTTTCGGGAAAGAAAGTGCTCCAGTATATTCTGGATAATGTAAGTCTCCCATTTTTACAATATCCTACATCCATGCCAGGCTTTGTCTCTAGAACTAATCTATTCCCCCTATTTTGGGGGGAAGTAGGATGTGTTTCAGATAGTCTACAAAATGTCCCTGTTACAACAATCGACTATTTCTACTTTCATTGACATTCACCCAAATGCTCTCCACAATACTTTCCCACAGGTTCTTGAACTGATTCTCATAATTATGCCTTAATAGAAAATACTGCCCCCTTTTAAGTTATTCTGTGTTTTTTGAATTAAGTATATCTATTCAGAGTCAAATTCCAGTCATGGGGCTAACCCTATCAATAGGGTTAGCTACCAATAGCTATGAAGTCAAATTAGCCTCTTTGCACTAGGACCTGACCAGTAGCTTGAGGCTTGCAGGGTAGTACCTTTGTGTATTGAAATTTAAAGTTATGGGCTTTCCTAGCTTGGATTCTGTCTCCTGTGAACATCTGGATGTTACAACTCTTTTTCTTCATGCATTACAGCTATACTCTAAGGTACCTTTCTTAGAATATATGCAGTTTTCTTTTCACTCCCATCATTTTCACTTATGAGTATGAAGTTTCTTTCACATTCTCTCCTGAACAAGTAAACTATCCTTGTTAAAATGGTCATTTATTTCACCCTGCTGAGGAATATGGCTAACTCCCTGCAACTAAATGTTCATTTGACTTAGATGGAAGGGAAAGCCAATGTTTGTCTAAACTTACCATTGCCCTCAAATATTTTATTCTGTACTTGGGTGAATGAAGCAGACACAATCCCAGGTCCATTCCCTCTAAGAGACTATAGTCTAAAATAAATAATTGATATAGTAAAATATTTCAAAGAGCATACAGAAACATACCATTATAGATATATAACATGCAGTTCTGAACTTATGCACATGTTGTGTTCCAAAAGTTGTTTCTAAGTTAGTCTTCTAGAATTCTGCATCCTTTTTTCATAGAAATAATAGCTTTTATCCCTTCCCTATGCATTTAAAAATTTATCTCATGTTGCGTTTCTAAGGCCAAAGTTTTTCCACTAACAAATAACAGTATTTTCCTGCTGATGTTCTAAAAAGAGTACCAGCAGCACCCTCAAAATAACAAACATTAACTCTGACTTGGGTTATCTCAAAACAACACAGCTGGTTTACTATCCAATATAATAATGACTTCATAGTGGGGCTCCCACATGGGTTAGGGAGATATTTTAAGATAGGGGGTCTTTTCAGCATCACCTTTATCATACCATGTGGGTGGCCTCCAATTCTTCCCAGGCATAATTTCTGCTATAAGAATAGTCATTTACAAGCCAAAATACAGTCAGCATAATTTGGTTGGTCACTCTCCTGGTTGTTCCTAGGGGGAAGGAGTTTACCCAACCCTTCACTCTGGTGTAACCTAGTTAGAAGATGTAGTGCAGTTCAGCAGAAAACAGGCTAGATTTAGAGTCCAAAAAACCAGGGCTCAGATCCTGAGGCTACAGTTTACTGTCTGATTTTGAGCAAGTCACTGGAATTCTCTGGGCCTTGGTTTCCTCGTCTATAAAGTAATGGCAACAGATTCTAAGGCTGCATCCAGCTCTAATTAATAAACTCTATGATAAAGCTGAGATATTCCCAGACTTCCTTGATTTTTTCCCATTTTGAAAAGAAGGCAGAAGAGCATAGTAGCTAGTGTTAAGCTTGGAGTCAGGAAAATTTAAACTTAATTCCACTTCAGATATTTAGTGGCTGTGAGATTCTGGGCAATTTACTTCTCTGATGCTCAGTTTCTTCTGTGTAAAAATAAGGATAATATCTTGTCTCACAGGGTTGTTGTGAGGATCAAATGATATATAGTCTTCTGCAAACCTTGAAGTGTTATATAAATACATTCTGCATGACTTCACATGTATAATTGATATTACTATCTGCCTTTTCAATGAAGGAAACTGGATTTCTTAAAAAATGAATGTTAAAAAATAATTTCTTAAAAATGTTATACTAACAACAGCTATACAATAACAAAGGCCTTATGCTTGAACTAGCTATAAAATTCCTTTAATTGTTTCAATGTCTAAATGTAATGTAACAATCATGCAAGCAAAGTATTTAAGTACTAAGTGGCAGATACTTAGCACAATGCAATTACCATATGAAACAGTCTTTGTCCTCAAAGAGCTAAATACTATGGGGAAAACAACAAATGGGCCTATAAGACAAATACAAAGTATAAGAAGGAAAAAGTATACATAAATTACCTTAAAGCAATAGGCAGGTGGAGGGAAGAGGGCATACTCAAGTAGGAAACAATATTTGAAGTGAGCTTTGAAAGAAGCTAGGGTTCCCACTTCTAAAAGACTTTCCACTTACTAAAAAAAAAATAAGTGGAGGCAAGAAAGACATTTGTTCTAAACATGGATGCCTGAACCAATGCATGGAAACATGATTCATAGTAGTCTTTGAGAAATATCAAATAGGACAGTTTGCCTAGAATACAGGATGCATAAAGGGGAATTTGTGTTTGGAAAGGGAGGTCAGAGTCAGATTATGAAGGTCATACAAACAAATGATCCTGCATTTTGTTCTAAGGATAATGGCACACAACTGAGATGGTTGAAGTCAGTTGTTTTTAAAATCATATATATTACATTTTCTATTCCAATCATTTGATTTTGTTCTAATATTTTTTGCTGTCTCATGGAGTCCATTCTAGTTTTCAGTGGGCCTATTTCTTGGGTAAAGCTTATTACTTTCTCTTCTAAGCTATTTATTCTTTTTTTTTTTTTACCCTTCAGAGCTTTTATTACATTAAAAAAAAAATCTCTTGATTCATTCCTTCTAGGCATTCATGGTGCCAGGACTTTTCAGGGTACATTTGCACTCTTACTGCCTCTGGACATGACGACTGCAAAGATACATATATCCCTGCTTTATCTCTGTCATACTGGGAAGTCACCTTATGCTACTGACAGCAAGTATGTTATCCTATTGCCTGAGGGAGTCTAGCTCACTTTTTGTTCAGTCCTAGGATAGAAGTCATTTACTATAGTTTCTCACTGAATTTCCTGATCATTTTTTGGTCTGGAGAAAATTTGAGTTCTGTTTGAGTAGGTGAGATCTGAGCAATTTGCCTTCCATTCAGGCTGCCATCTTGGAAGGAAATCCTATGGCCTCTTCTGACTAGAACCATTAAAGAATATAGTTATTTTTCAGTCCTACATGGTACTTCAACAAAAATATGCCATGTATTAAGGTGTAGAGTGTATTAACGTACAGAGAAATTTTAAATAAGTGTAAAAAAACCACAAATACTAAGTATAACATTTACAGAAATCATCATCATCACTTTAAGGAACCCAAAGACCTAAGGAGATTCATTACCGAAACAAGTCACAGAAAGAATAACTACATGAAAGACTAATAAACCTCCTTCAATTTCTCACACACAAGATGACCAAAGCAAAAGGAAAAAGCACATCAAAAGTCTGGAGCCATGCCACATGTAACCCATCTGGTATAACAACTGTGCCCAAGGATAAGGCAATCAAGAAATTCAGCATGTGTAAAATTATACAAGTCTCAACCTTTGGGACGTCTTTGACTGCTTATATTTACTGCCCAAACTGTATATAAAATGACATTACTGTGTTAACTACACAGTCTACAGAAAAGTGATGAGGAACCAGTCTGTGAGACAAGAAAAGATTAGACACTTCTGCTCCACTTTAGACTACCAAGTACTGTCCTCACGCCCCCTCCAAAGGCCAAAGAGCTGTATGTCCATCAGGACTCCTGAATCCCTCAGAGGTGGATAAAATGACCAGTCTACCTTAAAAAAAACAGACAATGACAACAAAGACACAAAGAGATAAAGTTTCTGGGATATAAATAAAATAGTCCTCAGAGGATAAATTATATTCTAAAAATATACATTAACAAAACACAAAAACTGAAGATTAATAAATTAAATTGCAATTTAAAAATTTGAAAGTCAACAAATTCAAAATAGCAGAAAAGATGAAAATTAAAAATCTGAGATAAATTGGAATCCCCAAAAGCTATAAAACGAATAAAATCAATAAACATTTAACCAACCTCATTAAAAAGAGAAATCCTAAATTAATCAGATTTAAAAATCCAAACAAGGTAAAATTGTAGAGAATAAAATCTCATCAGAATCTAATATAAACAGCTAAAGAAAAACTGAGAATTCAAAAGAAATAGATTATCTATAAAAATATAAACTATTCAAATTAAAAGAACCACTCAAAGTTATCTTAAATAACCCAGTGTCAGAAAAATAAAATCAATCTATAATTGTCAAAAATCAAAGTCTGCCTGGAGACAGAGTGGGCCAGGTTTAATATATATTTATCCTTGCCTTAGGTGGGCAGCTGGGGTATATTAGATGGTATATCCATCTATGTTATGTAAGCATTTTAAACTCTAAGGGTTCTTTCAGTAGAATGCAGAAAGGAAAACTTCCAATATTTTTCTCTTGCTTGATTTTTAGCACATTCTACGTTGTTCTCCTTTGACCACCTACTGAAATCACTAGAACTAAAACTCTAGTGGAAAGAGCAGGCAATTTGGCTTCCCTAAAGGTAGCATCAAATAAGAAATCAAATGGGAGCAGTTTTAATTACAATCTAAAGGATTTTATGTGCTACAAAGGACCTTAGTGATCATCTAGTTCAGAGTTTCCCAAACTTATTTGACCTACTGCTCCCTTAAAAAAATCATTCAGTGTTCCCCTGGAAATCTTTAACCCATTAAAAGTTTTTTTTAATTTGCATCATTTCAAAAATATATATTTTTTAAAAAAATGATGCATCTTAAATTTAATAATTTCTTGTAAATTTGGGGGTTTTTCTGCAATGAAATTTTGATGACACAACAATGAGTCATGTAACCATATAGTATCATATTATAAGCAAGTCATTACATGCACATATTCCTGCCAATGCATGCTGGTCTACATGCTTGCTTGACAGCACTTGCTTGTTAAGACCTCTGACCACTGAACATATGCTATAATTTGCATTTTGTGTGTTTATTTGAAAAATAAAGGTCTCGCTACAACTTTAACTGTTATACAATAGATGAAACATGTCTGAATGTTTTTTCAAAATTTTCTTCTCTTCTTTCCTTATGCTTCCACAGTCCCCTTATTTTTATTCAATACTCCCTAATTGCCCCCCTCATCATTGCACTCCCCCCCAAGGAGCAGTCACCCCCTTTGAGAACCACCGATCTAGTCCAACCCTCTCATTTTTATGTTGTACACTTTTTGTTCTAGAATTATTATTGTGCTTATTTTTTAAATTTTGTATTAACCTTTTCCAATTATAGTACATAATACGTATGGTACATAATATAATATACACTATGTAATACAACATAATGACAGTATATAACAGACTGCATTTTTAGATAGTTACAAAGCACTATATAATTTGATCTTCACAACAACCCCATAAGTTTCCTTATCTTCATTTTAAAGATGAAAACACTTAAGTGACTTTCTAAGTAGGTCAACAAGCACTCATTTAGTACCTCCTTTGATACTATGTACCTCCCAGATATTGTGATAAGCAACGGAGATACAAAGAAAGACAAGAGAGAGAGTCCCTGCTCTCAAGCTCACAAATCTAATAGGGGTGACAACATGAAAACAACTATGTACAAACAAGAGACAGATGTAGGAAATATAGAGATACAGGATATATACATGCCCACATAGCCAGTATCTCTCTATCTATATATCATTTATCTATATCTACATTACACATACAGAAGGGACTGGTTTGGGAAAGAAGAGGCAGGGAGACCCAGCAGCAGGCAGTGAAAGAGTCCAGGTGATGAGGATAACATACAGGTTGTGAGCCTGGGTCACTTAGAGGATCTAATATCATGCTTGACAAAAAAGGCAATTAAGAAACTGTTAGAGTAACTGTTACTGACAAGAGAGTAGTTTTGGTCAAATGAGGTTGGAAGCCATTCTGTAGAAAGCTCAGGAGAGAGTGAAAGTGGAGGCATCAATTCTGGACAGCTAAAATCAAGCTTAGCCATGAAGAGATATGGGATGATAGCTAGTAAGGATGGACAGATCAAGTGAGAGTTGAGAATGAGGGAGACATGGGTATGTTTTTAAGCAGTCAGTAGTCAGGGAAAGATTGAAGATAAGTAAGAGAAGGGGTAAGCTGCTGAAGAAACTGGGATGGGACAGAATCACTTGTGTTTGTAGACAGGGTTTGCCCCTGTGTGGTGTGGGACATTCAGTCAATCAGGGAAGATGTAAAAGGACTGTCTTGTTGCAGTAAGAGCCTATTTGAGGTTACGTTGTAACGAAGACAGCATGGACCTTCAGCCCAAGGTTACAACACAGATAAAGTTCAAATATTTACAACTGGAAGGGCCAATTAAAGATCAATTAGTCTAATTTCCTCATTTCATAGATGAAACTGAGATCCATTTACAAAGAACATAAAGCCCATCTGAAGGCAGCAATAATTCCTTTTTCTCCTCCAGGTAAATTTTGTAGCTACATCATTGTTTACTAATATGAATTGATTGTTGAGGCATTACTTCATTTCAAGAAAAACTTTTATGAAAATACTCCATGCCAAATGAGACTGGCAGACAGGGGAATCTAACAGAAATAAATAAGCAGAGCACAGAGCATAGATTTATAGCAAGAAGGTTATCTCAAAGGTCTATAGGGATTTTAGCACCAAAAAATTTCATGTCATTTTTTTTTGGGGGGGGTGGAGTGGTGGAGACTTGCTCTGGTTGGAGGTATGGGGGGGGGGGCACTCACCAAATTAACTGCAATAGTGATTAGCACAGAACCTTTTCCTTATTTGGTTTTTGCTTCCCCTTAGGCCGACAGAGACTCAGCACACTGATGCTGGACTTACTGAGGACACCCAGTTGGTTCAGCCTTACTGCAGTTCAGATTTCTTGAACTTAATAAACCAGCTCAATCATTTCCAGCATCAAGGACTATAGTTATGTATCAACACATCCAGCCTATTCATATTTTAAAAAGAAAAACTGCTCACTATCTATAACATTACTGGCATACAGTGTCAGTTAAAGACACTGCAAGAAGATAGAAGGAGTGGGAAAGAAAGAAGTTAAATAAGAAGGGGATTTTGATAACAAATAAGAGTTTAATAGAAGAGTAAAGGAAGAGTTACATGAGAGGGCTAGAGCTGAGGCAGATGAGGATGATGGTCCTAGGATGAGTAAAAGGGAAGGGAGTTTTCTTACAGGTAATAAGGGAGCCCCTGTTTCAAAAAGATTCAGAAAGGAAGAAGTTCAAGAAGGGGCTATCTGAGCACTTGTTTGAGATGACAGAGAAGGAATTACTGTTTGGATAAGCTAGACCAGATCAGTGGTCTTGAAAATGGGGTAAATAGGACCATTTAATCTGAAGATGAGTCCTATCCCACCTTTGCCTTAATAATCAACTGCTAGAGATGTCCCAAACACAATTCCTTCACTGCCCCGCCTTTACATGCTCTTCCTCAACTGTGCAGTCTCTTCTACACCAGTTGGCCAACTGGGGCAACTATAACCACAACCCTGAGCCCACTGCAGGTATGAAAATCTTCCTCTCCTTACACAAATTTAGCTCTCCCACATCACCTCAAAGTGTGTGTCCCTGGTTGGTTCTGTGATCTGGGGCAGAGACTGGTGAGTAAAAATGTATCCTCCATCTCAAATTTCCTTTTCAATGAAAAAATTTTCCAGTATTGAAATTCAACTACTTGGTAAGATACATTTATCAAATTAACTGAATAATTACAATTTTTTTATAAGTTATCCTATCTAGACAAGATATACTGAGAAATTTTTCAAATATAATGAAGCATATGCAACCATACTGTTCTCACTAAAAGTCTTTTTTTGTTTGTTTGTTTAGCAGAAATGGTTTTGGCTCCATTAACAAATGATATTATTTTAAAACATTTTTATGTTATCTTAATCTCATTGTTTTAACTTTTCAAATTTATCATTTTACAATGTATATAATACTGATATAGGAGCAAATATATCTAGTTTATATATAAATGAGGATGCTCAAAATTTTTTCTTTACTGATGAAGACTGTAATTTTAAAAAGTCTGGATACTACTCTGCTAGATAACCCCTAAAATGCCTCCCAAATGTGAAATTCCATGATTCTGGCACTTGATGTCCCCTAAACTAGGTATTACCAAACTTGGTAATCTCTATTTGGCCTACTACTCCTTTTTCAAAAAAAAAATAATTACTCAGTGCCCCTCTGGGGTTAGTTTAGGTTAATCCTTATTTTTACTCAAAGCCGCCATTGCACCCCAGGCTATTACCACTCCCCTCCACCATTCCTGGGCCCCCAGGGGGCAGTATTGCCCACTTTAGCAATAGGTAGTTGTCACTGAAGATTAAACATTTGTCGGGGTTTGCTAAAGTAGGGATTTATTCCTGTTTATCCAAATGACCTCCGAAGTTCCTTCTAATTTAGATTTCAGGTCTTGAATAATCAACTCACTTATCTCTACTGGTTGAAATCCTTAGGTTTAGTTCTGGTGCTGCTTCCTCAATAAAGCATTCCCAGATATATTCAGTTTTAAGCTATTTTTTTCCCTTCATGAATTTTTAATTCCTCTTTGTTTGGACTCCTACATATATCATAAAATGAATTATAATTATTTGCATATTTATCTTATCCCCTACCAAGGTTTAAGATTTATTCATTCAATAAATTTTCACTTAGCACCTACTATGTGTGAGGATGTGGGAATACACAGACCAAAAATGAAATAATCCCTGCCCTGACTGGGAGAAAAAATGAAATATAAAATATGTAAAGAAGATATGAAGTCCGGGGTAATGGTGGGGAAGTAGAGTACTAGCCACTGGGGAAATCAGAATAGGCCTCGAGAAGGTAGAACCTGAATAAATCTTGGAAGGAAGCCAGGAATTCCACAAGGCAAAGGTGAGACAGAACCATATTAGAAATATCAGAGGGAATTTGAGATTGAATGTTGTACATGGGGAAAAGTAGGAAGCTAGTCTGGCTTATAACTTGGTGCATGAAGTATAGTAATACATAATAAACCTGGAATGGTAGACTGGAGGAAGTCTGTAAAGTACTTTTAAAAATTAAATGGAAGAGTTCTTTTTTCATTCTATATAGAAGAGGAAGCCATGAGGGGAGTGACTGAATATCAATCTGATGGTCCTATGGAAGATAGAATGGAAAAGGAAGAATTTAAAAGATGGGAGATCAACTAGGAGATTACTATAACAATCCCTAAGTGCCTGAAACAGGGTGATAAAACAGAGTGGCATAAGAGGATAGATAAGAACTATATCCTGAAGGCAAAAATTGACAAGACTTGCCAACAGATCAAATTTGAGGGTTGAAGAAGGGTCAAAAGTGACTTTTAGATTTTTGAATTTGGATGATGTAATGGTAATTTAAGGTTAATGGTGGGCAAGGGGAAAGAGTTAAAGATCTTCCCCATCCATTAATAGCCTCAATACCTTTTGTTAATTTCTACTGAGGCACTAGGTGAGAGGGTCTTGCCCTCCTGCTCTGAAAAGTGTATAAATACTCTAAAGTGAAGTTGTACTTTGGAGCTTAGTTTTTGGAAGAAAGTTTGTGTGCCAGATGGGACTCTGGGAAGCCCCTGAGGAATTCCCTGGCTTTGAAAACTCAGATGTTAGTGCTTCTCTCTCTGGTAATTATGTATGTATGTAATGGTTAGATAGCTGGATCTGTTGATCTGTTAGACATTTGGAAGCCCTGTTTGTTGGTCTTTCTGTCTGTAATTTCTGCTTATAATTTCTGTTTGTATTTTCCCTTAAGTTCAAGGTGCTGACTTTCCCCCATGAACTAAGTGAATGATATATGTGCTTGATTAAAATAGATTGTTGACCCCTCAAAAATTTCTTTCCTTTTAGAAAAGCAGATCTAAGAATCTATATAGCAGGCCTTCCTGTTGCACATGACTGTAAGAACAGTGGTATCTTAACATGAATAGAAGAGTTAGGATGCAAGATTTGAAGAGAAGAAAATTTAAGTTATTTTATATATTTTGAGCTGGGATGGCTATGACATCTAGCCAGAAATATAAACAAGAAGTTGTGATGTGAGACTACAGTTTAGGAGAGAACCAATCTATCTGGCCATATTTGGGGTGGCAAGTTATTTTTGGAAAGTGATTTTTATATGAAGAGCTATCAAAAAAGTCCACATTTATAACACAAACTTACTCTAATTAGAATCAATCTGAGAAGGAAGGTAGGCCATTATTATAATAGTCTTCAATCAAGAATGAAGGGGAGCTACAAGGAGCTATGTTAAATCTGCTGGCTGGCCTGGGAAGCAGCATGATATACAGTAGAAAGAGAGCTGGACATAGAGTCAAAGAATTTGGGTTTAAATACAAGCTATTACTACCTATATGACCTTGAGTATGTCATTTAATCTCTCCGTAAAGTGGGGAAAGGATAATATATATTACCTCTGAGGTCCCTTCTATTCTAAATCATTAATGTTGACGATGAATGGCACTCCTCAACCAAGCATTTACAACTTGTGACTGCTCTCTAATTTTTTAACCCTGTCCTTTGCTCTACGCCAAAGCAGCATAATACCATATAAAGAACACTGGATTTGAAGTCAGAAGATCTGGGTTTGAAATCAGCTCTGCTACTTATTACCTATGCTACCTTGTGCTTAATCTCTTTGGGTCTCTCAGTTTCTCATTTGTAAAGACAGAGATTAGACTAAAATGACCTCTAAGGTCCCATATGGTCTATGACACTACCCAAAATACTTAAAACCTTGAGGAGTCTTGGTCTTCTGGATTCAATCACTCATTCCATAAGCATTTAACTACTCACTGTGTGAATGCATTGTGCTGAGTACCAGTTAAGAATCCTTTCTCCCCACCAAAAAAAAAAATTGTCCTTTCAGAATTCAGTGACCATACTTTCTAAATTAAAATTAAGGTATGTAATAACAAAGGCTTGTTATAATTTCTTTTATAATTACAATGGGACAGAATGTCTTGTCCTAGAAAATGCAGAATGTATTCTCTGAAACTACTACTACCACATCAATAACGCGGAGCTAGGATTATCTAATCTTAGTGAGAATTCTAATTACCCCTAGAGATTGCCCAAGCCAAGTAAAAGGGCAGGTATATTCCTGCTATATACTAAGTTAAAACTCTGAATGAATTTTCCCACAAAAACATTGTTATAAAAGTTGGTTAACTTCTACAGCTCTGCTACATGTTGCATTTAATAGGCTCCAGAGTCCAGTGAGAATACCTAATTTGCAACATTGTTTCCAGGGGAAAACACAGGAAAAATTCCCAGTAAAACAAATTCCCATTCCCAAACTTTTGCATAGACTGGATAAACTGAGAACTACCTCTATACAAGTTACTTGAGGACAAGGCCTTTTTCTTTGCTGTCTTTAAATCCCTAGCACCTAACATAGTGCCTGGTACAAAATAAGTGTTTAATAAATTGCTTATTGAATTGAGGTTTCTTGGCAACCATTCTTAAGAGTTGAAAAATCATTATTTCTTGCCCAATTCACATTTACTCTGATCATTTAGCTTCACTTTTCACTTTAGAGGTCCCCTCAAAATTTCTCTATATTGCATGTCTCTGATATTTGCTGCCACCACCTTAATTTAGGCCCTATCTCCCTCATTTGTTGCGTGAATTAATATCTACTCTGAAAAACTCTAGCAAATTTTAAAGTGCCATAGAAATTTAAGTTTATTACAAGTTTCTTAACTTTTTGTATGGATCTCTCTCTTCTCCTTTATGTAGTTTAGTCATTTTTTGGCCCTGACTCTTTGTGATCCCATTTGGGTTTTTTTTAGCAAAGATACTAGAGTGGTTTGCCATTTCCTTCCCCAGTTCATTTTACAGATGAGGAATGGAGGCAAACAGGGTAAGTGCCCAGGGTCATGTGAACAGTAGGTACCTGAAGCCAGATTTGAACTAACCCCAGCAACCCAGCTGCCCTTTCTCTTGTCCTATTCAACTACAAAATAATCCTGCCCCCAAACCTTCAACATCATCTCCCTACTACACAATTTCACTCCAAACCTATCTTTTTTTCATATTCATACACCACATTCAGGTTAAACTGTACTATTAGCTCTTAACCTAAAACTGACACCCAACCTTCCTGTTTCTGTGCTTTAGTATACACTGTCCCTCAATGGCAGGCATTTAGCACCAGTCCCTCCTCATCCCTGTCTTCCAGAATCCTAACCTCTTCCATGCAGCCTTCTCGAACACTCACCGGTAAAAGCATTATCTCCTGCCTAACATTTTCTTAGAGCTCTTGGTATTGTCACCATCTGAGCACATGCCATGCATACCCCACCTCACAGCAGAATATAAATTCCTTGAGGACAGAAACATACATTATCATTTAAAAAAAAAACTCTGTATCCTTAACTTTTAGCGGTGCCTTCTAACACTAGGACCCTAAAAATGTGCTGAACTTAATATAACCTATTACAATATTAATCTCAGAGGCTCTCTACATAATTTATGTCGGTGAGAATGAGCAAAATTACATTTATCTGAAGGTTCCGCTTTTATATTTTGTGCAGTAAAAAGTTGTTTAAATTTAGCAAAGAGCAGATCTGGACTACAATCCCGTCTAAGTCCCATTGTGCACATTTCCCTTGGGGAATTTTAAGTTTAAAAACAAAATAGCAAAAGGGAGGGGGAATCATTGTCCTGCATGAAGCAGATGGTGTTCACAACTGTCATATACATAATATAGGTGCTTAATAAATGGCTGAGGCGGAGTTTCTGGGCAGCCTCCCTTTAGAAGCTCACAAAGTTTGATCTAGTTCATGTTTCACTGTAGTTTTCCCCTCCAGGCGCTATCCTGTCTTCCCTCATTCATGCCCACGCGTTCAGCGATGCCCCCTCGGTAAAGGCGGGCAGGCAGCGGGCTCCCACAACCGGAGCGCCCCGGGCCCTCGCGGGCCACGCTCCCCGCAGGGGGCTTCCGATCCCCTCCGCACCCCACAGCAGCCCAAGGCCAGGGATCACGATCTGTTTCAGAACAAGGCGGCCATTACCTCCAGACAAGGGAGGGACGAGCTCCTGGAGCAGCACCTGCAGGTGCAGGTGCACAAGCCAACAGCCCCCCCTCCTCCTGCGCCGGGGTCCCGAGGTGGGGGAGGGGCGAGGTGAGGGAGGATAAAGGGTCGGGGGAGGTGACGCCGCCCCACCCCCATTCCACCCCCACCCCCCCGGCTCATCTCCTCCGCATGTCCGGGTGCTGATCTGGAGTCTGCAGCTCCGGGAAGGGCTTAGACGAGGAAGAGGAAGGAGAGAAAGGCTCGGAGGGAAGAATGGCCGGCGGCCCCGCCCCCCGCCGCCGGCCCCATCCCCGACCCCCTCACCTGCCCAGCATGGGGCGGCGGCCGCTCCCATCCAGAGGGCCGGCCTCGGTCCCCGCTTCCCGGCCCCGCGGCGGAGGCGCGCGTCCCCGGGTGCTGCCTCCCGCCGGGCTCTAGCAGCCCTAGACGCCCATGGGAGCAGCGGCTGCCGCCCACTTCCCCTCCGCTGGTCCCGCTCTTTCCCGCCCCCCGCCCCCTGCCCCGCCCGGCCGCCGGGCGGGCCTACTTCCGGCACAGGCCCCTCACTAACCGTCGCCTCCGCCCGTCACGGCCAGGGCACCGCCCTCTTAAAGGCCCCGGAGCCCTCACTTCCGGCAGCGCCAGATAAGTCCCCGACCCGGCGGCAGAGGGAACTGCGCTTTGGGTGGTGGTGGTTGTCGTTTTCTGTTGAAGCGCCCCCCTCCGGTGAGCGATCGTCCGCTCCGTCCTGGTCAGGTGGGTGGTAGACGGCGCCTCCGGCGGCTCGGTCGGGCGGCGGGCCGGGGGCGGCCGCGGCGCTGGAGGGCCTGGGATGGGGGCTTCTCTGTGCATGCTGTTCAGAGGGGACCTCGGACACTTGGTCCCCGAGGCCGAGCCCAGTTTGCAAACGGGCATCTTTTCTGGAGGGTCGGGGGTGCCAAGAGTGCCCGCCAGGGCGAGGTTGGGCTTACAGAGTTTGTTATCCAAATTTCTCCGTGTCCAAAGGCCTAATGGTGGTTGGCCTAAGGCAGTGTTTCTTGTGCCAGTGCTAGAAGAGCCCGGGGCGGGGAGGGGGAGGGGGAGAGAGAAGGAAGAGGAGGGGAGGAGGCAGAGAGGCATTCTGGGTAATGTAGTCTCCCTAGCTCCTCCAGGCTGCCCGGTGTGCTTGGGAAGATCCGCTGCTGCGGCTCTGGAGGATTAATAATCCGGACCGATTTAGCTGGCTATATGAAGTCCTGTGCCCCGTCCAGGGTGACCGGGATTCGGGGGAGGGAGGAGAGCGGTGTTTCTGGATCACAACTGGAATGGGCATTTTATCAGTTATAGCGTAGTTAAGCTTTGATGATGTAAAGTCCCCATAGCAGATGATATCCCAGATATATTGATTACAGGAGAGAGGGCGAGGTCCGCGCTGGGAACGTCCTCGAAGCCGCCGCTCCCTGCTGACCTTGTGCTGTGCCGATGCGGAGACAAATCCCCAAGCTGTCCCCGCCCAGTTTAGATAAGAATTGGCTAAAGAGGAAGCCTAGGGTGAGGAAGCATTGTTGGTGCAGAATGAGGGAGAAGGTGAAAGGACGAGAAGAATGATCCTTGACGTCAAGGCAGGCCTTGCAGTCCTGAAGTGTATTCCTGCGAACTGTCACTGCTGATCCTGAGTTACGCTAGCGCTTTGAAGTCCCCTCTTCTGCCCTGCAGGGCGGAGGCCACTAGGGAAAACCCGTTCTGAAAAGTAGCTGGGACCACTGGAAAGCTCTGTTAGCGTGTATTTGAAGCAGAATTAGTAACCTGTGAAATTTAAAAGAAAAACTGTCTTTTACCTCTGTCCTGTGAAGATGTTTAGTATTCCAAGGAGCGCAGTGCACACTTTAATTTCAAAGTTACATTGAGCAGTAGAACTGAGCAATAATTATGCAAGTGTTTGTTGATGTTGTGTATATGTGTACTATTTGAGACTATCTCTGTCTCTGTCTACTTTTTTTGAACATAAAAGTGATAGTTTTGTAGTAAAGATTATATAGAGATGGTCAATTGTGACTTAGTCAGTGGAATCCAGGAGATGTAAATTCAGATACAACACTGCCATTTATTGTCTGTCACTGAATTTCTGTGTGCCCCAGACCTTAATTCTTTAGGATTTTTACAAATTCTTGGATGATTCGCTCTCCTAAATTGGAAGGAGTGCTGATGAAATCACTGATCCTTTGTATTGATGCATAAGGGTTATGTGCCGGATGAATATTAAAATTGTTAATGTAGACCTAGAAGGCCTGGGTAACTCAAAAACACTATTGCCATCCTTTTTAATCTACAGAATGTGTATCTGTGCATTTCTCTTAATAAGTGGGCTTGTATATTTAGTGAGCAAGAGAGGAGTAAGTAATTTCCATGATTGGCATCCAGTTTATCCAGAGTGGTTAGTAGGACTTCTGGCACATAGTAGGTACTATATAAATGCTTATTCCCCTTCCTTTTCCTTGCCTTTCTTATTATGAATTAAATTTTTTACCTTCATTATAGTTATTAATGGCAATTGATAAGTTTTAGCAATGAGAAAGCCTAATTGATTGAGCTGATCTCCCATTGTGAGTTACACATTAAACATTTGAGACCCTTTTCTCCTTTCTCCTGCTCTACAGGCTGCTTTCTACACAGGTATGAGAGAGTGACATCAATAGTCTGAGCCTTTAGTCCTTTGAGTCAACTACAAAATGAAGAATATCCCAGTAGCTTTTAAGGAAAAAAGTAGGCCACCTGACTGGGGCAAGAAGGTGGGGATAGAGGGTTAAGACGTTGTCCCTACCCCACAACCTTTAAGGAGTCTGCATTTTAATGTTGTCTGACTCTTTGTGACACAGTAGACCATGGCATGCCAATACTATCCATTGGGTTTTCTTGGCAAAGATACTGGAGTAATTTGCCATTTCCTTCTCCAGTGGATTAAGACAAACAGAAGTTAAGTAACTTGCCCAGGGTCACACAGTTATTAAGTGTCTGAGGCTGGATTTGAACTCAAGAAGGTGAATCTTCTGTCTCCAGACTCAGTTCTCTCTCCACTGAACTACCTTTATATTGCCTAGTGGGAGGATTAAGTAGACCTCTAGGTGCAGTATGTTGTCACCCTCTTTTCAGTAGCAATGCTAACATTGCTATGATCCCTTCTTCCAGGTCAAGAGATTGAAAGCTGTAGGATGAAGGCTATGTATAGTGGGGAGATGACTAGAATCCTGGATAGATCTGGTTTCTTGGTGAAACTGAATGGGATATTAAGAGGGCCACCAGGTATAATGGGTTATGTGAGTTTGCATTCACATCCACTAATCAGGATTTCCAGCAACTAGATGGCTAGATCTGGAATCAGGAAGACCTGAGTCCAGCCTCAGATACTTATTAGCTGTGTGATCTGAATGTCACTTACTGTTTGCCTCAGTTTCCTTATTTGTAAAATGAGCTGCAGAAGGAAATACTAAAACACTCCAGTATCTTTGCCAAGAAAACCTTAAATCGGGTCCTGAAAGAGACAGATACAACTGAAAAACAACCGAACAACATCAAGATAGGTTAGCCTTAGCATGAAATTTTAAAACTGAGCAGATTAATTTGGTTGCAGTTAATTTGCTATGGGTGGAGAGAGGAGGGGAAAGTAGATGGTATAAGGAGGTTTGGTCTGAAGAGTCATTTTTCCAGGTGGGAAGGAGGGAACTGTGGCAAGGCAGATGGCAAGTTACCTAGGTAGTCTCTGGTTTCCAGAGATGTCATGTTGGGGGCATGTAGCATGGTCTGGTGATGTGTAGACATACGCACTTGGGTCACAAGATCTTTTCGAGTTCTGACTCAAACTTAAATTCAATTCATAAACATTTATTAAGTACCTATTATGTGTCAGGCACTATGCTAAGAGCTGGAGATAAAGAGGCAAAAGATAATCCCTGCCATTTATCTTTCTGGCCTCAGTTTATTCATTTGAAGAAAACAGTGAGATGGAAGGAAGAGAGTTGGATATCTGGTATCCTTTCTAGCTGTAACATTCTATTTTTCTGAACACTTTTTCAGTGATGGCTTATTTAATTAGAGGCTGGTATTTTTCATCAATCTAAAGATATACACGAAGAGCTGTAGAGTTGGACACAACTTAAAAGCAATGGAAAGGGGATACATTTCTTTTCAGAGATGAATGAAAAGTTTAATCAAGATGATGGGGAAGCTGGGACTTGTTTTCTTTGAAGCTCTAGGAATTATGATCTCAGAGTGAAATGTATTTTCCATTTTTATATTTCAGCACTTTATTTATTTAGCACAGCTAGGTGATGCAGTACCTAGAGTGCCAGGCCTGGAGTCAGGAAGATCCATCTCCCTGAATTCAAATCTGGCATCAGATACTTAGCAGAAGTGTGATGCTGGACAAGCCACCTAACTTACTTTCCTCATATGTAAAATGAACTGGGTAAAAAATGGCAAACCACTAAAAAAACCAAACAAACCCAAAAAGGGGTGACAAGTCGGATATGACTGAAAAGATGGAACCACAACTCCATTTTTAATAATTACTTTAAGGTTCTTATTTGGAAAAGTGCTTTTGAAAATAATGTTATATTGAAGATCTTCATTCATGTTTTTTAAATTCTACATTAGAAAAGCATATTTACTCCATTTGAGGGTATATTATGCTTTATCCATTTTGTTGATTTCAGTGAAAAGGTAGGAATGTGGGCCTTAATTTCCTGATTTGCACAATAGGAGCAGGAAAGATGGGGAAGAGATAATACTAGTCTCTCAAGTCTTTCCTAGGTCTAAATTCTGTGGTTTCTAATGTTATGTGACACTTGACTTTTTGGGGGGAGGGGGCACTAACATAATGCAATTTTGCTTTTTAATGATTTGTTTTTGGCAAGTGTTTTCTACTTTTTAAAAATAATGTAAATTTGTGGAAAATGCCAAAAAATCAAAATAATGGGATGACCCATTTCTATAGTGGTCTGGAAGAAAATGGAAAATAGATCTTTGCAATTAACTTCCACATTAGAAAACTTAGTTACACAAACTTCTTGGAAGCAGTGGCTACCATTTATATATTCTGTAAATTATCTTGCATATTGTTTAATGTGTGAAATTCATTTTTCAAATAACATAAAAAAAAAAAGATCATCCTAATCTCCTCAGGTAGATATTAGAAACTATGTGGATAATTTTTCTGGCTAGCTCATTTGTTCTATAGTGACAGAACTTAAATATAAATATTTAGCCTTAAAGGTTTATTCAGTTCAACAGTTATTAAGTAGATAACATGACCAAGCACTACATCCCAAAGAGAAGGGCTGCCAAAAATATTGGCCAGTTCCTTCAGACAAGATGATTTTTCCCCCAGTGTCAATACAGTATCATCTCTTTCTCTTAAATGAGGATTTGTCTTGTGTAATAGTTCTCAAATTTTTGTGACACAAAACCTGTGACTTTAGAGAACTTTAGAATAGATATAGCAACAAAAATTGTTTGAATTGATGGCTTCACTAATACCAGTGACAGAAATATTGTTAGGGTTTTTTTTAGGATTTATGTTAATATGGAGATAGTCCTGTTCTCATCAAAAGATTGACTTGTAGGTGATAATTTTAAATATAATATCCAATAAATGATATGATTGTATAA
Source organism: Notamacropus eugenii (assembly GCF_028372415.1). Classification (NCBI taxonomy): domain Eukaryota; kingdom Metazoa; phylum Chordata; class Mammalia; order Diprotodontia; family Macropodidae; genus Notamacropus; species Notamacropus eugenii. Next base: position 360,685,197 of record NC_092874.1, read on the forward strand.
TATGCATTTGTACACTTAGTGCAGTCCCTGTACTAAGGCACATTAATACATAATTAATTTGTAACTCACCATTGAAATTACATTCTTGAAGTCCTAGATATTTAGTATGAAATGTTGCCAAATACTAAAATATATTATCAGATCTTTATTCTGTATGCAATAATATTACAGATAACTTGTTTAATTGAAAAGTATGTGAATATTTCCTTCCAAAGTATTTTCAGTTCAATATGCATTTATTAAATACTTACTTTATGTCAGACAAAGACAAATCATTCTGCTCTTACAGTCTCCTGGGATACTTCATATTGGGAACAGGCTTAGACAAAATAGCTTACCTTCTAAGATGTTCACAGTTTTTAGTTTTCCCTTTTGCTTACATAATCCAGTATTTGGGGACATTACTTTAGTTCATACATTTTTCCTTAAAAAAATTAACCAAAGGAGGTGAGTAACAAAAAGGAAGGCCCCATGTCTGTGAAAATATTTATTGCAGAACTTTTTATGGTAGCAAAAAATTGGAAACAAAGTAGATGCCCATTGATTGGGGAATGACTGGAAATGATTGTGGTACATGAAAGTAATTGAATATTACTGTGCTTTAATATCTATCAAGGCTGGTAAATGTGGAAAAGAATGGAAAAACTTGGGAACTAAGACCAAGTAAAGTTCATTGCTCCAGGAAAACAATAGACACAATGTAATAGACACAACATTGTAAGTGAAAAGAACCCCAAGAAGACAATCTGAATTGAATGCTGAAGAATTCTAACCACATTTATCCCTAAAGGAGAGATATGAGAAGGTGCTTCTCTCCCACCCCCTGCAGAAGTGTGTACTTTGGGAAGAGGGTGGGGTAGTGAGTAGATCATAGATGTGGATTACTGAATATAAATTAAGCCATTTTTTTTATATATCAGTTTTGCAGAACTTTTTTTTTTCTTTCTCCTTTTCCTGTTCTTAAAAAATAGTTCTCTTGGAGGGCATAGAGGAAAGGATTCAGTGAAAAATGTAGATGAAATAAAAACAAATGTTACAAACTATTTTGTTTTTTTATTTATCATGAAGCATTCCATGTTTTTAGAACAAGTCCAGAAAGACACAAACAGGATAGTATGAAACTACAATGTTAAAGTTACATACTTTTAAAAAATAAGCAGTATATAGTATAGGTTCATTGTTTCATAAACTCTCTTTTTCTGTCCCTTGTATTTAGAATTGGTTAATTGGATGTTTGCCAAGTTCATAATAATAAAAAAAACTTTTTAAAATTAAAGACAGTGAGACTGGTGGGAACATAGCAGGATATTAGAGTTCAGAAGAACCCAGATCCTTCATGAACAACCTCATAAGGACCTAAAAATGCACCAGATGAAGAAAAGGAAAGAGAATTCCCCATGAACTTCATCACAAAAGACATCCAGAATTTTAGGAAGCCCTAAGTGGGAGAAGGCATCATAGGAGGCATCACAGTCTAACAGGCAGGAGCCACTGTCAAGATCTTACAAGACTTGGCAGGGGTCACTACAAAGAAGAGGGAAGCTTACCATGAGAGAGAGAGAAACTTAAAACCTATGTATCCAAAATTATGGATCATTAATGAAATAGAGGATTTCTGAATATTCTGGATAGAAAGACCAAGATTTGAATAGACGCTGAAATGAAAACATAGGAGTCATGAGAAACATCAAGAATATTCAGTTGGAAGGAACTATGTGAGGCTGAATTTTTTATATGCTACTGGATGACAAGAAATGGTTTCTCAGAATACTGTTATTTTGTCCTTCATTTTCAGAGGAACAATGACATCATGGGGGGATGTCTTGACCCACATATAAACTGGACTTAAGTGAGGCAGTTACACAAATCATCAGTCTCACTCTGTTCCAGTCATTGAAGTCCTGGGGCAAGACCAAAGTCAAGACAATTAGCAATATTCCAGGTTGCAGTGGATGACCTTGATGCATCCCCAGCTCATTTTACAGAGTAAATGGAAGGTAATCTCAGAGAGGAAGACACTAACATTTGGGAGATCCCTAAAAAGACTTCTTGCAGAAGGTGAAATTTAAGCTAAATCTTGAAGGAACCCAGGGGAATTAAGAGGCAGAGGTGAAGAGGTGGAGAACTTTAAGCATGGAGGACAGCCATTGCAAAAGCTCAGAGAAGAAAGATGGAGATGCACAGAACAGCAATTGTATTGAATATGGCAAGGGGAGTAAAGCATGTGAAGACTGGAAATGGTAGGAGATCCAGTCCCTTCCTCCAGATCATCCAAAATGCTTCGTTGTGGGAGCAAACAATGTGGGCTCCAAGCAGATGCAGCAGATCCGGAGGTCCCTCTAGGGGAAGGCTGTCGTATTGATGTGCAGAGCCATTCACAGGCATCTGAAGAACAACCCTGCCCTGGAGAAAGGCTGCCTCCTATTCGAGGTGGATGAGGACTTTGCTTTCACCAAGGAAGATCTAACTGAGATTAGGGATATGCTTCTGGCAAATAAGGTACCAGCTGCTGCCTGAGCCAGTGCCATCGCCCCATGTGATGTCAGCATGCCATCCCAGAACACTGGTCTGGGTCCTGAGAAAACGTCCTTCTTTTAGGCTCCAGGGGCACCATTGAAATCTTGAATGATGTGCAGCTGATTAAGACTGGAGACAGAGTGGATGCCAGCGAGGTCACCTTATTGAACATGCTGAACATCTCCCCATCCTCCTTTGGGGTGATCATTCAGCAGGTGTTTGACAGTGGCAGCTTCTGCAACCCTGAAATGCTGGACATCATGGAGACTTTGTACCTTCGGTTCTTAGAGGTTGTCTGTAACATTGCCAGAGTCTGTCTGCAGATTGGCTACTCAAGTGTTCCATCAGTACCCCATTTGATCATCAGTGGGCATAGGTGGGGTCTGAGTACACCTTCCCACTTGGTGAAGGCCTTCCTGGCCAACCCTTGGGCATTTACTGTGGCTGCTGCTGCCCTTGCTGCTACTGCTTCAGCCTGAGAAGAATCAGAGGAGTCTGAAGAACATATGGGATTTGGTCTGTTTGATTAGCCCACAGGAAACAACTGTTTCAGCCAGTTTATTTGTGAAATGAAAAAATAAAAGTGCTCATCTCAAAAAAAAACAAACAAATACCTAACTAAAGAAAATAATTCCTTAAAAAAATGACTCTGAGACATCAAGAATCAATCAAATAAAATCAAAAGAATGAAAAAATAGACAAAAACATAAAGTATCTCATTAGAAAAACTGACCTGGAAAATATTTTCAGGAGAGATAATTTAAGAATTATTGGAATTCCAGAAAGCCATGATCAAAAAGTGCCTGGATAGTATCTTTTAAGAAAACATGAAAGAAAACTACTCTGGTATCATAGAAACAGAGGGTAAAATAGTCATCAAAAAAAAATCTACCATCGTCTTTTGAAAGAGATCCCCAAATGAAAACTCCCAGGAATATAATAGCCATATTCTAGAACTCTTAGATCCAGCTGCTAGCAGCTGGAAAGAAACAATGCACATATTGTGAAGTCACAGTCAGGATTACATAAGATTTAGCAGCTTCTGCTTTATAAGATCAGAGGGCTTAGAAAATGATGTTTAAGGCAAAGGAACCACTCAGCAAAACTGAGCTTACTCTTTCAGGGGAAAAAGTGAACATTGGACTTTCAAACATTCCTGATGAAATGACCAGAGCTGACAAAAAATCAGTTTTCAAATACAAGACTCAAGAGAAACATAAAAAGGTAAACAGGAAAGAAAAAAACATGTTATTCAATAAAATTAAACTGTTTACATCCTTACACAGGAGGATAATAACTTGTAAACTCAAGAATTGTATGTCTGTTAGAAGCTAGAAAGAACATATGTAGACAGAGGATGTGGGTATAAGTTGACTTTGATGGGATGATAAGAGGTGAGAAAGGGGACTGCATTGGAGAAGAGAAAATGGCAAAGCAGAATGGGGTAAATTATATTACATGAAGAGGCATTAAAGACCTATTTAAAAAAGGGAAAGCGTTGAGCATTGCTTAAACCTTACTCTCATTGAATTTGTCTCAGAGAGGGGATATCATACACACTTAGTTGGGTATAGAAATCTATCTTACCCTATAGGGAAGAATAAGGAGAGGGGGACAAGAAAAGGGATGGTGGCTAATAAAAGGGATAGCAGAGGCAAGGTAGGTGGTGATGAAAAGCAAAACATTGATGAGGAGGGATAGGGTAGAAGGGGAAAAAGAGAGAAGTATAAATGGGAAAATAGGATGAAGGGAAATATACAGTAATCGTAATTGTGAATGTGAATAGGATGAACTTACCTTTAAAACAGAAGCAGATAACAAAGTTAAAAAAAGTTAAAAGTGAAAACCCAGAATCCTACAATATATTATTTACAAGAAACATGTCTGAAGCAGAGGGATACACAAAGAATAAAGGTAAAAAGCAGGAGCAGAACAGATTATGCTTTAGCTGAAATTAAAAAAAAAAAAAGAAAAAGGCTGGAGTACCTATTATGATCTCAGACCAGAAAAAAAAAGGCAAAAAATGATGTAATTAAAAGAGACAAGAAAAAAAAGAGACTTTTTAAAAAAAGATGCTATAGACAGTGAAGCAATATCAATACTAAATATGTATGCACCAAGTGGTATAACATCTAAATTTTTAAAGAAGCTAAGTGAATTTTTTTTAAAATCACCCCTCATCAAAATTTTTGTAATAAATTTATTTTTTAATTTATTTTCAGTGTTTCACAATCACTACCGTACAACCTAGATTTTTTCTTTCCCTCCTTATGCCTCCATTTCCCCCTCCCCTCTCCCTTCCTGAGACGGCATACAATTTTATATAGGTTCTACTCATAAATTCCTGTTAAATACATTTTTACCACAGTCATGTTGTATAGAAGAATTAAAATGAATGGGAGAAATCATATAACAAACCAAAACGTAATACAAAAGAAAATGATCTGCTACAATCTGCAATTGAATTCCATAGTTCTTTCTCTGAATGTGGAAGGCATCTTGCCTTAAAAGACCATTGAGTTTTTTTTAAGTCCTTGCATTGCAGTGAAGTTCTAAGTCTACCAGAAAAAGTCTGCGCACACTGTGGTTGTTGCTGTGTACAAAGTTCTCCTGGTTCTGCTCCTTTCGCTCAGTATCAGTTGATATAAGTCTTTCCAGGCCTCTCTGTAGTCTTCTTATTCATCATTTCTTATAGCACAATGGTATTCCATTACATTTATATACCATAATTTATTCAGCCATTCCCCAATTGATGGGTATCCCCAAGCTAAGTGAGTTATAAGAAGAAATAGACAGCAAAACTATATTAATAGGGACCTCACTGTCCCCTCTCAGAACTAGATAAATCTAACCACAAAATAAGAAAGAAGTTAAAGAAGGGAATAGAATTTTAGTAAAGTCAAAAATGATAGATGTCTGAAGGAAACTGAATGGGAACAGAAAGGAATATACATTTTTCTCAGCAGTAATGGCACCTACACAAAAAACTGACCATGTATTAGAGCATAAACATCTCATAATCAAATGTAGAAAGACAAATATTAACGCATCCTTTTCAGATCATGACACAATAAAAATTACATTTAATAAAGTGCCACGAAAAGACAGATTAAAAATTTCTTGGAAACTAAATCTAATCCTAATGAATGAGTGAGTCAAACACAAAATCATAGAAAGCAGCAATAATTTCATCAAAGAGAATGACAAAAATGAGATGATTTACTAAAATTTGTGGGATGCAGGTGAAGCAGTAATTGAGGGAAAATGTGTATCTCTAAGTGCTTACATCAATAAAACAGAAGTGGGCATGCAAATAAAAACAGCTAGAAAAAGAACAAATTAAAAATCCCCAGATTGAAAATTCTGAAAATCAAAAGAGAGATTAATAAAATTGAACATAATAGAACCATTGAGCTAATAAAACTAAGCTGGCTTGTGGGAATGGGAGGGGGGAACCAAAATTGATAAGCCATTGATTAATTTGATTTAAGAAAAGAAAGAAGAAAATCAAATTAACTAGTGTCAAAATGAAGGGAATCTACCACCAATAAAAAGGAAATTAAAGCAATAACCAGGAACTGTTTTGCCCAATCATATGCCAATAAATCTGACAGTGAATATTTACAAAATATTTTGTAAATAGCTCAGATTAACAGAAGTGAAAAAACTATTTAAATAACCCCATTTTAGAAAAAAGAAATTGAACAAGCCATCAATGAACTCCCTAAGAAAAGAATGCCCAGAGCCAGATGATTCCCAAGTGAATTCTACCAAACATTATAAAGAACAATTGATTCCTATAAATGTAAGCTATTTGGGAAAATAGGTGAATAAGGAATCCTACCAGTTCCTTTTATGACACAGGTATGCTGCTGATACCTAAACCAGGAGGTACCCCGAACAGAAAACTATAGATCAATCTCCCTAAATAATATGAATGCAAAAAATTTAAATCCTGCCAAGGAAATTACAGCACTGTATCACCAGAATCATACACTGTGACCAGCTGGAGTTTATACCAGGAATTCAAAGCCACTTCAATGTTAGGAAGAGCAGTGGCATACATCAATCTTATCAATAGCAAAGCCAGGAGAAGTCACAGTTATCCCGACAGATGCAGAGAAAGCCTCAGAGAAGACTCGGCTCCCAAAGAGCATAGTGATGAATGGAAGTTCTCTCAAAATGATGAGTAGTGACTGAAACATTCAGCAAACGTCTGTGATGGGAACAAGCTAAAAACCTTCCCAGGAGTATGGGGAGTGGCAGACATCAGTGTTGTACTTGGAATGGCAGCTACAGCAATGAGAGAAGAAAAACTGAAGGGATAAAAATAGGCAATGAGGAAACAGCTCAGTCTTTGCAGGTGATGTTGTGGGATTTTTAGGGAATCACCTGGTTGGAAAAACTTGTTGAAATAATGAGCAACTTTAGCAAAGTTCCATGATGTAAAATGAACTCCACATAAATCATCAGCATTTCTGTGCATTACCAGCAAAGCCCAGCAGCGAGAGATAGAAAGAGATGTTACATTTAAAATAACTAGGCAATATAGAATACTTGGCAATCTGCCTGCCAATTCAAATGCAGGAGCACAATTACAAAACACTTTTCACAAAAATAAACTCATATCTAAACATTTGGGAAAATATCAATTGCTTATGGGTAGACTGAGCCAATATAATAAAAATGACAGTTCTACCTAAATTTATTTACTTATTCAGCACCATACCAACCAAAAATCTTTTGTAAAGCTAAAAAAATAATAAAATTATCCAGAAGAATAGAAAGTCAAGAATATTAAGGGAATTAAGGTGGCCTACTGTTATCAGATTTTAGACAATGTTATAAAGTGGCAATCAGCAAAACTAAGAAATAGGGTTAGTTACACACTATACAATAGAAAATGACCATGGTCATGTAGTGTTTGGTAAACCCAAAGAACCTAACTTCTGGAACAAGAACTCTTTACTTGACAAAAAAGGCAGGGAACACTAAAAAACAGTATGGTAGAAACTAGGTGTAGACCAGTACTTTACACTGTAATGTAAGGTCAAGATGGGTACATGATTTAGATATAAAGGATGATAGTATAAGCAAATTAGGAAAACAGGGAAGAGTTTGTCAGATCTATGGAGAAGGGAAGTGTTTTTGAGCAAAAGAGAGAGAGAGAGCACTATGAGATAGAAAATGGATCATCTTGATTATATTAAAAGAGTTTTTATACAAACAAAACCAATGCCACCAAGAATAGAAGGAAAACAAAGCTGGGGAAAATTGTTTTTATAGCATGTGTCTGATAAATGCTTCGTTTCTCCAATATGTGGAGAACTGAATCAGATTTATACAAATACAAGTCATTCCCCAATGGATAAATGGTCAGACAGTTTTCAGCTGAAGAAATCCAAGCTACCTATAGTCATAATAAACTAATCCAACCATTCTGGAGGGCACTTTGGAACTATGCCAAAGGGCAGTAAAACTGCATACCCTTTGATCCAGCATTCCCACTGCTAGGTCTGCCCCAAAGAGATCATAAAAAAAGATGAAAGGACTTACATGTTGTATCACCAAGGCAATAGTCACAGCACCAATGGTGACTGAATATGCCAGCATAGTTCTCATAGCATAAAAGACTCCATATAGAAGGCAGAAGAAAAACATTTATTTAAACACCAGAAAGCCAAATCATCACAGCAGGGGGCAAAGCCATTCTCAAACCTCCCCTCCCTCAGCCAGGGCCTTCTCACTACCAACTGTCACGCTGTGTCTGTTAGCCTATGTCAGTTGGCCTGCATGCTATCCTCTTTGACCTGACACCATTCACTCACTTCCTCCTAGTTCTGCTCCACCCTTCCTGTTCTACCTCTTCAGCAAGCTCCCCCTACTACGTGACTTAGGCTTCCAGGTGATTTAAGCAGCTCACATGGGCCTATTAATTAATGACAAACATCTTTCCATATAAATTATTATTACACGTGTACAGATATGTTTATTGTAGCTCTTTTTGTAGTGGCAAAAAATTGGAAATTGAGAGGATGGCTGAACGAGCTGTGGCAGATGAGTGTAACGGAATGCTACTGTGCTATAAGAAATGATGGGTGGGCAGATTTCAGAGAGACTTGGAAGGACTTAAACGAACTGATGCAAATACCGTATGCAGTAGCAGCCACATTATGCTGTGATCAACTGTGACTAATTTACAGTGACCTAAGACAATTCCAGAGGAGTCTGAATGCAGATTAAAACATACTGTTTTCACTTTCTGTGTGTGTGTATGTGTGTATGCCTTCCTTTTGATCTGTTTATTCTTTCATAACATGACTAATATGGAAATTTGTTTACATAATCGCACATATATAACTGATATCAAATTGCTTACCATTTGAAGAAGGAGGGAGGGAAAAATTTGGAACTCAGTTTTTTAAAAATGAATATTAAAAATTTTATTTACATAGAATTTGAAAAAGAATGCAATTTAAAAAAATAAAATTAAAATGCAACAGGCATAGCTTCTGGTATTAGGGTGGTGATAGTCGCACTGTACTCTCTCTATCAGGTCTTCTGGAATATTCCATTTAGTTCAGGTAATCATGGGTTAAGATGTATATGAATAAACTGATGAGTCTCTAGGTAGGAGTAGGATTGTGAAGGGCTTTAAAAGCCAAAAAAGGCCATTTTTTTTTATTCCAAGAGCAATAGGGAGTCAATGGAATTTTTTGAATGGAGGAGTGATTTGGTCATATTTTAGATTTAGTAGAATCACTTTTGCATCTGAGGATGGCTTGGTTTGAGGAGAGACTTGAGTCAGGAGCATACTGTAAATGGTCCAGATAAGAGGTGAAAATTGCCTGATTTAGGGTGGTTGTCATGTGTGTAGAAAGAAAGAGATATACGTGAGAGAATTTGTAAGTAAAAATGACAAAATTTGAAACTGGTTGGTTATGTAGGGTGAGGGAGAATGAAGAGTCAAGGATAAGTTAAGGATAATTGTGCGCTTTGATAACTCAACAGAAAAGGGGATGTTCATACAAGGGGTACGTTTTGGAGAAATGATAGGGTTTTGCTTTGGTATGGCTTTCACTTATTTGCAAGGTGGTGCATCCCAACAAAGCATTAGATTAAACATCAGGAGACCTGAGTTTATTTAGTACTTTACCTTCCTGGGACTCAACTTCCTCATCTGTAAAATGGGGCAGAGATCTAAAATTAAATTGCTTTCTTTTCTGCTCAATTTCTATGAATCATTTTCATCCTCAGATGAAACCATCTGCCACCTCCCCCAACTGACTTTCAAGTTAAAAATAATTAAAACTAATTTAGTTCTGAAAAGTTGAAATGAGTTTCTAACACCTCTAGAGGTGATTGGAATCCTCCTAAGAAGTAATGTCTAGGATTGAAATCATTTTATAAGAACATCTATTTTTCTCAATTATATGTATCTTACTATATAATGTCTTTGGGTCATTTCAAGCCAGCTGTAGAATTAGGTTAGATCCTTATTAGGGATTGTTAACACACACGTGCACACACACACACACACACACACACACACACAGAGAGAGAGAGAGAGAGAGAGAGAGAGAGGAGCAGAGAGAGAGAGAGATTATATGAGAGTCTGGAGAAGTGTTGGCTTTTTGTCAAATGTTAGTAGGACTGAGGTCTCCTGAGGAGGGAAGTTAATTAAAATGCCTCACCCTGTGGGCCATTGCCAGCAGTGGTTCACTGTGTCACGTTTCTCAGCTTCTATCTAACAATCCCTTCAGTCTCTTTCCCACATTCTTGATAGGGATTTTTCAGTGATCAGAAGAGGCCGTCATAATTACTTTTAGTATTCCAAAAGTGGAAGATAAGTATAATTGTTTGTTTAAGTACTTGGGATACTCTTCGTTCTGCCAGAGTAGCTTGTTTATTCCTTAAAATAATAATGTGAGCTGGCATGTATTAGACCTTTAAAGTTTGGAAAACGCTCTGAGTGTGTCTACACACACACACATACATATACGTGTATTTTATAGCAAATAGGTGGTACAGTGGATAGCATGCCAGGCACGGAGTCAGGAAGATTCACCTTCCTGAGTTCAAATCTGACCTCAGACACTTACTAGTGACCCTGGACAAGGCACTTAATCCTGTTTGCCTTAGTTTCCTCACTGTAAAATGAGCTGGAAAAAAAAATGGCAAACCGCACCAGTACATTTGCCAGGAAAAGCCTAGATGGTGTCATGAAGAGTTGGACACAACTGAAAATGACTAAAGAACAACAGCGATTTTTACGGATAAGAAAACTGAAGGCTAGAGAGGTTCAATGACTTCTGTATAATGGCCTCGGTAATCAAGTGTTAGAGCCTGGAACTGAAACTAGATCTCTTGTGACTCCAAGCTTTCTTTCTTTTATACTATGATGCCTCTTACATTACTTATGATACAGGAGAAATTGGGGGTGGGGAGAGTCACTTCCTAACAAAAATCAAGGCCCACGTACAGTTGTGTTCCTCAAGTATGGAACAGTCAGATAACCTAATTATCATATGGATTATCTCAAAATACTTTTCTGGATTGTTACTTTAAAAAGTTTCTTTGTATTTTACTTGGAATAAATTTATTGAAATAATTTTAAAAGTGTTAATATAAAAGCCCTTTTCAGAAGACCTTTCAAGATCATATAAAAATTACAAACCTATATCAGTGACATAATTTGGGACAGAGGCAAGTCTGGAATGGAGATCCAATAATAACCAAACTAACCATATCTTTAAATATTTTTCTCTCAGTTTAAGAATGGTCCGTAGTGGCAAAAATGGCGGTCTTCATCTAAAGCAGATTGCGTATTATAAGCGAACAGGTGAATATCACCCAACTACATTGCCAAGTGAGAGAAGTGGAATAAGGAGAGCTGCAAAAAAATTTGAATTTAAAGGTAAAGTTGATATCTAAAATTTGTCTTCCCAAGATTTTACCTTTGGGAAAGCCTTAGAAACTCAGAATTTCTGCTAAACATCACTTAATTTTTTTTTTTCTGTTACCAGAAATAAAAGGTTTTCATTTTTGACTATATTTTTAAGTAATATCTATATATTCCTCATTCCTTTTCCTTCAACCTCCTTATTCTCTTGCAAGGAGACTTTGACACCCCACTGAAATCTATTCAGTAAATTGATGTTGACATTTCTATATTCATTCAATAAGTACTTAGAGAAGTTAGTTTGGGTCCACTAATGTTGACTCCTCTCACGTGAATTTCGTTTAATTACAAGCAAAAAAGAAAATTTCAACGCTGCTCTTAAGATGACTGCCATTAAACAAATTTCATTTAAAGAATCCCTTATTGTTCCAGTGCATCTTTCTTCCTGTTGCCCAGCTGTACATGCATACATGCATACATACAGTGCATGTCAAATACTGATAATGAATATCCCTAAAATTGCTACAGGAAAGTAGAGATAGGCTAAACAGATGTCTTTGGAGTCAAGAAAACCTGAGGACAAGTCCCGGCTCAAGCATTTCTGGAATCTATGACCCAAGTCACAAGCTCTCCAATTCACAAGCGTTCTCAGTGCTCCCAAACAATTCTTTAAGCCTATAAATTGCAAAGCAGATTCCAATTTCACTGGTTGAGGGAATTCCCTGGGTGGGAAGTTCTGTGTATCATTGAAATGGACAGATCTCTGAGTCTAGGGGATGAAATAACAAAAAAGCAGCACAGAGATCACCTGCTTGTTCTTTGTTTCTCTAGTGTGTTTCCTTCAGATGCAGACAGATAAAATCAGTGCTGTCCATTGTAGTATAGTGTGCAAGTTTAAGAACCTTTATCCCTGGGCCCATCCTTTCCAATAATCCTTCAATTCATGTACGGGCCATATCTAAGAGAAAGCACAAGAGTGCGGTACGTGTTCTACTTTGTGCTTAGTTTATAGTGAGGGCTGGTAGTGTAACTTGGACTGCATGCACATAGACAAGGTATATGTACCCCCCGCTACTGGTGATTCCATTGATTAAAAATGAACAGTCATTTATTTTTCCTAGTAGATTCTCAAGAGAAGGTTCTTTCTTCTTCACATAACATTTTTCCCCCCAGAATGACTTCTGTAAAGTTGATTACACAAATTTCAACTCTGGTGAAGTGTTCTTGAAAGAGGGAGATGAGAGGGAGCACATTTTAGAATATAAGTCAGCAAGCATTTATTAAGCAATTACGTGCCAATGTATTATGCTAAGTGCTGGGACTATAAAGAAAGACAAAAGAGAATTCCTGCTCTCAAACTGCTCACAGCCTAATAAGGGAGAGGACGTGGAAACAACTATGTATAAAGAAGATATAAAGAGAATGTTGGAGATAATATTGGAGGGAAGGCACTAAAATTAAAGAGGGCTGAGAAAGCTTCAGAACAATAACAGTGGCATTCATGTGGTGATTTAAGGTTTACAAAATACTTTACAGATATCTCATTTTATCCTTAGAACAGTCTTTTAAGGTAGGTGCTGTCATTATCCACATTTTACAAGTGAGGAAACTGAAGCAGACGGAAATCTGAAGCCAGTTTTGAATTCAGGTCTTCCTAACTCTCTGTCCAGTGCTCTGTCCACAGTACCTTCTAGATGCCTTGTAGAAAAGGAAACTTAGTCAGGAGATGCAGAGGAAGAGAGTTCAGGCTTGGAGACGGCCAGTGAAACTATGTGGAGTCAGAAGACAGAGGATTGATTTTTCTAAGCCTGGCCTTGACTGTTGACCTCTTCCTTTGGTTTGAGTTACCTTACCAGAGTTATTGTGAGACTGAATTTATTTATCGAAATTGGACTTAACTGGTCATTCTGGAATTTAATTTATTTGAAGAATATTTTTTAAAAGAATCTTTAGTATTTTTTTTAATTTAGGATTATATTTCTCATGGTTCCAAAAATCATATGCCTCAAGGTAGCATAGAAACCATTTTTATAGGCTTTCAGTCTTTATCTGTGATTGATGAAAGCAATAATTCTGTTTAAACCACTGCAAAATGAAAGGTTCCTCTTAGTCATTTGGTCGTATATAACAATTAAGAACCTTTTAGATCCATCTTGAAAACAGTTTTGTACATATTCTTCTTCTTTGAAGGTGGAAGGTTTGTAAGAACTATTTGGGAATTAAATGAGTAGGTGAATTTTTAAGCTTAAAGTCGTAGAATAAAGGGAACATATATCTCAAAAAAATAACATTCCATCTTTTATCATTTCTTCTAGAGAAAAAACTGTTCTATATTGGAAAGGACAAGAAACAAAATCGTCTGGTCATCATCTCAGAAGAGGAGAAGGACAAAGTCCTGAGAGAATGCCATGAAGGTAGCACGGGGGCTCATCACGGCATCTCCAGAACGCTCACTCTGGTGGAGTCTGGTTACTATTGGACGTCCGTGACCAATGATGTCAAACAGTGGGTATGCTTATAGGGTTAGACTCCTTCATAGGGGGCTTCTGGCCCGATTCACTATTGTTGGATAATGACACGGTCAGCAAGCTCATCTTCTTTAGTTCAAGAACTAAAGAACATTTGGCCAAAATCATAGTTTTCATTTCCAATTAGATAGAATTCAATCAGTCAGCAAGTACCTATTGTAAACACTTAATATGTACCAGGAATTGTGCTTATCATTTGGGATACCAAAAAAAAAGGAAAAACAGTTCTTACCCTTGAAAGGAACTGGCATTTTAATGGGGGAGAGAACATGCAAAAAAAATTGTACAGAAAAGTTATATATAAATGGAAGGTAATCTCAGAGTAAAGACACTAGCGACACATAGTGACTGGGAAAGGGTTCTATAGAAGGTGGGATTTGAGCTAAGTCCTGAAGGAAGCCAGGAAAGATGGGAGGTCGAAGTGAAGGGTAAAAAATTCCAGGTATGAGGGACAATTAATGAAAAGGCAGAGTCAGGAGATACAGTACCATGTAGAAGAACAATGCAAAGTCCAGTCTCCCTGGTTATTGATCATGGGGAGGGCAGTAAAGAATAAGAAGACTGGAAAGATAGGAAGGGTAATGTAAAGGTGATATTTCTTTCTTTTGCAGAAATCTCCAGAAAAATCAGTGGGAGGGGTGGAGTGTGTACAATGGGTATATTTAGAATGCACAGAAGTATTTTGAATGACATTTGAATGAACAAAATGTCTGTGCTGTAAAATATTACATTCCAAGAAAATACTATTTTGGTCTAGCTTTTCATGAATGAACTACTGTTTGAGTTGGGACCTTGGAGTCCCAACTTGGCATTGAGGGCTGGCACTTTCCTCTATTGATACTTTTCTTCCTATTCCATCTTTCCCCAGTAAAAGACAAAGATAACACTGGAAATTCAGAAGGAAATTTAGGAAGCTATGTCATCATATGCAAAGTAATATCATGAAGCATTTTTAAACATTTCTCACTGGTAGTAAAGATTACGGCTTATTGACTCCTCATCCTGTGCAACTCTTGTCCAAGATTTCCATGCACCCTCTATCAGGAATCCTCCCGATGTGCCAGGGGCCTTCCTCTGGGTCTTCAGTAGTCCATGAGCATAGCTCTTGGTGTTTCCATTCCTCCCTCTGGCTCTTTGTTCTGCCTGCCTCTTCCTGTTGTCCTTTTTTCTAGGCTGATGTCTTTTGTGGTACTTGTTATTCATAAATCATCATCACTACATAGCGTCGCATTAATATGCCATGTTCCTTGCACACATCACTGTCTTTTGGGCTCCCTGAAGTTTTACTTCATAGAAATGTGGTTCTTTGTCATTTGTACCCACCAGGAAAATATTGATATCTTTTGTTGTTGTTTTTCGTTGGGTCTTTGTGTCTGGGAGCAACTTGGGTTGCTTAACATCACAGTACACCTTCCTTGACGTAATCCATTCATTCTTCACCTCCTTTTTAGTACTTGGCTTAGCTCATTAGCCATCATCAGGGTCTATATTCAACGTACTTTTCATTCATGTACATTTGAAAAAGTGGGCAATATATTTTTTTCTCTATTTAGTTTTTCACAGTATGCCCATCTTTTATTCATTCATTTATTTATTCGTTTATTTTTTTAGAAGCTATGGCTCTCATTTAGAATTTCCTGCAGTTTTCTGATACTTGAAGTAATGAGCGTAGGGGTCAGCCCTAAACATGAGCATCTGGTGAAACTTATTATACATAGAGAATCCTTCTTTCTCATGGGGTACTCAGCAACTCATTCTCTAACAGGGATGGATCTCTTTGACAAGCACATATATCTTGCCTTTTGTGCCTTGTTTGTGATTGATAATCTGCATTATGCAACAAGGTTGACACTCCGGTTTTAGCTATCAAGTAATCTTTTGTAGTCTCACTTTAGCATATTCTTGGGAAATCAAAGAACCTGGATTCAAATCCTGCTTCCAGTGTTGATTGCTGTATGATCCTGGACTAGTCCCTCACTTCTTGAAGACCAGCTATTTCTTTATCTATCAAATGAGGGCCATGCACTAGATGGCCTCTGAGGTCCCTATGATCCCATGATCTCTCCAATATGTGGATATGCCTTTTGGTGGAGAGTCTATAAGGTTTCAGTTTGTTTTGTTGAGTCAATCAACATTGAGATAATCATGATAATACTAAATGGCTAGCATTGATATAGGATTAGATATATACTTATGTTATGTATATGACTATATATATAAAATATATAATAGATTATAAATCTGTTCTGTGTTGTCTGTTTATGGTCCTTAAATCAGCCTGTTAGTACTTTGGGTATCATTTGGTTTAATTAAGTCCTAAACCAATTTTATGTAGGCTTAATTTTCTGTTACTT
The DNA here is from genome assembly GCF_028372415.1 of Notamacropus eugenii. NCBI lineage: Eukaryota > Metazoa > Chordata > Mammalia > Diprotodontia > Macropodidae > Notamacropus > Notamacropus eugenii. The sequence continues at coordinate 360,701,498 of NC_092874.1, forward strand.
TTACCTGTTTTAAAAGGTGATCAATTCCCATAACCTCCGACTGCTGCCATGATACTTTGTAAACAGGTCTGTACATTAAATCACTGTTGCCTTTAGCAGCTTTGTTTTTCCAGCTAGCAAGGAAATGAAGTTTCTGCTGTTTGATTGAATTCATTTGGTGTCTTCATTGAGGCAATTATTTTATGTCAATTGGACCTCTTTTAATAATGGTAATTATCTGAGTTCATGTCTTTTATCTTTCTCCTTTTTCCCCAATAGTTTATTTAAATGATTCAAGTTGTAGTTGCTTTTAACTGTACACAGTGTATTCCCATTATCTTTATAATTAGCATTGATTTTGAACTTTACCACAGTGGATAGAGCACTGGCTTGTTTATCAGGAAGACTGATCTTCATGAGTTCAACTCCTGCCTCAGATACTTATTATCTTTGTGATCCTGGACAAGTCACTTAAACCTGTTTGCCTCAGTTATTCATCTTTAAAATGAGCCACAGAAGGAGGTGGCAGACCACTGTAGTATCTCTGCCAAGAAAACCCCAAAGGGGAGAATCAGACATGGCTAGAACAATTAACCAGTCAGTCAGTGTTATAATTATGCAGTAACAGCTCATTTGAAAATATTCTTTGTTCCAAGTAATAGCCCTTTCCTGGGTGCTAAGATATAGACAGTTTCATTGTTTTGTGATGTTGTTTTGTGTTCCTCATATTCATTGTGTTCCACAGCTCTAGGTCTATGATTTCTTTTTGAAGAAAATATCAATGCTATAAATGCTCTGAATAACCTACAAGCCCTTAGATGCTTTAAGGTTTTCATCCTGAACCATATTTTATAATTCATTTTTGCCTTATTGATTCCTTTTGTTTTTACACCACGACCTGATATCAGCCACATCTGACAATACATGCATGTGTGTGTGTGTGTGTGTGTGTGTGCATATTTAGAATACTCTGTCTCTTTGTCAAGTGAAAGGAGCCATAGTTCATCATTTCTCAGGGACAAATTGATGTTATAATTCATTAGAATTCAGCAACTTTTTAATACCATTTTATTTACATTATTCTCTTTGGGTATGTTGTTCTCCTGACTTTGCTATGCCTTAATTCAGACAAATCTTCATATTCTATGGAGTCCTCATAATTGCATTTTCTTACAATGCAATAACATTGCATTTGTACTCAACTGATGAGAACCTACTTTCTTTATATTTTTTTCATTGCATCATAGATTTGGAGCAAGAATGGATCTCAGACAACATCTAATCTAACCTCCTTACTTTGCAAACGAAGAAAGGGGTTTGGAGAAGTTTCAGTGATTTACTCAAGGTCACAGAGCCAGTAAGTGGCAAAGGTGGGTTTTGAGCCCACGTCCTCTAATTCTAAATCCAGCACACTTTCCACTGTACCATTTTACTGTGCCATTTTAAAGAGGAGAAATTGGGGTACAAGGTGGTGGAGGATCTCCCCCACAATCACCCAGATACTAAGTGGCATATCTAGGATTGAAGCCATGTCCTTGACTCCAGTTCTAGTTATTTTTCACTACATAAAGTTAACTTACTCCTTCTTTTGCCACCACAAAAATGTCTCCATCTATTTTTTTGCCTTCTTCCTCTGACTTCCTAATGAAGTCATGGAATATCAAGGCAAACGTTTGATCACACAATCTGGAGAACATTGGCAGCTTCTTCATAGAATTTCTCCATCTTCCTCTTATGCCCTAAACATTAGCACATGAGCCACAATTATGTTCATAGGGTCATCATGGACACTTGAAGGCAAGATGACCAAAGAGTCAAGGAAACAATATTTCTTGTTGCTTCCAAATGTTTTTGTGCTTCTCCATGGGAAACTTCTGATCTCACGTTCCATTTATCTTCAGTTTCTGTCTTCTAGTTTCCTCCAGTATTGACATGGTTACATTTGTATAGTAGTGTCTTAATTCCTTTGTCTTTAGACAAAGATTTCACATTTCATGTTTGTAGACTGACTAAAACCTACTAGGTTCTTCATGTCCTTGGCTCCTTTTCGCCACCCCTAGTCACTGTCATTGCAGTAGAAGGGTTGTTGTTTTGTTTGCTTGTGGCATGTATTCAGCAAGCATTGCAATGAATTACCAAGCATTTTTGAAGCTCCTGCTATGTTATCAGGTACGGTGCAAGGCACTGGACATACATAGCAAAAATGAAAAGTCCATCATCCAGCCACTAAAGGGATTTTCTTAAAGTACAGATCTAACCATGTCACCCCTTTCCTCAGTAAACTCTAATGGCTTGCTATTGCTTCCAGGAGCAAATTCAGAATACTCTGGCATTCAAAGCCCTTTATAACCTGGCCCCTTCTATTGTTCTACACCTTACTCTCTGAGATGTACTGTTTGATCCAGCGACACTAGCTTTCTGGCTATTCCAGGAACTAGACACTCCGTCTCTTGGTTCTAAGCTTTTTCTCTGCTGACCCCAACTAAAATCTCAGCTAGTCAGGTCACATGTTAGGTATATAGTCAGATTTTTTTGTTAGAGTCTATGCCTTGTCCAAGCTACCTTGAGGGATGGAAGCAGCTTTGTATGTTCTAAGCTGTAGACAACATGTTGAGACCAGAACACCAGTGAAAATACTTGTTGCTCACATTATTGCCCCTTATTTTTCCAAGTAACCAAGTAGGTGAAAGCCTCCTTCCTAAATAGTTGAGTAGAGGAAGGCTTTTCCATTCTTACACATTAGTCTCCCATGGTATACTCCTTGAACCAGTAACACTGGCCTCCAGACTGTTCCATGAACAGCACACTGTCTCTCAGCTCAGGACATTTTCTCTGGTTGCCTTATGCCTGGAATGTTCTCCCTCCATGTCTTGGCCTCGTCCCTTCACTGGCTTCCTTTGAGTCCCAACTAAAAGCACATCTACTACAGAAAGCCTTTTCCAACCCCTCTTAATTATACTGCTGTTTCTCTGTTAGTTATTCCCTATTTATCCTGTAAATAGTTTGCATTTATTTGTTTATTGTCTCCCCCATTAGATGAGGAGGATCTTGACTGTTTTTTGCCTCTTTTTTATACCCAACACTTACTACAGTGTTTGACAAATGGTCTGCCCCTAATAAATACTTAATGATTGAATGGTTGTTCTTGGAACCTGCCGGTGCCTGTCCTGCCTCCTGCCTTTCTCATGATCCAAAATGCTTGACTGTAACTTGGTGACCATTATCATTATGGTATTACCAAGAATAGCTGAGACAGCTGACTTTTAATATATCTTACATAACTTGTGTTTACTGTATACTTATATCAATGATTTTCCATTTCTCAAAACATTTTTGGAATAGTTCTTTTGGAATGCCTGTGAGAGTAATGTGATGATGATGAGAAGGAAGCCAGATATCCTGTAATCTTTAATGCAAGAGAAGTTAATTGCTTAAAAAGTCTTCTTTCAAGATAAAAATGATAGTTGAGTATTTAGAAGCATAATAAGCTCGGTTTATAAAGAATTTGGATATAGTATATTTTAATTAGGGAAAGTATTTGGGGTTATAAGTAGTAAAACAGAATTTTAATATAGCTTATTAAGTATTAAATATTTCCAAATTTTTAACATTCATTTTTATAGATTTTGAGTTCCAAATTTTCTCCTCCCTCTTACTTTATGCCCCTCCTCGAGAAGGCAAGAATTTTATTATACATGTAAAGTCATATAAAGTATATTTCCATATTAGACATATTGCAAAAGAAAACAGACAAAATATCCAAGAAAAATAAAGTAAAAAAATATGCTTTGATCTAAATTCGGAGTTCATCAGTTCTCTCTCAATAAATGGGTAACATTTTTCATAATGTGTTCTTTGGAATTATCTTGGATCATTGTCTTGACTGGAGTAGCTAAGTCTTTCACGTTTGTGGATCATTAAATATTGTAGTTACTATATAGAATGTTCTTCTGTTTCTGCACACTTCACTTTGCATCAGTCCATATAAGTCTTCCCAGGTTTTTCTGAAATTTTCCTATTTGTCATTTTTTCTTTTTTTTCTGTTACTTTTTTTTTGAAGTTTTCAACATTCATTTCCACAAAATTTTCGTGGGTTCCAAATTTTTTTCCCCTCTCTCCCCTCCCCCCATCCCAAAATGGCTTGCACTCTGATTGCCCCTTCCACCAATGTGCCCTCCCTTCTAACACCCCTCCCTTCCCTTATCCCCATCTTCTCTCTTGTCCTGTAGGGCAAGATAAATTTTTATACACTGTTACCTGTATTTCTTATTTCCCAGTTGTACGCAGAAACAATTCTCAACGTTTGTTCCTAAAACTGAATTCCAACTTCTTTTCCTTTCTCCCTCCCCACCTATTCCCATTGAGATGGCAAGAAGTTCAATATAGGCTATATATGTATAGTTTTACAAAAGACTTCCATAATAGTCATGTTGTGAAAGACTAACTGTATTTCCCTCCATCCTATCCTGCCCCCCATTTCTTCTATTCTCTCTTTTGACCTTGTCCCTCCCCAAGAGTGTTTACTTCTAATTGCTCCCTCCTTTTCATCATCCCTCCCACCCTGCTTATCCCCTTCTCCCCTACTTTCCTGTAGTGTAAGATAGGTTTTCATACCAAAGTGAGTATGCATGTTATTCCTTCCTTGAGCCAAATGTGATGAGAATAAGCTTCACTTTTTCCCTCTCACCTCCTCCCTTTTTTCCTCCATTGGAAAAACTTTTTCTTGCCTCTTTTATGAGAAATAATTTGCCCCATTCCATTTCTCTCTTTCTTCTCCCATTATGTTCCTCTCTCACCCCTTAATTTTATTTTTTAGATATGATCCCTTCCTATTCAACTCACCCTATGCTGTGTGTGTGTGTGTGTGTGTGTGTGTGTGTGTGTTTGTGTGTGTAATCCCTCCAACTCCCCAGATACTGAGAAAAGTTTCAAGAGTTACAAATATGATCTTTCCATTTAGGAATATAAAGAGTTCAGCTTTAGTAAGTCCCTTATGATTTCTCTTTCCTGTTTACCTTTTATGCTTCTCTTGATTCTTGTGTTTGAAAGTCAGATTTTCTTTTCTGCTCTAGTCTTTCCATCAAGAATGCTTGGAAGTCCTCTATTTCATTGAATGACCATTTTTTTCCCTTGAAGTATTATACTCAGTTTTGCTGGGTAGGTGATTCTTGGTTTTAGTCCTAGTTCCTTTGACTTCTGGAATATCATATTCCATGCCCTTCGATCCATTAATGTAGAAGCTACTAGATCTTGTGTTACCCTGATTGTATTTCCACAATACTCAAATTGTTTCCTTCTAGCTGCTTGCAATATTTTCTTCTTGACCTGGGAACTCTGGAACTCCCAGCACTGCACAGCCCAGGGTGGGCTGTGCTGCGCACCACATCTGGTGCAACAGACTTTTCCCATTGGCCTTCTAGGTCACCCTGGGTGGGAAATCTCCACTGTGTCGTTCTGTGGCTTCTGCTGCTCTAAAATTTGTTTAGAGTCATTCTTTACAGGTATTTTATGGGCTGGAGGGAAGACCTAGAGTATGTGCATCTTTCTACTCCACCATCTTGGCTCCACCACTGTTTGTCATTTTTTATAGTACACCACAACTTGTTCAGCTATTCCCCAATTGATGGGCATCCATTTGATTTTTAATTCTTTGCCACACAAAAAAGAACTGTCATAAATATTTTTATGCAAATATGTTCTTTTCCCTTTCCTTTGATCTCTGGGTGGTACACTACTAGTAGTGGTATTCTGCACAGTTTTATAGCCCCTTGTTCTCCAGAATTGTTAGATCAGTTCACAACTCTATTAGACGTGTGTTGATATCCCAATTTTTGTCATTTTCCAACACTTTTCACTTTCTTTTTCTGTTATATTAGCCAATCTGATAGGTATAAGGTGGTACTCAAATTTATATTTCTCTACTCAATAGTGATTTAGAGCATTTTATTCATATGATTATTAATCTTCTTCTGAAATTGCTTTTTTCATATCCTTTGACCATTTATCAACTGGGGAATGGCTCTTTTTTTATATTGGCTCACTTCCCTATATATTTGAGATGTAAGGTCTTTATGAGAGAAACATGCAGTAATTTTTTTTCTGTTTCCTGCTTTCCTTGTAATCTTGGCTATATTGTTTTTGCTTGTGGAGAAGCTTTTTAATTTCATGTAGTGAAAATGATATATTTTGTATCCTGTAATGTTCTCTAACACTTGTTAGGTCATGAGTTCTTCCCTTATTCATAGATCTGACAGGTAAAATTTTCCACATTCCTCTAATTTACTTATGGTATCACCCTTTGTACCTCAATCATGTACGCATTTTAATCCTATCTTGGTATGCAGTGTGTGATGTTGGTCTATCCATCTGTTTTCCTGTTTTCTCAGATATTTTTGTCAAGTCCTGCGTTCTTGTCTCAGAAGCCTAGAACTTTGGGTGTATCAGACACTAGGTCTCTATGGTCATTTACTGCTGTTTTGTATATCTAATTTGTTCCAACTATCCACCTGCTTAGCCAGTACTGGATTCTTTTGATGATTACAGATTAGTAATATAGTTTGAGTTCTTGTACAGCTAAACCACTTTCTTTTACTTTTTTTTCCCCTGATATTCTTGACCTTTTGTTTTTCCAGGAGAATTTTGTTATTTTATCTAACTCCTTAATATAATTATTTGCTAGTTCCATAGGCATGGCATTGAGTAAGTAGATTAATGTAGGTAGAATTATCATTTTATTATTTTTACTTGGCCTTCTCATGAGCAATAAACTTCTATGAGCAATCCCCATGATTCCCAAGTATCTTATATTGTCTGCAATTATTTTCAATGGAATTTCTCTTTCTAGATCTTCTTGCTGGGTTTTGTTAGTAGCCAATGGAAATGCTGATGATTTATGTGGCTTTATTTTATATTCTGCAACTTTGCTAAAGTTGTTCATTGTCTCAACTAAGTTTTTAGGATTCTCTAAATATACCATCAAGTCATCTGTGGAGTAAAAGTTTTGTTTCCTCATTGTCTATTTTTATGACTTCATTTTTTTTTTTTGTCATTGTCAAAGGATATGAATGAGCAGTTGGACAGAAGAGATCTGGAGAAATAAGAAAAAGTGCTCTAAGGCACTTGATTAGAGATATGCAAATTAAAACAACTTAGTAGGGTACTACTACGTTACACCTATCAGATTGGCTAATATGACAGAAAAGAAAAATGACAAATGCTGGAGGGGATGTGGAAAAATTGGGACATGAATGTACTGTTGGTGGAGTGGTGAACTGATCCTACCATTCTGGAGAACAATTTGAAACTATGTCCACACAATGCAGTATAACCAAGTAGTATACCACCATCCTCCTCATGTGTGCAGTCATGCTCGTATTTAACCTGTTGAGGCATCCTGAGCATGCACTCTTTACACACAACCCCAGTTTTTACAAAATCCTAACCTCCCAACCTGTAGGACAAACATGTCCACATATATGGCCCTCACATGCACCAAGGTGTTGGATACATGCCCTCCTTACAAACACATAGATCTGCAGAGGTATAACCTGAGTTTTCAGAGGCAATGTGCAGACTCTTCGTATGTTGATACAAATGTATTGTGTTGACATACATGGCAATATACGTGCTTGCATGTATATATGTGTGTATATGTGCACATATAGACAAATGTGTGTATAGGCACACACAGAGAGACATATTTGTCTATATGTGCATTTCCTCCTCGAGTTCTTTCTATTTTTCACTTCCCCTTCTGTTTCTAAGAGATAGTGTTTTCTTTTATGAATTCTTAAAGCATGATTATTTTTGTCTATCCCCCTGTAGCATTATATTCAGTTTTTTAGTGAGTCATTTCAGTTTGTAAACCTATATTTTTTTTGTCTTCTTGAATATTGCATACAGACATACACACACAGAGACATACACATTCCTCTGGAAACGTGGCTATTTTGTTGATTTTCCCAGCCCTTCTTTGTAAGGGAGATGAAAGTGATAAATGAGTGTGCCCAACACCTCTGGATACAGTCTGTTTCTGCTAACCTGTCTCTCTTTCCTGTCCTTTGTGTACATCTCAGCAACAAATTCTTTTCCTTTTTTCTTTCTTTCCTTTTTTAACCCCTTTTGGCAATTTGCCCTCCATGAGAGTTATTGGCTCCCTTGGTGGGTAGGAAGGTAGCACAGCGAATGGAGTGCTGGTCGTAGAGTCCTAAGTCCTGAGTGTCAGTCTTCCCCTACATACTGACTAGCCATGTGATCCTGGATAGTTTTCTCATCTGTAACATGGGGATGGTAACAGCACAACCCTGGATCACAGGGTTGTGGTGAGGATCAAATGAGATAATACATGTAAAGTGCTTTGCAAACCTAAAGCTCTTTGTAAATACATCTGTTATTGATCAGTTCATGTGAAAGTGAAGTTCAAGTGTTACCCACTTCCTCCAACCCTTCTTTCTTCTGTTGGTATAGTCATCTACTTGCACACCAAATTATAAGAGAATTTCCCCCACCTTTCTTCCCTTTCTCCCCACACCAGTGTATTCTTTTTCTCTTCCTTTTCCTTTCTTATTTTAAAATCATAAAAACAAACCACTCATAGATCCTTTTTAAAATAAGATTTCTGATGACCTCTGATAATCATAGGGTTCCCAGAGAATACCTGTATCTTCTTACCATATTAGAATGTAAACAGCTCGTCCTTGCTCAGTGTCTTATGATTCCTCATTGATATGAAGCTTTTTTGTGCTTCACCTGACTCTTGGGTTTGTATTTCAGTTTCTACATAGTTCTGGTCTTTTCATCATGGATACTGAGAAACTTTCTATTTAACTAAAGGTTCATGTATTCCCTTGTAAAATTATACTCAGTTTTTCTGGGTGAGTCAGTCATAAGCCTTTTTTTATTTGTTTTTGTGAAATATTGTATTCTATACTCATCATTTCTTTATAGTGGTGGCTCCTGATTTTTTTGTGATCCAGGCTATGGCTTCTCCGTGAATGCTTGGAATGCTTTTTTCCCCTACTGCCACTGCTGTGCTCTCTGTGTCTCTTTCTCTCTGTCTGTGTCTATACATATGTATGTATATCTATTGTGAATATCTATGCGTGCATGTGTATATACATACACAAACACATATACACACATATATACAATCTATTTACCTGAAAGTTCTAGATCTTTGCTGTAAGATACGTGGACATTTCTTTCAAGAAGTAACTGGTGGATTCTTTCTGTTTTCACTTTATCCTCTGTTTCTAAGAGATGTGGGCAGTTTTCTTTTATGAATTCTTGAAATAGGATATCTAGGCTTTTTTGTTTGTTTTTGTGGTTCATGGCTTTCAGACAGTCTGACCTGTTATCTAGGTCAGTTATTTTTTATATGAGATACCTTATGCTTCTATCTTTTTCAGTCTTTTAACTTTAATGTTTATTATTGTCTCATTGAGTTTCTAATTTTCCAAGAATCTATTGCTTGGATAAGGTTTTGTACCTCTTGTACCAAAATATTAATTCTCTTTCCAATTCTTTGTTCCATAGCTCTCATTTCTTTCCCAGGTTTTCCCCTGGTAAGCTCATTTCTTTTCCAGTTCCTCTATTGCTTTCATTTAATTTATAAATTAATTTTTATGTCATTAAAAACAACTTTTGTTTCATGTCTTCCATTAATTCTGGCTGAACTTTTGCCCAAGTGGTGTTTTTCTTTAACATATATTTGCTTGTAGATGTTTTTGAGTCACTCTGTTCATCTGAGTTTGCATCTTGAACATCCCTGTCACCATAATGACTCTTTATGGTGAAATGTTCTTTGTTTGTGCGTTCTCCAAGCCTTACTGTATTTGTGTTAGGGCCAGGCTCTGCACGCTTCTAGAGGGGCTTGCTAAGCTACCCTTGGCCCTATTTTGTGTCCTTTTTGTGTCCTGCTGCTGCTTTCTCAGGATAGCCAGCGTTAGGTTGTTTTCTAGGATCACAGGGACAGTTCAGGCTGGGGACCTTAATGCTTTCATTGCTGCCAGAGTGGTCTGATCCAATACAAAGTCTGAGTCCGTCAAGTTCCTGAGATGGAGCTTAGTCTGGGCAGAATAACTGTGGAGCTGCTGCTGAACTTAGCCACTGTCAGTTGCTGACAGTGTTCTGCAGCGTCCAAGTGAAAGAACTGCAGGTTTCTCATTGGACGGGAATGAAGCCTGGATCTAAGAACCTGCTTTGCCTCCCAGAATCAAAGATCCATGGTTGCTACGCAGTGTATGTTTGTTGCTTAGTACCTGGCCTATGACCTATGAAAGCTACTTTCCCTGGCCTTCCATTCCTAGCTTCACCTCCCCTGCCCAGTACACCGTGGGTATGTGCAGACTCGGCCATAGGCCGTGAGCTGCTATTCCTGTTCCCTGCACAAATTAAGCCCCTGTGCCCGATCTGGGATCTCTTTTTGCCCTGGTGCCCGCCACAGTTAGGCCCTCATTCAGCTACTAAGCACATTCCTAGGTAGATCTTATCCAATTCTCTCTCTGCCTCACTGTGCTGAATTGGACTGCAGAAATTACTCATTGTGATTGCCAGGTCTGGAGACTTTGTCCATTATGTTTTTAGATCTTTGTGGTATAGTTGTGGGATAGAGCTTGGCCAAGTTGTTTCCTTCTACCCCATCTCAACTCTAACACTGCTTGCTTCTTTAAACATATCATATAATAAAATCTCCCTATCACTTTCAAAACTGTTCTCCTTGTGCTTCCTTTGTAGCTAACTTCTGTGTATAATTTTTTAAATGTTACAATGGCCTTTTTTGTGGAGGGGAGAAAGGTGTCACTTACGAATACCCCCTTTTCCTTGAGTACCTCTCCCAGTTATTAAGGAGTTTGTTTTCTTGAGTTGCCCTATTTTCCAGAGATGAAGCCCCCACTGAGCTAACTTAATGCTATCTTTTGTGAATGAACTTTATTAAACTCTCTGTATCCTTGAAGCCGAGTCAGCTACACAAAGCATCACAAATGGTTAGGCTTCTTAAGAGTCAACCTTTCTGGCGAATCTTTAATAAACTTTGTTTTACTTTGGCTGAAAGAAGAAGGCTTGAGTTGAATTCATTTGGCAGGACTCAGTATGTCAGTATTTCGGGGTCCTGAGCACCCCTAACCTCAACATTATGGGTCCCTGACCTCAACAGGGTCATGAAGAGTCCAACAGGATTGAAAAATGGCACATTTATGTACTACAATGTGTTTAGCCATTCCCCAGTTGCCTAAGGCACCCCCTTAGATTCTAGTTTTCTTTTTTCCTCCTACTTTTATTTCTTCCTCAGGATCAGGAATTTTGTTCTGCTTATGACCATTCTTCCTCTTGTCCCCCTCCCCTTACCCTTTTGTTTTGTTGTATTATTATTTTGATCTGTTTCTACACCAAATTCTCATTCCCGTTCCCTTCATCTCCTTCCATATTGCATATTTTTTTCTTGCAAATACCAGTTATAAAAATAGCATATTCCAATCTTTTCTTTTTCCTATACTAGTGATTCTTTTTCCCTCTTGTTTTTTCACTCTTTAAGCCTTCACAACAGAACCATTTCACCCCTGGAAATTTTCAATTCTTCTTTCTTTTCTTTTTAAAAAATCTCTCTCTCTCTTAATACCCTTTCAAGACAATAAGGTTCTGAAGGGACACTTGTTTCTTCTCCTTTTCAAATCATACAGATCCTTCCAGTTCCTCAGATAATTTACCTTTTCAGGTTTCTATGGGCTCTTGTGCTCATGCATCAAAGTTCCTACTCAGTTTTAGTCTTTTATTACTGAATGTTTAAAAGTTCTCTATTTTACTAAAGGTACAGTTTTGGAAGGTAACTTGTTTTTGGTTGTAAGCAGCCTATCTGTTTTGCCTATATTGAATCCTAACTTCTCCATTCTGATTCTAAAAGTTCTGCACAGTTTTCACATACGATTTATTGAAATGTAATATTCAGGCCTTTTAAAAATTAAAATTTATTTTAAAATTTTCAGAGAGCACAATGATTCTTAAATTATCTCTCTTGTTATACAGGTCAGTTTAAAAAATACACACACACACACACACATATATATATATAAAACTGTGCATATGTATGTGTATTATATATATATATGTACGTATATATCAGATATCTTACATTTTCTTCTGTTTAGTCACTCTTTTGATTTTGTTCTAACATTTTCTTCCTGTCTTAGGGAGTCTTTGATTTCTTTTGATCTGTTCTAGTTTTTAGGGATTCCGTTTCCTGGGTAAGGTTCGCCACTTTCTCTTCTAAGCTATTTAGGAGTTTCCTTCTAGCTCAGAGCTTTGATTTAAGTTTTTGCCTCTCTCCTCTTTTCTCGTAGATGTTCATGTAGACTTTGTGCTCCAAAGGACTGAGCTTTCATTGACCTTTCCTTCCTGCCTCCTAGATCAATATGAAAGGTCAAAAATTATTTCTGTAGAAAATAAGAGGATAGGTGAAAATGTCTAATTAAAATGAAATTTATGTTGCACTTATTCTAGAAAAATATTAACATGATTTTAAATAGTTCTAATAATTTTTCTATATTTAATCGCCTTTGCTCTTTATTATTATTTTTAGGTATATTCTTGTCAGCATTGTCAAGTGGCAAAAAGCTCAACTGTCCTAGCACGCAGATATCAGCCTCTTAAGGTGGAAGAGCCATGGAGTGTTGTTACTGTGGATTTAATGGGACCTTTCCATTCCAGCAGCCAAAGCCATATGTATGCCATAATTATGACTGATTTATTCACAAAATGGGTTGTGATTTTACCTCTTCATGACGTTTCTGCATCTGAAATTTCTAAGGCAATGATTAGTATATTTTTCTTATATGGTCCCCCTCAGAAGATAGTGATGGATCAAGGAGATGAATTTATTCATCAGGTAAGACAAGCTACATCCCAAATTCTGGGAAGATACGATGATTGCCTCCAATCAGATTATGAGCTCTCAAAAGCACAAGGACTATGTCACATTCTATAATGGAAGGCCCTCAGTCAGTATGTGCTTTATAGTTTACAAAGTGGCCTCACCTACATTGCCTCACTTGATGCTTGCTAAGACACTGTGAAATAGGTTAAGCATATATTAATAATTCCATTCTACAGACAAAGTAACTGAGTCATGAGTTTCTCTTCAGTCATATATATAGAAATTAGTAGAAACAAGATTTAAACTCAGGGTTTCCTTAATTCTTGAACTCTTTCAATTACAACCACATTGCTTGTTTGACTTTTAAAATAGTGGTTAGGCAGTGTGTGGGAGAAGTTACAAATGTTGCAAAAAATGTGGCTTGAGAACATAATCCTTGGCAATGTTGTAAGCATAAAAATTGTGGTATTTCTAATGACAACATCATGGATTTTCCATTTGGGGTTTTTTTGGCTTCCTTGTTTAATAACTCATTTAATTTATTTAGACTCATATTTTAGGGTAAATTAATGTAAGTCAATAGATTAACTTTGCATGGATTTCAGAATTTTTTTCCTAAGGTTTTTAAAGTCTTCTGTCTGATAAAAATTAGGACCTGACACAGGAAGCAATTAAAGTTATTTAATGAACTTTTGAATTACAAGAAAACAGCCCAAATTTTATCTCAAACTTACAGTACTTTCTTTTATATATATGTTACATTACCTCCTGTCATTGCAAACTTTCCATTGCTTCTGCTCTCCTATTTATCAACTCCAACCTTTTTATTCTTTTTTTTCTTTCTGTTTGGCTCCAAGGACCCAATGATGTTCCTGTAGCAAAAAAGACACCTAAAAAACACAGTTTCCTATAAAAACCAAATAAAAATGAGATAGAGAAGCAGAGTATGATAGTTAACAAGCCCACTATCTGAGCTTTCCTAAGACAGGTTTCTTATTTTGAGGTCTGTGAACTTGGGTTAAAATAATTGATAACTATATTTCTGTATAATTGCTTTCCTTTGTAATCTTATGCTTTTTGTTTTTTGTACTTAAATACATCATTCTGAGAAAGGGCCCGCAAGCTTCACCAGACTTCCAAAAAAGAATCCATGGCACAAAAAATGATTAAAACACCCTGCTCTAAGGCTTTCTTAATTTATTTTAAGCACATGATTTGATACTTTTTAATGTCTAACTTCTTCGATCTGGAAGCTGATACAAATTTCTTTCCCTACTCTAGCCCATCCTCCACTCAGCTGCCAAAGTAATCTTTCTAAAGCACAGGTGTGACAGTGGCACCCCCTTACCCATACCTCCATTTGTTCCCTTTTACTTCCAGTATCAAATATAAAATCTTCTTTTTGACTTTAAAAGTCCTTCATCTCCTGGCCCCCTCCTACCTTATTCACCTGTGTTGTATCCTACAATCTAGGGACACCAGCCTTCTTTATGCTCCTTGAATAAGGTACTCCATCTCTTGGCTCAATGCTACTTCACTGGCTGCCCCTCATGGCAGAATTCTCTCCCACCTTTTCTCCACTTACTGCCTTCAGTATCTCCCTTCCAGTCTCAACTAAAATTCTATCTTCTGCAAATAGCAATCCCTCTCAATGCTAGAGCCTTCCTTCTGAGATTACCTCTAATTTGCCCTTTCTGTATCTTGAATTTACATAATTGTATGTCTCCCCTGTTAGATTGTGAACTCATTGAAGTCAAGAATTGTCTTTTGCCTATCTTTGTATCCCTAGTACTTAGAACAGTATCTGGCACACAGCAAGCTCTTAATAAATGTTTGTTGACTTGGTTTGACTTGTCTTCACAAACATTTTCAGAGGAAAGGACATGGTTAAAATTATATTGAAATTATGTTGAAAGCTATAATTATGTAATATATAATGTATAAATCATCTATACATATATATAATTTATGTATTATACCATTACATATAATTATATTGAAAGCTATAATCATTTAACAGAAAAATGTGAAAGGAGTGAAAGAAAATACAGCTTTTTTAATTTTTCAGATTAATGGAGAACTCTTTGGACTTTTTGGTACAAAGCAAATGGTCAGTTTCTACCCATCTCAACCAGAGGAAGCAAATGAAAGAACTGCAAACACAATTAAAATTTTTCTTTCCAAATACTGCCTTGACCACCCAAATGATTGGGATGACCATCTTCTAGCTATTTCATATGCCTTCAATTTGACTCATTTGGTATGTACTCTATTTCTTTCATTAAAATTGTTGATTGATCATTTTTAGTTTCACATCTAAAGCATTTTATACCAGATTTGCCTGTGTGTCTTCTTTGAAATAGGAACCTTCAAAAAATACACCATACTTCCAAATGTTTAATCGAAATCCAGATGAGCTTGGAGCTTCAGATGTGTTTCATGAAGGAGAAGGTAGTGAAAGCATATGCATGTTTGCCAAAATTTTACATGCGGTTAAAGAGGCCGATAAGATAATGGTGGACAAGACAACATCAACATGCCAAGTAATTCTTATTAAAATTGCTTATCCATTAAAAAGCTAATTGACGTTAAAATGCCCATCATTCATTTATTACACCATTAAGGCAAAATTTCTTTGCTTGAAATTCTGACTTTTTTCATTTGAACAATATGCTCATTAGTTGTCATAGAAGTACTTTGACCTTTCAAGAAATGTTTCCTGTTTGTTTTCTTTTTTAAAAACTGCAGTTGGATAATCACATTCATGATGATGCGCAAAGTAAAAGCAAGATTATCATTAAAAGGAGACCAAAGCAACTGAATCCATTTCACCTTAAAGTGGGACATGAAGTTCTCCGACAAAGGAAAAATTGGTGGAAGGATGGGCGTTTCCATTCAGAATGGGTTGGTCCTTGTGTCATAGACTACATTACGGAAAAGGGATGTGCTGTCCTAAGAGACAACACAGGTACCAGGCTTAAGAGACCCATCAAAATGTCACACCTTAAACCCTATGTGAGAGATTCTGGGGAGCAAGGTAAATCTCAGTTATGGCTCTCATTTTGCTCATTTTTTTTAAATGAGGCTAAAGATTGAAGATAAGTGTATAATTTTATTCCTTTAGGGGCACGGCTGTTTGTAGGGTTCTTGGATTCAGGTCCTGGACTGTCTCTGCCAGGGTCTAAGAAGAGTCAGTGTTAGGGTTTTGACCCACTCCTGTCTTACAAGATGTCTGCTTTGTTGTTATGAAATTTTTCCTTACATTTAAAATTTTAGCAGACTTCATTCCTAGTTCAACCAATAGGGACAAAGCAAGGGAAATCTTTTTTCAAATTTTTATATTTTAAAAACAATGTAGAACATTAAAAAAAAACATGTAAAAACCATTTTTAAGATTAATTTTTTAAAATTTTGAGTTATAAATTCTCTCTCTCCCTCTCTTTCTTCCTCCCTCATCGAGAAAACAAGCAGTTTGATAGGGATTTTACATGTGCAGTCATGCAAAACATATTTCCATATTAGCCATGTCTTTTCTGTCATATTAGCCAATCTGATAAGTGTGAGGAGGTACTTCAGAGTTATTTTAATTTGCTTTTCTCTAATTAGGAGTAATTCAGAGCATTTTTTTCTGTGCTTCTAGATGGCTGTGATTTCTTCTTCTGACCACTAACTGCCTGTTCATACACTTTGACCTTTTTTCTTTGGGGAATGACTTTAATTCTTATAAATTTTACTCAGTTCTCTATATATTTGAGAAATGAGGCTTTTATAAGAGCAATAATTTTTTCCCTAGTTTTATAAAGTCAGACAAATTTAATGCTTCTTCATAACAACATTTTTGATACTTAGACAGCTGTCACATTCCCCCAAGTTTTTTTCCTTTACAAATTAAATATCCCTAGTTCCTTTTATAAACAGTCATATGTTATGAACTCAAGCTCTGTCATCCTCCTGGCTACTATCTTTTGTACATTCTTCAGTGATTGTTGCCTTTCCTAAAATGTGGTTCCCAGAGTACGCACTCAAGTGTCTAGTTCAGGGTTGGGGAACCCATCTTGGATATTGTCTGATCAGGGCAGAATACAGGACAGCCACTTCTCTTGTTCTGGAAACTGTGTCTCTATTAATGCTGCTTAATATCCTATAGGCATTTTTGGCTACCCTATCCCATCATGGACTCCTAGTGAGCTTACAGTCTTCTACAGCTCCTAGAGCTTTATCCATCTGACTGCTGCCTAGCTATTAAAATAAAAGAGGTAACCTTTACTTTTCCCTATACATTTCCTGAATCTGAAGCTTTCTAAGGCACATCTTTAACTCTGCTTCCAGCCCATGGGTCTGTGCTTTGATATTAAGCCCTTGTGGGCATCCCCTCTTACTGACGTCAGAGTTTTGTCACCTTTGACTAGGTTTTGTTCCTTACAAAGACCTGCAGTCCCTGCATTTTCATTTTCTGATGACAGCTACCTTTTTCTAACTATAGCCCTCTTGGCCAACCAAGAAAAGTAAAAGATTGCAGAGGCTTCTCAAGCGGCATTCATCTTTAGTGTTATTCTTTTCGAAGTCTTTTCCCATTCTGGAGTTCTAAGCTCAAAGCTCATTAACTCCCACTCTCCCTGGTCAACACCTACTTTACAGTAAAAGAATTTCATTGCTAGGATCTACCCAATTTAACATTCTACCCCCTACTTCTAAAAAGGGCTAAGCCTTTCCCCAAGTGAACATTTTTAAAGCACACCAGGAAAGACTCATTTCCAAATAAATGAGTTTTCTCAGTTAAACAATAAACATTTATCAAATGTCTACTGCATACTAAGTGCTAGGGATACAAAGACAAAATGAAATAATCCCTGCCTCAGGAGCTTACACACCTTCTGTTGGAGAAGATAACCCTAATAAACGATGCACAAAGTAAATATAAAGTAAATTAGGAGTGGATTGGAGAGCACGAGCACCTGGGGTATTGGGAGAGGCTTTATGAAGAAGGCGGTGCTTGGTTAGAGGCGAGGTGAAGGAGAGCGGGTGTGCCGTTTGTGAGAGACAGACAGGACAAAGGCCTGGAGAATGGCCGCAGTTCGGGAAGAGGATAAGTAACGTGTGACAGGGTTGCAGAGATACATCAGGGAACCTGTTGTGGCGGACTTTAAAAGCCAAACAAGTAACTTGTTCATATTTTAAATAAGTTTAAATTTCAAATTTCCCAAAGGAAATAGGGAGAAATTAGAATTTATTGAGTAGGAGGTGGGACATGGTTAAATCTGAATTTTAGGAAAATCATTTGAGCAGCTGTATGTAGATTAGATTGGAGAGGCTGGAGGCAAGGGGATCACTTAGGAGATCATTGCAATAGGCTGGGAAAGAAGTTATGAGGCCTGAATTAAAGTAGTGAGTGTAGCAACAGAGACAGATGTGAGATGTGAAAGGCAGACACCGCTCTCTCCTGCTTCTCCTCCTCCCTGTCTAATAACCTCTTTTCTGTCTCCTTTGCTGGATCCTCTTCCCGATAACCCCCTCCAGCTGTAGGTGTCCCTCCGGGGTCTGTCTGGGCCCTCCTCTCTTCTTCTATACTACTTCACTTGTGCTGTCATCTGCTCTCGTGAATTTAATTAAAGTCTCTATGCTGACGGTTGTTAACGTTAGCTCTCAGCTGACCTCCAACCTCCCAGTCTCAAACTACCTTTAACATGTCTAAAATCGGATGTCCAATAGACATTTTAAGGTAAACATGTTCAAAATAGACCTCATTATATTTCTCCTTAAACCCTTTTTATCTATTACTGTAAGAGGACAACACCGTCCTCTGAGTTCCTTAGGCTTGCAACCTTGGAGTCATTCTGGACTCGTCACTGCCTTACTCTCAGTCTGTTGCCAAGGCCTGTCAATGTCACCGTAGCAATAGCTCGTATACGCCCTTTTCTCCTCTGATACTGTCCCTGCTCTAGTGGTGACCCTCATCGTCTCATGCCTGTTTGTGGGGCCACCTGCCTCAACTCTCTCCCCATCTGGTTCATCCTCCATTCAGCCACCAAAGTGATTTTCCTAAAGTGCAGGTCTGAGCATGGCACTTTCCTATTCAGTAAACTTCAGTTGCTCCCTATTACATCCAGGATGAACTTATGAAGGAAGCGATTATAGTGTGTTGGTTTGATTATGAGACTCACTTTTCCCCAAAATCTGACTTGTACATAACCAGAGAGTAGCTCTTAGTCATTCTTATTTTTCAATGTATTCTTCATATAAGAATATATATATATTTTTTTCTTTCAAAGAAATCTTATTGTAGGGGTATATCCTATCCATGGCAACCTGTACAGGTGTCGTGAAGACAGATTGATGCTGTTTTAAACAATAGAAAAGTAAGCATTGAGATGCATAGGATCATAGGACCCTTAGGGGCTCTCAAGATCAATCCCCTTGTTTTACAGATAAGGAAACAGACTAAGAGAAGTTAAGTGATTTGCCCAGCATCACAAAGCTACTAGGATTTGAATTCAGGTCTTCCTGACTATATCTGGCATTCTAGCCTTTGTGCCACTAAGCTACTTATGCAAAAAATGTTTTGCTAACCAGCTTCATACTGGATTCTGAAACTTAATTCTGAACCTTAAAAAAACACCATCTACTGCTTTTTTATTTTAACAATAAGTGTTACTCTTTTCCTATAAAGTCACATTTATGTCTTCCTTTTGTTAACAAAACTTCATAAGATGATTTAAAAAGGATTTTCTTCTTGGATTTCAAGCAAACAAAAGGCCACTGAGTAGTCATCTGCTTTTTTTTTTTTAATATTTGACTGTAATTCCACTGTAATTCCAAGCTGTATGCAAGAACACGGAGACTATATGATTACAATTGTCTGTCTGCATCTATCATGGCTGTTCTGCAGCCTTCAGTTTTCAAAGCCATATCAAAGGCTCATTGTCTAAGGCAAATCAGATTCTGTTGCCAAATTCGAATCTGTCTCTTTGGGACGTGTGTGGAGAAAGCACGTTCAGTCCTTGGGTTAAATTAGCATCATTCCACATGACTGTTACTTTAAGTGAGGCTGTAGTGTTTGGTTTTTTCATTCCATGCCTTTTCGGCAGATTGGTTTACTAATTTGATAGAAATAAGAAAAATTGAATATTTGTCAAAAATTTGTCAAAAATTTGTCAAAAATTTGTCAAAAATTTGAATATTTGCTGATTTGTCAAATCAGCATATTTGTTTGATTTAATGATATTCTGTCCTTCCTATGAAAAAGATGATTTTGTTGCTTCATCATCAGCAAGGAGACAACTTTGGGAGATATTTTCTAGTATTTCCGGTTATTTTGTGATTATCCAGCCATACTCTTTTGCCTTTTATAATAAAAAACATACATTTTGACATGGAACAATTTGATCAAAAGACAGAAAAGTTAACTTGTCTAGTTAGGCTTGAAACTAATAAAAATGACTTTATTCTTTGATTTGGCCTCCAGAAAAGAATCTTCTTTTTGCTTATTTATGTATATCTTTTAGCCAAGCAGCCTATGTCTTCTTTTTCCTTATAGAAAAAAATGCATATTGTATAATACCTGCAGACCTAATGAAACCACACATTTGGTTAAAAGTGTTTTATTTGTCTTTTTTAAAAATGTATTATGAAGTGTTTTATTTTTCATGCTTCTTTTCAATCCCCTGCTGTTCACATTACTTTTCCTCATTGTATATTTTATATTTCTCATAAATTAATGTTTGCTTATCGGCCTTCTTTGATAGTATCGTGTGTTTGTGAAATAGACTTAATCATGCTTTAGAAAGGGTTAGATTAGTTGAAAGCAAAATGACTTCCATAAGGCTTTCAACTTCGTACATGTTAAAGAAAGTAATTCTCGTTGCTTTCTGACTATATTATCGTTCTCTGTCTCTCTCTGGATGTCTCTGTCTGGGTCTCTCTCCCTCTCCATTTATCTCTGTGTCGCTCTGTCTCTCCATCATAGAGCTTTAATCTCTTTCTAACTGCCTATGAGCATATGAGCTCTCTATCCTTAAACCTTTATTTACCCTGTTTTTCCTCTCTAACTCTTCTATCTCTTCTACTGCCAGATTTATTTCTAAAAATAGTTTATCCTTGCTGACTTCTCTCTCATCATCCACTTATTTCTCATTTATCTGACTTCTGACCCTTCCCTTACCGAACTGATGTTATCAACCATCTCTGAAATGATAAATCTAATGCGATTTCCCAGACCATTTCCTTATTGATGTCTCTGGAGCTTTTGAACCCTTCCATGACAGTGTCCTCTCTTACGTTAGACATTTTTGCTGCGTCATCATCCATTTCCCTTACTTTACCCTTAGCCTCGGTGCCCCTGGGGACCTTTTCTTTCTATACACCATCTCTTTGGTGTGATATTTTATGCTGTCTTGGGTTGAAATATCATTTCTGTGACTCCTAAATTTGTATATCTAGCCCCACCCTCCAGTCTTGCAAGCATCAACTGCCTAGCATCTCCTTGAGGAAAAGCCATTGGCGTGTCAGCTCAGTTTGCTTGAAGTAGAACTTAGGTTTCACACTAAGCTCACTCTTCTACCAGACTTTTCTATAAGCCATTCTCATTCGTATCATCTTTTATCCCCTTACACCCTTTCCTCCTAGCCGAGCAATTGCCAGATATCACTAATTCTCCTCTTGAAATAGCTCTTGGATATGTCTGTTTGTCCTTATATAACCACCCTGAGTCATCATGTTTTAATTGAACCACTGCAGTAGTCGTCTAACTTGTTGCCCTAGTTGTTCTCTCTACCCCAATGTGTCATCCAAATGACTGCCAAAATAGTCTAAGATATGTTACCCCCTTCTTGGAGAGCTTCAGTGGCCCCCCATTCCTCTAGAATTAAATGTACTCTTCAGTCTGGCGTGGAAGGTCTTCTTCCACATACCTAGTCTGCCTTATTTTATAGAGTACTACTCTTCATGAACTTTGTGTTCCAAACTATTAATATTGATCATTAATGTTTAATAATATTAAGTATTAATAGCATTTTCCCAAATTATGCACTCCATATTCAGTCTCTGTGCTAACCTCTCCCACAGCTGGCACATACTTCAATTCCTCGCAGAATTGTTGTCTTTCCTCCAGGCTCAGATCAGGCGCCGCCTCATCCATGCAGCCTTCCTTGAGCGCTCTCGTCCCCAAGTTGTCGTATTACCCTCTCTGTCTTCACTTCACCTTCTTTCATACTTTTTTTGGCACTTGTCCATTCACCCCCAATAGAATGTGAAGTGCTTGAGAGCTATTTTGTTCTTGTATTTGTATCTCTGTTGCCCAATGTTTGTTGAAATTCATGTCACCTCTGTGGACTCCATTATCAGCAAATGGGGGTTGGAACTCTCTCCTCTTACTGAATATCTCTGAACCTATGATTTATTAAATTATCATCAGAATTGTACTGAATTAATAGAATAAAAAGGAGAAACACTTCAGAGACTTTGGTAATTTGTGCATAACTGAGAAGAATAATTGCTTAATTCAGAGCACAGGATAAACTTTTTTCTGAGGTTGGAAATATTCAAAGTGGGCAGGGCTTGGGGAGAGAGAATTCAGAATAATGTTCAATATTGATCTTGTCGATGTTGGTTTCTGTCTGTACATTCCTTGAGTCCCCGCACTCAGCACCGTGCTTGGCGCTGTGTTTTTTCATAGAAAGTAACCCATGGTTTGCAGATGAGTCTGTCAGCTTATAATAGGCTCTCTTCTTGTATGTGAGCCATAATACATATTTCATGAAACACATTAAAGGGATAGATGTACCTTTTGGAATTTGGGAAGCAACTAACTGAGAACCCTGAAAATTATCCAGAGCTGATCATGAGATAATTACACAAAATAAAATTTTCTAAAGCCATTGTATTTTTCCACCATTGATTCAAAAATGGTTCTGATAAACTAGTAAATTATTTCCATTAAAATGTCTCCAACCTTAACAAGTGAGTTCACTTTATCTTAAAAAAATAATGTTGTATTTCTCCAATTGCATGTAAAAACAATTTTTAACATTTGCTTTTTTAAAATTTTGATTTCCAAATTCTCTCTGTCCCTGACATGGTAAACCATTTGATATGTTGTGCACATGCAATCATGCAAAACATGCTTCCATGTTAGTCATGTGAAAGAAAACAGACCAAAACAGTAAAGTGAAACAGAGTGTGCTTGAATCCGCAGTCAGACACCATGGTCCTTTCTGTGGATGTGGATAGTATTTTCCATCATGATTCCTCTGGAATTGTCTTGGATCACTGGATTGCCAGTATTCGCAGCAGGAGTCGCTCACAGCTGGTCATCTTACAATACTGCTGTTACTGTGTGCAGTGTTCTGGTTCTAAGTGAGCTCATTTCAGAGAGAAAACATGACAAATTATAAAAATGAAAATGAAATTTAATTTTTTACTACTAGTGTTCAAAGTTGAAAATAAAAGTTTACTTCAGGTTTATCTTGTAAATTGTTTACCTGAATATCACATCATCTCCTCTCTTTTATAAGTATTTAGTGGAAATTTTAAAATCCAGCTTTGCAGTCTGTGGTTTTTTTCCTTCAATTAAATGCTTTTAAAACTCTAATGCAAGCATGTTGGATCTTTATATTCAGAAAGATACTATCAGCTGGTTTATTCTTTAAGTTTTTCACCCTTTTGAGGAAAGTTTGTTCTGGAGAATATTACATACTTTGTATTTTACCAGGTCTTTAAAGGGCCCAGAAAATATTGTATCCCTCTCTATGGGGCTCACCAGAAGGAATGAGGCAATGTACAGAAACAAAATTTAGGCTTTATTTTCACCCAGCATTGACTTATAATTTTGAAATATCTAAAATAGTATAATTATCTAAAATTAGATTTATTTAAAGGATATGCGTATTCTGTAGAAACCATGGACAGCATGGAAAAAATAGGAAAAACAAAAATAAAAGTCTTCATTGGCTTCTGTATATTATAAAACACCATTAAATTATTGTTACCACCCCATCAGAGCCCATTATGTCTTAAACTTTATGGGTAAAGCTTTTAAAGTGAATATTTCATTTAAATGTCTGAATTTCTACTTTTTCTGATAACCCTGGGCCCTCTGCTCTGCATGAATTAAGAAAAGAATTCACCATTAAGAATAAATGAGGCGGTTGTACCTTCAGCAGAAGTATGCTTCATGTAGCGTATTCAGAATAATTTTCCATTGTATAGAATTATATTTGTGTAGAATTTTCTAAGTCAGTCCTATGCAGTTTTATTACATTTTTGGTTGGTTTTTAAATATTTTCCCCCTGGTGTATTGCTTAAGTACTACAAAATTGATCATACTCTTATTCCAAGAAAAAAATTTGCTAAAGTAGTCATTGAGTATTTCAGGTATCCAGTTGTACTCTGAGCCAAAATTACTAATTCACATTTTCAGACTGCTCTCTTCTACATCTATATCTTATTTTCCATTTTCTAGTTAGATCTTAAAATCAATTCCAAGGAATCTTTAATCTCCAGGGTCATACATGTGCCAAGAACATGGCCATGGAGGAAATCCAGTCTGGATACCAGAAAAGAGGATTTTTATATCATGAATTTAGTTCTTTAATAAATTACCTGAAGGGTTTTAAATTTTATTAAAGAGTTCAACCATAATTGTTAAATATGCCTTTTAAAATTTCATTAATTCATCTACTTGTGCTTCCTTGTATGCTGAAGGAATAAGTGTGTGTGTGTATATATCTATATATGTGTGTATATATAAAACATATATATATATTTTAAACTGGACTTGTGATTTTATTGGTGCACATAACTCCTGGTGAGGAAACTCCTCCCAGTTTAGATCTCTGCGTGTCTTCTGCAATTTATGACCATAGAGAGTTACCTCAAGCCACTGTGACATAAAGATTTACCCAGGCTGCCACAGCCAGTTTATGTTAAAGATTGGATTGGCACTCAGGTCTTCCTGACCATTGGGCTGACACTATTTACTACACCATGCTACCTCTCAGCAGAATTCTTAGGGTAACGTAATTTCCAAATATTATAGTTTATAGTTTTCTACTTAAAAAGGGAAAAGTAGACCACAGAAACCTTAAACTTTCTAGCAATCTGATATTATTTTTAAGAAAATCTTACTTTTAAAAACTGCTTATTCTTCCATAGCTACAAACTATCATAATTGCTAAAGATTAGCTTTTTTATATACCTATTCATTCACTGCACAGTAAGAAAAAGGAAATTTTTATCCAGATTGGTATTCTTATTTTGTTTATAATTATAATTGATTGCCTTTATGAAAGATAAACTCACAATTTTTTGTCTGTTGTTTTAGATAGCCATTATCATTTACATGATTCAGTCGTGGCTGATCACGACTACATTGGATTAGCTGAAATTCCAATTGGATCATACCAGCCAGAGATTCTTGTAGAAGATACAGCTGTTTGTACAGCAGATGACAAGTTACCTGTACCAAGCAAGGATCATGAACTGTCAGAAAGCAAAAATTCTAAAATGTCTGAGCTATTGGAAGACCATGGCATTCAGCCTGTCAACTTGAATCTTGAAAAGCAGGCTTTTAGTCTGTTGGACTCTTCAAACCAAGGCCTTGAATATTTGAGTTAGTTAAATAAATTCAGACATTGTTTGCTTAGAATTCATAATCTCTTTTTATAGTGCTTTGGCTACATTAGACAAAAGAAAGTATATGTTAACATATTATTAAATCCTGAAATGGTTTTTACTATTTATTTAGTAAAATGTGTATATTTGTGATGGGTGTATATATACACATGTCTGTTTATATGTGTGCACATATACATGTATATATATATAAAAATATAAAACAATTACATTATGTATATAAAATGATAAATGTATTTAAGATACTTATGAAAATTGTATTTTCCCCAAAAGAAGTACAGAGTGTGTTTAAAGCACCTTTACTTTAATAAAAGAAAATTAAATTCCAGCTTAGTGTCTACTGTTTTTAATTCTGATTTTTTCATAAAATAGTGTTTTTCAGAATGTAGCAGATTCTACTGTACTACCTAAAACTGAATTTAAAAATAGTGAAATGAATTTTTATATGATATGAGATTAATAGAATGTTGGAGGAAATAACATGCTTATGTCAAATGGAATCTTACAGGATATTAGTTGTATCAACTTTGGGGGGATGATGTCATAGAAATGGCTTCTCATTTAGGAGTATATTACTTTTGAAAAGGTATCGATAAACTGTGACCTGATCAGTTATTTATATGTGGATATGTAATCTGACAGGCATATTTACACACACTATATACATCATATAATGTGTATATACACCTGTGAACATGTGTGTGCATGTATGTGCATATACACACTTGCATTGCATGGATACATATATAGATATATACATATATGCAGAATGTCCCAGAATTCTTAGTGTAGCTTTAGTATGTTAAAACTACACCAAGACTTTTGAGACACCCTGCATATACACATAAACATATATTCATATATATGCACATACATATGTACATACACACACGTATATTTATAACTCCTTTCAGAAGAAGCAAACAACTGCCATGAGGGGATTTTTTAAAAAATTCAGGGGGTGTCCTGCTGCCATAATGCTTTCACTATAATCTCAAGCTGTTTTCTCCCTCCAAAGCACGTCTTTTTTAATACCTTTATTTTCCTGGTAATGGTGTGTGGTGACAACATGAAACGTTGTCATGAACACAGTGATTTCAGAAGAACTGACATTTCAACCTACCAAAACGATAATGGAAAGTTTTATATGCTGAAGGATATTATCAGTGATGACTTGTATCATTAGAAGTGTAAAAGACATCCTCAAGGGTGAGCCAGTCACATAATCTCAGAATCTGAGCTAGCAGAATCCTCAGAAATCCCTTAATCTAATCTGTTCTCTGATGAAGAATCTTTTGTATGACCTCGACAACAAGTGGTCATCAAGTCTCCACTTAACCAAACTCTGGTGAGAGGAAGCCCAGTTACTATCTCACGCAGAAACCCATTCCATTTTGGAAAAACCAATTGTTCAAAATTTTTCCTTACAATCAAACATAAAGCTACTCTTCTACAATTTCTGTCCTTTGTAGCCAAGAATATAACTCCTTCCATATAATAGCCCTTCAATTACATAAAAACAGCTATCATGTTTGGTGTAAACCTTATCTTCTAATAACACATGGACGCCCTGAGTGCTGCTTTGATGTCCACAACCAGGCGAAGGCCTCTCACATACTGGGTAGATCTGCAGCAGAGACTCTGCTGAAATCTGGGTATATTCCTCAAAGGCATCCATACAAAAAAAAAAAAAAAAGGGAGGCATCATGTACTACAAAATCATTGTAGCAGTACCTTTTTGTGGTAGTAACAAATTGGAAATGATGTAGCTGCCCATCAATTGGGAGATAGCTATACAAAGTGTGGTACATGAAGTAATGGAATATTACTATGTAATTAATAATAAACCCAATGAATACCAAAAAAAATGGGAAGGTTTATAAACTCATGCTAAGTAAAATAAGCAGAACCGGAAAATCATTATACAAAATGACTCATGGAAATGGAAAGAATAACAAATAGAAGTATAATTTAAAATGTGATGAAATTATAATGACTAAACTTAGTTCCAAGAAGAGATATAAAGGGACACCCTCTCACCTCCTTTTACAGAAGACAGATAGAGATGATACATACAGAATACTGGATATAACACCAATGTTATTATGTTTATTAATGCTGTGAAATTTTTTTCTCTTTTTCCTCTTTTAAAATTCTATATTATAAAAGATGTCTCTCTGGGAACATTCAGGGCAGAAATACATTGGAAAATGAAAGTAATATAAAAACAAAAGATTAATAAAATTTTATTTGAAAATAAAGACATGAGAAGGATTGATAGTAATCTGCATCAGCTGAGGAATTACCAATATCAATGGCATTGATGTGTAGGTGTATGTATGTGTGTATGTCTTGATATTAATAGAAATTCTTATGCTTTGTGTACTGAATGCTACACAATGGAAATTGATGAGAATGTTGCCCTTGAAGCATGCGATTATATTATGTTCAGTATGCTATTTATCCTTGCAAGAAATTAGATAAAATGTTTAGGAAGATTTTCAACAGATATCAGAGGTTTTCTAGTTAACTCTTTTTATCTTTTAAATGCATTAATATACCTTAAAATTATTGTTTCAGTTTCCAAATTGAGTCACAAGGTGGCAGTGTTAAACCATGAAAAGTGGCTGCTAAGTATGAAATGGGATAGTTCCAAATTTCCAAACCTAGAAATAAGGTGGGTTTTTTTTCCATGTTCATTAATTTTTTTTCAAAATGGCTTTTGTCCCAAATTTTCATTTACAATTAATATTCCAAATTCTTCTAGATCACTTTGGACCTCTCATTTGCATGTTTACATTCTACTTCATATTTTTTGGTATACATGTCTAAATATCACTTTACAGTATATAGCCTATAGCCTTGAAGACAGGAATTTTTGTATTTTTGTGTTCTCAGGGTACACTATAAGGGTTAATAGGTACTTTTAAAGTGTTTATTCAACCATGGAAAGCATATTCTTAGGATTTCATTTCACTCAATGACAAAAGATAATAGATAAAAGAAATAAAAGAAAATCACTTATTTGGAGAGATTTCTGGTCTATATCTCTTAAAACATGGCATGAGTCTGGCATTTGGATCAATGAAGGGTGTATTCCAAGGCTGACATTTTTAAAAACAAGATGTTGCAAAGGAAAGGGGCAAGTGCAAAAAGGAAAGGTAAGATTGCTATTCTGGACCCTGGTCTTGTTTGTGGACTGTAATGATTTCTGAACTAAGGTAAAAAAAATTCATCCTTCTAGATGATAAGCAGCTCAAAGGCAGATTGAATCCGGGTCCTCCTAGTTTTAAAGGCTAGCTCTCTCTGTGCTACAGTGCCTCTTTATGAGAGAGAATAACAAAAAGGAGGGGAAAGGGTGAGCCAAAAATCCTGATAGCAAATTAAAGGGGGCCCATCTTCTAGGAAGTAAAATAATAGTTTAAAAAAAATAATTTGTTTACTTATTAGTTGTACTTGTTGAAATAGCTGTAGAATATTAAAAATAGATTTTACTTTCTCTAAGCAATGACACCAAGAAGAAAATGATAGGAAACATATCCCAATATTATTGATTAAACAAAAAATATAAATGGTCTGAATACTTCCATTATGGGAAAAAGTTGCAGAACGTATCAAAAAATTCAATTACATTAAATTATTCAAAAAGTGCGAAATATTTTTAAGATTTGGTATTTGGAGCTTGGGATAATAAAGTGATTTTTGTTTTTAATTCCACATTCAAGGAACTTGTCTTCTTCCAATAGAATACAACTTATATTGGGGCAGCTAGATGGTGCAGTGGATAGAGCACCAGTGCAGGAGTCAGGAGGACCTGAGTTCAAATCTCACCTCAGACACTTGACACTCACTAGTGTGGCCTTGGGCAAGTCACTTAACCCCAACTGGGTCATCTCCAGTCATCCTGATGAATATCTGGTCACTGGATTCAGATGGCTCTGGAGGAGAAGTAAAACTGGTGACCTGCATAGACAGCTCTCCCCCACTCAAAACAAAGTCAAGTGCAAGTCATGTCATCATTTCTCTGATGGCATGGTCTTCTTTGGCAACAAAGGATGAACACACACAACATATGAATTAACATGATGTATACAGGTTTGGTAGCAATATTTACATGTAATCTGTGCTAGTTTTTTTTCCTTAAAATATATCTGTAAGACTTCAGCTGACTCAGAAAATTAAAGTTTTAGGCTGTTGAAATTACTACCTGTTAACTGAGCATAAATAGCCTCCAGACACTCTAGCTCCTTCCTGATCCTTGACTGGCAGACCAGCGTAGCTAGGGGAGCTGTGTTTAGCTGAATCAATGCAAGGTGTCTTCACTACATAGCCTATGAATCTTTTCCCTGATGTGGTTTGAGAACCTCTCATTTTGTAATTGTTGAATGACCTACAAATGTCATTTTGTTCTGATATGAGATCACTAACCAAACACTGATCTGAATCACATCAAGCTGAGAACATGAAGTAAAGAAATATAAAATAATTTCAAGAGGGAGAAAATTCTAATAACTGAGGGAGATCATGAAAGGCTTCATGGAAGAGGTGGCATCTCTACTGTGTTTTGAAGGAA
Source organism: Notamacropus eugenii (assembly GCF_028372415.1). Lineage (NCBI taxonomy): Eukaryota > Metazoa > Chordata > Mammalia > Diprotodontia > Macropodidae > Notamacropus > Notamacropus eugenii. The sequence continues at coordinate 360,731,545 of NC_092874.1, forward strand.
AATACTATGAAGTGAAGGGGGGCAGCATTCCAGGTAGTTGAGACTACTTGTGTAAAGGAAAAAAACTAGAGATGGTGTATTACATACAAGCAATAGACTAGTTGGTCTGAAACAAAAAAATGCATGAAAAGAGAGTACTTTGGAATTGGATTTGAAAAATTAGTGGAGACTTGATTGTTGGGGACTTCTCCTACCAGGCTGAGGATTTTGTACGGTACCCTACAGGCAATAGAGAGCACTTGAAGATTTCTGAGTAGAAAGCTGCCATGGTCATATCTTTGTTTTACAAATATCAATTTGGCAACTATGTGAAGAATCTATTTGAGATAGGAGAGTCTGGAGACAAGAAGAACAGTTAGAAGGATATTGCAGATAGTCTAGGTGAGACAATGAGGACCTGACGACTAGGGCAGAGATTCTGCAAAGCGAGAAAAAGGGCTACAGATGTGAGAAATATGGAGATATAACTGAGGAGAGGTGGTGATGGATGGACATAGAGGGATTGATAGAAGGAAAGTGAATAATAAATACACAAAATTCTCAATGTATGCATACCACAGCAATCTGACATGAAAGAAACAACCATATAAGCAATGAACAAAAACTTAAGCCCTCTATTATCAGAAGGTGACAAATAGATTAAAATGATTAATAAGTCACAAATTAGAATTGCATATTTTGTAATGCTTAATTAATGGATTAACTAGTGCCTTTAGGATTTAAATGGAAGTCATGGGGAATACATATTCAATTAAATGTGGAATGTCCACAAAAATGTGTCACAGACTAGGTTATAGAGAAGCTCTATATATTTTCAAAGAGGTGAAAATTATGTATACTTATAGCACTGTAAAATACAAATGATAAAACTGTATGGAAAACTATTAAAGATTAGATTAATAGAGAAGTCAAAAAGTGATGACTAGACATTTGAAGACTTAAAGTGTCACATATCACAACCAGTGGGATGTGGCTAAAACTGTTCTTCAGTGATATATGTTTATACATATCTATATTCATATCTATGGCTATATACCTATTTATACACATATATATGTATGTGCATATATATGTTTATTTGTGTGTATGCATTGCTGAATGCCTGCATTAACAAAAGAAAAAAATGAATTGAGGATGCACCAAAAGGAACTAGAAAAATTACAAGAAAAAAGTTAAAAATAAATATATGAGTACATGTTTCCCAAAGGAAAATAAAAGGAAAAGGCATTATAAAGATTGGAGCAAAAATAAAGAGAATAGAAAATGAAGGAACAGTTGAGTTGTTAAAACCAGATGATAAATTGATGATTACTTGTTTTAAAAATGTCCTTGTTATTTAGATTATATCATGTCGTAGTTATGAGTTTTTGCTGTAGTCTAGATGAAAAGTTCTTAATCTTAAACCCATGAAACTCTCAGGGGGTCTGTAGATAGATTTCAAAGGGTTTGTAAATTTAGATGGGGAAATTATATCTTTATTCCAATGTAATTAATTTCTTATTCCTTTGTAATCTTATTTATTTGACTTTATGTAATTAAAAAACATTTTTCTGAGAAGAGGTCCATAGGATTTTTCAGACTGCCAAAGGAGACCACAATACAAAAAGGGTTAAGAATGTTTGGTCTAGATGGTGGCTCAGGCTGTGGATTGAATAGTTATAGACATCCAAAACAACCACCCCAACCTTGAAAGTAACTAAAGAAGTATTAAATTTGGGTGGAGATAATTATGGTTCTTGATTGAGTAGGATTGTTTTGGGTTATTTAGTTAAGTCAAGGCTATCTCTTCTAGTTTTCTTGAAATTTCTTTGGTGGTGGTAGTATGTGTGAGTATGAGTATGTGCTTGTGTGTGTTAATAAAATTCTTTAAAACATGTTTTAAGTACTGTTTTGTTTTTTACATGGTAATCATTTACCAACAGAATTTGGTGCCCTATCCCCAGGCTCCCTCTAACAAAACAAAACATCTGATAGTAATTGTGATTTCTTTTTCTTGGTATATATTGTTTGATGGTGTAAGTGATAGGGTGCCAATATGAAGTCCTGCAAAGGGGAGCAGTGCCACTTGGGAAAAGTGGTCCTCATGACCATAAATAACAGACAGCTGATACTTTTCCCCTAACCCGATTTATTGTGAGCTTATGTACAGCTTTGACTCTTGACTGAATGACGTTTCCTTCCTACTCCTTCCTATCTCCCTCCTTCCTATCTTGGAGCTGACACCCACTTCTGGAGTCCCCATTATCTACTAGAATCCTCCCAGAATTTCTGGTCCCACTTAAGTCTGATGCAACCAGGTAAGTGACCCTGGAGAATTTCCCTACCACATCTGGTACTGATTTTCCCAACCAAGCCCACCTTTATCATATGAGATGTCCCTCTCAGACCTCACCTTGAGCACGTACTCCTACTGAGATTTTACCAATGTAAATGTCTCCCTCATGTACCTGATCCTTGACCCTTCAAGGGTCAATCTATGACTGTGTTGTCATTTAATGAGTGTGTGTGTGTGTGTGTGTGTTGATTTTGATTTTTCCTGCTTGCTACACCCCATAGTAATAAGGCTCATGCTTATTTAATCACCAGTTACATTTGTATATGAAGAACATCACATTTTTTCACATGATGACAATTGCCATGTGCTTAAATTTGGGGAGTGACTTGGAAAAAAAAAAAAAAGACTATACAAGATGAAATCTGTACAGCTGCAATGGGCTCTGCCAGGTAGAGAAAATGCCTAATCTGCTGAGACAGACAAAATCCCCACTGAAACCCTAGCAACAAGAAAGTTATTGCAAACAAATAATCTAACCTATTAAAAGGATAGTAAAACAATACCAGGATGGTCATTCATGAAGTTCAGGTTGTCCCATTTTTAACAGATTTGTAGGTGGTAAGGACAAGTTATCTGAGGGACCTTGGAGATTGCTGCTTGAGAGAAAACTGAAAACAAAGAGAGAGTGTTGGTCCTGGAGGTCCATATCATGGAAAGTATGGATAGGGAACACTTGGACCTTTTAAAAGAGACAAATTGAAGATGAATAAAAAGAATATTTAAGATAGCCAAAGGCAGGAATTCTTTGCTCCATGGGAACATAGAGACGAAAGACAGAAAAGAGCCTCCAGAATGGTTTAGATAAGTTCAATGCCAGCTCCATTATAGATAACTAGAAGAAGCTGGATTAATTGTGATCTAGATGGGCTCTCTCCAAAACTTCACTTGATGCTCCAGCTGTATTATATAGTTACTTGAACCGTTGATTTGACTCACCATAACAGTGACTATGTTTATAGGGATGGAGATTGGAAGGGTGGGAGAGCCCCCCTCTTTCCCCTACCCCCATCCCCCCTGCCAAAGACCAGAGTACCAGGGGCAGGTTTCCTGGGAATGAATTCACAGACTCAAACATTCTTGAGATCAAGGTTACACTTTTCAGTGGGAAAAGGTTCTTAGGGAACCTGAGAGTTGAATGGGGAGAGTTGATATTTGTTCTATAGTAAGACATGTGCCAAGTGTGATGATTAGGTAATTTGGGGGAGGATTAGGGAGTGGTTAAGGAGTGGTCAGCTCTTAAAGGGACATGAACTTTTAGTATCTACTGCACAGGTATTTTACCCATCGGGAAATAGCCCAAGGGGAGGTACCTGGAGGTGTAGGTTTAGACCTGAAACGTCACTAAGTCAATTAACCATCAGGGCTGACTGAGCAGGCTGCTCTTGTCAATGTCTTGTTAGACAAGATAAATGTAAGGGGGTATATACATATATATGTCTAAGTCTGGGATACGTATGACTGGTCAGTGAATAGTAAATGTCATTATGACCCATTATGACTGGCCAGTTCAGCCAGTACACAGCTGATTCAAACTAATAAATTCTACTGGTGCAGCTGGCTACCGTAGCAGGAAAAGAGATAAAGGTTTTTGCTGGGGCAGGCTGTGTCCTTGGGCTGGGGAGAAACTGCTTGGGATAGTGTTCTGAGGATTGGGAGAAAAGTGATTTTTAGAATTGAGGTCCAAGCATAGGCACCCAAGCACCCCATCAATAGTGGTAAAAATAAATCGATATTTCATTTACATTAGCCTTTATGCTACATAAAATGAAGGAATGTTAATTTCATTCACTGTATTATCAGGAACACATTTCTTCTAAAGTGAGTTTGGCAGGATACATTCTATTTTTTTTTTAATTCTGTCATGGTTTGTCCTTTTTTTAAAAAAGTATTTATTTTAAACATGGTTTTCTCTTAAAATTTTGAGTTCTAAATTCTCTCCCTCTCTCCCATCTTTTCCCACTGAGTAGACAAGCAAGGTATCAATTATATGTGTGAAATTATACAAAATCTATTTCCATATTAACTATATTGCCAAGAAAGTGAGAAAATTATACTTCACTTTGCATTTAGGATTGCCAGTTCTCTCTCTGGAGGTGAACAGTAATTTTTTCATCTTGAGTCCTTTGGCTTTGTGTTGGATAATGATATTAATCAGAGTAGCCAAGTCTTTCACAGTTGATAGTCATTACAACGTTGCTGTTACTTGCATAATGATCTCTTGGTTCTTCACACTTCACTTTTCATCAGTCCATATAGATCTTGCCATGTTTTTCTGAACCCTGCCCCACCTTTTCATTTCTTATAGAAAAGTAGTACTCCATCACAACCACAGGCCATAATGTGTTCAGCCATCTACCAACTGACAAGCATTCCCTCAGTTTCCATTAGTTTGCCACCACAAAAAGAGCTGCTATAAGTCTTTGTTTCTACCTATAGGTCCTTTTCCTTTTCTTTTGATCTCTTTGGGCTACAGACCAAATAGTGGGATTATTGAATCAAAAGATAAGCAAAACACCCTGATCTTTACCCAGGAAGGGTCCCTGCTGCCCTGTAGCCACAAGTATTAGCGCTCCTCTTGAACTTGTAACTGTGAACAGGTTTCTTGCTCCCTTGTGATGGACCACAAGCATTCCTCTCCCTAGAGAACTGCGACCAGAACCATGTACAAGCAATAGAATTGCCAGTTGCACCAGCTGTACGAAGTATTAGCAACAAGTCCCCTGCATTCTCCTTCTGACCAGTTGTGAGCCTCTCTTACACTCTGGACTGTGAGCTCCCAAAGCTGCTGGTGCTGCTGTGACAGCTATTGCCGTAGACTTCCTAGGTTTTCGTAGGTAGGGGAAACCCTGACCTTTTGTTGGCTCTGACAAATTTGATTTGAGGTATTATTTTAAACTTGTTTGGAGGGCAGCGTTGAAAGAGTTCAGCTGGGTTGCTACATCTAATTTGCTATCTTGGTTCTGCCTCCTCTCTATATTTGAGAATAATTTTTATAACATTAATTACCCTTTAAGTGTTTGTTAGGGATCACTTATGAATACATTTGGCCAATGTTTAATTCTCCACCCCATTAGCTGTTAATTTATAACTTCCTAAATTTGAGATTGATTTGTTTATGAGTTTTAGGTTTCATTTTGCTAATTTGCATATTTTATATTTTTGTAGCTGCTTTACAAATCTCCTTTAAATTCTAAGTTTAGCTGGCATACAATTCTGTATAATAGTTTCTCACGATTATTTTTATTTCTTCTGTTGTGGATTCACCTTGTTTATTTTTATTTTGGCAATTAGGTAATGGTTTATTGATTTTTATTCATTTTTAAGTGACTCAATTTTATTGATCAGTTCTATTTTTTTATTTTTGAGTTTCTTTGCCTAGTTTTCAAGGTTTCTTTTTTTTGGTACTTGTTTTAGAGTTGCTAGTTTATTTTCAAGTCTTTAAAATTATATCATTTATATATCTTGCATTTTCCTATTTTGTCGTTATGCATTATTAGACATGTAATTTTTATAGAGGTCTTTGCTTTAGCTCTGTCCCATTAGTTCTGGTTTATTGCTTTGATGTTCTTATGTTTAATGTAATTGTTTGGTCTTTCTCAATGATACCATTTAGGTTTGTATCTTTAGGTTCCATTTCTTTGATTCACTACTAATATTATATGTTTTGTTTTATAAAGGATATATTTGTTATATTATTTGTTATATTTGCCTTTTTATATTCATGTTTTTATGTTTACGGTTCCCTTATACCTTAGCAACATGGTTAATTTTGACACATTTTTGAGATGCTGAAAAGATATATATATATATATATATATATATATATATATATATATATATATATATATATATATATATATATAAAATCTTTAATATCCTCACTCAGAAGTCACATTGGTCAGCTAAATCTAGTTTATCCACAATTCATTCAATCCTATATTTTGTTTTTATTTATATTTGTTAGATATATCTAGCTCTGAGAGGAATATTAAATTATATGACTATATTGTGTTGCTATTAATGTCTTAACTACTTGGGTATATTTAATTCCTCTTTAAGTTAGCCTTTTAGTCTGCTGTCTGTTTTTCTTTCCCCAGCCTCCTTCCATCTCTTTTCCATTGTTATTGCAATAATCTCCTACTCTTGGAGTTTACTTTTATCGTTATTCGCTCTCTCCCCTCCATCCTTCAAACTCTCTTGCTAGAGCTTACCATATCTCCTAGCTATCACCCTACATTTCTTTTCCCCTTCTTGGCTACACTCCTTGAAAAAGTAACGTTGAGCATTTGATTCCACTATCACCTTTTCCTTCTGAATATTCTCTTTATCTTGGGTTTCTATGATGCTGCTCTCCTGGTTCTTCTACCTGCCTGACTGCTTCTCAGTGTCCTTTGCTGGATATTCATTCATGTCACACCCACCAACTATGGGTGTCTTCAAAGGCTCTGTCCGGAGCCTTCTTTTTTCTCTACATTATTTTATTTAATGATTTCATCAGTGTGCATTCACTTAATCTCTCTGCATTTTTTAATATGATTCTAAATTGTTTTGATTTGGAAAAGCTGCCTTCTTGTATCTTTTGACCATTTAAAAATTGGGGAATGACATATTCTTGCAGATTTGACAAAAGATCTTTATATATTTGAGATTTTTGATGGGGTGATGGAACCTGAACCTCTACAAAGAAAAGACCATGTCTTTGAAAGCAGCCCAGTCTCTGAATTTTCCCACAAATTTCAACAGCCCGGATCACTGGCATTAGTCCAAGGCATATGTCCCATCCCAGCCCACCTATATACTCCATGGTCCTTTCACAGTGGCTTTTGGTCCACTCCAGACGCTTAATTCATTTCACTGTTGCACCTGGGCCACCCCAGGCTATTTACCGCTCCTTAACCCTATCCAGATCTTCTCACTATCTTTTTTGTATGTAAGTATCATTCTCACTGCCATAAATCTGAAGATTAATTAGGAATCTAGCCCGAACTGTTGGTGGGGATACTTTGCTACTTTGACCAAATGAAGGCTTACGTGCTTGAACTCTTTCCAGACAGACTCGCCCTGTACGCTGACCTTTCAGGGCTCCCAGCAACCTCAAACTACATTAATATGAGACTTTATCTGAGAAATCTGCCTATAAAAATTTGCCCCTAATTTCTGCTTTCCTTCTGATCTTGCCTACTTTTATTTGTGCAAATTTTTAAAAATTTAATAGAATTTAAATTATCCATTTTATACCTCATTCTGCTCTTTATTTCTTATTTTTTCATAAATTGTTTTCCTGTCCTTAAGTCTGATAGTAATATGTTCCATGTTTTTCTACTTTACTCGTAACATTTCTCTTTATATCTAGGTCTTGTATCCATCTTTACCTTATGGCATGAGATATTGATCTGTGCCCAATTTTTGTCACACGGCTTTCCAATTTTCCCAACAATTTTTACCAAATAATGAATTCTTATCCAATTTTAAGTCTTTATAGTTGTTAAAGTTACTGTATTTATTTGCTGCTGTAAATTGTATGTCTACTCTGTTCTATTGATCTACGTTACTACATGGTATATATATATATATATATGAATGGTTTTGATAATTACTGTCTTTTAATATAATTTCAGATCAGGTACTGCTAAATCTCCTTCCTTTACTTTTTTTTATCAGTTCCATTGATAATCTTGACTTTTTGTTCTTCCAAATGAATTTTGTTATTATTTTTTCTAATTCAGTAAATTTTTTTGTAATTTAATTATGTTTATATTGCAAAGTTCCTACTCTTCTCTGATCTTATAATCAGAAATGTTAGAAAGTCATCTAATCTACTAATGCTCCACTTTTCTTCCTCATGATTATTACTCAGTTTTGTAGGGTAAGTTAGTCTTGGTTGTAAGCCTTTTGGGATATCATATTCCAAAATTTTCTCTTGTTTATAGGAGAAACCTCTCGGTCTTGTGTGATTCTGGCTGTGGTTCACTGATATTTGAATTCCCCATTTCTGGATGCCTGCAGTAATTTTTTCTTGCAAACTCTAGATGTTGGCTATGATATTTCAGAAAGTTCAACTTTTGGGGTTTCTTTCAGGAAATGATTGGCAGATTCTTTTGATTTTTACTTTATACTTTGTTTCTGCTGGATTTGGTTTTAATATATCAAAAATTCACTTTTGAATTCTTTAAACATAGTGTTAAGGTTTCTTTTTAAATCACGCACAATGACTTTTTGGGGGTGTCTGATTCCTAAATTATCTATCCTTGACCTGTTTTTCAGGTTCTTCTGAATGGCTGATATCTTACATTTTTATTTTCTTTTTTTCCCCAAACTTTTGATTTTTGTTCTAATATTTCTTCTTGCCTCATGGAGTCATTGATTTCTATTTGGTCTATTGGAGTTATCAGGGAGTTCTTTATCAGGGTAAGGCTTATCATTTTCTGTTCTAAGTGATTAATTTTCCTAATTTTTTCCTTCAGAGATTTTATTTTATTTGTATTTTGCTCCATTTCTCCTGGGTATTAATGTATTCCTTGTGGAAAATCCATCTTTTCATCAGAGTCTCTGTTCACAGCTGCTATGGAGTTTCTCTTTCTAGGCTTAGTTTTTGAGGACCTCTGCATCAATATTATATCTTTTACAATAGTCTATGCATACTTTGCTCTACTTATCTCTGAATCACTGGGACTTTTCCCCTCTGATACTAATATGTGATCCTGTGAAAACAGGCCTCAGTCCTTTTGCCTTGCCATTTGAGGATCTGAATCAGGATATTCTGATCTTATGAATTTTGAAAGGTCAGGAGAGTGAGCCTCCAGAAATCTGGGAGTCAAAGACCATAGTAGGTTTTACAGCTATTCAAATATTAATGCCTCAGGGAGCAAGTAGTGACCTTTGGGACCAGCCCAGCAAGAGCTGAGACATGTTCTCATAAGGCAGTAATGATGCATTTGTCCATGAACTGGGTGGAATTAATGCTACGAAGAAATTGTTTTAACTCTGAAAGTATTCTTCTCAGAGTCTATGGTGGGTTAAGAATGGGTGTCCCAGGTATTGTGGATAAATGTTCATCTTTTTGTTTTTCATATATTTTGGAAATAATTATCCTTTTTAAAGGATAATTGATGTTGAGTAGTTGAACCGAATTGGCATACTACTCTCTGGTGACTAACAGTGTATGTGGGGATCACAGCTTGTGTGGGTTTGAGCCATTAATGTTGGAGAAGAGACACCCCTAGGTCCCCCAAGATACCCTTGGATTCCTCATGGGGAGAAGTATCAGGCTGTACTCTGGCATGGTGAGTCCATATATGCAGTACAGCATCCCAGGACTATCCTTTGGGGATGCTGTATAACACTAATATATTACATAGGTTTCTAGGAGCTGAGCTGTTTGCCTCCACTCTGGCAGTCATCTTAACTAGACTTCTTTCCGTGATCCTTTAAAGGTCAATGACCATGGCTCAATATTTACATCCATTAGTTCTTTTAGTATCTGAGAGTGTAGATTATTTCAGCAAGATGATTTGAACTCATTGTGGACAGCTAAATGCTCTCTTACTACCACTTCCTATGAGTATTTCCACGTCAACCTGATCCTTAAAAACAAAACAAAATAAACAACCCTTACTTGATCTGACATTAGTTATAATACACATACTTCCTTTCATTGTTAAATTCTTTGAGAAAGCTGTCTGTGCTTGACTTTCCACTTTCTTCTTTCTCATATAAACCTTCTGCAACTTGGTTTTTGAAGAAATCTTGCAAATGAATTTTTTTTTTACTCTTTGTGACCTCATTTGGGGTTTTTATGGCAAAGATACTGTAGTGGTTTGCCGTTTTCTTCTCCAGCTCGTTTTATAATTGAGGAATTGAGGCAAACAGGTGTAAGTGACTTGCCCAGGGTCACATAGCTGTCAAGTGTCTGAGGCCAGAATTGAACTCATGAACATGAGTCTTCCTGACTCCAAGCCCAGTGCTCTATCCACTGCACCAACTAGCTTCCCTTCAGTGTCCATTACTGATTCTTCATCCATGTCACATACAGAAACCATGGCCATCCCTGAAGGCTCTGTCATGGACATTCTTTTTTCACTCTATATTATTTCATTTGATGATCTCATAATCTTTCATGGGTTAAATTATAATTTCATTTGTCATTTAATTATCACATCATTTGTTAATTATGGTCCCCACACCTACAAATCCAACCTTAGGTTTTCCCCTGAGCCTTAGTCATCCATTTCCAGTTGCTTCTTGGACAACTCAAACCATGTGTCCTATAGGCCACTAAAACTCAACATGTCTTCTAAATTGTAGCTTGTTATCTTTCTCCCCCAACACTAAACCATTCTCCCTTTTGAATATTTCTATTACTTTAGAGGATATCACCTTCCTCCCAGTTGCCCCAACCTGTAACCTCAGTGTCTCATTCTCACTGCACATGTCTAATTTATGTCATTGAACCTTGTCATTTCTACCTTCACAATATTTGATGTATACATTCTCTCTTCCACTTATACATTCTACTTCTGGCTCTCATCCTCATTCTCCTGGACCACTGCAATCTCTGCGAATTGGTCTCCCTACCTCAAGTCACTCCTGACTCCAATTCATCCTCCACTGAGATGTCGAGTTGAGTTGTCTAAAACATAGTTTTGATCTTGTCACCTCATCATTCTCAGTGAGCCCCACTTCCCAAATCAAATATTAATTGTTCTTTTGACATTTAAATCTCTTCAAACTTGTCTTCTTCCTCTCCTTCTTACACTTTATGCCCCTCCCCACACAGTCCAGTACCCTCCGCACAGTACAAGCCACTGACACTGACCCTCTCTCTGTTCCTCACACAAAATACTCTATTTTCCATCTTTGTACCTTTGTAGGGTCAGTCCCTCACATCGAGAATGTTCTGTTCCACTATCTCTCCCCTAGTTACCCTGGTTGTCTTTAAGACTCAGCTGAAATGCCATCTTCTAGAAAAGCCTTAACCAATTCCCCCAGCTGTGAATGCCTTCCCTTTTCAGATGACCTTTCTCTATTCTGTACATATCTTGTTTGTAGCTAGTGTCCTTCATTTTATCGTACGCTCCTTGAAAGCTAGAACTCTTTGCCTTTCTTATCCTCAATACTTAAAACAATGCCAAGAACACAGTAAATCCTTGACAAATTCTTGATGACTGACTTGTATGTAGGCACCAACTCCCTACGAATCATTTTTGTTTTTTCCTTTCTACTGCCAAGATCAATTTCCTTGGCAAAACAAGAACAGATGTGAACTAAGAGCGAATCAGCTCTGCTTTTTCCCCATGATTAGTTATCATTGTCTCATCCAACCTGAGCAGCTACAGTACCATACCATCTTTGAATATTTTCAAAATAAGCTAACGGTACCCATCCTTTTTATTGGCCTTACCTTTTCTTGTTAATATCAGCTCATTGTAAGCTTTAGTACTCCCAACAATCAATCAGTCAACATTTAGTAAGCATCTACTACGTGCCAAGCACAAAGTGTGAACACTATCCTCATAGAACCTTTCCATACTTTTGTTATTTTTTGTTGCCTGCTCTGATTTGCATTTTCTGTATGTCTTTTAAAATCCAAAGTTCATTAGTATGTTCCCTGTGAATCCATGTCAGTTTATATTAATAACATTTGATTATGCCTTTGCTTTTTATATTATAGTAATTTCCAAGTGTACCTCCCCTGCCAGTAAGTGATCTATTCCCACCTTTGTGACAAAGAAAGCCATTGAGCAAAGCCTACACCACAGTGGCCCCCATATGCCAGCGTGTACCATATACCACATTTCTTACAGTAGCATTATATTCCATGATTATGTGAACACGCCATACTTTGTTGAATTATCCTCAATTGAGTGGTACCTGTTTTATTTCTGCATTTTTGCTACCACAAGATGCTGGTATTAATATTTTGGAATACATAGGGACTTTGTCTTTGACCCTTCTTATATATGTCCAGTAGTGGGATTACTGTCTTATCAACTATTTTTTCTTTTTTTTAAAACTTTTATTCTTAAGTTTGATTGATTCTATTTCAACTCAAGTCTTTCTTCTCCTTTATTTTGTAAAATTATTACTTAACATTTTATTTCCCTTCAATTATATGTAAAAACATCTTCTAACATTGGATTTTTTAAAATTTTGAGTGGGATAGTTTAGTCATTTTTCTCATAGGATTCCACATTGTTTTCTATAACACTTGGACCAATTTACAGGTCTACATATACTGCATTAATTATTAGTATGACTGTGATAGGATTTTATTATAGTACTCCTATGGCAATGAGTGGTAGAAGGACACTTACATTTCCACTTCAGACAAAGGTGCACTTATCCTCTGTGTGTTTCCAGTTGGTCATAAAGATTATTTTGGCTACTGAGATGATTGGTTGTTATCCTTCTAAGAGGTGTCAAGGAACAGTAGATCTGACAATGGCTGATTGGACCAATACAAGCTCAGAAGGCTCTGCCACAGATTGGGCATGCATAGTCCATATGAACATTTTGGAGTGGAGATGCCTCTAAATTTGTGCAGCTCATACATTTCTTTTGAGCTCCTGCAATTCTGCTTTGTTGATAGAACACAGCACCTTCTTTGATGCAGGCATGCCATGCTGAGTGTCTCCTATGTCTTATAATCAGTTCTAGTGAAATAGAATTCTGTGGCTGTGCTAAAGGGGCAATCCCTGCCCCTAAAGTCTGTTCTTCTTTCTAGCTTTGAATAGTAAGGACAATTAACTCTCTGAAGTCCAGAATGTAGGTGGACCCCCTGCCCTCCCCAATACTGGACTGCCATGACTTCATTGACTTGTAAGCAGGCCTGTTCCTGGGATGAGGTTGCCTTCTATGTCTGTCTTCTTTCCTTTTATACAAGATATGGGAGGTTTTGAAAGGCAGCTGGAATTTTTTGTCTTCCTTGGCTCTAGAACAGTGGGTTTTTGGGGGGGTTACTAGAGTCATCATGGGGAAAAATTGTTGAGAGAGAGGGGGGCAGGTATCATCCAAAGACATCTACTTATTCCTGATTGGGCTATACTCGGTGAAGTTGAAATGTAAAACAGCTAATGAGCCCCTCTCAGAAACTATTTGCCAAGGACCCAACAATATTTGAATATTGGTTGACTACAGTCATTCTATGATTCTTTATTGCTTAGTGTCCCCTTTCTATGTGGGAATAAAACTGACTATTCCATACCTGACTTATGTTTATACTCCCTTCATATCCTCCTGCCTTGGTGAGAGGACTCATTAGACAGATCTTCACAAAAACGAGATCAGGGCGGAAGAGAAACACTTGGAACCTGGTCCATCTCTTGAGAAGACAAGGAATCCCAGAGGAATGACAGTAGAGGGAATCTGGAGGGAAGGAAAGGTAGAAGATAGAAGGTAGGCTGAGACTGGTGTCTGGCTCACTGAAATTCTAGGATAGCATCTTGGATCACAATCTCAAAGACATAGATTATTTCTATCTTTTAACATCTTTGTGGAGAGGCAGCTTCCTGTCGTGTGATACGGAATTGATTTCCAAATTCAGAAGATGTGAGTTCAAATCCATCTATAATCCCTACTGGATGTATTAGTCTAGACATAGCATCTATTCTTTTCTTCCTTCTTAGGTTCAAAGCCCACACTGGACACATATTTGCCACATCACCCTGGTTAAGGCCCTTAAGTTCTTAGTGCCTCTTGAAACTCTCCAAGTCAGATTTTTTAACCTTTTTTGAGTTATCGCCCCTTTAAACAGTCTAGTGAAGTCTATGAACTCCTTCTCAGAATGTTTTTTTTAAATGCATAAAATAAAATACATAGAATGCCAAAGGAAACCAATAATATTGAAATAGTTATAAAAACAAGTTTGTAGAACCCTGGCTCTAAGATAACAGGTTGCAAAACATTTGTGAATCTGCATTGGTTGAATCTTACCTTGGTGCTCCATACACCGATAACACTGCAATTCTGGACAAAAAGAAAGCAAAGACACTTTGCTAGACAAACACAGAGTTTTTTTTTCTCTCGAACTTACCTTGTTTAATTTACTGTCTTACTAACTCATTTTTCTTTTTTTCTTAAAACTTTTCTTCTTCATTTTGATTCATTCTACATCAGCTCAAGTCTTTCTTCTCCTTTATTTTGTAAAATTACTACTTAACATTTTATTTCCCCTCAATTATATGTAAAAACATCTTCTAACATTTGATTTTTTAAAATTTTGAGTTCCAAATCTTTCCATCTCTCTCATTGAGAAGGTAAGCAATTTGATATAGGTTATACATGTGCTGTCATGTAAAACATATTTTCATATTAGCCATGTTGTAAAGAAAATATAGACTAAAGAAAAAAACAAGAAAAATAAAATTTAAAAAAGCATGCTTTGAATTGCATTCAGACTCCATCAGTTCTTTCTCTGGCTATTATTTTCATTGTTAAGTCCTTTGGAATTGTCAGATCATTGTTCTGCTGAGAACAGTTAAGTCATTCACAATTGATCATCATATAGCATTGTGAGGTACAATGTTCTCCTGGTTCTGCTGACTTCATTTTCCAACCATTAACACAAATTTTTCCAGATTTTTTTTCTGAGAGCATTCTGCTCATCATTTCTTATAACAGCACAACTGCATTCCATCATAATCATGTACCGTAACTTGGTCGGGCATTCCCCAACTGATGGGCATTGCCTCAATTTCCAATTCTTTCACACTACTAAAAGATATACTATAAATATATTTGTACATATAGGTCCTTTTCCTTTTTGTTTTTTTTTTCATTTCTTTGGGATATAGGTCTAGTAGTGGTATTGTTGGGACAAAGGATAAGCACAGTTCTATACCCTTTGGGCATAGTTCCAAATTGCTCTTCAGAAAGACTGAATCAATTCACAACTCCACCAACAATCCATTAGTGTCTCAATTTCCCCTCATTCTTCCAACATTTATCATTTTCCTTTTCTATCATAATAGCCAATTTGATACATGAGGGGTGGTACCTCATAATTGTTTTAATTTACATTTCTGTAGTCAATGGTGATTTAGAGCATTTTTTCATATGACTATAGATAGTTTCCATTACTCTATCTGAAAACTGTCTTTTCATATCCTTTGACTGTTTATCAATTAGGAAATGACTCTTTTTTCTATAAATTTGACTTCACTATTTGTTTATTTGAGAAATGAGCCCTTGTGGTAATTTTTTCCCCACAGTTATGATTACTAATTTTATTTCCCTAGATCCCATTTCTTCCTATTTATCTTACACTTTCCTCCTCAAAAATGTTTTGTTTCTGACTAATGCCTTGCCCAACCTGCCCTCAGTTTTATCAGTCTTATTCCTTTCTCTTGTCCCCTTCCTCTCCTACTTTCTTGCAACTCTGGTCTTTTCATCAAGAATGCTTGAAAGTCCTTTATTTTGTTGAATGTCCATTTTTTTTCCTCTGAAGGATTGATTATATTCACTTTTGCTAGATAGGTAATTCTTCGTTGTAATCCAAGCTCTTTTATCCTCTGGAATATCATTCCAAGCCCTCTGATCCTTTTATGTAGAAACTGCTAAATCTTGTGTTATCCTGACTGTGGCTATTGCTTCTTTCTGGCTGCCTGCAATATTTTCTCCTTGACTTGAGAGATCTGGAATTTGGCTAGAATATTCATGGAAATTTTCATTTTTGGATCTCTTTCAGGAAATGATTGGTAGATTTTTTCAATTTCTATTTTACCCTTTGGTTTTAGAATATCAGGGCAGTTTTCCTTGATAATTTCTTGAAAGATAATATTTAGATTCTTTTTTTGATCATGGCTTTCAGGTGGTAAAATAAATCTTAAATTATTTTTCCATGTCAGTTATTTTTTTCAATGAGACATTTCACTTTTCTCTTTTTTTCATTCTTTCAATTTTGTTTAATTGCTTGTTGAAAGACTCATGGAGGAGAGTTTTGACTTACACAATTCTAATTTTTTTAAGAAATTGTTTTCTTCACTGAGCTTTTGTACCACCTTTTCCATTTGACCATTTCTATTTTTTACAGTATTCTTTTCTTCTGTGAATTTTTGTTCCTCTTTTTTCATCTAGCCAATACTGCTTTTTAAGGTATTTTTTTCTTCAGTGAATGTTTTATGCTTCCTTTACCATTTGATCTAATCTCTTTTTAAGGTGTTATTTTCTTCAGTATTTTTCGTGCTTCCTTTACCAAGCTGTTGACTCTTCTTTCATGATTTTCTTGCATCACTCTCACTTATTTTCTCAATTTTTCCTCTACCTCTCTTAATTTTATTTTAAAAAATCTTTTTGAGCTTTCCCAGGAATTCTTCTTGGGCATGAAACCAATTCACATTTTTCTTTGAGGCTTTGACTAGCAGTTTTAAATTTGTTTTCTTCTTTTGAGTTTGTGTTTTGATCTTTCCTGTCACCACGGTAACTTTCTATGGTCAGGATCTTTTGTTGTTGTTGTTGTTTGCTTACTCTCCCAGCCTATTTCTTGACTTTTAGCTTTATACTAAAGTTGGGCTGTGCTTGCTGGATGGAGGGGGCACTGTCCCAAAGCTCAGAGATTTTTTTGTGCAGCTATTTTTAGAGCTAATTCTGGGGTTCTGTTAGCTTTCAGTTCTTTCAAGGTGCTATGATCTAGGGAGAGGTGTATTTACTAGTCTCCTGAACTATACTCTGGTCTGTGAGGGACCACAAGCTCTCTTTTTTGCCCTGGAACTGTAATGAGAGTCCCTGTTCCCCTGTGTCTGCAAACTCTGGTTTGCTAGCGTTCCTCCTTTCTCTGGGACTGTGACCTAGGACTGTGACTTAGATCCAGGTTTGGACAATGCAACAGAGTCCTGCACCTAGTGACACCAAAGAGATTCCTGTAATCTCCTTCTGAGCAGGTGTCCAACCCTTTTACCATTTTGGGACTGAGAGGTCTGGAAGCAGTTACCACCACTGCTGATTCAGTCACGCTCAAAGGCTGTTGTTGGTTTCCTGTGGCATGGCCTGTGCCCTCACAGCCTGCATTGAACTGTGCTCCACACTCACTCTGTTGCAACAGAGCTTTCATGCTGAACTTTTAAGTTTTTTGGGGCCAGAAAAATGTTTCACTTCCTCCTTTTGTGGGTTCTGATGCTTCAGAATTTGTTTTGAGGCACTATTTACAGTTCTTTGAAGGGGAATTTGGTAGAATTCAGGTGAGTCTTTGCCTTTTCTCCTCCATCTTGGCTCTGCCCCTTCCTTCTTTTTTTTAAAGTTTGGTTATACTGTCTTGTTAAACATTGGACAAAAGGTTGTTCATATCAGGAATTTCTTGTAAGGGAGAATATAGACAGCTATTGAATATCTCTGTTCATGGCACAATGTCTTAAAATAAACCATGAATCTGAATCAAAGCCTTTTTGATTTCTTCCAAACCTTGGACACTAAAATTTTCAGTTATGATGATATGTATTATATTCAACTATCACAAGTAGTAAGTTGTAAAGTCTGTTTTGGGCCATAAGAAATAATGATTAAAATCAAGAGCACAAATTTTGGTGTTTAAAAAATACATATTCACATTTTCTCTTTCCACTGTCCAATTTTCCTTCTCTCTAATCTGAACTTGATACAAAAAGGTGTAGTTTCTACTGGAATTTTAAGGACTTCCCAGTCTTGTTCTTCTGTTTTCATTTTCAAAATTGAATTCTAGGCAGTAGAATATAGAAACAACAACTCTCAGATTTGAAAGGGACTTTGGTGATCATTTAGTTCATTCTATACTCGAAAAAAGACTCTCTAATATAACCTACCTGGCAGGTGGTCATTTATCCTGTGCCTGAAGGTCTCCAATAAGAGGTTATTTACCACTACCCAAGATAAACCATTCCATGTCTATTATAATGAATAATCACTTATTGGCTTAAGAATAATCTTAGGGTCTATATCCCAAAAAGATCATAAAAATGAGAAAAGGACCCACATGTGCAATATTTATAGTAGCTCTTTTTGTGGTGGCAAAGAATTGGAAATTGAAGGGATGTCCATCAATCAGGAAATGGTTGAACAAGTTGTGGCATATGAATGTAATGGCATACAATTGTGCTATAAGAAAGGGTGACCAGGTGCAAGCAGAAAAACCTAGAAAGACTTCTATGAACTGATGCTTAGTACAAAGAACAAAATGAGAAGAACATTGCACACAGTAAAAGCCACATTGTGCAATGACTGACTGTGATACATTTAGCTCTTCCTCAGCAATTTAAGGATCTAAGACAACTCCAAAAAACTCACAATGGAAAATGCTTCCCACATCTGGAGAAATTGAATCTTAATGCAGATGGAAGCATACTATTTCCTATCCTTTTTTTGTTGTTTTGTTTTATTTCTTCTTTCTCATGATTCCTCCCATTAATTCTAATTCCTCTTTATATTGTGATTGATGTGAAAATAGGTTTAATATGAATGTAGAGCCTATATTAGATTGCATGCCATCTTGGGGATGGGGAAGGGAAAGGTGAAGAAAATTCAAAATTCAAAATCTTTTGGAAATGAATGTGAACAGTAAAAATAAATAAATTATAAAAAGGAAAAAAATTTAAAAAAACAATGATGCTAGGTTCTCATTATAGATATCAGTAGAGAAAATTATTGAGCTGGGATCCTTGCTGTGGAACATAACATGTATAAAATTTAAATCTACAAATAAAATTTAGAGATACTATCTGGATTTTTCTGGACCCTCTATATTATTTTAGTTGATGATCTTATCAGCTCTCATGGATTCAATGATCATTTCTATGCTGATGATTTTCAAATTTACTTATTCAGTCCTAACCTCTCTGCTGACCTCCTCTCTCACATCTCTAAATGCTTATTGGACATCTCAAATCAGATATTTTATAGACATTTTAGATTTAACATTTTCAAAATTGAACTTATTACATTTTCCCTAAAACTCTCTCCTCTTTCTAATTTCCTTATTTTTGTCAAGGGCATAATCATCCTCCCAGTCACCCAGCCTCACAACCTATTTGTCACTCTCAACTCCTCACTCTCACTCTCTCATATCCCATCAGTTGCTAAATCTTACCATTTCTACATTTACTGCATCTCACATATATCTCTTCTCTTGTCTTATATTGCCACTGCCCTGGTACAAACCCTCATTATCTCATACCTGGACTACTGCAATAGCCTGCTGGTTATTTTCCCTACCTCAAGTATCTACCCTATGGATGGGGAACCTATGCCCTTGATGCTAGGTCTTCTCTAGGTCTTCAAGTGCAGCCCTTTGACTGAATCCAAACTTCTTAAAGGACTTGGAGAACCATATGTGGTCTTAAGGTTGCAGATTCCCCACCCCTGATCTATTCATTCCAGCCCATTCTATACTCAGATATCAAAGTTATCTTTCTAAAACACGTCTGACCATGCCACTCTCCCTGTGCTCTCCCTTCCCTGCTTTCCCACTCCATAAGTTCCAGTATTTCCCTATTACTTCCAGATCAAATATAAATTCTGATTGGCTCTTAAACTCCTTCATAACCTGGCCCCCTCCTACCTTTCCAGTCTTCTTATACTTCACTCCCCACGAACTGTGATCCAGCAACCCTGAGCTCATTGTCACTCCTAAAACCTGCCACTCCATCTCCTGACTACATTTTCTTTTCAAAAGTATATTAAATTTATTTATTTATTTTTACCCCACACATTTTAGTTGGCTGTACCCAATGTCTGGGATACTTCCCTTGTCTTTACCTTCTGGCTCCCATGTCTTCCTTAAAACTCCCAGCTGAAATCCCACCTTCTGCCAGAAGCCTTTCTTAATCGTAATTCTAGTGCTTCTCCTATGTTAATTATCTCCAATTTATCCTGTATACATCTTGTTTGTATATAGCTGTTTGCATGTGTCTACCAATTAGGTGGTGACCTCCTTGAGAGCAGACTTTTTTTTTTTTTTTTTTTTTTGGTATCCCAAGTACTTACCCCAGTATCTGGTACCTAGTAGATGCTTAATAAATGTTTGCTGACTAACTTGACTTTTAGTTTGTGCTTTGACACTTAGTATCTGTGCAGCCATGTTTATATTATTCATCTTTATACATCCTTTCTGAACTCATTTCTTATTCTGCAATAATATTTACCCTGTCTTATGGGATGATTGTGAAGGAAGAGCTCTGAAAACAGTCAAGTGTTCCATGAACATACTTATGAATTCTTTATATTTTACATATTAGAACTAACGGTTAGTTCTGTGTCAAATTTTCATTCTCAAAGGAAATGAATGTTTGAGAAAATGATCTTGTTTTCTTGAAAAATTTAAGTTGTCTTTTATTCCTTTATAGGAAGCATTGACTTCAAACTTCTAACACTGAGGAAGACATATGACCCAGGGTGAATTCTGCATCTGATACTTACTAAATGTGCCTTCAAAAACTTAAACTCTCTGGGCCTCAATTTTCTCATCCGTAAAATAAGAATGTAGAATTAAACAATCTCTAAGGTCCCCTGGAAGGGATTCTAAATCCATAGCTAGTTTAGTTCAGGAAGATTGACCTTTCAGTACTAATTTAAAGGAAAAAGTCCAACAATTACATAATCAGGACTTCATAAATTATAACCATGGTATCTGGATAGGAAAAAGTATTTTAAGATAATATATATGAATATATATTATTCAGGGTCAAGAGGAAGACAGTTGGGCATTTAGGGCTAAATATAGAGTTTCTATTCTGTCTCATAAATATCCAGTTTGTATAACTAGGGTAGAGTTTGGAGATATGAGCATATTAGAGGATTAATGTACTTTTTCATGCATCAAAGAAGAATTTTTAGAACAAGGAAGAAATTATTTTGTGATTTACTTTTACTATTGTATGTTGCCAATACCCATTTTCATGCACTGATTCTTTCCCCTAGAAAATTTCAGTAAATAATAATCTTATGCTTTATCTCACAAAACGAGGCATTCAGTTTATCAGTTTTTATCAAGAAATATTATCATAAAGTCCATGCTTTTTGTCTCAGTAAACCAATTATGCCAGTTTGAATTAGCTAACTTTGTAAGCTGAACCATTTCAGTAATCACATGAATGTGTTAAGAGCTATACTGAACACCTCAGGTCCCATTTTCTCTTCCCAAGCATCTACGCGCTAGTAATAGTTCATGAGTAATTTTAAACCATTTAATGGAACTAAATGTAAAACATGTGCAAAACTAGTCACCTGAACTACTGAAAATTAGAAAAAGTCAAATAGTACCACAATAAATATATAAAAGGAGAGTCTGAACAGCTTGGGGACTGCAGGGTTTTGCAGCTATTGAAATAAAAATATGTAAGGTATACCATTAGTTTCCATATGCCTTAAGTATCTCTTTAGACCCACCCACTTACAATTTGATCATTCTTGAAGTAAAAGGAAGATGGCAGGAGGAGAACTAAGGAAGAAAAATGTACTTCACATTTAGAATTAACTCAAATAATTAGGGGAATCAGTATCAGAAGCAAAACAGATTCTTGAGGAGAGGACAGTTGAAAAACAGAAGGATAAACAACAGAGAATAGGATGGAGGAAAACACAGTTAGAAATGATAACTGTGAATGTGAATATGATGAATTCACTCATAAAATAGAAGATGGCAAAATGTGTTAGAAACCAGAATCCAAGAATATGTTGTTTATAAGAGATGTACTTAAAACAAAAAGACACACAAAGTTAAAATAAAGGGTTGGAGCAGAATCTATTATCTTTAACTGAAGTAAAAAGGCAGGGATAGCAATCATGATCTCAGACAAAGAAAAGCAAAATAGACCTAATTAAAAGAGATAAAAGTGAAACTACATCTTGCTAAAAGGTATCATAAACAATGAATTAATATCAATACTGATACATGCACCAAATGGTATAGAATACAAATTCTTGCAAAAGTTAAATGAGTTATAGGAGGAAATAGACAATAAAACTATATAGGGCAGGGGACTTCAATTTATCCCCCTCAGACACAGGTAAATCTAGCCACAAAATAAATAAGAAATTAAGGATATGAATATAATTTTAGAAAAGTTAGATATGATAGACTGCTGAAGAATATTGAATGAGAAGAAAGGAGATAATCTGTTTCTTAGTTGTACATGGTACCTTTGCAAAAACTGACCATATATTGGAGTGTAAAAATCTCACAAAGACATAGAAAAACAAAAATATTAAATGCACCCTTTTTTGGACTATAGTGCAATAAAATTACATGTAATAAAAGACTATTGAAGCATAGTTTAAAATTAAATTGAAAACTGAATAATCTGACCCTAAACAAGGAATGGGTCAAAGAGAAAATTAGAGAATTAGCTCAGATTCATGACAAATTACAGTGTACAAGGCACATTCAGCAGAGAATCATGTCAAGTAGGTAGTTCAAGCATTATTGTTCATGCAGGTTTTGACTTGGCTCTAAAGGATACAACACCAACACTTGCCACAAGGTTGGGATCTTGACTTTGAACTAATATCTTGCCTCCCTTCAGGGACTTGTCTCCATCACTTCTACTCTGTTTATGCTCATTTATCAGTATGTAGCACATTCCCATTCCCTAAATGCACCTCCTTCTATAGGAAGCCCTTTCTGATTGTTCAAATTCTAGTGTCTGTTCTCTCAAATTCTTTTATTTAATTCCTTTGTATTTATTCTCTTTATCTATTATGTAGGTACTGATATGTTCTTATTATTTTCTTTGTTAGACTGGGAATAAAGATTGATTTAATTTTTGTATTTGTATCCCAGTGACTAGCACCTTGCTTGGTACATAGTAGGTGTTTAACGAATGCTCGTCATTTTGTTGAATTAATTATTACAATGTAACTATGAAGCAACTGATTTGTTTCTTTGCTGTTTAGTAGTTTTCAGTCATGTTCGATTCTTTGTAAACCCATTATGGGGTTTTCTTGGCAAAGGTACTACAGTGTTTGCCATTTCCTTCTCCAGTGGATTAAGGCAAACAGGTTAAGAGACTTGTCCAGAGTCACACTGCTCGTAAGTATCTGAGGCTGGATTTGAACTTCGATCTTTCTGACTCCAGGTCCAACACTCTATCCACTGTCCTACCTAGCTGATTGTAATTTGCTTCTGCTTTTAGGGAAATGTTATCTAGGTCCTTATCAAACTGTACTTAATGAATCATGAATATAATGTCTAGTTGAATCAATTTCTATTCACTCTTATTGTGAAATAGGTCTTCAGGAGACAAATAAAAGTCTGACAAATTTTTGGTAAGTAAGACTTTGCTATGGAAGTTCTGAGGAACTAAAAATTAGTCATAAGGGAAAAATTTTATCTACACTGATTGACTATCTTTATTTGCATATGCAATTGGAGACACAGGTTTCCTCTTAGCTATGATCGTGTTTTATTAAAGTATATATACCCTGCAGGTTGATATACAGGCAAAATTCCTCTTTAAATATTTAAAGAGAGCTTAATTCTTATACATGTATGCAAACGCTTGATCTGTTTTTTTTATATTACTTGCTACATAACAAAATAATTTCTAATTTTTTACACAAAATAGCACTTTTCTTTTGCTCGCAGAACTCATTGATAAAATTTCACTGTACTTGTGATCTGTGTAGTCATTACAAAAGTTGTATACAAAACCTAAAAATATCCAAAAATTGCAAAGTACACTCTGACAGCTAATGCTCTGAGAACACTTTATTACACAAATTACATTCAGATTCTGAAAATAGCGTTCTAACAGTGTAACCATTTAAAAATAAGACATCCCAGAAACACACCAACTAAAGAAAATTAAAAACAAAACCAAATTCTTTTTTTAAATAGAGACTATTTTTTCTTTCCCTCATTGCAATATAATGTTAGTGATTTTAAAAAAATAGAAGGCGATTTAGCAGCTTTATCTTCTTGTAGCATGTAGTTTTTCCATACTGCCATAGGTTGGGAACGTTGGACAGGAAAGGCACCAAAGAAAGAAATTGGCAATGGAAGAGCTATTGGGGAAATACTGTGTGAAAGCAGATAACGGGATCATTTACACATCGAGAAAAGTTCCAAACTGTAACTGAGCAAACACTACATCCTTTAAAATAGTACTGTGATGGAAAAAGAGGACTTCCCTCTTTCTCTTTTGTAGATGCTTACACAAGGATAATGGCATTATTACGGTCTTTCAGGACGCTCCTCCACTTGAAACAGAAGCAAACTAAACCCCAAAAAAGAAACCAAAAGTGTACAGTCCCACACAAACTAGTGCAGCTCACAATTAAGTACACAAAATTTTCAACGTGCGAAAGAGAAAGTAATCTGGTGTTCTTGGTAAAATGGTACAACAAAGAAACTCAAGGCTTAGTTTAAGGAAGAGACAGGAGTTGGTAGGGGTGGAGGTGCTGAGTATTCTTCTTCTGATTCACTGCCATCATCATCCTTTTCTTGGTCACTCCCCTCGGTGCTAAGTCGGTCGAACCCTTTTCGACTGTAGCCTTTGCGATTTGCGAAAAAGTTTCCAAGGTTTAGACCTCCACTCCCTTTGCCTGAATAAGGAAAGTATTGACATAGAATTAAAATGAAGTTTCTAGGAATTGTTATTAATTTTCTCATCCCTGGCTGCTTTAAGTATACTTCATTTTTCCCAATCCTATTCAAATTGATGGCAACTGACATAAGATGGGGGAGAGGAGGAGGATGTAAGAGAAAAAGGGACATCAGAAAAAAAAGAACCCATTTGACAGAAAAAGTGTTGTTATTCATTTTGTACCTTAACATAAATAATAAATTTTATTTAGCATTTTAAAGTCTGCAAAAGTTACCTTACACATATAATATAATTTGATCTCATAAGGTAAAAACAAAGTTCCCCAGGCTATGTGTCAGCAAAGGACTCCTTCAGATATACAGTCTATATTGTCCTGCTATTTCCAAGACTGTGCAGAATTGCTGTTAATAAAGCAGTTGTTTATTCCAGTGACTATAAAAAAAAAAGCCATATCAACTATAACAATTACTGGCATGCCGCAAGAATGGTAGAAAATTTATGGAAGACAAATAGTGGTGAGATGAAAGGCAGGTAGAGAGTATTAAATAATTTAGAACAGCAATGTGCAGAAAGGGAGAATAGCTGGTACCATATTTCCATACCCCTTCTTTGGCTCATTGGATTTTCCACTGGGGAAATGTAACTCTGGATTCTTGGGAAGTTTAATTTTCAAAGACAGAATATGAAATATATGCTTGCTCTTTCAGGGACATGGGTTTTTGTTGACTTTGCCTGAATTCATCTGAAGTAAATGGATTCTAAAAGGTCACAGACATACCTCTCAGTCTTCCTAGTATTCTTCCTGAACTTGACTCAAGTTTGTGTTCAGAGTCAGCTGGAAAAAGATAGCAAATTTCAGAATGAGCCCCGACCACCATCTTTACCTGATGAGTGCAACTTTCAGCACAAAATCTGGATCTCAAAGATGATGATCAGTTTAAAATAGAAGTTTAAAAGGCCTTCTGCAATATAATATTAAGTTAAAAAATCAGTAGTAACATGCCAGACTTTATAGTACAGTGGTTGTTTGTGAAAATTGGGCAGCCTGGACTGTTAAACGTTATGGGATCTTAATTCTGGAGTGCTATTTTTGCCTCAAGGTCAGAATACCTCTTGCTTGAGAAACCAGTTCCTTTCTATGCATATAATTAATCTCCTTATTAAGGATTAAAATAAAGTCCATGAATGTTTGGGGAGCATTGTCATATTAGCTAAGATTAACAAACTCTTCACATAGGGCTCTCCTATATGGAATCTGGGGCTAAGAATGTGTATAAGGTGAAATGTGACCCTAGAGTAGATCACATTTTATACCCAGATCTTCCTTATTTTCTTTTTAAACATCTCTTCTTGTGAAGAACTTTAATCACTTTCTAGGAAAGATTAATTTAATTTAAAAACATATTTTCAAAATCCTGTAGAAGAAAATCGTAAGCACCACATATGTGACATAGCAACCAGAGGAGTCTGAATGACTAAACAGCAAGATTCACTTTCTGAACTGCATGACGGAACCACTACTTAGAAGTCTACTAACAGGTCCTCTGTGGATTCTTCAGGGGCTTCAGCGAAACCCACTTTTCTGCTCTGTTTTATTTTTTAGTTAATTGTAGACCTCAAGAAGTCCCACTGGGACAAGGATTCTTAATATTTTTTTGGCAGTCTGGTGAGACTATGGAATCCTTCTCTAAATAAAGTTTTTAAGTACACAAAATAAAATACACAGGATTCTAAAGGAAACGAAGTCTTAAAAGAAAGCAGTTATCAAAATATTTTAAGAAAAACAAGTTCATGAATCCCTAACTTAGAGAAAATTATGTGTAATCTTCATACTTAAAGACAAAGTAAAAACTTAAAATTTTACTTAGACTTCCATTTTGGAGGCTCCAGAAGCAGTTTCTATAATGATGGAGAAATTATATGTAATATTGAGTGAATATTCAATGATGTCAAAGAAAGAAAAAAATACCTGAAAGGGGTGAGTAGGGGAAAAAGTCAGAATATATCTCTTATGAGAAAATGACACTAAGCACACTTTTTAAAAAACTATGCTTCCAAATCAAAGTTGTTCAGTTTTACTTGCCTCCATAGGCCCTTGTTTTCTTCCACCAAATAAAGACAGCAATTGCGAGCAGGACCACAAATGGAATTATGAGAAGGGTTGTAATAAGAACAAAGGACACTCCAGAGCCTGTCTCTTTGATCAATTTCTTTTTCTCCTGCATCTTCAGCAGCTCAGGTGATTGGGGTTTGCTTTCCACTTTGGTTTCAACAACTGTCTCTGTTTCTTCAAAGGAAGAAGAGTTCACAATATTGACCTAACTCACATATTTCAATTCCCCCCAAATCCATTATGGCTCATTAAAAGAGAACTTGTAAATTTTATGACTTTGAATTTCTGTCCAAGTAAAAAGATAATAATAAAAAATAATTATGTATTCTGTAATAATCACTGAAACTTTTTTTAACTTCAGTTTTTTAAACTCAGTCTCTCCAGTTTTCCTGTAGTATTCCTGTACCACCAGATGCATCGATCTCTCTTGTATGAACAGAATGCAATTAATTTGTTTAATTAATGCGTTGTAATGTTTGTTGTAATTAATGCATTTAATTTTTACATAATTCTTAGATCCACTGAGTTTTTGGCATACTCTTTCTATATCTGCCTGCTAAAAAGGATCAGACTTAGATTATAAAGTGCCTTGAAGGGTCTGGTTGCATCTTTTAAACTTGCTTCCTGTAGCACCTGCCACAGTACATATACAGGAAGGAGCTTAGCAAATGTTTTGATGATGATAACACTATGTTCTTAATAGCTCCCCACAATATAGTTTGAGAGAATAGGGCGAAGAAAATATGTGAGATTTTCTGAGAATCTTAGGAAGCACTGGAAATAAAATGAGGTCTAGGCACCTACCCCATTTTGCTAACTTGCAAATATTCCTTCTTCATTCACTTAAATTCAATTCTTATAAAGCACCTTGTGCAAGGTAGCAGGTGAAATACAAAAATAAATAAGACATGGTGGCTTGTATTAATGGAATTCATAGCCTTGCACAGGGGATATATGTTTACAAATACATATAATTTAAATTAGAGATATAAAGGAACATGTAAGTTTATAAAGAAATCTCTAAGGTGCCCAATGTCATTGTCAAAATTGTTAACAATAAATTTCATTTATTGAGCATGAAAGCTATATTTGACAAAGTAATACAAGGTTTCTAAATCTTGTCCAAAGACAGGATGAGTGCCATATACTATCTTTCCTTAAGATGTAGTTAAAAGAGAAAAAGAACTTTGCCTTTACTTTGATGCAGCTTGAAAATCAGGAAGAAAATTTTATGTTTACATTAAGTATATACAGACATAGTCTTAAGGAGTTTTGGAGACCTCTTTCTTTCACCTCCCTGGGACAGAATTTCCTAAATTACTCCCAGGGTATTGAAGAGATAACTGTTTGATGACAGTGACCAGTAGACATTGGGTGATCCATACCTCACCACTACTTGAACCCTTTACCCTCACTTCCATCTTCCTAGGATTCAAGACCTTCTTTGATGCCTAAAGGGGCATACAAGTGATAGTCTCTCTAAATAAGGATATGATATGGAGAAAAAGTACCATGGAATTTGAAGGCAAAAAGATTTTATGTGGTATTTGCGAGCTCTCCTGGTATGATCTGGATCCGAGGTGGGAAGCCTGCAGCCTCGAGGCCACATGTGGCCTTATAGGTCCTTGGGTATGACCTTTTGACTGAGTCCAAGTTCTACTGAACAAAACCTTTAATTAAGGGAATTTGTTCTATGAAGTTTGGATTCAGTCAAAGGGCTGCACTTGAAGACTTAGAGAGTCATATGTGGCCTCAAAGCTGCAGGTTCCCTATCCCTGAATTCTGTATCACATGCAATGTATCACAGAAATTGTGAATGAAAAAGTATGATGGGCTAGCTGGAGCTCTCCTGACAAAGAAAGAAAAGGATAAAGAAGTTCTTGAACCAGAATAGGAGAGTCTTCCTGAAAACAAGGAAGCCCACTTGATCTGTACATTTTGTCATGTCATGGGAATAAGGACAACCATATTTGCAACAATGAATAAGTTAAAAAGAATAAGTTTCTATTTTTTTATAGTATCTACACAGAATCTGTAAGTATACAGCATTTTATAAAAGAGAAGCTGAGACAGTATAATGAAAGTCACAAAAAAGGAAAACTGATAGAAAAGAAGTCCAGCTCCTTTCCCTATCATAGTACACACACAAAATGTCCGTGCTTGTTCTAACACTTCTAACCCACTTGTCCTTGCAAATCATTCACAACAAGGCTAATCTGCCCAGCTCTTCTTGTCATAAAAATGTGCCCAGAGGTGCCAGGCATCACTGGAAGTCTTGGTAACTGTGACAAGAGGAACACTTTAACTGTCTCAGGGAAGGGGAAGGGGAAGGAGAGAGAGAATTTGGAGCTCAAAACTTTCAAAAAATGTTAAAAATTGTTCTAACCTATGATTGGGGAAGAAAAAAATATGTTTTCAAAAATGAGTGCCATATTAAACAACATTTCATACACATTGCTAGAAGTTGCTGAACTATATTAACACTTAATACTGAGAAGGTGCTTGGAATGTATATATATAAATGTATGTATAATACATATATATATACATACACACATATACATACATACATATACAAACACACACACATATATCTCCAAACAACTTACACTACTTAAAATGGAAAAAATAAATATTAAATATTCCTATTGGGTATCATATATTTACACATTATAACCCGCTTTCCTAGGACAGCGAAGTTAGACCGTATGGAAATTATAACTTTTCTTTTTTTAAGCTGATTCACTAGTACAATATCATCATTTTAGGGACTATTGTACACCATCTCTCTGCTGGGTTTCATTAATAATGTATAGAAAGTGATTATTTTTATAGGCTTCTTTTATATGTTTCTATTTACTGAATTTATTATTTATATTCATTTTAAAGTGAATCTCTTGATTTCTTTAAGTAAGCAGTTACATCATCTACAAAGAGAGATCATTTCATTTTTAAGCTTATCCTTTCCATTTTTTTCTTGTCTTTTGTTAACATTTCTAAAACTACATTAAATAATAGTAGTAGCAGTGTATATCCTTCCTTTGAGTACCACTTCCCACAATTTCCCATTGCCCAACTCCCTTTCACCAGCTGCGAAGGTGAAAGAACAGACCTACCCTTTCCCAACTTCTACTTTATCACCTTAAAGACAGTGTGTTCATTTATTCATCTACCACTCATTATTGCCCTTATGGTTTCTTTTGTTTCGTTTTCTATGCATTTTATTATTCTCATTAGTCATGGGTCATTTAAGAGAAAACCCATTAGACCTTTTCTCTTGTTCTATTATACTCATTCCCCTCAACTCTACCTTAATTATGTCTTTTTCCAGTCCTGCTGACCCCTTCTACAGTTCCCATTCCACAGTAAGCAAACTCTTCTTTAATCTGGGTCTCTTTCTCTCACATTCCTCTATTAGCTCTCACAAGGATCTGGCTCCCTGCTGATGGATGGCACTGCATCGCTGGCTTTCTTCTCCACTACTAGGCAGATACCTTTTCAAATTTCCCCACTGATTCTTGTTTCCCTCTGTTATTTCCAGATCTCTTGCTTTATCTCTTGCACCCAAAAACCTTTCCCCTTTTGAAGTCTATTCAATCAAAAAGCTTCACCCAAATGTTTTACATAATTGCACATGTATAATCTATATGTGATTGCTTAGTAGCTCAGGGAGGAAGGAGGAGAGGGAGAGAAGGACAGAATTTGGAACTCAAAACTTTAAGTAAAAATGTTTTAAAAATTGAAAAAAGTGCTACTCAATTTTAATTAAGATAGCTGTAGTATATAGAGACCCTTCATTATAAGAAATTTGGTACCTGGTTCACTGTCTTTCTCTACTCCACAAATACTACCCTCAAGCTAGGGGACTGCAATATCCACTTACATAATTCCTTAAACCTCTCAATTCTTCAGTCTCTTTAAATTCTATAATGTATTCCTTCACGCCACTTTATCCACACATAAGGATAGTCACATACTAGATTATCAGGATCCATAAATGCTCCACTTTCACTAATTAGAAATTTTTACAATCTTCTACTTAACCATAACCTCTGATAATTCTGCCTTTCTCTATGTTTCACCTCTCCTAAAACAGTTTTTTTTGCCCTCATTAAAAATTCCGGTATCTCAAACTCTCCATGCTTTCTCAGACCATTACCCCCTTTCACTTTCGTCTCTTCAACTTCAACCCAGTATAGTCAGCCATTTCAACTCTACACTATCCTCTGCTTGAATCTCTTGCCCTTTTGCCTTGTTGCTTCCTTTCTCTTGCCAAATTTCAGATCTGGATTACTCCTAGCCTTATTGATCACTTCTTTGATTTTCAGAATTTCTATTTTTTTATTTCATTGGAATTTTTGATTAATTGTCTTTTCTAACTTTTTATTTGTATGTTTAATTCACTGATCTGTTCTTTTTCATTTTACTTGTTGAATATCTTTAGAGATATAAATTCTCTCAAGGATTATTTTGGCTACATCCCCAGAGTTTTGGTATGGTTTCTTACGGTTGGCATTATCCATTGTTTCTATATGTTTTTTAACCCACCAAAACTTCAGGATTACATTTTTTAGTTTCTATTTAAATTTGAATCCTTCCTTTACAGGCTCTTTCTTGATCATAGTTTTGACTGCATTCTTGTCAATAAAGGAGGTCCTTAATATTTCTACCCTGTTTCATATGTTAAATTTTTATGCTATAAGACATGGCTAATTTTTTGGAAGGTACCATGCAAAGCTGAGAGAATCTCTCTCTCTCTCTGTCTCTCTCTCTCTCTGTCTCTCTCTTCCTCTCTCTCCCTCCCTCCCCCCCTCACCCTCTCTCTCCCTCCCTCTCTCTTCCTCCCTCCCTCTGTCTCTCTCTCTCTCTCTCTCTTTCTCTCTCTCTTTCCCTCTCTTCCTCTGCATATGTATGTAAAATGCACATATATCTATGTAAAAGTATTTAATTATATTTACTGTCTTTGGGCATAATGATTTCTTTGATCATTATTTTTTAAATCAAATTAGACTATTCTAAACAAAAGCTATTTTTACTATTGTCTTTGTTTGAAATCATGATTACTGCCCCAGATTTTTGAATTTATGTGAAACATAATAAATTCTGCTTCAGCCCCTCATTTTAACTCTGTGGAAAACTTTAGGGTTCAAATGTGCTTCCTGAAAACAACATATTGTTGGACTCTTGCCTTCTAATCCATTTCACTACCCCATTTTCCCATGTAAACTTCAGCAAATGCCTGAAAAGGGTCTGCAAAAGACTCACGATGGTAAAGAATCTGAAACTTGAGCCCATCTTTCTAGTCAAGAGTCACATAAGAAGATGTCCAGAAGTCTGCAGAGGCAGATAGAAGAATCTTCTATCATGTTCTCTTGTATGAATGTTAATTGTACATTTCCCTCCATCAAATCCTATTATATTTTTTCAACTTTCTCTTCCAGTCCTGTGTTTACAAAGGAGTCTGATAAAGAGAAGAGATCTAATATACACTAATAATATGCCAGTCAACTACTCTGTTCCTAATCTTTTACTCTCCTTCATCAAACCCAGACTCTAATTCTTGGTTTTTTTTCTCTTTTTAATCAACTTTTTTGTGACCAACCGTTTGAGACTGAATTTTATTCTGCTTCGTACTATTCTCCCTATGACTTTTCTTCTTCACCTCATACTTCTCTCCTCCCTTTTACCACTCTGAATCTCGATCATCGTTCAGCTTAAGGCATTTGTGCATCCTTCTGTATCTAATGTTCTTTTATCCAGTTCAGATAGAGAAAGAGGCATGATGTGGCCATTCCCTCCACCAACGTCCTTCAGCTTCCAGATTTTGGTTTAATGCATTCCATTTATACAAAACTTTCTTCCTCATTTCTTTTCTAATATATTCCTTTTTTGTCTTCTTTTCTCTCTTAAAACCAACAAAACAGAACAAAACCACTGTGCTTTTCTCATTTAACATGAGAAATGTTAAAACATTTCTAAAAACATAAGGATTTTTAAGAGACATTTAATTCTTCTTTTTCTATTAAAACATAAGCATTTCATCATTGTTTACTCCCTTCCAGTTGTCCATGTATGTGTGTATGTAAATATATATAGTTATTATTATATTTCATATATATATATATATGGTTGCAAGATTTTGATTATGATATTCCTGTGAATTTTTAATTTGGATTTTTCCCCCAGGAAGTGATCTGTGCATTCTTTTACTTTCACTTTGCCCTCTAGTCCTAATCTAGGCAAGAAATCTAGTGGATTTCTGCTTATAATTCCTTGAAAATATACAATTATAAATTTTTTTTTTGTTTGGTCATGGTTTTCAGGATGTGTGAATGAATATTCTTAAATTTTCTCTCTTTGAACTGTTTTCTGTATGTTTAATTTTTTTTTCATATTGCCAATCTTTTGACTTTGTTCAAATATTTCTTTTTGCGTCTTGGAGTCAATGAATCCTGCTTAGTCTATTCTAATTTTTATGGACTCTACCATGTGATTTTCCCCTTTCTATTTTAAGTTATTTATTCTTCTTTAGTTTTTTTCCTTCCAAACTCTCATTGACTTTTTAAACTCTTACTTTATTTCTTCCAGCCAGTCTAACAGTTCTTGACCCCAGCAAGTTTTGCTCTCTGAGGCTCTGCTTGTAAGTGTTGTGAGGTTATTTTTTGGGATTTGCCTCTTGGGCTTCTCTTAATTCACAGTATTTCTAATTGCATTTGGTGCTTTCTTCTTCTTACTCATATTTTTAGCCTCACTTCTTGGTTTTGGATTTTGTGCTCATACCAGTCCACTCTTAGATGAGTTGAGTAGACTTGGTTAAGTCATATCTCTGGGAGCTGGTCGCCACTGATGAATATTAGTGGTTGGGGTAACCACTATTAGCCCCATTTGTGACTCAGTCTCTAGCTTCTGCCTCAGTCTCCTAGTGGTCACCTATAGGCTCTGGCTTCAGTTGGTCTCTTTTTCCTTCGTTTTGTGCAATCCTCAGTTGGGAATTAATTCCAACCTCTGCTGTTGTATAACACGCCTCATGCTGGATGCTGGATATTACTGTAATCTCTGGACTCTTGCACTAGCCTTCTGATAATGGTCCTCTGTCTCCTTCTGTGTTCCCAGTGCTAGGGGATTCCATGACTTCCCTATGTCTCCCTATTCAGTGATCTGTGGGGGATAGTTCTGTCATTACCTGCTTTCACTGTTACAGGCCAGGTCCTGGATCTGAATTCAAGTGACTGATTCTAGGAGTTTGCTTGTACTGATTAACTTTAGATGCCTTTGTGGGAGGTCAGGATAGCTTCCCTCCTATATCTACTTCTGCTGGTTTTGGTCCAGTTATTGGAATGCATGATAATTTTTCTAAATTGACAACCACCTTCTCTTCCCTGTGCTCTCCCCCACAACCTCACCCCACTTATTCTGCCATCACTGAAGCATCTGTGTTTATATGCACTCATACTATCTTCTGCAGTCAGATGCCTCTACCTGACTCTGCAGGCTTCTGGACATCTTTTTGTATGATTCTTGACTGGAGAAATGAGCTTATTTTTCAGATTTCTTTATCTTTTGGGGGTCCTTTTCAGATATTTTCTGGGGTTCATGTGGGAGTTGGGCTTTTCGATGACCTTTCCTGTTACCAACTTACGGCAGCACCCTTGACTCTTTAGGGCAGCCTGTAGCTGTTGTTGCTGTAAAATTCTCTTAAATGGCTACCTACCTACCTCATGTCCCTTGTTTCCCGAATATATTTAAAATGTTACATATGTCCTCATCAGAAAAACAGGGAAAAGAACCTTCTCTCAAATCAGAAAATTATATGCTTGCCTTTTGTAAATATAACCTAAAAGTTTAAACAGGATAATATCTTAAACAAATCTTAAACAATTACTTATTATTTATTATCATATATTATCTCATCCCTTTCAACTTTGAGCTAGCTAAGTTTTCCTAATCTGTCTACTTCAAGTCCCTAAATTCCCTCAGTTCTTATTTCTTTTTGTTTCTGTCCAACTTTCTATTGTGAGAAAGAAAAACAAATCTAAAATGCAAATTTAAAATTCCAGAAGAATCATTTTAAAACAGCTATTAACTCAGTTGCTATGTTGCTGAAATGAGATTATTCTGAAATGAGAATTCTTAACTCTTTTATTCATATCTCAGAGTTTAAAATCGGTAGCACAGATATAAGTATGGGCAGATCCTTGGAAAGAGAGTAAATCATTTAATTCTGATTCAAAAGGAACTTACTGCTTCCCTGTGGCTATACACCTCTTGATAGTAAGAGAAGTGCTTGTGGAGTTGCATTAATTTCTTTCGGCAATTAGGCTGCAACAATAATGCATTAAATACTAACATATACTGCTAGAGTCCATTAGCAAACTGCTGGTTATATTCTTTAAATGGCCCTTTCTGCTTGTCTGAAAAAGTTTATGGATTTACAAAAAGGGAGTGACTGCCCCTTTGCTCTCTAAATAGATCTGGCATATTCAATATAGATCCTTTACATCCTCTGACACTTTCCATCGCTTGAGGTCAGGGCATTTGAACTCATTATTACAGCTCTGTTTATTAGGAAAAAAAAGCAGCAGCAACAGGTAAATGTAAGGCTAAAAGTTCAAAACATAATATACTTCACGGACAAATTACCAGATCAGTGGTTATTTTTATCTTGATTTTTTTGCAGGTACTACTGTGAAGCACAAAGACCCACCCTGAATTGGCTTGCTCTGTACAATAATAGGAATCTGACCAACCTTTGATTTCGTCCACCTCGATGCCAGCCTTTTTAACCGATCGATGTTCCATTTCTGTAACACAGAAAACACAAATAGGGCAAAGGAGGGGCATTTGAAGGCACCCGTTTTGATCATTTTATTTTAGAAGACTAATTTGCTAAATATGTTTATTATTACTGTTACAAAGTATTCAAATCCAAGTCACAGATTAGATCATTTGTCTATGAATCCTGGATTTAGACCCCACGAAGAAAAGTTAAGATGACATCGTTTAGATACTACATATGTATGTTGAGCTTATCCATAGACCCTCAGAACACAGGATTGATTTATCAAGTGGTCCTATTCCCAAATGGATAGTGTCTAAACTCATTTCTAAAGTCATATCACTTCTATTTACCAGTTTTGGAGACTGTCTAAGTAGAGTTGGCAAAATTAGGTTTCTTTTGGTGCAAAAACTTAGCAGGCTCTGCCCCCTCTTTTGCTACCCCCTCACTTCTGCCATCCTCTTGGAAGTATAGAGGGCTAAACAGCACTGACAGGCATCTTTCACCTTTATTTGTGAGGAGGACATTTTATAAAACTTAAAGATGTATTAAATTATGAACTATTATCTATAATTGCCAGTCTCTGCTCCTGATGTTTTTAGATATGTCTATGCCTTACTCTTGATTCTAACCCAGTATGTGTATATGTGTGTATTATGTATGTGTATACATACACACATACACATTGCATATACATGTATGCATAAATACATGCTTAATAATCCTCAGCAGAATCTTCTGACCTTAGGAAATTCCGATCAGTTATTTATTATCAACTAGTACTCCATATACTTGAACTAGGGAAACTCTATACTTGCTACCAACAGGCTTGTTACATCAGATACATGGGAAGTGGAAACAAAATGAAAGAGAAAGGATAAGAAATCCTAACTAACTGAATGTAAATAAATATATTTATATGAAATAAATAAACTTAAAACAAAACAAATAAAATACAACAAAACTTCGGCACCAGGTGACCTCTGACACTGTATGTAAATTTAGCAGTTTTGTCTTTGGAGGAAATGGAACCCCCCTGAAAGAGCAAAGGTGTTTCCTCTTTGGGATTCTGTCGTGCCTGATACAGACTGGAGTTTCCAGGATGTTGAGCTTCTCTTGATAACTGAAGAGCCACTGGGGAAAGGATGTTGAAATAACAAAAGCATACGAGGCACATCACTCAGCCAAAGCAATCTCCACCCTCTGAAACAAAGTTGGATTTGACTTGCATTTAAGTCTTGCCTCAGGGGCTGAGACTTTCCTGTAAAATAGCTGAGGAAATGGAGATATAACTGTGCCAGGGAAAAAAGTTGCTTTTTCTAATTAGCTAAAACACAGAACTGAATTGCATAGCTATGCTGAAGTTTAATAAAAAAGATTTCTCCAGAGACACTTGCGCTTTCTTATTTGAGCAGCTCAGCCAAAAAAAGCAAACATATACAATGCAACTAGAGTAGAAGAAACCTACTTTCAGTGGTGGTGAACTTCCATACGGTGTTGGCATGAGCATCTCCCACATACACTGTCCCATCTTCTGAGGCGACAAGGTCATGGGGCATGTCAAAATGCTGCCAAAAGAGAAAGCTGTAAATGACCATGGCAACCCAGAAACACACTCACACACACAAAACCCAGAAAGAAAACAGAATGAAGTGACAACCACGTGAAGCAATAGATAAAACCCTGACATTTATCTTCTCAGGTATGGAAGGAAACAACAGCTAAACAGAGTCTACGAAGTAGAGAAGTTTACTTTTGGTTACTTATTTTTTTCAAAGCAAACATTTACATATTGATGAGTTTTTAAAGATAGTTATGCTATTGAATTATCTCTTAATTTCTCATGAAGTAGCATGGTGTGTATGTGTGTGCATGTGTGTGCGTATGTATGCCTGCATGTGTGTGTGTGTGTGTGTGTGTGTGTGAATGTGGTGTAGTAGAAACACCACTGGACATGGAAAACCTCTGCTTGGATACCACCTTTGATATTTACTTAAGTGACCTTAGGTCACTTATGTTTGCACCTCAGTTTCTTTATCTGTAAAATGAGGATATTAGTAATGCACTATCTACTTCACATCCATGGGAGGAAACTTTTATGTTATTAATATTTACTTTACATTTATGCATCCTAGGGGGACATGAAGGCATGGTGGATAGAGGCCAATCTTGGAATTACGATCTAGGCTCAAGTACTGCCTCTGAAGTACATTAGCTGTATGACTATGAGCCAGCACTTAATCCCTCAGTACCCTAAGTCAACTCTCTGTAATCGTCTATACTGGGAATTGTCCACAGCAATTAATCCACAAGTCCAGATTTTTAAAAAAACTTATTCTGCCAAAACAAAAACTATGAAATTTTGGCAATCATGTAGTATTATTCTCTCAATTTTCCTTCTAGGCGTTTGAACCATCAAAGTTGTCTGTTCTGTTACACAGCAAACTTCTCAAAGGTTAAGTTCATAATCACTTGTGTTGCTGGCATTCTTAAAATTCTTCAAAGTATTTTTTTAAAGCAAAATGACCATGCAAACAAGTAATTTCAACAGCATAGGGCATTTATATTTTTCTAGACATACAACAAAAGAAACTACATGTAGGGTTTTTGTGTTATTTATACAGTTCATGGCTTCTAATATTTCAAACTAGTAATTAAAGTAAACCGAATGCTATATATAATTGCTTACTAAGTAATTATCCACACTTTCTATATTCAAATGTTTTGACATAATGAATCTATGTTCATGGTGTCTTCAAATTATCTGCATTTCACACATAAGGACAGATGGAGCTACAAAGGCATAGTGCATGATTTGAACAGGGTCATTATATGTTTGCGGATTGATTGATTGAGTACGCTAATCCCTGAGAGGGCAGGATTACAGTTTTGGGTTCCTGACATTTCCATCTGTTTTCAGAAATCTCCAGATCTGGCTCATGTGTTCTACTTGGCAGGATATGGGGAATTCCATCTAAATTTTAGTCCAGAAGACATGCTTGAATACATAATTGTAAAAATAATACACAATAACAAGGATGTGTGCCTATCAGCTAACATCTGTATGCCTTGAGGTGTGCTGAGGTCAAAGTGTGGTAATGGAGCTAACTGCGTTTCCTAGCACAATTCAGAAATGACTCAGAACTGTAGGCCTTGAAGCATCCTATTGTAATTAAAAATTAGCAATAAAACTTTAAAAATCAACTAGGCATAACAACAAAAGCATATGGGCTGTGCAAATGTGCAAAGACATGTAGGTATAATGGAAACAAAGGGTTATGCACACTGATCTCTCACAGTTCTGTCCCTGCTCTCAGGTGTTTCCCTTGGTTTCAACTAATGGGTGGTACCAGACTTGCAAATGTCATAATTCAATTCAATTTAACAAACACTTATGTCTCAGGCACCATGTTGGATGCTACGGACACACACACACACAAAATGATAGCACTCATTTCTCAGTTAGACTGAAAAGACAATCCCTGCTTTTCTATCACACTGTACTTCTGGAAAGTACTCTGTAAAATATACTAGAAAGCAGATCACATTTCCCCCTGCAGAAAAATCTCAATGTTACACACTGCACTCCTGACCAAAACCTAAGCAACAAATGTCATAGACATGACCAATGGCACGCCATAAAGGCAAACAAAACATATAGTCTATAAATCATCTAATCCAACCTCTCACTTTATAAGAGGAAACTGAAACGCACAGAGCATAACTGATTTGCTCAAGCCACACAGGTAGGAGTTGCAAAACAAAGACTTCAACCCAAGTCCTCTGAGACCAAACCCAGTATTTTCCCAGTCTGCCACATTTCCCTATCTTTCCTCAGATAACTGAAGTCTGGAAATATAAAACAGAATGAAAAAAACTATTAACTACTTTTTTCTTTCATTTGGAGTTGGCTTTGCAAAGACCTCTGAGAGAGGGAATAAATGACAAGACTTGTGAGACCCTACTTTAAAGAGGATGATGGCCATGACATTAGAAACCCCTAATTATCCGGAGGAAGCAGGATCTCAGCATGGGAACCCAAGTAATGAGTTAGACTTCTTGCCCCTCGATCTTGATTCTCATTTCTTTTCTTCCAGCATATTGGAAAAACTTACCTTCCTAAAATCAGGGTTTCTTGAAAGGTTTAACGTCTCTATTAAAATCAACAGATTCTTCTTGTTACACTTATAAAACATTTTATCATTCCATCTTATCCTCACAACAGCTCTGTGAAGTGGCATTATTAGCCTCATTTTACAGATGAGAAAAATGAATCTCATCAAGTTGAAGCATTTTGCCCAAAAACAACCACTAGTAAGGAACACAGTAGAGCCTGAATTCCAGGGCTGTGGACTTCTGGTTTGGTGTTCTTTCCACTCTGCCACACTAGGTTCCCCAAAACACATAGTGTTCTTGGATCCACTTTGAAGTCCACTCTTCCACAAGAAAGCGGGGCTGCCTTTTTCTTCTCCTTACATGTCTGAAATTTATTATCATTACAAGCACTTTTTATGAGTTTCTTTCATTTCTTTGGCTCATGAGCCAAAGGAATGTAATTCCTTTTAGTCTGTCTTCTGATGTATTTGTAATTCCCCTTTTTAGTTAGGCAACTTCTGCTATGTGACTTCCAAGTACTAAGACTCACACTAAGTTGCAAAACAGATGCTAGTCTGCACGAGGAGAGGGAGTTTTCTCACCAGGAATTCTCTACCCTGATGAAATCACAGATCCAGTCCATAAAGCAGACAAAGAAAACCATGAATCAATTGAGTGTAAAATCAGAGAAATCCTTTGTAAAGAAATTCATACATTGGCAACAAGTGCCTTTCTTCCATAGCCTTCTCTACACTTATTAAATAAGCATGGCCATCATCATCACTCTGTACCTTTTGACAAACTGATATATTAGTCGATAGAGTGTTATATTTAGATTTTTTTCCTTCATTTTGTCTTATATCAGACTGGTATTAATTATGGTAGTTATTTTATAATAATAATGATGATACCTATATTACAAATATACCATATATATGTGTGTATATGTATACACACATATGTGTAGGTATGTATCTATCTACCTACCTATGTATAGCACTGGCCCTTGCATCTGCTGCCAAAGAACAAGAAGTCCCTCCCAGGATAAGCTCATCACCTCTAAATTCATCACCATGCTGTTAACTCAAGCCTTGATTGACTCTACCTCCCTCAGCCTCTTCTCTGCTCTGATTGGAGGGCTGGCGGGCAGAATGCCAAGTTCCTTCCAATGCCTTCCTTTATGGAAGGTAGAAAAGACTCTGAGATCACTCCACTTTCCATCTGCTGTGCTGCCTGGTTTCAACTGTACTGAATAAAATACTCCCACACTGAGTATCCAGGTGTCCTTTTCCACATCCCCACTCCACTTTTCTGCCTCCTTTGTGTGTTGTCTCCCCCTTTAGATTGTAAGTCTATTAAAGGCAGGAACTATCTTTCTTTTTATTTATCGTATCCCCAGCACTTAGCACAGTGCCTGGCATATTGTAGGAGCTTAATAAATGTTTATTGGATTAGACTGGGTATTTATATAATGTTTTCTCATTATAAACCTCTGAGGTTGGAAGTATAAAATATGAGTCTTCATATGTATGAGCAAACAGGTTTAGAAAGGTGAAACCACTTGGTCACAACTGCACAGGACTAGATTTTCTTTAATTTCAGATTTCTAGTGGGGAGCAAAGACTAACTGTTAAACAAGAACCCTTTCTCTCCACTCTGATGTTTGCTGTTTTAAGAGGGAAAAACCTCTAAATTAAAATTTTTAATATGAATATATTAGTCAGATTTAATGGACCAGTCAAAGGAAAATACAGTGTAATATCTAGGATGCTGCATCAGGCTTGAAGGGGGCAAAAGTAGATTTTAAAAGAAGTATAACTCAGGCAAGAAATGCACTTTTCCTTTAAGTAAAATGGCTTCGATATTATGGTGGATTTAGGGATCTTAGCTGCTTTTACCTAATGCAATGTATAAATTATCTTAGTTTTTTTTGGTTTAATTAAGTTGTTATCATAAAGTTGTGTATATTTAGAAACTTAGATGATATGTAAAGTCAAATATAATAAGAGATTACCTGCAAGTTAAAGACAAAATACTTCATGCAAACATAAATACATAACTACACACACACACACACATGCACCACACTATTCTTTTATCTCTTCATTTATTTCTTCAATATCTCTTCATTTATTTCAGTTCTTTCTACTCATACATCCTGTGTAAAGATAAATTAATAACCAGTTGATAAGCCATATCTTGCAACTTGCACTTAAAATTTTTTAAGAAGTTAAGAACAATGGATAAGATGTATCAAAATATTTTAATTTTATGCCTAGAAAAGACTAAAATAAACTTATAAAAATACCTTTCTCACTGGAGTGAAGGTATCTATAATTTCCCCACTAGAAAAGTTCATTACAAATCCTTGCAATGGTTGTGTATCTCCAAAGTGAGGCTTTCCATTCACTGCAAAGAGTAAACCTGTAACAAAACACATAGTTATATTCCTCTGGAATCTGAGATAATTCCAAATTGAAAGAATTTAATTTAATTTAACAAACATTTAGTAAATATCTACTATGTGCAAATGTCTATACTGTTTAATGACCTAGGGACATAAATACAAAAATATAATAGTCCCTGATATCAAGAAGTTTAAATTCTGAGAAGATACAACATCCAAACAGAAAAGTAAATAGAAATACATTAAAAATACAAAATCATTTCATGAGGAAGAAATCCCTAATTCCTGAGGTGATCGAGAAAAGTCTCCAGTTGAGGGTGACATTTGAGTTTTGCTCAGATTAGTTGGGGATTCTAAAATGTAGAGAAGAGGAAGGAGTCTATTTCAGACATGAGGCCTGTGCAAAGGTACAGAGACATGTGCAGAATATGATATATGAGGGATATCTGGCAGGTCCCCACCTGACCAGAATGAACAGTTTGTAAAGGG
The DNA here is from genome assembly GCF_028372415.1 of Notamacropus eugenii. NCBI lineage: Eukaryota > Metazoa > Chordata > Mammalia > Diprotodontia > Macropodidae > Notamacropus > Notamacropus eugenii. The sequence continues at coordinate 360,774,265 of NC_092874.1, forward strand.
GAGTAAAGCAGATGAAGCAAGATGAGGAACCAAGCCGATTTTGGATTTTATATCAGAGGCAATATTGAGCTAATGAAGATGTTCGATGGAGTAACATTGTCAAATCTGGTTTTTTTACTTTATTTTTCTCAATTACGTATAAAAACAATTTTTGACATTTATATATATGTATATAATATATATCCTACTTCAGCTTTTTTCTTAACAACAACAAAGTCCTCTTTCACAGAAATTTCTTCAGCATTCTGCTGATTCTTTACTATTTATTGCAATACATATTTGTTTATTCATACCGATTGAAAAAATGTAACGTTCTGCTTGCTTAAATATTTTGATTAACTGAGAATTACCATGATATTGATTTTTTTAAAAAAATCAAGATATGAGTAAAAAACTTAAAATAAAATGGGAACACAAAGTTCATTTCGAGTTTGGATTAGAAGAAGAACCAATGTGGTGGCAAGAGCATAATGGAGGATGGGAAGAAAGAGTGAAAAGCCCTTCAAAATGTTTTACGATGCGAGCTTAGAGATCAGAGGCTGGACATTCTGGGCTTGGCAACTGAGACCATGCCCTTCACTTTTTGGGAAAAAAACTCTGAAAATGTTACTGGGAACAGATTGATGCTTCAGGCTATTGTTTTCCTCAGGATCAGGCAAAGGACAGGGATGTTTTAGCCACTCCCCCCATTATGTAACCATCTGGTAAGTATTTTCTACAGAATTTCTTTAATTTCTGATTAGTTTCGTATAAAGCTGTGACTAATCATAATTGCTTTGTGATTCATGCCTATTAAGTGTGTGCAGAGAAAGTATAAGGAAGAAGTCAGTGAAAGACTTGTGATACAGACGTAAAAGACAGGTAGGACAATCCCCTGACTGTCAAGGGTAGCAGGGAAAGGCATACTTGTTTTCTTTCTCACCTCCCTCAATTTTGCCCTTTACTGGAATAGAATATTATGGTTTTGACTATAACTCTTATAAATTTCTAAATAGCAGATATAGAAATTATGTGATTTAGGACCATTCAGGGAGAGAGACAGACACCCATTGAGAAAAGAGTACTTCCTCCTAGAAATTAAAGCTATCTATAATCATATGAAAAAATGCTCTAAATCATTATTGATTAGAGAGATGCAAATCAAAACATTTCTGAGGCATCACATCTCACCTATCAGATTGGCTAACATGACAAAACAGGAAGATAATTAATGTTGGAGAGGAGGTGGGAGAGTTGGAACACTAATTTATTGTTGGTAAAGCTGTGAGCTGATCCAACCATTCTGGAGAGCAATTTGGAACTATGCCCAAAGGGCTACAAAAATGTGTATACACTTTGATCTAGCAATAGCGTTTCTGGAACTCTATTCCAAAGAGATCATAGAAATGGGAAAGGGTCCCACATGTACAAAAATATTTATAGCAGCTCTCTTTGTGGTGGCCAAAAACTGGAAATCAACGGGATGCCCATCAATTGGGGATTGTAGTATATGAATGTAATGGAATACTATTGTGCTATGAGAAACGATGAACAGGAAGACTTCAGAGAAGACTGGAAAGGCTTCTGATGCTGAGTGAAAGGAGCAAAACCAGGAGAACTTTGTACACAGCAACAACCACAGTGTGTGAGGAATTTTTCTGGTAGACTTAGTACTTCACTGAAATGCATGGACTTAAAAAATTTCCAGTGGATTCTTGAAGTAAAATGCCTCCCACATCCAGAGAAAGAATTATGGAACTGAATCACAGAGAGAAACAGACCATTTTCTTTTGTATTATGTTTTGTTTTATTTTATTTTATGTTTTCTGTCATTCAGTTTAAGTTTTCTATGCAACATGTATTTAATAGGAAAGTACATGTAGAGCCTATATAAGATTGTATGCCATCTCAGGGAGGGAGTGGGGAAGGAGAGGGGAACGAGGGGGATGGAAGGAAAAAATCTAAGATATATGGAAGTGATTGTTGAACACTGAAAACAAATAAAATAATTTAATTTAAAAAAAGAGTACTTCTTCCTCAAAAGGAAGCTATGTACAGATTGAACCAATTAGCCAAAAGACTAGCAGGTTATAGTGATATGAAGCATTGCTAGATGAGGCTCTTTGTGAAGTAGGATCATTGGACATGCAACAAAAATTTAAAAACAAACAGATTAAGCATGAATAAATGGAGAAGGTCAAACAAGAGGCCCACTCTCATAGATATGAACCCTCATCCACCTCATGACCATCTGCAATTACAAGATCCTATATAACTGAGCAGGAGAACAGTCTTGAAGGTGCATAGTTAATTGAAGAAATATAAAAAATCTGTTGAGAAATATACCCATTCCATTTGAAAAGGCATTGGACAAGAAAGTGCAGGCCAAGGCAGCTTGACATTCAAATACTGCCCTACCAGGAGAAAAGCAGAAAAGCAGAACTTCCTCCATTGAAGCAAGGATAGCCACATTGAGGCCAACTCAATGGACACTTGTAAAGAGATTGGAGCTCTGAGGGTATGGAAGCTAAGCATTATGGGACCAGTTTCAAGAAATGAAGATGGGGAGAGGGTTAAGGAAGGAGATTGTCCTGGTCTCAATAAGCAATGAATCCAACTTATCAATAATTCTTAATGGGTGTCTTCTAACTAGTGTCATAGGTCCCTTAGGGAGGTGATAGTGAAGACTGATGATTCAGATTATTCTGCTGTCCTGGATAGAGGAGTACAGATGATCATCATGTTCCAGTCATTTTATAAGAGGTATTTGAATAACACACCATTCCAACCTCTAGATGGATTTGACTTCAGAAAACAAAGTGACAAAAACTATCCAAACCTGAAATACATTGAAATAACTTTGGAATTTCTGAAAGAAAAATGGTGGTGTCAGCAAGGCAGTAGGCAGCCTGGCTCTGGTGTGATCAGATCTAATATTCCAATGAAGTGCTTCTAACCAAAATAAATTCCAATCTCTTCAAAAAGTAAGCATAATACTGTGAACAAGCTGAGACCCAACACCTGCATATTGGATGACGTATAATGTCTACGTAGAGGCAGGCAGAAGGAAGGATTCAAGCATTGACAAAGAACATCACTGACTCTTCAACCTCTGACATGGATCCAGTGAAACTTGACTTTGGAGATTCTCCAGTACCAGAAGTATAGAAGGAACAGTTAAGGCAGAAGCCCAGCAGCAGGAGAGTAGGATGTTGGATATGTCTAAGGCGCAAACTGCCAGACTTGGATAACAGATTCCTAACCATTCTAAGAAAGATACAGGAAAAGTCCTTCGTGATGGATGTCCTCAGAGCCTATCTCCACAGCTTGCTGATTGACAGCATCATCAAAGAGTTTGTCAAACCATGAGCACTGCCTTTAGAGAGGTGGTACCAAAAGAGAATGGAATGATGTGTATACTACTAGACCTAAAAAAATCCAAGTGGACCAGTATGTTATACTAAGCCATCAAGTCATCACCACCTGCTGGTGATTGAGCATAAGATACTCCTAAATATTGATTTGTGTTCAGGAGTATCTGAAGATTGAGAGAGACTCACAGTCAATATACCTCTCAGTTAAGAGAGAGGCTAAAGGAAGCTTATCACCTAGTTTTGAATTTAGAGCTAAATATAGCTTATAGGCTAAAAATATGTGGGCAGATACAGATAAAATAAAAATATTTCAAGTATTTATTAACCTCTGTGGATATCAGTTGAAACCCTGCTTTTTTATAGATTTCCTTTGTTCTTTGAGGTAGATTACTAATTTTTTCCTTTTCCTTTTGAGTGTCAAAGAAATGAATACATTAGGATTATTGATTTCATCATATACTAACAACTGCTAATGATAATAGCCGATATATTAATCACTCAATTGACAACATATAAGGCCAGAATTAATGAACAATCAATATTGAAGGACTTTTTTTTGAAAATTGTAGTTATTTCTTTTTAAAATAAATGCCCTATTTCTTCTAACTGGGAGGATGAAAATGAAACAGATTTACAAAGAAGAAAACTGGATTTGATACACAAACCAGTGACAAGGAAAAGATAAACAGAATATGAAGATAGGGAAAAACAAATTTTAAAGGGGAGGCCTGCCATGATAAAAATAATAAAAGAACTATTAAATACCTGGTGCATATGAAATTGCAAATACATTTCTTCCAAATGCTGGATGCTTGATCTCTCGAACAAATTCTTTGGTTTCCAATTTAAAACACTGAATACGACCATTTTCTCTATCGGCCACACACAACTGGCCATAATGAGGCACAAGGGTCAAGCTGTGAGGAACTCGGAATTGGCCTGGTTTAGGATTGTTCCCTGAAGACTCTATAACAGAAAATACCAGATATATCATATTAAAAATAACCCGGCTTCAAGGTTTTTTTTGGAAAATTTAGGATGACATAAATTCTGTAGCTGTGAGGGTCAATGAGATAAAATATGTTATAGGTTTATTCCATAGTCTCACTTACCCACAAATACATTAGGAGTCTTCTTCCTAAGTTTTTCAAGGAAGAGTAAATGTGTATAGATTATTTTTCTTTTCATTATGCTTTTTTTCTTGAATGTTTCAAGAATACTAATAATTGGTCATATGGCTGTGATGAAACACCACAATTTCAGAAGAGTCACAATTGTTGGTGACCCAAGGTCACCCAAGAAAGAAAACACAGGGTATATGTTTTCATAGGTTGTAGTATATTACCAATGACAATTTGCCCACGAGACATCACCTGGGACATATATATGATCAGAAAAGGACATGGGCTGTTCAGAGATAAGAGATGGACAGTCCAAGTGCTACACTAGTTTGTTCCCACAAAATATTGAAAGAACCTGTGGGTGGCCTCAAGAGCATTGACTGAATCCTCTGTCAGGAATTCATGATACTATTTGGACAATAGTTACTCAAGTTAAGATGGAATGAAGGGATTGTACTCTGCATCAGTGGAGGAAGTACCCAGCCAGATGAAAAAAATTTTGATCTATTTGAATATCTAAACATCTAGATAGACAACAGGCATTCAAAAAGTCTTATTGCAGTTTTAAGCCATTAAAACTGGGGACTTCTGGGAACCTCCTGCATAAATATGAATTTTCATTACTGTACCTGTAAATTACGGCTTCTAGGATGACTTGCTCTCATCACTCTCAAGTATAATCCTATTATCTGCTTCACTGATAGGTGCAACAATAAAGAATTTACAATTAGATAGCAAAAGCTTTGCTTGATACCTTCTCCCCACTGTGAGATAAATACTCCACTCTTGGAGAATTGTACAATCCGACTATTGCAGTACCCATCAGACACATATATGGTTCCTGTAACTGGATCTACAGCCACATCGGTGGGTTGACAGAAGTGATTTTTGTCACTGCCTGGCTGCATGCTTCTTCCCAAAATAAGCAGAGGGCTTCCTTTATTATTTGGATCTAGTTTGAATACCTTTAATAAAAGATATAGAAAGACAAGGTACAGATAACCATTTTGCACAATCATGCAGAGCCACACAAGAGAAGGATCCCCAAATAACATCATTACTTTAATGGACTACCAGAGTTAGAAAAGCTAGGCAACTATAAGCCTCACAAGAGCAGTGACTATGGCAGTTATTTCAGTTTTTATCTTCTTCAGGACAATGCTTTGCCCACAGCTTGGTCTCATATAACATTAACTGACCTGATATTTGAAATGAGAGGGTGTAAGAAGTCCAATTACTTTGTGGACTGTCCATTATATCCCAATCACCATGCTCCCATAAAAAAGATGCTATGTCTGAGATATTGTGAGAATCCTTCTAATTTAAGTCCTTATTTTATCATTGGGGAAAAGGCCCCTTGGTCAGTTATGTGATTTAGTTATTAATAAAATGCTCATGTTGTTTCCCTAACTAGTTGTCATGTTAGGTCTCAGAAGAGCCAGACAATGGCAATGATAATAATAAAAAAATAGCTCATGGAGAAAATAAGCTTCATGTTCCATATTAGCTTCCATTTGTAATTGTTTTTTCAAGGAGATATTCGAGACAGAGAACTGAGCTATTATTGTTAAGCTTTTTTTGTGCGTAATACACATACCTGATGAAGAGCCACATCTGTGACCCAGTAATTTCCATCTTTATCTATACTCAAACCATGTGGCAAATAAAACCTGTAAAACAAAAACAACCATGTCATTTGTCTGATAAAAAATTAATGAAAAGCAAGCAGCTCCATTTCACGTGACAATCTAAAATTATTTAGTAGTAATTGATAACTTGTATATTTAAATAAAGTGTACGAAGGAGGAGAACTAAAGATAAAGTAAAAATATCACTTATTAAAGCAATAGCATGATATAATGGAAAGAATTCTGGATTTGAACAGGGAGCTGAGCTAGGATTCTAGTTCGGTCAACTATGAGATATAGGACCTTGAGCAAATCACTTACCTCTCTAGGCCTCAGATAATTCATTTGTCAAATGAGGTGCTTTGATAACAGTTTTTTCTAGTATCTCTTCTAGCTCTAACTGTATGATTTAAAGGTAGAATCACATGAAAGCAATGAGCCCTATTCTATGATGAAATGCAAAATATTCTTCAAATTAATTTTAGAGAAAAATATGTACAGATTAACACAGGAAGAGATACTGTCCTTTCAAAATTTAACACTCCTTTAGTTTCCTAAAGGAGGAAAAAACAGCTTGAGTTATAAAGAAGGAAAATATTCAGAATCATTAAAATTTGAATTTTTTTCTTATCCACTTTTCGATTTATTTTTCTTTTCACAGATCAGAAGTAGCCTGAACCTTTTCTGTGGAAAAAGGAGTTTAGATGATTTTTAGAGTGTTCAGGACTTTCAAGGGTGGGGAACCGTGGGCTCTGAGGTCACATGTGGCCTTCTAGGTCCTTGGGTGTGACCTGTTGACTGAGTCCAAGTTTTACAGAACAAATTCTTTTATTTTTCTACCCTCCACTATCTCTCCAAGTCTGTTCAAGCTCATGTTCATTGCTTCTATGATGCTATCTATCCATCTCATCCTCTGCTTTCTCCTCCTTTTGCCTTCAATCTTTTCCAACATCAGGGTCTTTTCCAATGAGACCTGTCTTCTCATTATGTGGCCAAAGTATTTCAGCTTTGGTATTTGATCTTCCGCTGAATAGCCTGAATTAATTTTCTATTGTCAAAGCTATGTTTTTTCCAATAGAAATTTATAGCTATGAGAGTTGGACTATAAGGAAAACTGAGTGTGGAATTTGGTGCTGGAGAAGACTTTTGAGAGTCCTTTGGATACAAGGAGGTCAAATCAGTCAGTCCTTAAGGAAAGTAATTCAGGTTGTAAGGTCAAATACTGCAAATGGTAGATAACATACTAAAATGGTTCTTACTCCAGTGTGAATGGGGGGAGGGTTTCTTCAAGTGCCTGGGGGTAGACATCCCTCTAACTTACTGATAGGTCTGAGTTCTGTTGGTTACCCTCAAATATAAGTAGATTCGGGCTATCTGCCAAGATGGTTTACTGAGGTGTAGACTCTGCATGCCACAGCTTCTTGGAGCAATAGGTGAGAGCTAGGTGAAGGTGGACACCAAAGGTGGATAGGCAGTCCTAAAAGGGCTTGGCAGCCCTCACATCAGAGGTGGCAGTTTTCTGTGAGCATCTCATGTATCTCAGCATTTTATCACACACAAGTTTTATCACATCTATTCCCTTATGGATTGTTATTCCTTCAGTTTACAGTTCTCTGTCATCACAAAAAGATATAAAACAGCTATAGCTGTTTCTGTACATTAGAGTCCTTTTCCTCTTTTAAAAAATCTTGTAGGATTATTGTTGCAATATTATATATACTGTATGTATATACATATATATGTATATATAGTATAAAAGATATACACAGTTCAGTAACTTTTGAGGATATAGTTCCAAATAGGCTTTCCAGAATAACTGGACCAGTTCACAACTCTACCAAAAGTACATGAATCTACCTGCTTTCCCCCAGCCCCTCTAACATTTGTCATTCTCCTTTTTCTGTTAACTTTGTTAGACTAATGGCTGTATGGTAGAACTTCAGAGTTGTTTTAATCTGTATAATTGTCTGTCTTAAAAAATTTGCCAGAGCACCAGCCCTGGAGTCAGAAGGATCTGAATTCAAATCTAGCCTCAGACACTTGACGCTTACTAGCTATGTGACCTTGGGCAAGTCACTTAACCCCATTGCCTCTCCTCCCTCCTTTAGAAAAAAATAGTTATCATACAAAAGACTACGGACTGGTTTGCAAAGTCAATTTCACTGTATCCACAGAGTAAAACTAAAAAAAAAAAACAAAAAAACAATTTGCTTACATTTCAACTTGAAATGAGAAGAATGGAGCATTTTCATACTTCAGTTACTGAATTAGCTTAGATGACCCTTCTCTTAAAGATAATTGATTAGTCTTTTGTATGCTCCATAACAAGCTCTGTTATCTGTATTGTAAGAATATCATATTGTCGTTGCCATCATTTTTAATGTACATGACACACTTGGGTAAAGTTAATAAGGTAGCCTGACATCTACAGGAAATAGGTCATGCTATTCTACTAGTTATTTGGGGAGATGGTGTGATGTGATGACAAAAGTATTGCGTGAATCAGGAGACTTGTGTTTTTTTCTGCAGCTTTGCTACTATCCAAGCATGAAAACTGTGTGAACCTATAGGACAGGTTACTTCATCTGGGGTGCACTGTAGTAGAGCAGAAAAACATTGACTTTGAACTCAGAAAGACTTGGTTTCAAATTCTACCTTGGACACTAGCTATATGACAGTGGAAAAATCACTTTACTTCTTTGTGTCATTTTCCTCATCCGTAAAATGAGGAATTTGGACTTGATGGCTGGTCAGGTCCATTACAGCTCTAAATTTATGATGCTATATTCCTATGTCTGCCTTTTTGGCCAGTTTTCTCATTTCCTAAAATAAAAGATTGGACTAGATATTGTGGTATATGGATAGATGTTTAACAGCCTGCTCTCAGAAAATGATACACTTTAAAATGTAATTTGCATCATTAACATTTTTAACCATCACTTCCTTAAGTCTAGACAATCAACCAAACAATAAATCAAGCCCTGCTTTGTAGCATTTGCCATTTCAGAGATTGGAATGATCACACTGAGAATTTAACAGTATGAATTGAATGCAGCACACCCCTGGTTTCTGAGGTCCTTTCCAGATCTAAAATCTATGATTTTGGGACTGGGAATTTTGTAGGACTCTTTCCAGTTTCAACATTTTATGACTGGAGATAATGCAGAGAAGAAGAAGTCCCAGGAAGGTTCTGACGATATCCTATCCTACCTATCAAATTCCCTCAATGTCATGTGTGTGCTATACTTAGTAGAAACCTTGGAAACAATAACAAAACAGTAAAACTCACAAATTTTTCCCAGTAGACTGAAGCACTGCAGCATTATTTGGGTCTATCACAAGAATGGTATCCTCTTCAATTGGTCCGAGTCCTCTTTGCTGGTAAACAAATTTGCTGTCAAATGAGCTAGATAAAATACACGAAAATGGGAAATAAATATATGATTCAAAGCTCGTAGATAACTAAAAAACTCCATACTATTGAAATGGTATTTTAATTACAGTCAAGAGGATTCAAAAATAATATTTGATTTAATATCTATATTCTTTATTGTTTTAATTGCTTAAAAGATCACAGATACAGTATCATGTGCATGTCAGATATATTCATTTATAGTATGTCCCTTAAATAGCACTAATCATTAATATATTTAAGGCAAGAATATATAAAAAGAGTTCAACATATTCTTCAAAATTGTAGAAAGAAAATATTAAATAAGATTCTTACAGAAGCTCCAAATATAAATACATATAAAATCAATTCAACATGATATACATGCATATGTATATACATATACATGCATACATATATGTATACATATAGTAAGTATATGTATATTCACATATATATACATATTGAACATAAATTCAATTTAATTCTACATTTACTATGTGTAATATACCCTTATAAATGCTAGGGATATAAGATAAATGACAAAGTCCCTATCTTCAAAGTGTGTGTGTGTATGTACACTTACATAAGCATATATGCTATGTATAATATTACACATATGCAGATAAGGTTGGAAGTGATGGGTTCAAAGGAGAGATACATGCTAAGTGCTCTAGGAAAACTTGAAGACAGAAAAAATAATTCAAGCATTTTAAATCAGGTAAGGCTTCAAGGAGGAGGTGACAACTGAGATAATCTCAAAGGAAGTAAAAGATTCATTTTCTTTTGAAGAAATAGATTTTAGGCACAAGAAACAACTTGCTTGAATGCACAGAATGGGGAACATTCATATTGTCACCATTCCTCTGGCCACACTCACGTGGCCAAAGTTCAGAACTCTCAGTGTCAGAGTTCAGACACTGATCATCTGTCACCTGTATTATTGCAATAACTCAACTGATTTCCCCTGCTTCCATGTTCTCTCTCTCTCTCTCTCTCTCTCTCTCTGTCTCTCTCTCTCTCTCTCTCTGTCTCTCTCTCTCTCTCTCTTTCATACACACACACACACACACACACACACACACACACACACTCATTTGGGGTTTTCTTGGCAAAGAAACTGCAGTGATTTGCCATTTCCTTCTGTAGCTTATTTTACAGATAAGGAAACTGAGGCAAACAGTGTTAAGTGACTTGCTCAGGGTCACAAAGCTAGTAGATGTTTGAGGCTGGATTTGCATTTGGGAAGATGACTCTTTCTGATTGCAGACCTAGCACTCTATCTACTGAGACACCTAGATGCTCCCTTATATTCAACAGACTTGACAAAATAATCTTCCTAATGCACAGGTTGAAGCATGCCACTCTCTCATTTAAGAAGGCTCAGTGACTCCCAATTTCCTCTAGGCTAAAATATAAGCTGTATTTTATGTAGCAAGGACATTTAAAGTCTTTCATAGTCTGGCTTCACCATTTCTTTCCAGACTTATTTCATATCACTTCTCCCACCCTGACTGGCTAACTTGCTGCTCTCTGAACTCAGCCATCTATCTCCCGCCTCTGGGTTTTGGCACAAGCTCCTGTAACATGCTGTCCTCCTCACTATCCCACACATATTCCCTCCTTATGTCTGACTCTTAGACTCACTGTTTTCAAGGCTTATCTCAGACACCACCTTCTAGGGGAAGAAGTTTCTGATCTTCTTAATTGTCAGTGTTCGCTTTTTCTTCAAGTTGCATATATTCATAAGTAAATGTACTAATATAATGAAAGCTCAAAGGCAGGAATTAAAAAAAAAATTGTCTTTGTATCCCCAGAGCCTAGTATATTGTTTTACAGACCCAAATATTCAAATGGATTTCTAATCTAATTTATTTGGGTATTTCTATCAGAGAATGAATATTGCAACTAACCCATTCTTGCCTATTTTGTGCAACTCATCAATGTCTTCCCACAAGTTTGCCATGGGATCTCCACCCAATATGGCAGGACATGGTAGGTGGTTAACGATGGTTTGTTGAATTGAATCAAACAAATGATCATTAATTGAGTAATTTTGTATTAAAAATGAATTAAAACACATTTCCATATTTCCTTTAACTCAGTACAAGCTCTAATGGTACTTTTCAAGTGTTGTAATTATGGAAATTCATACTTTAAGTGAATGATCATCATATGTATTTTAACTTATTTTAATTTTAAAAGAATTTCATGATATGGTAAAATGCATTTTCTAAGCATACATTAAATATAGTTATATGTAGCCTGTAGATTACAACCCAAATTATTGAATATAAAGAATTTAGGGAAATGGAACTCAGTATGACTGTGGTCTTTTTACTCTGTTCCAACTATACAACCAGTTTCTTAGTGTCACCTGAGTTCCATCTATGATCATTTCATTTTTGGCAAAATGGATTTTCATCAGACATGACTGCACAAAGCTATCAATAAATTATAGTGAAAATGAAAGTAAAAAAATCCAAGTAGTATTAAATATTTCTGGAGATGCAGTTTTCAATTTAAGAATGTGCTAAGATTAATCAGTTCTGTCAATCTCATTGATTAACTGCTTGATATATTTAGAGGACTTATTTATATTCCCAGTAGAAGAAAATCTTTAGAATTATGTTCTCTTGCCATTAAATATATCTGTTTCTATATATACAGACATACATATAGCTGTGTGTAATATATATGTATATTATATATATAAAACATATATATATATATATGGAGAGAGAGAGAGGGAGAGACAGACAGACAGACAGACAGACAGAGAGACACAGCAAGAGAGAAAGAGAGAGAGCGTAATTACTTGATGCTTTTTAGTTGTTAGAACTTTTTCCTAGTATATTTTTCCAGAAAGGTAACAGTAAGTCTCTGAAGTAGTTCTTATTAATGATGCGTTCATTTTAACACACAATATTGATCCAGCTTAGTCAAGCAAAAAATGAAGTAATATCATTTACTTGTAATATCAGGCAGTTTAACTCACATAGCGACATCTAGGAAATATACATTTTTTATGGCATGCAGATACATCATGAAACAGATTGTATGAGATTTTCACTGAGACATCATTTAAGGGAAATATGAAATTGATTAAATGAAAATCTCTGTGAAAAATTTGCATAGTGGTACCAAAGAGTGATAGGTTTGCAACAAGTATAAAATGATGTCTTCTCTTCTTCTGCCAAATGTGAACATCTAATATATTTCCAAAGATCTAACTTCAGCACAGATAACTCTAGTGAATATATCCTAATCACTTCATCAAGAGACAGGTGCACTTGACTGAACTATCGATGATCTTTTCTAATTTTCAATTTTTTTTTCTTAATTGCCAGGCTCCTAATCCCATCAAGCACACGCTCCAAGGCAGGGGTATCAGAAGGTACTCAAGTTATGAAGACTTCATGGACTTTTTTTATTTGACTCCCCAGAAGTATCTAGATCTCTGGAGAACTTGACAATGGGGCTACAGATATATGAAACACCTGGATACACACACACACACACACACACACACACACACACACACACACACACATATACACACACACATGGAAGATACAATATGGAAAGAGAAAAACTTGGAAATCATACAGAACTCCAGGTTAACCTGACTATACTTTTTTACCTGGTTCTTTCCATCTTTGAGGCCATCTTTGGAATTACTGCCACATCCTCCCCACCAAAAACTTGGATTCTCATCCTGAAACTACTGTAGGTTCAACAGATGGATAAAGTTTTGCCTTATCTTTCTTGGATTCAGGCCCTCACCTCACTTTCTTGAGATATCTCCAAACTGAGCTTGCCCCACCCCCTCTACCCTTTGCTACCTGTGCTTTAGAATGTATAGCCTCTCCCAAAGGCATCTAAATTCTTTGATGGCATTGATGGCATGGACCATCTTCATATATAGTAAACTTTTTGTTGAAATAAATTCTCTATCTCTATCTAAAAATATCTATTCATCTATTTTTCTCATCTGTCCCTCCCTCCCTCCCTCCCTCCCTTCCTTCCTTCCTTCCTTCCTTCCTTCCTTCCTTCCTTCCTTCCTTCCTTCCTTCTTCTTTCCTTCCTTCCTTCCTTCCTTCCTTCCTTCCTTCCTTCCTTCCTTCCTTCCTTCCTTCCTTCCTTCCTTCCTTCCTTCCTTCCTTCCTTCCTTTGTTCGTTACACTGACCTCCACATAAGTATGTAGCCCTAACTAAAAGAACGCCAGCAATGTGTGTTAAACCCTTATGTGGCTTTAGCCTGACCACAGGTAAACATTTTGAATTCTTCTTTACCAGTGGCAATCCTTCCTTCTATCCCTATGATTTAAGTGTACTGGGACCCTTGTTGTGCTACTAGCTATTATTTTACTGTCAGTGTGTCTGTGTACCCGTTTGGTTATAAATGTACTGATGCTTTTTATTTTCATTATCACTCAGACGTGTTCACTTAACAAATCACAAGATGTATTGTCTAGCTTTCTAAATATCCAGTAGCATTTGAATGAAGTGCTTTGTATAGGCAATAATGATTTCCATAATGTGGAAACATTTTCTTTTAAAATCTAGGACCTTATAAATTAAATCATTTAAATGAGCTACAACTGTTTTTTAAAACAGTTCTTGGTTCTTAAATCTCTTCATCTGTACATGGACTGTATGTGTGTGAATAAATTTTTAAATACTACATAGATCAGTGATCTTACATATTTTAGTACTCTCTCCAATGATGCAAACTACAACCCACCTACATTTTCTTAATCTATACCATCTTCCCATTAATCCTTTACAGGGGGCCCACCAAACGTTCTAGTGTATTATCTAGTATACTTGATCTAGGATCATATCTAGTATTCTTTAATACTCATGACACTGCATGGATACCAGGGGAACATGTCCTGTTTATCCCATGTTCTTCCTATGTAACTAGGCTACCTTCTATTTCAAATATCGCCCTCTGTGATGACATCCTTTAAGTTGCTACCCTTGCACAAATGTTCAGTGATAATGAACTCCAGCCTCATGACAAGCATAGACCTTCCATTGCCCTTTGGGTGATTCTTAACTTTACCCAAGCAACACATTCTATGACTCATAGTCACATAGCATCACTGGAAGCATAGTGCTGTTAAAAATGGAGGGTGGGGGGAGAAGATGACTTGACAGAGGATAGGGTAAAAAGAGAAGCTGGGAAAGAAAATAGTGAGTAAAAATAAGAAGGAGGAAAATTCACAAACAGCAATCATAACTTTGAATATGAATAGGATGTTTATAGCAGCTCTCTTGAGTGGAGGCAAGGAATTGGAAATTGCAAGGATCCTCATCAGTTGAGGAATGACTGAACAAGTTGTGGTGTATGGTTGTGATGGAATGTTACTGTTCTGCAAGAAATGATGAGCTCAATGATCTTAGAAAGGCATGGGAAGACTTGCACGAAATAACAAAGAGTGAAATGTACAGAAGCAAGAGAACACTGTATACAATTATACCAATATTGTTTTAAGTATAACTTTGAGAAACTAAGTCATTTTGATCATTATAAATACACAAACTAAAAATTAAGGATGTATGAAGAAAAATGTTATCTGCCTCCAGAGAAAGAACTGATAAATAAATACATATACCTACTTGTGTCTAATGGTACCTATCTCTAGGGCAGGGATGGGAAGAAAAAAAGGAAAAAAGAAATTTACATGATAACTTTGTATATTTGGAGGGAATAGCAAATTATACATGACAGATTTGCAGTTTCATGCGCAATCATCTTTTTTTTATTGTACTGTGTTATGGAAATCCTTGTTTTGTTCCAAGAATTGAAAATAAAATACATTTAAAAAATAAATAAAAAGATGGATCATTGTTTCAGGGATGTGAATAAAATAATGAAAGCAATAATGTTTACACTGGACTTCTATAATCTCTATAATGTATTGCCTATTGCATAGAAAATCAGCATTATTGACCACCATTAGCACCAGATCAAGACAGTGGTCTCCACTCCCTTTTCATATGCTCAGAAAGCTATAGAAAGCAGAAAATCTTGTTAGTATAGTGACAAGCAATGCTGACTTTTTCACCTTCCTGCAGTCTTTTTTTTTCAATATGGAGTATATTAAGTTCAGTGAGATAATTAACTTTAGGTTATGGCCTATAATTAGTTTTATTTATTTGAATCAACTTCCCTTGATGTCTTTTATTTTTATGTTGTCCTTCAACCCTTTTCCAACTCTTTCAGTTATCCCCCCACAACAGATGTTTTTTTCAAAAGGAAAAGAAGAAAAGTAAATCAGCAAAATTGATCAACACATTGAAAAAATTGACAATATATGTTCCACACCTATGAACCCTCTCCCCTCCCACATCTATGAACCATTTTTTCGCAAATGAGTCAGGGGAATTATCTTCTCATATCTCTTCTTTGGGACCAAGGAATTTTGGAACTTTTTTTTTTTTTATCATTTATGGTCCTTTTCATTTACTTTTAAAAACTTAGTGTATATTGTTTTCTTAAATCTCTTCATTTTGCAACAGTTCATTTATGATTCTCCACACTTCTCTACCTTCATCATATTCATCATTCATTACAGCACAATAATATTCCACCACATTTGTGTGTCACACAATTTGTTTAACCATTTTCCAACGGATGTACTTTCACTTTGTTTCTACTGTGCTATTGTGACAAGTTTTGCTATAATTATTTTGGTGCATACATATCCTTTCTTTTTGTCAATGACCTCCTTTGGGTAAATGCCTGGGAGTATAATCAAAGATTATGGGCACAAGTCACTTTATTTTTCAAGCGGCTTTCCAAAATAATTGTATTAATTTACAGTTCTACTTACAATGTATTTGTGTGTCTATGTTTCTACAACCTTTTCTCGACTATTCCTACACTTCATCATATTTGTTAATTTGGCAGGCATGATGTAAAATATCAGGGTTGTTTTGGTTCTTATACTTTATAGTCACATTCAGTCCAAAAACTTGTCTCATAACTGTGCCTGTAAATTTTTCCTGTGTTAAATTATACTGTTCTTTATCTTATTTTCTTACTTATTCAAACATTACTTAATTTACACTGGAGCTTAAGTTATTAACTTACAATTCAGTGATTCCAAAGTTTATGACTTGAAAAATTAAAGTTAAAGACATCAGACTGTGGACAGCAAAGCACAGAGCCAAAAGACTGGAACCATTCTTCACTGAAACTGTACTCAGTGGAAGTGAAATTATTGGGAGTAGGTGAAATTTTTAAAAAATGAATAGTTTAAATATCTATTTTTGGTAATAGTCCAGCTCTTTATTGTCTATAACCAAAGAAAATGTCTAATACATACTAGTTTGGCTGATTATCTGAGGCTGTATTTAGGAGGTACTTCCCACGTTTTCTCCCTTGTAATCTACACTTCTTCATCACAATGATCACTGCTTATACCATTTTTATTAGAATCCTCCTTGCACCTCCTTACTGCACCAGCAATTTTATTACAAACCTCCTTGCTTCACCTTGTAGTTTGTCTGTCAATAATCTATCTACCTTTGACTATTCTCAGCTTTTGCCAGAATTCTTAATTTGCTGAATCACTTGTGAATATTTTCAGTTGATTAAGCATATCCCCAGATGTACTAATTAGAGGCATTTATCTCTGCTGCTACATCTGACATAAGAAAGAAGTCACGACAGACCCCAGCCATGGGGATATCATATAGCTATATTATTGACTCTAACACCACAAAACACTAACATGCCTAGGTTTTTAAGAATGTAGTTTTAAGGAAAGAAAAGGGAATATAACAAGAGCGGAATAGTCATTGGGAATATCTACTATGCCTTTAATGAATCATCAGAAGAGTTTCTATTTAGCCTATAGAAGAGATATTTAGAGATCTTCTATTTTTAGAAGAGATATTTAGCCAATCAGTTCCTTGGCTGACCACTCCTAATCCTTTAATTTGGAAGAGCTAGAACTCTGTATAAGAGAATATATGTTCTGCTGTATGTGGCTTCATCCTTTGTTGCCAAAGAAGACCATGCCATCAGAGATAGGATGACATGACTTGCACTTGACTTTGTTTTGAGTGAGGGAGGGCTGTGCAGGTCACCAGCCTCAATTCTCCTCCAGAGTCATCTGAATACAGTGACCAGATATTCATCAGGATGACTGGAGATGACCCAGGATGAGGCAGTTGGGGGTAAGTGACTTGTCCACAGTCACACAGCTAGTTTCAAGTGTCTATTCACACAGGGAAGGTAGAAAGAAACAGACTGACATTCTTCCTCTTGCCCTCTTTCTCCCAAAGAAAACCATTAATAAAATATACCTTTCCTTCTAGATAGTCAAATGGACAGATTATAAACGATCCTGTGATTCAGAGAAAGGCAACTGGAACAATTCATAAATGGTTGCTAGATAACAGGGCTGATTATAGTGCTGCTATAGCAAACTAGTTATTTTAGTGTTTTAAAGAAGCTATCCTGCATTATGTAAGGCACAGAGCCTTTTATTTCCACTACTGAACTCTTTTCAGGATGTCATAATTCACTTGTGCATTTTATACGGTGTCTGAGGAACTGATCATTTGTTTGCTTCTTGGAAGAACCACTCATCTGAAAAGACGGAACTAATTCCTAATGCCCAGAATTCATCAGGTATTTATTTTAAACAAACTTTATTTCCTAATAAAGATTTTGCACATTAGCAGCTAGTCAACTGACTTGGATAAATTTGAAGATAAATGTGTTGCTGAAGTCAAATAAAAGGAGAGCAATAAAGAATTATGAGAAAATCAACTTCAGTTTCAGCAATTAAAATTAAGAAATATAAAATTAATAATAGCAAGGAGAGAAGTGAAAGATAATGTAAATAGAGCAGTTTAGAAGCCAGAGAAAGACTTTTTAAAGTGTGATTTTTAAAAGTGAGTGAGACTATACCTTAGATTTTATGAAAGCAGATTTTTAAAAAAATTCAGATTAAATGTTCATGCATACTCAGATGGAGATCATAAAAGGGAAAACTGCCAAAAGGCATGAGATGGCCTAAAAAAATCCTGAATTGCCATTCAAATCAGGAAGCATTCCAAGAAGGAAAATAGGAAGATATTTAAAGAAACTAATGTGGTAGCACAAGGAGTTTTGCTTAGCTCAGATTTTCAAATAATATGTAGGAAAGATAGGAGGGAAGGTACTCATCTAAAAATGACTGTGAAAACTGTCATCAACCTGTAAGAATGTTAGGGAGCCTAAATCCTAGAAGGAGTGAAGACTTTCCAAAAAATGCTGAGGAAAACAAAAAGAATTTCTTTTAAAAGTTTGATTCAATTCAACAACTATTTATTGAAGTACTCTGCTAAGTGAGTGGGATCCAAAGATTAAAAAAAATGACATTCCATGTCCTGAAAGGAGATTAAATATTAAAGGGGGAGGGTCATAATGTCTACAATACAAGAGACTTTAAGACTTTGGGAAACAAGGATGAATACTGAAGGAATGGGCCCACTATTTAAGAAAATTAGAACTCCAATCCTATGTTGCTGCTGTGAGATACCAAGGTGTAGTGGAAAGAGTACTTACCCTAAAGTAAAAAACCTGAATTCAAAGCCTGGGAAAGTCACAAGTTGCCTGCATTTGATTCCTTATCTATTGCATGGGGATAGTTAGTTATACTTGGATCTTGGATCTTACTGGGCTGTGGAAAGTGAAACATTTTGTAAATCCCAAAATGCTAACTGATTTTTTTTTGCAATTTGTTCAGTCACGTCCAGCTCTTCACGAACCCATTTGGAATGCTAGCAGTTTGGGTTTTTTTTTTCAGTCAAGGAGGATAATCTTCAAACTGGAAAGTCAAGTCACCAAGCATTTATTAAGCACTTATTACATGCAATACAACATACTAAAGGCTAGGGATAAAAGTAGATCAAAACAAATAAAGCAAAAACACTCTCTGCTCTCAAAGTGAGTCCAGTGAAGAAGACATGCTAACAACTGTGTACAAACAAGAAACATAGAGAAACAGGATAAATCAGAGATGATCTCAAAGAGTCCATACTAGCATTAAGGAGGTTGGGAAAGGCTTCTTTGAGAAAGGTAGGTCTTTAGCTGATCCTTGAAGGATACCAAGAAGTCAGAACACAGAGACAAAGAGAGAGAGATCACTAGGCATGAGGGACAGCTAGTGAAAATGCTCATTTGGGGGATGTGTATGAGAAACAGCAAGGAGAGCTATTAAAAGAGAAGGTCCAGGAAGGGAAGAAGATATTAAAAGTATACCTAGTCTTTTAAAATAAGTTCAAATTATAGTACCAGATAAATTATATTACCATAGTACTAACAAAATAAAAAAAATTCTGCTTGTGAAAGTAGTAATTTGCAATAATCCTCAAAGAATCATTAAGAAGGGGGAAAAAACAGAATATTGGGCAAAGAGAAATGTTTCCATTATCAGGAAAGAGAAGAAAAGGTGGATCACAAAATGTATAGAGCTGGCAAAATTTGAGAAAGGATTATGATGTAAATGACTTGTGAGCTCTGAGAAACATATTAAATAATCACTGGAAGCAGTTCACTAAAAACAAGCTATGCCTAATTACCCTCATTTCCTTTTTCATTAGATTATGAGACTAGTAGACAAGGGGAATTCTATGGATGTAAGGCATTGTGATTTCAACAAGGCAATTGGTAATCTTGTAGAGACCTTCCTGAATAAGGTGGAGGCATGGATTTGAGTCTGAACAACTGTACTCACAATGTCTTTACTAATGAATTGATAACAGTCTGGACAGAGATCTATACTGGTATGTCATAGGGCTCTGTCCAGCCTTTAATCAAACAGAAAAGAATGCTCATCAGATTTGCAGAAAATACAAAGCTAGGAGGATGTAGCAGCAAGTATACTGATACATCCAGGATGCCCTGACAGCACAGGTTCTTAGATGTGCTTTTCTGAAAGGAAACTACTTTTGAGGGGTCAACGATTTTACTTTAATTACATATACCAAGCAGAGAAATAAAGACCAACAGGGCTTCTAACTGTCTGACCATAAGCAATACATAAGTCACAGATCAATAGACAGATCCAACTGTCAGACCATTACATACATATACAGTTACTAGACAAGCACCAGAATCTGGGTTTTCAAATCCAAGGGATCCTTAATGGCTACTCAGAGTCTCATCTGGCACACAACCTTCTTCCAAAGAGTAAGCCCCCAAAAGCAAAATCTTACTTCAGAGTACATTTACACTTTTCAGAGCCAGAGGGCATCACTAGTTGTGACTCAGTGCCTCATTAACAATTAACAAAAGGTATGGGCCTTCCTATAGAACAAATCTCTCCTAATCAAGCTTACCTTTAATGGACTCCACCTGAGCACTATTAATGGGGAAGGGGGAAGAAGATCTTTAACTCACGTTAACATAAATCTCATCAACATTACAGAGGAATAACAATATAGGATGTGTAAGGATGACAATAAGAATTTGAAAAGATCTTGAAAATGCTGATGAAACCAAAAGCACTTTTTTCTCCTCTCCTCTGTTGTCTTGCCCTGGAGTTACTTGCCTAGTATGAGATATAGCATCTAGCAGGGAGCAGATATAGAGCCACGTACGGACATAGGAATCTATGGTAAAATTCAAGGCTGGAATTAGCTTAAAAGTTTGTGACTTTTGGCAGGAGAGAAAAGAGTTAACAATGGATTCAAGGTAGGATTAGCTCAGGTAGCTGAAAAGTTAAACTTTGGAAAGAAGCTGAACCAGTGAGCCCATGTGTGACCCAGTCATTTGAGATGGGGTGGGAGAAGATAGTAGGATGCCCAAGAGGAGAAAGGATGCAGAGAAGCTCTTCCTGAGCTCCTGTAGAGTTCAATTCATAGAAGCACGACTGGCCATGGCAAATTGTGTTCTCTCTATATGTCCCTCAATACCAGAATACTCTAAATTTGTGATTGTTCTTCGCAATGAATTGTGGGAAAGTGTATCTCAGGTTTGTATGTTGGGGGAGAGGGGTTTTGTTGCTATTGTATACACTATGTAATTGTAGCAGATGACTTTGCCTTGAATAAGTTATGTCCTGTTAGTGTGGAACCACAGAATACCTTTGAACCTAAGGTGTGATAATGTTTAATATAAAATTTTGGAATAATCTCTTTGTTCTCTCTGAAGCAAACTCAGAGAATGCTTCTTCCTATGTCAGCAAAAGCCAGCCAAGGCTGACTCTACATTCCTTAGGAGACCTTTAACCTAAGACACTATCTTGAATAATTTGACTTTCCTTTATATCTTATTATCTATAGACACATACTATGTTATGGCATATTAATGGTAAAGTAAATATAGACATCTTAGGTCATAATTTCTATTGAACATTGTTTACGCTTTCCTATGTCAGTTATCTGTTTAGGGCAGGAAGCCTGCAACTTACTCGTGGTGGGATTTCCTTATCACCAAGACATATGTTTACCCAGCCTGGAATCCCAAGGCCTGACCAACATTACTTTGTTAATTGTCTTGTCTTACTAAATTTATGATTTGTTCAACTAGGAGAGTTCCTTTCTCACAGCAAAATGTATATAAACCAGAAGATTTCCGCACTGGGTAGCCAGAACATTTCTGGCTCCATAATGCATTATGTTACCGTTGTCTTTAATAGGGAATTGATCAATTAATTAATTAAATCATAAAATGTATGCATTTAGCCTGTTGCCTTTTCTTTAACCAAGTTTTCAGGTCAACAGGTGGTAGCTTCCTTTTGGAGCTTCCTGTCTTATGACTGACAGTAGTACTTCAGATGTTATGCTGTCTTAAGATTTAGAGTTGGAAGAGACCCTAGAAATAATTTAATTGAATCTTTCCATTTTGTATATAAAGAAAGAGAGGGCTGGAGTTTTAAGATGACTTGCCAAAATTCACGGAGGTAGTAAGTACCAAAGACAGAATTCAGGACCAGGTCCCTTAATTCCAAACCTCTATTCATTCAGAGGATTTTTAGCTGGAATAACCCTTAGAGGCTATCTAGTCCAACTCCCTGATTTTAGAGTTAAGGATCTGACACTAGGGAAGATAAGAGACTTGCCCATTGTCACAGAAGT
This sequence comes from Notamacropus eugenii, assembly GCF_028372415.1. NCBI lineage: Eukaryota > Metazoa > Chordata > Mammalia > Diprotodontia > Macropodidae > Notamacropus > Notamacropus eugenii. Next base: position 360,796,847 of record NC_092874.1, read on the forward strand.
GGTAAGTATCGGACAGGGAATTTGAGTCCAGGTTCTCCAGCTTCAGGGGCCGCTATTAGAAGTCTTTCCATTGTATCATACTGTCTCCTTATGGGACTTAACACAAAGTTCTGTCCTTATGTTTAAACAGCACACACACACAGATCATCACTAGGGTTGTGACCCAGTACCTCATTAACAATTAACAAAAGGTGTGGACCTTCCTATAAAACAAATCTCTCCTAATAAAGCTTCCCTTAATGGGCTCCACCTGAGCCCTATTAATGGGGGGGGGAAGAAGATCTTTAATTCACATTAACATAAATCTCATCAACCTTACAGAGGAATAACTAATACTGATATCTTCAAATATTCTGTGTTTCTATATTGGGTAGAATGATAACCTAAAAGTTACGATAACCTGCTAAAAGTTACCAGGGAACATATTTTGGTTGAATATAAGGAAACATATTTAAATAGGGAACAATTCAATGGGTTTCCTTGAATTGTAATGGAGTCCCTGTCCCTGGGCATCTCAAAAAGGAACTGGATCACTATATAGAATATTGTAGATAGGATCCTATATTGGGAAGAGAGGTTGTACTAGATGACAGTATGGTGTAGTGGAAAGTACTATAGTTCTAGAGTCAAAGGATATGGGCTCAAATTCTGTTGAGGGCCAGGGTAGAGTGCAGTTGACAAGATCAGGAAAGACCTTCGGGGAAACTGTTCTTTGAGACCATGCTCATTATCATCCAGAATGGCTCTCCATGCCCCCCAGATGTTGCTGTCTCTGTGAGACAAACATGGGAATTACAGAAAACAAGGGATATGTAAAATAGATGTCCTCTAGGCTAACAGTCTTTAAAGACAATAAGACTGGCCAAATCACTGGGACAGGAGATGAGCAAAATGTCATGTAGACTTGCAGTTTCTGTCTCTATATACCCTAACCCTCAGATCAGTAAATGGAATTGGTCTATCTTTTCTCGCCTCCCATGTCTCTTTCTTCTTCACCACATCACTGAACCGAACCGTATAGGGATGAGGGCTGTCTGCTACAAAATTCCACTTCTTAACCCTTAACTACATATTTGACCTTGGACAGTTCCCTCAACCACCCTAGGCTTCAGCTTCCTCAACTGTAAAATGAAGGGGTTAGACTAGATGGTCTTTCAGGTCTTTTCCAGCCTGAGTGCTATGATTCTATCATGTATAAGACATCTTCCAGATTTTAAGATTCTAAGATTTTAAGAGGGAAATGGAAAAATTGGCTCCTGATGATCTAAATCAATCTTGGACCACCCAGATTCCTAGATCACATAAAAGTACAGGGCCAGTCCACTGGGTAAACCATAGGGCTGTTCCTTTAAGATACAATTCTAAGAATCTGTGATTATTTCAAGTAAGGGACCCAAGAACAGCTGTTCCTGTGGAAAGATCTGTCTAATCCCTGCTGGGAGGCATTTAAACTTTAAAGAGCTATAGCTGCCATGCTGTACGAATGCTCTGGCAGATAAAAGGTTTCTTTAAAATTTCATGACACTCTGCTGGAGCTATGTTTTTTCCACCTTCACTGGGGAAGTTATTTAAAATAGCCACTTTGGAGAGAGGGATAAAACAGAAGGAAATACTAGTTAAACATTTTGGTGAGTAAATTTGGCTTACTAGTTCTTAAAATCTTACTGCCACATTCACATGGCATCATGTGACAGAGGGGTAAGGTAGAGATCAGATGAGTAGTTATTGCTACCAGTTTATATGCTAAATTGAGCTCTGCCCAGGGTTACTGGAAAGCACTACCAACTATAAACATATATTGATCCTTCACAAGTTTTGTAATGCCCTCCAAGGTGTAGTAACACTTATTAAGTTTAGATTAGAAAAAAATCCTGGCCTTAGGGCACCTATAATTTAAAAGTAGGAAGTCAGCATGGGCAAGATTGCACAGAAAAATTAAATGGAATTTTATTCAATGTACTCAAATGGTCATAGCTTCAGGAATTCAATTTCTACCCCATAACCAATTTTGCAAGTATCTTACCACCACATATACTCGCTACACATCAGAGAAGTTGAATATTCCAAGAAGAGTGTCCTCCCTTCACTGAAGAGAGGGAAGAATCATCATATAAATGTTGCTTATCTCCTCGTACATCACATGGAAGGCAACATGATTGTGCACATGCAAGCACAGTATCTAGAGTACAGTAAACAATAAATGCTTGTTGACTCATGTCAGTATAAAATCTTGAGTCTACAGCTCATGCAAAATGATACAACAATAATTCAACAAGACTTCTGAAGGAATAAGATGATATTCCGCAGAGGAGCAGAATATGTTTTTCCCATTGTAGAGGACAAAATAAATACAAAGAGATTGAAAACGAGAAAGAAGTAATAAATAGTCGACCTCTAGAAGTACATGAAGGGTAGAGAGGTGATAGTAATTTACAAAATGTAATTAACAAATAAATCTGCTCATAGACACTTGCATTTTAAAAATAAATCCTCAGATGATGACAATTATTAGGTCAAATATTCCAGTTATTTGGACTTCTCTAGACCAGCGCTGATAAATGGTCAAAGGACATGAACAGGCAGTTTTCTAATGAAGAAATCAAAGCAATTTATAGTCATATAAAAATGCTCTAAATCATTATTGATCAGAGAAATGCAGATTAAAACAACCTTGAGAAAGCATTTTATACCTACCAGATAAGATAAAATGATAGAAGGGGAAGGTGACAGATGTTGGGGAGAATGTAGAAAAATTGGGACACTAATTTATTGTTGGTAAAATTGTAAAATAATCCAGCCATTTTGGAGAATGACCTGGAATTTTGCCCAAAGAGTTATTAAGCCATTCATACCTTCTGACTCAGCAATACTATTACTTGAACTATTTCCAACGAGCATTAGGGAAAAAGGAAAGGTACTGATGTGTTCCAAAATGTTTAGAGCAGCTCTTTTTGCATTGGCAAAGAACTGGAAATTATGGGAATGCCCACCAGTCAGGGAATGGGTGAAAAAGCTGCGGTGTATGACTTTGATGGAATGCTCCTCTGCTATAAGAAAGGATGAGCTCAATAATTTTAGAAAAACATGGAAAGACTTGCATGTTATAATGAAGACTGAAATGGACAGAACCAAGAGAATATGGCATACAATATCAGTAACATTGTGAGCATGTAAGCTATTTTGTCTATTATAGACCCAAATTAATTATAAAGGACATATGGAGAAAGATGCTATCTGCATCCAGAGAAAGAACTAATAAATAGAAGTACATGTAGAATAGTTACACACACACACACACACACACACACACACACACACACACACACACACACACACACACACACACACACACCCCTATGCCTATTTGTGTCTAATGGTTTAGGGTAAGGAAACGAATCACTATTTTTGCTCTATCGCTGATTATCCATGTGACTCTGGGTTAGTAACATCACCTCTTTAAATTTTTTTTTTTTATAAAATGAAGATAATGGTAAACAGGGATATGAGGAAGTTATTTTATAAACTATGAAAGTCTATAAAATGTATAAAATTGTTACATAAATATATATTTTTATTATTAGCATTCTTCTACTAAACTCCTACACCAGTGTCTTATAGGGTTGTGAAAGGGACCCTGGATTTTTATAGATGATATGTTAAAAGCTCTGGCAGGTCCCATATTACTATAAGTTTTATATTATGGGCTTGGCAAGAAACTGTGTTTCTTCTCTCTGGACCAGCACAGCTAAATCTGGAGGAATTTACCACCAACAGATTGGTCACAGGGCAATGATTATTTTGGTTACAGCAACTTCCAAAATATCATTTTTCAAGACTGTATTGGCAAAAGGAATATCCATGAAATATACGTGTGAAAATCATGGTTACTTAGAGAACTGAAGTATTTTTATTGTCATCATTTACAGAGAAACCATTCTTGTATGGATGGATCTTGTTTTGCAAACCAATATCTACTCACCTAGGGTGACTTTCGCTTTCCACTTTAAAGAATGTCTGGCTCTTTGTATTTACTTAGAATAGCCATGACATAAGATAGGAAACTGCATCTTTAGCTTTAGTTATAGCTGGAAATAGTGTTGTAATTTTCCTATTGGGTAAATGTGGCTGGAAATTGATTTGGAAAATATACGAAGTTTCATTAAAGTGAAGTAAGTACAAAACTGTGTACTAATAGGTTATTTTTAAATTAATTTGTTCAAAATATCACTAGGTCCTTAAAATGGGCTGGGAAGATATAACAGAAACATGAATCAAAAATGTTGTATTCAATTGTGTACTCTGAAATTCGAAATGTTCTAATTTCCAGACTTCAAGTTCAAAAAACTTGAGAGACAACTCACAACGTGTTATGAAAGGGCATTAGGGAGGATACACACACACACACACACACACACACACACACACACACAGAAGAGCTTTTAGGAAAAGCTTAAATCAATATCTCTTCAAAATAAGGAATCATCAGTTAAACTTGATATGGGTCTTGACACTCCCCAAGCACTCTATTATTATAAATGAAAGAAGGAAAGGTTTATCTAGTATAATTTAGAAGATGTTATAAAGGTTCCCTTTATCTGTAAAACTAGGTCTCACAGGATTGTATAAAATACCTTAGAATGGGGCATTATATTGATGTACTAGTAAAATTCAAAGAACATGCCAAAATTCAGGGCAAGCTTTAATAATCTTGCTTGATTTGCTTGCAGTCTTAAAGAAAATCCAGGAAGATAGTGGAAGTAGACAGGATGATAAAACAAGAAAAAGAAGGAATGAAGATGGGAATTAAGAGAAGGAGTCGTAGGGAGAGAAGCAGTCTTACTCCACTCATGGTCAAGGTAAAATTAGATTGTGGGAATTCATTTTAAATTATGAAGGTTATACTAGAGGTTCTTTTTATGAATGTGGAGACAGAAGTGTTTGTAACATAACATACACATTCAGAGTCTGTCATTTCTGAATCTGCCTTCTGCACCTCTCATCTCAATTATCAAGTATTGTAAATGGAGTTCTGGTTACTAAAAAAAAACAAAAAACCCTACTGTATTTCTTTACCAGGATACCAGTATTAACCCCTCTGAAAACCAGGGTTATTAAGGGATATTAAGCAACAAGCAGAAAAGTAACTTCAGGTAATAATATTACAAACTGAAGAATAATAAAACTTTATTGACTCTGCATTAAATCTATTAATGCATTTCAATAGCACTACCATTTTCATTACATTGACCTCTTCAATAATGTAGCACTTATTATATTTCTCTTGAAGTTATTTTATAGTTTACATGTATGTATATGTATGTATGTGTAGATGCATACATGTCTAAGAATTGATATACTATATCATTATAATAATTGGCATTCATTTAAATTATTTATTCATGATAATAGAAATGTTGATTTTGGGTGAATTTATCTTATATCTCACTGTTTTAATCTCTACCTTTTTGATTGTTGAGTCTATTAAATTTTCTAAATATACCATTATACATCATCTTCAAACTGAGATATTTTGATCTTTCTAAGCAACAAAGAAGACAGTACTTAATTTCTATACCTTTTAGTTAACCATGTGACTAAAAAGATGTGCCTGCTGCAGAAAGCTGCCTATATCCTTTTCAGATCTGATCAAGGATACCTTTGATAATATGTAAATAATTCTTTCGTAGACACTATAATGATGACAGAGTAGATACGTGGTCAATAGTTAACTGATATCCACTCAGTGGTCTTTTGTAGCATTCATTCTTTTTTCCATTCTTTTAGCATCTTCATCTCATTCTGATCTCTTATATAATGGAATGTTTTCAATGATTAAGTGTTTTCGAGTCTGTTTTATCTCGAGAATAGACTTCATCAGTTTGTACTTGTTCTCTCCAAGATTTCGTTTCCTTAAATGTTATTTCCACTTGCTTGTTTAGAGTGTCAGACACTGAGCTCTTAGAGTCCAGCTGTGGTAGCATCACTGTTACTGATGACGAAAGTAGATTTTTATAGAACTGCCTATCTCCCTATTTCTTTCTGCACAATAACACAAAATGTAACCTTCATGGCTCTTCCAAAAAGGAGTCTTTCATGGTAAGATCACTTAGGATTCCTTGCCTTGCTTGCAATCTCAGAATTAACTTTGTCAAATGACTCTTTAGTTACTATCTTTAATCAAAACATAAAAGAGGGAGATACTGGCTCACCTCCACTGTTATGGAGGATATCCTGAGTAATGGGCATAAAAGAGGTATTCTCTATAGAATAGGAGATTCTTCCTGTACCTCTCTTTGTGGAAGACACTGTGTTGAGGGCATCAAACTTTAGAATGTTACAATGCTTTCTCAGTGACAGCCATGATTACTAAAAAGAGACTGACAAAATAACCTCTAGTGGAAAAGTTAAATACATGAAAAATGTCTGTGACATGTAGTTGAATGGCCAGTTCATTTAGTTACTACATCACTGGATATGTCTAGGACAGATATTGGAGTTGGAAGCAGAATTGAAAATGAGGATAACAGCAGTTTAGATTGCAGTTGGGAAATTATGTAGTGCTTTCAAGGATCCTAAGATTCGGCATGTATGGTTTTGTTTTGTTTTTGTCATAAATATCTTTCATGTGATGCTATATTATCTGTTAATATGCTAAAAATTGCGAATACTGTAATCTCCATAGATTCGAAGGAGAGACATATGGGAGCAAGTAGGCTGCAAGATATTTCCAGCAGTGACCTATGTGTAAGGAAGAGTGTTTGGGATAACATCAAGGAGATAAAGTATTTGAAAAGAAGGAAGGCTAGTCAGGCAACAGATGGTGGCTATCCTGAGTTCTCTAAATGGAAAGCAAAACTTCGAAAGGAAGACCATTAGCATTCTGAGTAGAACATTTGTGAAGGATGTGTGGCACAATGTGGACAAGAATGATCCAGAATGAAAAGTCATGGATGGAGCAAAGTCTGACTGGCCCCGATGGAAGGAATATTCATATTGATGATCCAAGATCCATTGAATTCTTGAACTCTCTTTGTCAATGCTTGTTCCCTTAAGTTTTTTCTTTTCTTATAACTTTAGCTATCATTTCTAAATCTATGTCAAACAGTAATGGCAGAGCCCTGCACTTCACTTGTGTTTAGTCAGAATGCCTGTTTTCCATATACATAACATACATATGTGTGTAACACATACATAATATAATATATACATATGTATGACATATAATAGGTAAAACACATGTGCAACAAATACATAGTAATATACATATATGTGGTATGTGTAATATACACATGTAATATACACACATGCAATATATGTAATATATGTAATTTTGATTTCAAATAAATGCTTTTTTATTTTGATAAGGATGTTTTCTCTACTTTTCATGAAAACATAGATAATAAGTTTTCATTACCCTTTCACAGAGTTCTGTCTACCTTCTTTCCACTGTTTATCATATTATCATATATTTTTATTATATTACCATATATTACCTACTTGAGCAACAACGAGGCACCTAGCAGGCACTACATGTGTGCATGTAGTGAGTGTATATGCATATAAATGGAGGTTATTATTGTTATCCACTGCAATACTTAGCTTCCAGATGTTGATCAAATAGGATATTATCTTGAAAATGAAAGTGAAATGAAAATGAAGGGCAGGGAGAATTGTTAACTACTCTTATCAACTCACTCTGATTTTTGAGGAAAATGATATAGCAGGTTTTCCTTTCAATTCACCCCATGAAAAGATATTAACTTACTTTCCATCCCAAACGTGATCACCTCTATGGAAAATAACCAGGTTGTTATTGGAGTCCAGGGCCACTCCAGAAACCTGTCCTGGTAGGAGATACACGCCAGGCCAATCCAGCGCCTCTTCTACATGGAAATCTATAAAAATAAATTAATATATTTGACATGGAAAATAAAGTAACTAGGAAGCCACAAGGGTTTATAGTGATTATATGAGCCACATAATTTTTATTACATGCAATAATATCACTAGATGCAAGGAAACTAAAATACCTGAGCCATATCATTTTATTAACTTAAAAAATGTTTTATTGATGCTTTTTTGTTTTCACATTACTTTCACTTCCCAGAGCCCCCAACAGAACCCTCCCTTAAACAAAGAAAAACAGTTAAAATCAACCGTCACAGAAACTGTACCTGATAATACATATAACATTCCATCCCTGGAGTCCACCACTTCTCTGCTGGAAGGAGGGAAGTGAGTATCACTGGTTCTCCAAAGGCAAGATTGGCCATTGCATTCAATCAAGTAGCATACTCCTTGATAAAATGCAATTCATGCACAAGCCAATGGCATCCTAAGCCACAAAAGAGGGAGTGTGACATAGTGGACAGAGTGTTGGGCTAGGAATGAGGAAAACATGTGTTTGAATCCTGCCTGTGACACTTACTAGCTGTGCGGCCATGAGCAAGTTGCCTAACCTGTCTGAGCCTCATCTGTAAAATGGGGAGAAGAGTACATGTAGTACGTACCTCACAAGATTATTGTGAGTCTGAAAGAAGGTACTGTAAGTAAAGTCCTTCATAAACTTTAAAGTGCAATATACATCTTAGCTATTATTATAATACGTTATACAATATACCCCCCTTCCTTTTAATAAAATATACATATAATCTGGCTATCCTTGAGTCACTTGAGATCACTTTAGACAGCTCTCTTTTTGACATTTCAAATAGGCCTCTTTCAGTAACATGACAATAAATCTGAAATAATTTTTATATGGAGTTTTTGGAAAATGTATTTGTCAAGTTATTCTATGGCTTGTGTTTATAAATCTGATGAAAATGTATGAAAAATTGAACTACAAGCATGGCTGCTAAATATGGTATGGTTTCTGAGTAACTTTTGATTGCCTGATGCTTGTGAATTATATGCAATGTTATTCACTGATTATCCACTGTACTAGTTTTACTTCTATTTGATAGCTAGTTACTGTTAAATTGGTCAGAGGTACTCTCTTTTAATGCTTCTTTTTCATTATTTTCTCTTGGAGGAGAGTTAGAGGAACAGAACTTATTAGACTTTTGATGAAATTATAATCCTCCCCCTGAACTCAAGTGAAATATAATTTATTGGGCAATTATTGAGCACCTATGATAGGACAAGTCTTTGTAATCTACAGATAATCATCATATCTCACTTTAACCAATCATTTCCATAGACTTCTTCATAAAACTTGGGACAAGAAGTAGAAAATTTAATAATTTGAACATCCTTTGTCCTGTTCACTCTGGTATATGTGACAACATGCCATAAAATGTCTTAAAAAAGCAAAGAAGGGGCCCGGATAACTTTTAGAAAAGAGAACAACGATAGTGAATTTTCACAGAAACTGACAATAATTATGGCAAAATGTGGGAGGGAGCTCTCATTCAATGAGAAACAGTTTTGATAGACACAAGATTTCATTTCTAGATAAATGCTGAAGAAACTTTTCAAACATGGAATGAATGAAGGATAAGTGTACTTACATTTGAGAACAGAATTTACTTAAAATACTTGAATTCATTCAGACTGTCTACACAAAAACTTTGAACTTAACTGGTATAATGGTTTAATTGTGAGTAGAAATGTTTTCTGTCATAAATATAAATATTAATTGCAGCTACTATCTTCACTATCATTACCTGACTCAATTTAATCTGATAGTAAAGAAGATAGACCTTGGAAAAAATGCTGGATTTCCATTCAGAGGAACTCCCTTCCAATCCGAACTGTTACTTTCTACCTGTGTAACCTGGGACAAATTATTTAGTCTTGCTTTACCTTAGCTCCTCAACAATAAAATGCAGTGGTTGGACTAGGTGACTTCTACCGGCTCTTTTAAACTGTAAATGTGTAATTCTTTGATGTTATCATCATGTATTCAACTTGCCAAGAGTTCAGGTAGGTTAGGTAGGGCAGAATATGGGTATGGACAGTTTCCTACTGATGTATTTCTCCAATTCTATGTTGCCCTACTCCTGTCAAAAAAGTAGTCACCATCAATAAAGTTTCACTGCATTTTAATCCTTTACTAAATTAAATTTCAAGGTGGAAAACTGTGGTTCTCACTTCAAATTTGCGACATGGAAGCCTGAGAAAGCTATGATACCTTTGAATATTTTAAGTAGTTAAAGCTCACATCCATATAGTACTTTTAGGGTTTGCAAAATGCTGTACATCTCTCAATTTAATTCCCACAAAAACTCTCTGAGGTAGGTACTATTAATATCTCATGTCAAGAAAGAAGACTTGTACTCCCAGATCCTGCATTATATTAAGTTTCTTCCATATGACTTTGGGCAAATACTCCCATATCTGGGTGTCAGTTTACCTGATTACAGTCAGTTACCTGCATCACTTGAGTGTGATTATGTCCAGTTTAATGTTTGTAAAGCAACCTAAATTTGAGAGAATCTCACAGGAAAAATACTATTAGAATATGAAAACAAACATGAAGAAGTAATTGTTGCTAGATGGTATGCTAGCAACTCTTGTGCTTTTTAACAATCATATGAAAATACACCTATCACTTCAAATGTTATTTTTCCCACAATGGCATATTTGACATGTTATGATAAATAATTTGCATTGCTTTAAGAAGAATGCTTCTATCAGTCATAGAGCGGGAAAGGACATTTTTACTGTTCCACAAAATTTATTTGAAATCCTTTATGGCTTTAATGAAAAAATTAAGAACTGCTACTCAAATTTCATGACAGATCTCAAAGAGATTATTGAACATATCTTAAAATTGAACATGAAGAAAATGATTTAAGGGAATAATACCAGCTTCCCAGTATAATTATTTGCAACCCTTTAGAAGGGCAGTCATTTCTCCAATACACAATAAAATCTTATTTTAAACTCAGAACTCTAACTTAATTTCATATTAAATGATTCTTCACAATTAGACTCAAAGAGAGGGAAAGCCCATAAAAATAAAAAAAAATTATAAATTGTTATTATACATTTCCAGATTTTTCTCCAGTGAAGAAAGCATGCCTCATTTCAGTCAGAGACTATGATACTTTTCAGAACTCATGGTAATTGCAATAATTAAACAAAACATTACAACAAATATTTACAGATAAAACAAGAAGAAAATAAAACTTTGCTATAATGTTGTATTCAATGAAGAAAAGACACTGTAACAGAACTTGGGGCCTTAAAACTTTATCCAAGTTTTGTTTCTTTTGCTTAATCTCAAACTGGATTTTTGATTTAATTTTGGACATTTGGATACTAATATTTCATGTGTTCATTTTATTAATAAAGAAAAAATTAGACATCTCTTGTGATATGGAGTTTGGAGAGATGTAAAGATTTAGGAATATCATTTTCAAAAGATGTATATTTGGTGCAATTTCCCATCATTCTGAGACCGACATGTCAAAAGAAATTACCTTGCAAAATTATATCGAGGCAAAAACAGGTAAGATTGGACATATTAAAACAGATGGATTGGAGGGAAAGTTGCTCAAAGAAATGAGATGAAATAAAATGACAATTTGTATCTATGATGAGAATAGTCAAACTTAAATATGGGAAAGTTTTGTGTTTACTTATTAAATATGATAGATACAAATGTAGCTACATATATACTTAATAACAAGGGAAATTTAATATTAAATTTGATTAAATTTTCCTCTCTTGAAGATGAAAATTTTAAGAGTAAGAGCAACTAAAGATTTTATTTCCTCAATATGCAAGTCATGCCATTTAAATGTCAAGGAGGGATTAGAGGAAAAATTTTAACCACATGAAGTTTGGGGATAATAAATTTGCATTTGCTTCTCAAGCCCACAAAATTAAATATTTTTCACATTACCCAATATACAAAATGCATGACAGTCCAAGAAAATCACATAGATTTAGAGGGTAATAAAATATAATGATCTGGCTAATGTGGAACTATGTTTTGCATGACTTCATATGTATAATGAGTATCATATTTCTTGCCTTCTCAATGAGTGGGAGAGAGGGTAGAAGGAGGGAGAGAATTTGGAACTTAAAATGAAAAGGAAAATCAAAAAACAAATAGTGATTGTGGTAGTTTGGTGTCGTGACTTAAAAATATAATTTCTAATCTTTGTTGGTTTATAACAAATAGAAAAAATTGGAGAAGGAGGTAAAAATACTGTGTTAGCAAAAAAGTCTCACAAACTATTCAATTTTTAGAAGATTCTGTCCTTCACAAAGTACACCACTGGTGCCATATTGTGTTATGGTCCCTATTCTGGGTTCCCAAGGCTAGACAAGGAGAACAGATACTTTATTAGAAAGTTTTCATATATGGTCATAGCAATAGATCATATCTGTTTTCTGGGGATCCAACTATGCTTATAGAGAGGTTCATCATTAGTAGACTGGCCACTTAGTGGTAAGGCAACACGTGATAAAGAAAAATGCAAAATGGCCCTTGGTTCTCTAAAGCACCATTCTACTTTGGTAGAAATAGTGAGAGTTGCAGAAAGGGGGCACAGGGTCCATGGCATCACAGTCTTTAAACCATCAATGAATACTGACAGATGTTACTACTTTAAATTGGAGATTCTTGTCATATGGACATTTTATTAGAGGAATCGAACTGATCACATAAATCACACTAAAGGACAAAAGGAAAGTAGCTCAATGGAAGAATGCATGGCAGGTTCTCTTTAGAGAGGCAAATAAAGAACTTGCAAAGTTGGTTTGCTCATGCATCTAAATGCAACAGGAAAGATCATTTCATATGACCATTGGTCACTTTATTTTGCATGATATATAGCAGTTATCCCTGAATCATCTTTGTGTGTCATTAGATGACTTATTTGTTAGAAAAGAGAACACAATCAATACAACCAGAGAAAAATAAATGACATTATTTGGAAAGCAACTCCAACTTAACCTAACAAAATAACGGTGATGCCCCTGCCGCTCTCTGGGGAAAATTTCTTAACTATTTCCTACTTAACTTTGGTAAGAGTAAGTAAATTACCATAATGAGAAGGTTGAAATGCAAAAAAAAACCAAAACAAACCCAACTCCTTAAAAAATACTAATCAACTTATCAAACAAATTTTAAAAAGCATCAATGGACAACAAAGGTATGAGATACAAATTCATTTGTGTGAAAGACAATAGATAATGATAAACAGAATTGTCTCAAAAAACAAGGAAAAACAGTGGAGGAAAACAAGTTTCTAAAAAGCTTAGTAAGAGATGCAATTAAAGTTTCCCCAAGGATAAAACTGGAAGAATAACAAATATAAAAAAATTTGGAAAAGGTCTGCAAACATATATTTTTTAATAATCAACATTTTTCACCATCTAGGACAGTGGACGCTATACTTTTGGACTCAGATATGCTTCTGGAGGAAGTGGAAATGGCACTGGGAAGAAAACAAGGATGAGAAAAGCAGCCACACAAACACACATACACAGAGGGGACATTTGTGTTGAAAGTGACACAATTTTTAGTGCACTAAGGATTGGTTATCTAGGTATCTGAAGGAGGAGAAAATACTAAAGACAGAAAAGACATAAAAAAATCCCTCAGATCAGTTACCAAAAATGGAAACTATGAGATCACTACCTACCAATCATTACTGATCCAAATATCTGCTTTCCTAGATACATGACATTTTTTTGTGAGTATACTCAGTGAAAGCATCCTTGAAGAAAACTGGCAGATTTTTGCAAGGAATTTTCTTCAGTTTTATGAACAAATATTGGTTAAAAGGTATAGAAAATACAAGATAAAACTAACTCAAATGTTGACTATTTTTAAAAAGCATTGGGTTTTTTTTAATACAAAAGGAAGCTTTAAAGTCTCTTCTCCAACAAAGTGTCTCCTAGGGACATATCAAAATTATACAAGAGTCATTGAAAATAAAACACTGAAAAATAAAGTCTTGTTTGACAGTTCAATTCTCTGATTATTGATTTCAATATCAAGGTATAAAATAAAGTGACATTCATGTCAAAGGTATTCACTACTGTCATAGAAGAGATTCTTCCTGGAATTCAAATAAAAGAGGTATTCTCTATACATTTGGTGAGATCCTTCAGATTCTCCTAGTTTCTAGTGACAGTGCACTAATTGTATCAAGCCTTCTCAAACTGTAACATGTGCTGAATAAGATCCACAATCACTCAAAATTTTAGGTAAAACTTTCCAGAGTAGAAAAAACAGCAGAAATAGATTATTTATTGTATAGACTGCAATGTGCAGCTGTACCTACAATTTATGAACTCATCCATGAGTATATTAAATTGGACAGATACTATAAATGGACAATGTGTGGGATAAAAAAAATTGAACAGAAGGAGAATAGGTAGCATTGCTTTTGGGGAACTGCAATGTTCATGTGTTGATCTTTCTGGAACAAAGGCTATATTTTAACATCAATATGCTCCCAATCATGTTGGTGAAGCACTGGAACTACAGTTCTCCAAAAAACTGAAGTTGGAAATCATCCAAAGGGCAATGGACAGGTGCACGGTGGGCAGGAGCTAAGGGCAATACACTATAAAGTAGGGATTATACAAATGAAAAGATCTAAAAGATTTCATCTAATTGCATACTAAAATGAATAACCAAAAAAGAGGGATTGATGATGAAATGAAAGTGAGGGACAGCTCCCATGGTCAACTGGCATCATCACCATGTCAAAAAAAAAAAAAAATGAGGAAGCCCTCCATCATAATAAGTAGATTGCCTGCAACAAATTTATGGGAGGATATGGTTAAGAGTAGATGAATTACAACCTTTGTTGTTAGAGAGAATACCCAGATAGAGGAGATCACTAATCCTTGGAGACTATTGATGTATTAGTGCAGCATGGTATCAAAGGATAGCATACAGGAAATCCCTTTCTTCTTTACAAAAACTTTGTCAATGAGGATAAAATTCTGAAAGGAAAGAGTACCTGCAAAAATGAGAAATTCTGACTCCACTTTTTGTGGAGATCAGCACGGTCATCAGAATTATAAAGACAAACAAAGCTGTGATTATCATAATTTCCAAGAAAGCAAGATTATATTTACTGTTTTGGTAATTTTCTAGTTTATATTTCTTGGCAGATTTGGGACAGAATTTTCCAGTATTGACTTTCAGATAACACTGTGCACTGGTGACTCCTGGAATTACAGCATGATTTTAGACTGCAAAGTAGCACTGCAGAACTGATCTTTGCCACAAGTCAGGTCTACATATACTATATTCATATAAGATCTCACTAAAGTATTTCTTTTACAGAGGCAGCAAGGCATAGTGGATAGAGGGCTAGGCTTAAAGTCATGAAAATCTGAGTTCAAGTCTTGCCTGAGATACACACTAGCTGTGTGTATAGGGGTTTGTTATCTAATTTATCAGTGTCTCAGGCAAGTTTGTAAGATTGTGAAATACGAGTTGAAAACTAATTCTGAGAGAGAGAGAGAGAGAGAGAGAGAGAGAGAGAGAGAGAGAGAGAGAGAGATTCCATATCAGGAGATCCCTACCATAATGAAATAATAAACATGGGCCCTGTACCCTCAAAAATTATATTGTTATTGAGATTGTGTTTTATACCACATATGATACAATTTTGAGATAGATAATATAGCATAAGAAGACTTTGCAAAACCCTGCTGGGCAATGAAATGAAGTTAGAACAAACGATTTCATGAAGAAATACAGGATTATTATTATTTTTTTTAAATCTTCAAAATATTTGGTACAGGCCAACTAGGCCATTCCTAATAGGCAGAGATTTGAGCCTTGCCCATAAGAAAAATATACTATTATAATTTTTTCAATAACAAATAGAAATCAGATGAGTAATAAATAATTTATGGCTGCCAGCAAAGATTTATTTGGCAATGTCAATCCATGTGAAAGTAACAGTCTTTCTAGCTTGCAAGGAGAACTGCCATGCATACATATCAGTTATTTTTCAGAGATAATTTCCACATGCTGTTTATCTGGCTTTTCACATTAGTAAGTAACATAAAACACAATCAATATCACAGAGACCACAATACAATTAAAGTTAAATATGATGCATCCATAGCTTTCTCTAATGGAAACCTGAAGGGAATAATTTATTACTCTCAACTTATAATCTAGCAAGGTCAGAATTAAAGATAAATCTGATAGCTATTGATGGACTTCATGTCTCTTCAGAAATAACTACTCAAATTTCCAATTAAGATGATAATAGATAATGGAACTTTTAAGAAATCAAACTCATAAAAAGAAGTTATGTTTTACAAGTCAATCAGATAAAAATGCTGAAGATTCCTTTGAGAAGAATTTAATTATCTTCAAAGAAATGGGTCTATAAACACTGAACATTCTAGAAATTTGCTCACCAGGTTACATTTTATATTGTTTTTCATTTGGCATAATGGAAAAATGTACATTTAAGCAGAATTTTCATGTTGTAATTAAACTTGACAGACAAAAGTATAGATCTAATTTTTTTTTTTTACTGTTGCTATGGTTTTTAAAGTATCTAAATGTAAATATTTATGTAATTTATAATAAATAGTTATAAATAGAAACAAATAGCAGATAGTATACTTTATATTTACATATACTTTATAAAAGTATATGTGTTGTATACTAAATATACTAAAATATCATATTTATTATGAATACCTCAAATATAATGCAATTAGACTATTTGTAAGCATGACAGAATCGCTTTGGATCATTTTTGAGAGGTTTCATTTTTTCCTTATATGATTTTCCAATCATACTATTTTGCAGTAGTCTATATTTATCATTTTCATTTCTTAATGTATCTAAAAATAGTTCAGCTTTTTATGATTATAAATAAAATTAAAAATTCAACAATATGAATCTTTAATTATAGATGATGTCTTAATTAAGGGCACTAGTAAAAAGAACTAGAAGAACTAAAGACTACATTTTTGTTTATTTATAAAATAAACATACACATTTATAAAACAAACATTTATAATTTTTAAATTTTTGATAAAAACAAAACACTGTTTTTCTTAAAAATCAATTTCCTTGAACACTAACTTTCCTCATTCAAAATTTGTTTCCCCTTCATATAGCTAATACCTTAAATGGATTTTGAACCACAAATTTAAATTCATCATGACATCATCAAGTTAGTATTATTATAATATATAGAAATGCTTAATATATTTATATAAAAATTGCTTTATAATAAATATTCTATTTTAGCATTTTTGTATATATAAATAATGCACTATATTTCTTAGGCAGAAATAAAAATAGATCTAATAAAATTATATGTCTAATTGCATCTATGATACTGGATGAGAAAGAGAACAAGTGAGCATGAGATACATGCCAAAGATGGGGAGGGGAAAATGAAGGATCTTGCTTTCAATAATTGGTGAGTCCTTTTTTTTATATAAATGAGTACATCCATCAGTTGTTATTCCCTTCAGATTTTGTTAATGAAACTCTTATTAGCATTACACTGCTTATGAGATGCCCTAAACCCACCTCCTGTGTGCTCTGTTTCCTGGGTACCCTCATCACGTGGGGGCGGTTGTAATGAAAAAGGTCTGGTCTCTTGTGGTTTCAGGGTAGATTCTAGTCTGTGGAATTTGTGAATTCTGTCTCTGACAAGAATAGTATTGCCCCTCTCATTATGGTCAGTTTCCTCTCTGGGACCAGACCAATCAAGGTCCTTCTTTTGTACTACATTAGCAATTTCAGCTACCAGATCTGATTCTGCCTTTTCTGTAGGATTATACTTATGCACATGAACAATATCTTCCCTTTCTCCTAGAAGCTTGGAAATGAGGGAATAGAAATCACCTGCACAGAAAAGAGAAAAGATAAAAGGGGAGGGGAAAACAAGATTATGACAAGGTTGAAAAGTTTCCCAAAATTTCAGCAAAGAAAAGAGAACAGCTCTATGAAAATACACGGTCTCATCTTGTCTTATTATCAAGAAGAAGATTGTTTCCAGTCTTTCATACATTAAATAAAAAATGATAATCAAGAACAAGTAAAAATATCAACTGCAAAGAATACACCGACAACTTGTGTTTTGGTATTTTGAGGAGAGTAGACAACAAAGTATGCAACTTGTAAGAATATATCTATAGGGACAAAATAACGTGTACATAATTACAAAGCAAGTTTCCATAAAGGAGATTTACAATCAATAGAATAACTGGAAGTTGGAGCCCAAATCCTTAAAAAGGTGCAATCTCAAAGAATAATTTCTGATGATTTGAAATCATTCCTTAAGGAAAATACTATTGAAGTGTAAAGTCATGGGAAATTAAACTGCTTTTTGGGGTCAATTTCCATATAACAGACCCCAGAAATTGAAATTATGTGTATTTGTTAAACAAAGCACAAATCTTTATATTTTATTTGTTAATTCCAGTTGACTTTGAACAAGGAAAGCTGGTATTCAAGAATATCAATTTTGAAGAAAAACACTTTAAAACTAGTTAATTATGATAATTCCCCTGTACTCTCTTCTCTTTTCTCTCTATACTCACCTGGTCATTTGATCAGCTCCAGTGGGTTCAAATATTTTTCAAATCTACATTTTGGATTGCAAAGTAGCACTACAGAACTGATCTTTACCACAAGTCAGATCTATGTTTACTATATTATTATAAGATCTCACAAAACTCTTTGTTTTACAGAGGCAGAAAGGTTTCTACTCCTAATAGTTCTCCTGAACTATAATCAGGCATTACCAATTGCTTACC
The DNA here is from genome assembly GCF_028372415.1 of Notamacropus eugenii. NCBI lineage: Eukaryota > Metazoa > Chordata > Mammalia > Diprotodontia > Macropodidae > Notamacropus > Notamacropus eugenii. Next base: position 360,815,570 of record NC_092874.1, read on the forward strand.
TGGACATCTTTACCTGGATTTTCCATCAGTCTGATGATAATTATAAAAATAATAGCTAACAATAATAAACATTTATATAGCACCTACTTTGTGCCAGGCTAAGCACTTTACAACTATGATCTCATTTGATCCTTACAATAATCCTGGGAGGTACTATTATTATTTTCATTTTACAAATGAGGAAACTGAGGCAAATAGAAGTTAAGTGGCATGCCCATAGCCACACAGCTAGTAAGTGTCTGAGGGTGGATTTCAACTCAGGTCTTCCAGATTCAAGGTCTCGTGTTTTATCCACTGTGCACATAGGTGATTTGTGTATATCATACTCAATGTGTAAGAAACAGAACTTAACTCTATTTCCCCCAAATTCATCCTTCTTTGAAATGTCCCTACTTCTGTTGTGGACTAGCACCCCCCCGCCCCCCACCCAGTCACGCAGTTTCACAACCTCAGAACCAGCCTTTGCTCTTCCTTCTCACTCATTTTCCCATAGCCAATCAGTTACCAATGCTTTTGCTGACCCTATCCATACAACATCTTTTGCAGTCACAGTTCTACCTTCCTTCAGATCCTGATCACTTCTCACCTGGACTGCTGTGTTAGCTTCCTCACTGGTCTTCCTGCTTCAGAGTCTCTCTGCCTTCTCCAGTCCACATAGCACACCTTCCATGGCTGCTTCCCTGCCTCTGGTGTAATATAAAATCCTAAGCATGGCATTTAAAGCCCTCCACAGTCTTCTTCCCACATCATTTCTAATTTAATCTCAAATGGGCTTTCCCCACACATTTTGTTCCAGACAAATTGGCTGACTGGCTATTTTCTGAACACAAAACACTTCCCTCACCTTCATGGGTCCCCATCCCACTTTGGAGCTGAAGCTTAAGTGCTTCTCATACAAAGCTATTTCTGAGATTCCTCCCTACTGTCATGAGAATGTAATCCCTGTGAGGATAGGGATTGTTACATTTTTATCTTTATATCCCCATAAACTAGCATAATACCTTACACTGTAGTAGGCAATTAATAGATATTTGTTGAATTCAACTGAAATACTTTCAAAGAGAACACTAAAGTGATTCCAAATAAAAAAAAAGTTTTGTGTTTCTATGCACTTGCAGTAAATTTCTTGAATGAAACATGGGGAAACAGAATATACGTCATATGTTAATTAACTTAGAAACAAAATTAAACTGTAGTACAATTCATGATGAATTTTGAACCCATTTTTTGTGGTTAAAAATCCATTCAAGGTACCAGCTACAGCTGATATTCAAAAAAAGCAAGTCTTCAGAAAAACACTTCAAAACTAATTATGTTGCATTTTTGTCAAAAATAAAAAAGTCTTTTTCCAATTCCTGATACTACATTTTAGTGCCCCTAATGAAGATATTACCTATGAAGATTCATATTGTTAAATTTTTAATTACATTTATAGTACTAGATGATAAAAAGCTGAAATATTTTTCAGCTGCATTAAGAAATGAAAGTGACAAATACTTGTTAAATACAGACTACCACAAAATATTATAATTGAGAAATGGATATGAGGAAAAAATTAAATCTCTCAAAAATGATCCAAAGAGACTCTGTCATGTTTACAAACAGTCTTGGTTCAATGAATTGAATTAGGATTTCTATCCTTGCTTTTGGAAGGAGGCTATCCCAGGTGAAATCTTCTGTCAAAAAATAATTACCAAAATAATAAGGCCACTTTCAGCAAAATGAACAAAGTAAATTATAGCTCATCCAATCTGTCGGTTCATAGAAAAAAGATTAATATGTTAATATAAAATTTTCTGCCCAATATGGTGCCCTAATACTCTATACATTGAATCAGACAAATATGCTTTGTGCATTGGAAGATTTTAAACAAAAATGAGACCAACAGCAATTTTTGTTGTTGGTTCAACTGTTGGATAGAGTGTAGAGAATTCAGAAAAATGAGCCAACTCTGAAGTAAATTAAAATCTATGTGTCCAGTTACAAATACTAGACAATTTGCTAGGAAGAGAGCCAGTGTAGTACATTGGCTTTGGAATAAGGGGACCTTCATTCAGATTATACCGCTGGAGCTTAGACTCCCTGTGTGATCTGTCACAGATCCAATGATCTGTAACACTGGGGATACAAAGGCAGATGATGAAACAGTCCTTACTCTTAAAGTACTTACATCCTATTGGGCATGATGACAGGGACATATTTAAACATACATAGAACAGATACAAAATAAATACGTGGTAGTTTGAAGGGGAACTAACCGTCAAGGAAATCAGAAAAGGCTTCACGTAGAAGGTGATGCTTAGAGGGGATGCGTTTCTGGCATGAGGGACAGTCAATGCAAAGGCAGGGAGATGGGACATGTAGTATTACTTGGGAAGTACAGAGATAAGGCTAGATTGGTTGATTCACACAGTGCAGAAGAGACAATAATGTCCAATAAGTCTAAAAGGATAGGTTGGGACCAGGTGGTGCAGGGCTTTAGACTCCTTTAAATAGAGGAGTTTATATTTTTCTAGAGACAACAAGGAGACATTAGAGTTGATTGAATTAGGAGAACCACATGATCAGATGTGTGTTTAAGGAAACCCATTTTAGTGCCAACATGGAGGGATTATTGAAATAAGGAAAGACTTGAGGCAGGTTGACAAATTATGAGGCTGTTGTAGATATCTGGGTATGAGGTAAGGTGGACCTGAACTGAGGTGGTAGCTATGTAGGTAGAAAGAAGGGGTCAGATGTAACAGATGTGAAAGTAGAGATGGCAAGATTTGGCAGCAGCTTGGCTATGTGGGGTTATGGGAACTGAGGAGTTGAATACAACACCAAGGTTATGAACCTGTTAGACTAGAAGAACAGGAGGGTACTGTGGACAGAAATAGGGAAGTTTAGAAAAGGGGTAGCTTTGGAGGGAAATATAAAGAGACAAATTTTGGATATCTAGAGTTCTAAATGCTGACAAATTAAAACTGTTTTCAGTAAACATGAAAAACTGTACTGATAAAGTCTTCAAATTAAACCAAATCAGCAAATACTTATTGAATGCTTTATTATCTGCCGGGCCCCGTAAAAAGTGATGATTTCTTCATGCATTTGTGTTAGGTAGAGATGAATAAGTTTGAAATTTTCAGAAGTGACTTAGTTCCTTTATAAATGAAAATAAGCAGATTCCGTCAATAAGGAAGCCCAGAATGAGTTAATTCTAAATCTAGAATTTATCAAAGTCAGATCCAAGTTGCTTACCCTGCTTTTTTCTCTTCTCAACTGCTAGTACACTACAATTTCCAAACAACCCTCCCCTCTCCCTTCCCCACATGTTTAGTTATTATATTTGGACACAGTAGCATGGAGTTTGCTGAAAGTATGGAATTGGCATCTGAGATAACTGTAAGTTTTGGTCAAAAAAAAAAAAAACCAAGCCAAAACAACCCAACTTTCAGTTATAGACTAATAGGGAATGTTGATCCATATATTTATTGGATCTAATTCCATGTTCTTTTCTATCCTTATTTCAAATGGGATCTTATGATCGTAGAGTAACATCTGAAGGCTTGTCAGCTTTTGATAGGGCATACCAGGGCTTCTAGGCTCTAGTGCTGTGGTCTTCAGGAATCTAGATTCACCTCTATAACAAACTGAAAGATTGGACAAGGTTTTCAGAGAAATAAAAATATGTATTTTTTTATTTTTTTTTATTCTGCATCTGTGATTTCACTACTGTAGGGAACTCCTATTGATGAAACACTCTCCAAATTCAGATTAGCCTCTATTCTACAATTTACAATTTTAAAGAATTGTCTAATACTCTGAGGGGTTAAGCGATTTGCATAGATTACACAACCAGTATGGCAGAGGTGGAGCTTTAACCCAGTTTTTCCAGACTCTGAGGCCAGTTCCCTATGCACTAGGGCAGAGTCCATCCTTTACAATATGTTCACTAGATAATATTTTATCAGGAATACTTAAAAAGGTACTTTCCTGAACTTTAATTATAAGTGGAAATTTTTTATTATTAAAAAATTAAGGTCAGGGTAAAAAAATTGTACAAACAATTCAAAGCCAACTTCTGGATGAAAACTGTTACTATCCATTTCTGATTCATCTGGGATCAGAATGTCCCATGACATTAGCAGTGCAGCATTGTGCATTCCCCATTTCCAGGATAGCCATTGTCATGGTCTTCTAGCATGCCATTTTGCAGGACAGGAGACTAAGGGAGCTGTATCATGGGCAGAGAGGGGTGGAAGCTGCTCCACCTTCTAATGTGCTTTCAGTCATAGCCAGACTGCCCATACTGTGTAAGGCACCCCGTCTTATAACTGTTTTTAAACTCCAGGGAAAATTTCTGTTACACTTCCATCCATTTCCTTCTGTCCTCACCAAGCCCCTTCAACTGATCACTGTGAGTGTCCAAAGGCAATAATGCTGTGCCAAAAGTACTGTGAGGGTTGGTCACAGGAAATTTCTGCTGTAGTGGCAATTAAGATGTTGGGAAAATAGAGGCAGCATAATCCATTGGGTTCTAAAACAGTGCCCAAGTCCAAACGTTGGAATCTTTCCCCATTCTACCACAGATCAGATTAGCTGCTGCGTTAGACAAATTCAGCAAGGCAATTTTCCATTTGCCTGAGGATTCACAACTACCTTTTGCTTCTGAGGAGACAATTCTTAGACAATCTTATAAGAAAACTAGGAATAAATTAATTGAGAAGCAGATTTTGAAAATAATGCTACGAGGATAATTTTAAGTGTTTTAAAGTAATGGGATCAAAAATAGATTCCCTTTATTTTTGAAGAATGTATGAAGTCTTAGTTCTAGTGCAGATTTTATAGTAAAAAAAAATCACCAAAACTGTGTTTCAGTAACTTATCAAATTAGGTATTCCTATTTCCCACAAAAATCACTAGTAGTTTATTATCTAAAGTAAACACCTCTTGCAACTGCTGACTGTTCTCAGATTTACTTAGTAAATGGAGAATTAATTAAATATTCATCAACACCTTCGCTGCTAATAAAATATGCCAAATAGTAACCAAATCAATGAAAATTGAACCAAGGCAAGTAAACTGGTAAAGGGGTAATAATAATTAGCAAAATGAAAAGTCTCCTTTAAATAATTTGAATCTGGGGGCTCTGAGTGCATCATAGCAGACTTTTACCCTCAGATAACTATGTTACTGACTATTAATCTACTGAGGCAGCTAAGTGGCACAGTAGATAAAGGCCAAGTCTGGATTCAGGAAGACTTGAGTTCATATCTGGCTTCAGATACTAGTTGTGTGACCACCTGGGCAAATCATTTAACCCTGTTTGCCTCAGTTTCCTCAGCTGTAAAATGACCTGGAGAAGGAAATGTCAAACCATTCCAGTATCATTGCCAAAAAAAAGCCTCAAATAGGATCACAAAGAGTGAAATGACACAACATTAATCTCTTACCAACACTACACACACACACACACACACACACACACACACACACACACACACACACGATTTGAAAATTTTTAAAACAGGTCCCTAATGACTTTCCCAAGGTGTATGAATGAGGTAGGTCTAATAATTTTTTGTTCAAGGACAAGACTGATTTAAATTAACAAGAATGAATTTTTCTCTTCTTAAAGAAAAGGATTCAGACACAAAACAAGGGAGAGGATCCTCTGCTGTGGTGAAAGGGCTTATGTGCATTACTTGCATGGGGATCCCTTTCTGAGAGCCTGACAGTTTGACAAATGATCGCTTATGTCTACCTATTTTGTTCTTAGGAAACAAATCCCAAACCTGTCATTCAGTCAGCCTCCCAAAGCCTTGGGGGGATATTTAGAGCTAGGTTGGATAGATAATTTTAATAAGTAAAGATTGATTTGCTTCTCATAAATCATATCAAGCCAGTGGCTTTTCAGTGAATGAAACAATCAGTATATATTCTTTTTAAATTGCAGGGAGAGGTGAAATAAGAACAGAAAAGCTAATAAAACCATTTGTAGTCTATTATAGAATCAAGTCAGTGCTTAAAATACACAATTAATTACAGATAAAAAAAGATTACGTATTTTAAGTACTACATCAAGACTTTTTATTTTAAGTATAATGGAAAAATAGCCACTTTGTTCTTATAATGCCAGCTATAGTCTTTTTAACATGTAAGCTCATTTCTATGGTTCTGCTTGTTTGATAAAGCACATCAATAGTAATTCAGTTTTGTTAGCATAAAACCACTACAAAATTATTCAGTGTCATAGGACCTGTTTGAGAGCCTTTAACTCTCAGAGGTCATGGTGCATTCTCCCTCTACAAATTTTATTGTCATATTCTCTGTCTAGGGAATACGCTGACCTTTGAGTAGCAAGATTGATTATAGCAGGTCACAAAGACTACAAGAGAAAAGGCTTAGGGTAAACTGAATAAAACATGTCAAAGACGTCTTCATACCAAGAAAAGCACAGACAGCCAATACACAATGTGGTGAAAAATAAAGGGGCTTATTAGAGATTTCAAGCTACTGCATTTAATCTCAACTTTTTATAAGACATATACTTTTTTAAAATGGAAATTTTGCATTTCCATCTGGAATTAATATCAGAAGGAAACATACAGACACAGAACCCCCAAGTATTGTTTTGGGTATTCCAGTTGCCTGCTTTCATAATATTTTCTTGATGTCAGCAAATTCACTGGACCGGTTCACTGGCTCACTGATTTATTAAGCTTATGGAGAGGAAAACCTATTCCTGGGAGTAAAGCAGAGTGGCAACTTTTTATTTGCTCGTAATAGTCTAGGAATGTCAAATCCTAATTTATAATTTCTTAGTCCACAGCCAAGAAATAAAGATGAACAGAGAGTGTGATTGCACTGGCAGGAAGTGGCAGCAGAGGAGGGTAACCTCTTAGGGCCACCAGTGATGGACCAAGAGCCAAGCAGACCTTCCCTTTCTTGCCTCTGGGGTCCCATTCCCCATCCAACCACATGGAAAGAGGTCTACCATCCATCCTCTTCATTTAGAACTTTCATCTGATGTTGGCTGTTCTCCACCTGTCCTACCCTGTGGGAGTGGGATCACAGCCAATGGAATGTTCTGTGAACAGGAGGACACACAGGCTACCTACCTAGTCACCCACTACTCTCTTAGACCCTCTGGTATCAACCTGCTGTGCTCTGCAGTCTGCTGTCCTCTCATGCTCTCTCTGTCTCTCTCCATACTTTCCTTCTCCTCAGTGAGGGCAATTCCAGGTCTAGACAGTGCTGGGGTTTGAGGGTCTAGGCTTCACATTAGCCTTAACTGTTGCCCCTCATCAAAGCCTTATCTAATAGTTAACCTGTATTATATTGTTTCTACACACAGAAAGATTATCAGAGAAAGTTTGGTATATACCGAATACGTACATTTTGCCCAAATCTAGAATGCACTTTCCCAAGACCAGGATTTGGTTTAATTTTGTATCCTCAATCCCTAGCACAGTGCCTGGAACATAGCAGACACTGAATAAATTCATGCTGATTGATATTTGAAAATCTATAGATACATATTAATATAAGTACCATCTGCTCATTGGTGAAAAACTGAAGTATTTTAGATGCCTGTTGGCATATTTAGGGCCAAACTGTTATCAGAGTAGACTGGGACTCCAGATATACCAAGTTTCCCACACCCTTCTGAATGAATTTCATATTTTCGATTTATTGTACTTATCTCAAGTGCAGGTAATTTCACATCTGTGTTGCTAACTATTAAAGCAGGCTGACGTTTTAGTTAACTTTGAAAACCCAAAAAAGATTTTTAACTCTGGTAGCAGATCTCAGGGACTAATTTAGAGACCCAACTTCTGTACAAGGACTTTAACACATACATATCAGAGGTTCACTGAAATTCTGTCACTAGCAATCTAGGCTCTAGGAACTACATCCAGTTGAAATATTTATAAAATGAGGTCCTGTAGATACTTTAGTGGCTAAATCCCCTACGACAGGTTTCAAGGTGGAATAAATTTTGCACAAGAACAGATTCTAGTAAGGTGTGTGTACATGTGTGAGTATGTGTATATGAGTGTGTGCATGTATGGTATGCTCAATTTCCACCTTCTTCAGAGCTTTCTAAGTTCTTGCACTTACTAATGCCATCGCTTTTTCTACTCTCTCTACGTCTTGTATGTGCCTAGTTCTTTATATGTTGTCTCTTCCATTAAAACACATCAAAGATAGGATTTTTCTTTATCTTCAGGACTGGCACATAATAAATGATTATCGACATGAATGATGTGTAGGGGGACACACACACAGGGCAATATGTTCCTAAAGAAAATATATAGAGAACACATGTGGCCAGAAAACATACATGGAAAGCCAACTGATGACAAGACTTGCTGCCCAAGCTGTCTAGTGATGCTTTCATCACCTTATTCCTGTTCTCCACTGGATATGTATAAAATTGCAGCCAGATATCATTCCATTGGACTTTGCTCTTGTGCAGGAATTCAGGTCATTAATATACATAATACAACCTTTGCTCTTTATTTTGCCATGAGGCCCCCACTGTGAGCTAATGACTACCTGTGTTGAAGCATCAGTCCCTTGGCCTCTGGGAAATTTACAGATTAATATTTGTCAGAGTCTAGTCAAGGACACGAGAGCAGGCTTCTTTCTCTATGAAAAAAGACCCAATAATTTATAAAACCAGCAATCTGGTAGGTCAGACTCCATCCTTCTCTCTCCTTTTCCTCATCCTCATTCCCCCAACCAATTATAATGGCCTAAGATCCAAAGTATAGATCCCAAGATCTATGGAGGTAATAGATTAAAATCTCTGCTTCCCCAGTAATCACTCTTCTAGAATTTCTGGGAAGTCTGGGAAGCTTCACAGAAACATCAGGGATGAGAACTTCTCTTTGGAAAAAGAGTTAAGAAGCGAAACTTTTGTTGCTCCCTCCCCACCTTGCTGTGATACCAGATAGTAAAAGGAAGAAGTCGATCTCAAGACAGACTTGGGAACTTAAAACCCACTCTACGTCTGACTCCCTCATAGCCTCAGCCATCTGTAAAGAGCACCTGTCACTAAATCTCACTTGGAATTCTTAAGTTTTGTGCATAAGCTCTCTTTTCCTTCCAAGCACGGAAGCCGATTTACCATGAAATCACTCACTGACCCTAAATGTCCGTAGGATGGGTAGGAGAACTTGCTCGGCTCTTTACATTAAAAAAAAGTAGTAGAAGAGGTGAGTGGAAACAGAACAATTTATACAATAACAACAATATTGTTGTACTTGTAATTATAAAGACAAACTATTTTTTGTAAGCTTTGAAAGACTTGGGAACTCTGATTAATGCAACGACCAACCACAATTCCAATGGGGGCATGATGAAATATGTTGCCTCCTCCTGAGAAGTAAGGAATTTAAAGCTCAGACTAAGACCCTTTCCTCCCCCACCCCCTTTAGACACGGCCAACGTAGGAATCCGTTTTTCTTGACTACATTGTTTATAATAAGGGCTTTATTTTTCTTGCTTTCCCAATGGGGCTGGGAAAGGAAAGTGGGAAGGAGAGAAGACAAATTTTCATTTGAAAATAAAATAAAATTTAACTTAATAAAAAAGAAAAATGCTGCAGAACCAGAAAATAGCACTAATTTCAGACTACATCACAGGACAGGAGTGCTGAGATATGGGTAAATACTGATCACAGTGTATTGGGATAAAAATTCAAATTTTAACTGCATCCTAGGAAAACTCCTTATGATATGGCAATCTATGAAGAGTTTTAGTATTAGCCCTAACTACTGTTCCCAGACCCTGGGGTATATTGATCATTTCTCTCTATCCCTTGTGGAATAAGCATAGTTCAGGGAAATAATACTAGATTTCAGGTATCTGGGTTTGAATCATAGCACATATACTACTGGTTTTTAAATTTAATTTTTAAAATTTAAAAAAATGTTAGTTTTATGCAAGACTTTTTCTCTCTCTGGGCATCAATTTCCTCATCTACTAAATAGACTGAATGACTCCTAAACTCCTTTCAACTCTAAATCTAAGATTCTATAATCATAAGGACAAACCTCATAGGAGGGGGTTGGGAAAATTTAGGAGGAAGTCCTAGGATCTCCTCCAGCTCCTTGAGGGCTTGAGATCCAAATGAAGTCAAGGATCACCAACAGGGTGAGTGCTCTATACAAGGACAAATTGTTCTTGAGAAACATGTAGCTCTAGCTCTCCTCAGGGAATGTCAATGGAAAATTTAGACTTAATTGGTGATACTTCTCAAAAGACTAAGTTCAAAGCTAATATACTATTTCAGGGAACTTTCTGACTGCTACTACTTTTTTTTTAAATGAAAAGGAGAATTGGTCAAATTTTTCCTACTCATTCTACTTCCTACATCTAGGGGTCAAGTGAACATGTAGATGAGTGATTTTATAGTAAATCAGCATCCATGCTAGGAAAACTTACTTAGGTCATAAGCCACAGGATTCTCAGTCCCTTTGAACGAATCTAGCAGTCTGCATAGCCGAGCAGTGGCAACTTAGAGAGGGGTTGTGTTGGCCTTTGGAAAACCTTTGTGTCCATACCTTTTCCTGGGATATTTACTTAAACATACACTGCGTTTTGTTTATAGTGCTTCTCTACGTACAGACCAGTGCTTGCTGATGCAGAAAGCATACATAAAAGATCAATTTGAAAGACATGAAATGTCCATTATCTGCAGTATGAGAATTAGTTAAAACTTTACTTTTTTTTATTTATAGTCAAATGACATTACTTTCTGATTTATACTTCTTAAATTAAAATTCCATCCTTCATTCAGCTGCTAACATGATTTCCCTAATGCACAGGTCCAACCATGTCACTTTCTACTCAGTAAACTCTAGTGGCTGCCTAGCATCTCCAAGGCCAAATACAAACTCCTCTATTTCTTGTTCAAAGCCCCTGCAAACCTCCTCCCACCATTCTCAACTTTTCCCAATCTTTTTCCGCCTTACTCCTTGCTATGCACTTTTCAGTCCATTGATATTGACCTTGCTGCTTCTTGAGTAAGCCACTCTATTGCTTGGCTCAGAGAATTTTCTCTGGCTGGTCCCATGCCTAGAATGGTCTCCCTCCTCATCTCAACTTCTTGGCTTCGCTTACTTCCAAGTCCTAGCTAAAATCCTACCTTCTAAAGGAAGCCTTTCTCAAACCCTCTTAATTGGAATGTCTTGCCCTCTCTCAATTACTTCCTATTTATCCTATATACAGCTTATTTGTATATAGCTGTCTGCATGTTGCCTTCTCCATTAGATTGTGAGTGCCTTGAGGACAAGTACAGTCTTTTGCCTTTCTTCTATCCAGAGCTCTTAGCACAGGGCCTAGACATAGTAAATAGGTGTTTGACAAATGCTTATTGATCAATTAGATAAATAATTTGAATGACAGAAATGTTGTCCAGTCCAAGGAGCCTGTTTGAGTTTTGGAGTTTTTAACTTCCACAGATGTTGTTTATAAATGACCAAAAAGAGAAATAATTACAGTAAGGAAAAAAATAGATATGTTTAAAAGAATTTGGTTTGTACAATCAACCTTTCAAAAGCCTACGGTTAAGGAAATAGCAAGGATAAAAATCTAGCGATTAATCTTTCACATATATATTTCTCTTTCATTTATACATATAAATTCATATATAAAACATATAAACATATATATAAAACATTTTCCCACGATACCAGTTTTCTAGATGTTTTACAACTAACTAACAACTCAAAATGAGAAGCTCAGTGAAGCTTCAGTTTCTACTGAAACACAATGATGAGGATACATCTGTCAACTGGAGTCTTGTACCAAATGGTCTGTATATAACTATTGTTCTTTGGGAATTCTAATATATCAGCTACTTTCTAATGGCACACATTTCACTGAGTTTACACAGCACTAAATTAACTTGTTTTGTGTCTGTATATGTTTCAGCCAGATTATCACAAATATTTTTCATGTCATTAGTCAGGATATCATTACTGATTTTTATTGCTAAAATAAGTAGTTTCTAATTCTAATAATTTTAAATCACTAAGTTTATATATGTCATTTAAAAATTATCCCAAGTATACTTAATAGACTTTTCATTGGTATACACACACACACACACACACACACACACATATATATACACATACATATATACAATCATTTTGGGAAAACACAGTTTGCTGAATAAGCCACTGCATAATTTGCAATACTAAAATGTCTAGATTTAAAGATTGCCCTTATCTTTTCCTATTTTTAGGGTTCAAAAAGGACAGTTTCTTTGATAGAAGACAATGCTATGGTAAGTGATAAATTATATTTTTTTTAAAAATGAAATGTTTTGTGAAAAATACATTGACTATTAATAGCCAACTAAACTTGCTTAATAATAATTAATTTCAATGCATAAAGTACCAAAACCCATTCTTTAGTTATGTTTTCTAAGTTCTAATCAGGATTCTTTTTCCAATCTCATTCACTTTTTTTCTTCGATGGTCATAGTTCATGCACATTCTTTTCACTGATGTGTTTGTCTTTTTTTTCCATTATATTGTTTCATGAAATAGGATTATCTAGTGGATAACAAGACACCTTTGTAGTCAGGAATATCTGAGTTCAAGTCTTGTCTTTGACACATATTCATTGTGTGACCAGAGGCATGAACTTTAATCTTTCAATTTTCTACACAGTTTTCAAAGACCATAAATTACAAATGACATGCTAACCTGCATCAGTAGAGAGGGTTTTCATGTTGGGAGTTTCCTAAGCTGACAAAATCGCAAATTCAGATCTTTCCTCCTCCCTCTACCAGTCAAAATCATTACTGTGTTCCCATAGATTTTTTTATTCTTCATAATTAGTTTAAGCGATACCATTCTGTCTCCTTAAAATACTACAACTTAAGTAAATATCCCCCTCTTATTGGAAATTTAGATTGCTTCTAGATTTTCACAATTCATACCATGCTGCTATAAAAATCTTGGCAAAGATAGCTCTTTTTTTGTTGTTTTTAATAACATTTTCAAGATATTGTTCCAGCAATGAAATTATTGCATAAAAAGTTAGCTAATTTTTGTGACTATTATTATGCACAGTCAGATTGCTCTCCTAAACCAATTGGGAAATTTTCAATCCTGCCCGTTCATACACCCAAGTATACCTTCCCCCTCACAACCCCTGTTTTGATTGCTTTCAATTATTTCTAAAAATTTGAACTTAAGTTTTGTACCTCAAAGCTGCTTATATTTACATTTATTTAAATATTGGGGAGGTTCAGCATTTTAAAAGTGATAAGCAATTTTTATTTTCCCTTTTGAAATTATTTGTTCATATTCTTTGATTCGTATCTATTGTGGGCTAGGAGTTTATAACTTTTTAATAGTGACTATATGAATTCTAAAAAAAAAAAATCACATTTTTATTTGTTGGCTTTAATGAATATTTTTGCCAATCTAGAATTTTCATTTCCTCCAATTTTTTTTTTGTATTTTATGCTTATGTACCACTCTGATGTCTTATCATAGTTCAGAGGTAACCCTGTGTCTCTGAAGATTATACCAATAGACCAAAAGCTTTGACAGATCTACTACTCTGCAAAGACTTCAAATATGGTCCTGGCAATGTCGGTCTTCTCTCAATTGGCCTAGCTGAAGACAGGGAGGTTTATAACTTACTGGGTACTTAGTCATTAACTCTTTCCTCATGCCAACTCATGGAAAAATGAAAACACAAAATGATCCTCTATATCGCTTCCTTTGAATTTTGCAGTGATGGTGGCAGAAGGACGGGAAAAAGGGTCAGAGGATGCCTGGATGACAGACACACAGTGTAAGCTTTCATAGATTGGGCATAGCCTGGATCTCTGGAAGAAGTACTGTGGTATATATAGAACACCTGTAGTGTAGTACCCATGCAGTACGGTCTACCCATAGACCCTCTGAAACATTGGAGTAGTCCACCACATCTATCCTTTCCTAATAATTACTCCTATCTGCTAAATAGTAGCAACAATTAAAAATATTTTCACAATTAACATAATTTATTCAATTTTCTTTCACCTTTTATATTATATGCACTCTAAATGTAAGATTTTTGTTATATTCTTACTCTAAAACTTCAAGAAACTCATTTTGTCTATTAATTTTTTTTAGCTGAAGATGAAGGTAGAACTTTTTATGGTGCTGAGAAAAAAAAACAGTACCTGTACTTATTCCTCAACATCATATGGAGGTGACTCTGGGTTCTCTAAGTCTATGACAGTTAAATGCAATCTCTGGCAGGTTCTATCCTAACAAGCTTTGAGAATGATCCCAGTAACAGACCAAGTCTGTTTGCTGAGGATGAGCAGGGCTGAAGAAGAAGATTTATTGCCATTAGGGCTGGGCTTTCTGGTGACAAACTCTTTGGTAATGGCAACCCTTAAAACAAACAAACAAAAATACACACACACACAAATATGTATTTATATATATATATGTATGTGTGTATATTTGTATATGTGTATATGTACATGTGTATATATGTATATGTGTGTATACATGCATGCATACACACATATATGTGTGTGCATATCTATCTATCTATATAGATATATATATATGTATAGTTCTCTCTGGTTCCCTTCCACTTTGTAGTAAAGATGGCCTAATAATGGCACAGGGTACTAAGAATAAGATCACTTTTAGATGGTGGACAAATTTGAACTTAACTATTAGTCCTCTAAATGTAAGGTTTTTGTATTATCACTAATAAGTGAATAGGCACATGGATGGAGAAGCTGCATCATGTCAGTCTTCATAGTCTTGCTATGAATAAAACCAGGAGAAAGAAGGCAGTTGCAGTTAAATAGAAGACTGGCTCCATATTCCTTAGAGAGGCAAAGAGAAGAGTTGGTTTCATTTTATGACCAAGGGCAACAAGAAATTTTCATAGAATATTTCATTATGTTCTATTTCAGTGCTCATGAACAGTTTTTGCAAAAAACAAATAATGAAAGCAATAATATTTATTTACAATAGTGGTTCTGAAGATGTAGAGAAAGAAACTCCAAATAAATCAGAATACACTGACACTCAATGTCTTTCATGCAAAGGTGGAAATAAGTGAGGATGGTGAGAAATATATCAAAAACCATGGGGTAGAAAGAAGAAGTGAAAGAGTCAAGGGCTTATAGACTACATAGAAGCCTCATGTTTTTATATGATGGTACTTTCTTTGAGGAAAGATAATGGTGAGTGCCATTGGTGAGCACCAAATAACATTACAAAATGAAGTTAATTTTATTTTTACATCTAGAGAAGTCATTCTTGACATGGGATTCATCTCTGAATCGGGTGTTTATGAACAGTCAGATCAATGACTTGTTTGAGAAAGAATCCATATGGGTAGAAAGAAGAATTATGAGAAAAAAGATAATGCAAGTTATAGAATTCATGCTACTTATAATAATTTTATACAGAAACTTAATTATAAGTTACTATGATAAGGAAACCAAAAAAGCCTACAAAGCTGACCTTGGTCAGTACACTCATGACTTGCTTGCCAAGCAGAGAGAAATGATGGCCAAAATGGTCATTGCTTTAGAATATAATTCTTTAGTAAAATCTTATGAAGAAGTATGATTATAAGAAGATTTATCTCATAAAGCAGACATGGGGGAATCACGGGTAAACTGGATTAAATAAAGCCTGAGAAGAGATCCAACAGTCATCCCAAAGCCTTTTCAGGAAGAAATGGAAGGAGAACAATAAACAGAAGAAAAATGAAAAATATCTACAAAATGTTAGGACAAATTATATTTGCCTTAAAGGATAATTGAGTCACCACACTTGGACATCAACGTCCTGGACTGTAGAAAAGTTATTGGAGAGAAGAAATAGAGTAAAAACAGCCAGAGGGAACCTATGCTACAGGTGACAAAGTTGTGACGATATCAAGGAAGAAATTGGTTCACAAAACAAGATAGGGACATACCAAAGACATAAATAAATCTTGGAACTTTTTAGTACCAAAAAAGACAACCTGGGAAATAGCAACAACTACTGACCTTTATGCCTACTTTCTCATCTATTTCAAAACTCTTTAAGAATCATCCACACATGGATAAGTGGAATCCTCACTGAAGGTATTAGTAAGAAGACCCGCTTCTGCAAGTGATATTCTAAAATAAATGACAACTTTACCATCTTTCAATTTAGTGAAAGACATACAGAACACAAGGTCTCACAGTGTGGATCTAAGGTGAATAAAGCTTTTGATTCAGGAGGGAGACATGCCACTTTAAAAGGTCTTGACCCATGAAGGGGTCCCTTATTCATATATCAAGTTTCCTTGAAAGAAAAAAACAACAGAAAGAACTTTCATGAATCAGATCATTAATTCAATGAAGGCGTAAATGAAGGAGGTAGAATCTCATAAAAATTTATTCAACACTGTAATGGAAGAAATCCAGTATAGATCTAGTTGAAAAAGGATTTTCTGTAGAGGTGGAAGTCCTTCATCCTCTGTTTTAGTGGCATGAAACCCTGGAACATAACAATTGGAAAAGATTCAAAAGTATTTAGTTTAACTAAGTGGATGAAGATGTCTTCTTCCCAAATTATGGTAAACAATAAGATGGGCAACCTAAGAGCTCTACATGTAAATCTTGGCCAGACAGTACAAATGAACAAGTCAAATTCAGAATTAAACAGGTGAAAAAGAGCAGTCTCGACTGCCTTCAGGAAATTTCAAAGCTCTTTTTAATGACTCCAAGTTTTTCTTAGACAGAAAGATCCATCGCAGTACCAATATTCTTCAAGTATTTTTTTTTAAATGGTCGTGAAGCATGGAACACAACAGTTTGCAAAGAACTGAAAATTAATATTGCTTACAGGCAACAGAAAAGGCACAGGTGGTGCCTGGTGAGGAAGGTGTAACATGTTATGTTAACATTATAACATCTAACAATGAGGCAATTTGAAGAATTGTTTCCAGGGAAACATACAATAAAAGAGTAGGGCTAATCACATGATGAGAGTAAAGGTTGACAAAGTTTTCTGCTATTAGAATTTTGGTGTTGGGTGAAGACAAAACACTTCCAGAAAATTAGGCAAACTCTCTATGACAAACTCCTGGGAAAACATGAACAAGACCTGTTTATGATAGATGAGGATGGATTCGAAACTGTATCATTGGGAGAAACATCCAGATCTACAGGACCACAGTCCATTTGGGAAGGTTTGAGTGTTGGGGGCCAATCTTGATCCAGTGGTTTAGGTTCAGGTCTAGAATGAAATTCAACTCTTGTGAACTTACAGTTGACAGAAGGAGCACAGAATGTACATTCAGTAAGAATATTGTATTGATTCAGTCGAGCACTGCTTCTCTGCCTTCTCATTTGTTATGGTGAATGTCTTCTCCTAAACTGATCGACCAGGAAGTCACATCAATGGTATAAGCTTTAGTTTCTTGGACCAATTAAGTCTGAAGAACAGTTTCATTATCTTTAAGGAAAATTAGTCTCAACTATATAGGTGGAGTTGCTGATTATATGACATTAAGTGTTCTGAATGAATTCTAGATCTTAATCAAAGGGTTTTTTTTGTATCTATTGATTTAAGTAATATACGCTGTTTTTTGTTTCTATGTCTTATGAAAATGATAATTATTCTAATGTAGAATCAGCTTTGCAGGACTTATATAAACCCTTCTTGGTCAGGATGAATAATTGTCTTAGACATACTGATATATATATATTAAAGTGATAAATTAGGACCTCTAACGGGAAAAATGTACCTCTGAGTTCAAGCTATTTAAAAATGAGATTTGGTCAGTTTCTACTACTAATTTCAATTCCATCATTTGGTGGCATCTCTTCAAATAATTAATTATATGGAAACCCAGAGTTTTCACGAAGGAGGGGAAGAGTAAACCTCTATGTATAAGACTTACTTATCCAAGGAAAATTAATCAAAAAATCTTCAATTTTTCATAGCTGACTGGAGATGGGTGTGGGATGTTGTTAGGCTCCAAATCTGTTTATATTTGAACGATGGGATATCAATTCCCTCGGTTGTGGAGGTGATGTTACAGCTCCCTCAAAGATGGCTTCCTAGGTTCCCCTTTTTCGGGGAAAAATCCCATGCCTGGTATTTATGAAGCAATGTTCCCTCCTTTTAGGGATTTCAGGAGAATGATCAAGGCAGGGGAGAGGGTCCAGTTTATGGCAAGTCTTATGGGACAATTTGGACCAAAATAGACACTTAAGTAGACATTTATTATGAGAAGAACAGAAGAGACATTCTTGACTGGTTTCATGGGTAATGGTGAAAGATATCAAGAAGAAATAAACACTTTCTGGATACTATCAATTGATATGGCCTTGAATTTTCCAAGGGAATTCTGTATCTCAAATTGATTGGCTAGTTTCAAAAGAATAACATTTTATTGTCCTTTCAAAAAAAAAAAGGATAAAAAGCCTGATGGAGGAATTTTGAATTTATCCCACTGGATTATGTACAGGAATGCTAACTCATATTCTGTAGGGGAAAGAAAAAATAATCTTCCAATACACAAAGATCCCAATAGGAAAAAATGTGTCACTTACTCAAATGGCTCCATATAAATATGTGTAGGCATGTATATATTCTATAGCAAGTGATTTAGATCCTCTAGAAGGAAGAGGGCACATGCAGCTATGAAATTCTAAGAAATAAAGATATCCAAAGAGGTATTTCTCCGATACAATTTCTTAAAACACTTTTGTATAATTTCTTATTTCTCATGTGTTGTGAACTGTTTATGCCTGTCATAAACCATTCCAATTTTCTTTCGGTCATCTTTAACTTTGGTCATTTGGAGACTATGTTGGTATATGACTCTTTGTCATAGAATATTGCAGGAGGAACACTGGCATTGGTTAATCAGTAAGCATTTATTAAATACCTACTATGTGCTGGAATGTGTGTAGGTGCTGTGAATATGAAAATAAAAGCTAGACAATTCATTGCCTTCAACAAGAATGTAATTTTCTGGGGAGTGATGCAATATATTCACAGATAAGTAAATAGATGACACTAATAAGTAAGTGATTTTCTGGAGGGCATTAACAGCTAATAGAATCTGCAAAGGTCTTTTAAAAGAACTGTTACTTGGGTTGAGCTTTGAAGTGAGATGGAGGTTTGAGAGGTAAGAGGTTAGAACAGATGACAAACAAGGCATGGGATGAACCTGTATAAAGGTAGGATGAGGAAGGGTTTGAGAAGTATTTAATAATTGGTGAAGGGATGAAGCAAGAGTTAATTCCTCTGGCTTTCTTAATGCTCATCGATTTGAAATCTATATCTGACTTAGAATGAACATAAAACACTGAATAATTCAAAAGCAGTTTATTGTATTAGAAGAATTAGAAATCTTATGTAGCCTGGAATGATTTTTCTTTATTTGTTGCCTCTCAATTCGGAGGTGGCTAAAAGTTCTGAGACTCTCCACCAGAAATGAGTTTACCTCTACTTTCCTGTAAGAGAGAAGACAAAGGATGTACAATAGTCCTAAGGTTGCAAAAGACCACTCTTTGTCAAGGAGTTGCATAACAGGACAAGACTTACTATTCGTTTTGTTGACTTTCTATTTTCTTTTTCATTTAGACATCCTGGGGACAGATAGTAGTGCCCAAGATGCCCAGGGACTTTACAGATAGAGACAGACACCATGATCAGGATCAGTCAGAAGCAAATGAGGGTTGCTGGGTACCATGACTCTCTTTCCAGCTTTCCCTTTATAGTTTGTGATTTTGAAATTAATTAGGAATTTAATTAATTAGGAAATTAATATTAATATGTCTTCTCCATTCCTTTTCAGGAGCTGCAAATATGTGTAGTTGAGATAATACTTTCAACATCCATTCATCTGGGAAGGATTGGGAAAAGGTATCGGTGGTGACCATCTCTGTCCAGAAGTGTTTGGCCTATGTATGTTTATTCTATGTAGAATAAACTAGAGTATCTGCATCTTTGAGTCACTTTTGGAAAGTCACTTGAGAGGCCCTAAAGGGTGAAGGCTCTAGGCAGGTTTCATATTTTAATATTTCAACCAATATTCCATGTAATTTCTTATACTAGATTGATCCCAGAAGCCAGGGGAGATGGCTGCACAGGTGAGGTGCCATGTTGAGGGTGTGGAAACCTGCCAACATTCTTAGGCTATGAAATAGTCTTAGGTGTTTGTGGGCTTTGAATATCATCCAATGACAGACTCAGATACTTTAATTTGAGCTACTTTAAACTCCTTGGTTGGATAATTAACCCGAAGACCATTGGCTTTCTGCAGTAGATAAGGGGGTAGTACTGAGCCACAGTGTAAAACTTGTACAGTGCAAAGTAACATGTCAGTAGCAGTGCATATGAATTGTAATTAAACTATCAGGTCCAAAGATACTGCATCTAGTCCCAATACTGCATCTAGCCACGGACCTGATACCACAGGATATCTCCATATTCCAAACACCCAACAGAAAGCAATATCTTCTGGAGAGAAATGGTTCCTCAAAGCACAAAGTCTTTCAACAAAACAGATTAATAACAGTCATCTTTCTGTGCTTCTATACATAAGAATATGACCACACACTTAAAAATGGTACCTTCTTCACTTAACATCTAGTAGCATAAGAATAAAATACAGTGAGGGGCAGCTAGGTGTCACAATGGATAGAGTGCTGAGCCTAGAGTCAGGAAGACTCTTCCTCAGGTCAAAATTGGCCTCAGACAAGCTGTGTAACCCTGAGCAAGTCACTTAACCCTGTTTGCCTCAGTTTGCTTATCTGTAAAATGAACTAGAGAATGAACTAGAGATGCAAGTCACTTTGGTATCTTTGCCAAGAAAACCTTAAATACAATAACAAAGAGCTGGACATGACTGAAAAAAAATTCAATAACAAAACATAAGTTCAAAAACAGGAACATTCCTGTTTTCCCTTGACTTAGGGAGCAAACTACATAGCTTCAAATGCAAATTTTCTTTGTCACGTATTTCACTCATTTATCATGAACATACATAGATAAAATACAAAGAAATGAAAAACCTTAGAGATCATGATATTTTTAAAAGCAGTTTGTCTCCAATGATCACGTTGGCATTTTTTTGTCAGTTGCCATAAATCAATCACGATTCTAAAAGGAAATGAATATTTAAAATAAAGAAAAATCTAATGGAACTAAGTTAAAACTGAAATTTCCCAACAAAGAAAAAGTATAATAATTAACAAATTCTTTATGATTTTTACATGATTAAAAAAAAATCCCAGGGCAATATTTCAGTAAAGAAGAAAGCTTTACCAAAACAAACAACTTTAGAATATGGTTATCTTTTGGTGTGTTTACTGGAAAACAAAGAAAACAAATCATACAAACCCTGATCTAATACTTCTTCCTCTTCACGTTTTGGCTGCAGTAGTAAAGGAGAATGGTCTTTATTCTCTGTCCCTGTAAAGTATTAAAGAATATGAAGATAACCTTGTAAAATATATATACATACCTATTATAAAACATTATCATGTATATTTAATATATATAACACCCTACAAAAGAAAACATTATCTCGTGATATATGGGTTTCAAAAACACCAGCAACGAGTGTGTGTGTGTGTGTGTGTGTGTGTGTATACTTGTGTGTGTGTGTGTGTGTGTGTATATGCCTTGTAGTTCATTAATTCACACTAAAGTCTCAGAGATTACAATGAATTGCCAGATTATATCATTCCTTCATTTTTTTCAGTCATTCACTCAGCAACTAGAACAGTTAGCCTCTTATCTATATCTACACTGCAAAATTTATATACACATTCATTCATTCAATTTTTGTAAAGTGTATTTTTATTTTTTCCAATTACACATAAAGATGATTTCTAAACATTCATTTTTAAAAAGGTTTTGAGTTTCAAATTTTTTTCTCCCTCCTTCTCTCCCATCCTCCCTCCGCAAGATGGCAAACAATGTGATACAGGTAATACATGCATTCATTCATTTTTACATGTACAATTTACTTGGAGTAGTTTACATGCATCACAGCATTATATACATTTATAGAATGTATACTTTATATGGTTCTGCTCAGGAACTAAGTATCTGGCCTAAGAGCTAACTCCTTTCAATAAATCTTGCTTGACAAAAGAAAGATAAAAATGTGCTTGGTATTTAGGAATTAAGCAAGTAGAAATGTCAAGATCTCAATACACTTAAACTGTAACAGATTAAAGTACTGAGTTTGCAAATAAGGAAGTAGTGAGAGCTTGGAAATGGAAGATTTCCAAGGGACATGAAGAGGAGACTTGGTCATAAGTATCATGTAAATTGAGAATTTTTCCTTGTCTAAATATTGCCATTAATTGACAAATTAGGGTATATTTGAAGAAAATAGTATCATTTTGTCTGTCAAAACTTTGCTGATTTATGAGATAAAGGCAAAAATAGGAAACACTGATGAGATAGTCAAAAGCTCAGAGAGGTTCAAATTCAATGGGATTAATCTAAAAGTATCACAGAAGGAGAAAACACATGAAAGGTTACATGGCATACTAGATAAGGATATGATCTTGTAGTCAAAAGAACCTGGGTTCAAGTTCTGTCTGGCATTTACTAGGTGAGTAGGAAAAGGCCCTTAACCCAGGCAACTTTCTAAGGCTGTAAGTTATAGATGTACTTGAATGGAAGGAGTTTATACAGAATGAGTTTCCTTAAATGATAAAATGACTGGTAAGGAAATCCTCTAAAAATAAATAATCACCATGAAGATAGTATAATACTGCATTTAGCTTCAAAGTAAATTTTACCTTTGTGATGTCCATGCATCATTACCATATCAGATTTGACTGATATGGGAATATTAGCCTCTGGTGGTATGGTTTTGAACATTGCTGGATCTATATTCTGTGTACAGGTCATAAAAGAGACTGCATGCTTTGCTTCCATGTAATACATAATATATAAATTGCACATTTCATCACTGGATGTGCCTCTGTTGGGGGAAAAAAGAAAGATGGACAGAAGGAGGGAGAAATGGAGGGTGGAGAATATGAATTAGTAGGTATATCAAATCAGCTGTTCACATAAATTTTATTCTTAATGCAAGAAACATGAATCAAGAAAAATCTGTCAGCACTGCATTAAGGGTAATAATGTACTAATAATATTTTATAGCTTACATTAAAAACATATCACAGCTTTACTCTCAAAAGTTTATATATAATGACTTAATCATGAAGAATGATACTTTGCAATTTACGCCATGGATAATGCTGAGATATCACAGGTATGACACACCAAGTTGTTAAGCCACTGACTTTACTGTCCTCCATTTCTCTATTCTTCCCGGTTCTTCTATTTGATATAAAATCACAGAAACAGAAGCAAATGTCTTAAGTTAATCTGTTTCAGAACTTCTCAACACAGATACCAAATCCAACTAATAATTCGTTAAAATAATTTTAAAAATTTTATCCTAGGGTCTATCACCTTGTACACTCTCCTAGCTCTCTACTTAAATCTTGGTCAGGTTCATTAGAATGTATATAGAATTACGATCCTAAATACACTCAAGAATTTTTCTTGATATTTGACCAGGCAACACAATCAAATGTTTCTACAATACAGAAAATGGAATCAGTTGTAGGAGCAATGAATTTGGCATCGAGTCCTCAGTATGAATCTTGGCTGTGAAACAAGTAGTTATACAACCTTGAGTAAGCCATTTAATTAGCTCATCTAATCATTTTTCCTAATCTGTGAAATGAGGTGGTTGAACTAAATGCCTGTGATAGTCTCTTGCAGCTCTCAAATCCTGTGATCCCATGGCAGCATGTGTGACATGAAATATTTTTAGCAATAATCTATCTCATGGATTTATGCCCAAATGGGCTATTCTATTCAGCCAGTGTTCAACAGAAATTAAAATAAATTTTTTCTTAGGGTGGGAGGTGTGGCAAACACACTATAATTTGGGACTTTAGAAATGGCCAATTATTTCCTGGACAGAGGAGCTTCCTCCAACCATAATATAATTTATTACTAGGTAATACAATCACACTAAGTCTTTGAGATAATTCAATATTTGAATTCTTCATAGAAGTTTTACATATTAAAATAAAAAAGAATATTTTAAAATTCATGTTCATAACTTTCCATCAAGCCTACACTTTAAAAAAAGGTTTGGGAATTCACTGCTTATTACTTGGAAAAATATCAATGCTGACTTTTCCATCGGTGTTATGCAGCATATTCATTATAGCAAGAATAATGACATCAGCCATGGAAGCGGAAAAAAACAGTCCCAACCACCAATAACTGTCCCAAAAGGGGATTTAGTTTCTTTAGGCTAATTTGGGGTCCCTTTGAGATTCACAGAAAATGAATTCCTGCCGCAGAAAGTTCTGTAAACACATTAAAACAAAAGCAATTCCATTTCTCACTATTTGAATCTGATACCTGTCCAGTGTAATTACCTCTTCCATAAAATATCAGCCACTGGTGATGTGCATTCTCAAAATAGATACCTGTTCACTAGACGTATCTTCATAGCGACAAATACCATTTTAGGAAATGCATCTCAACAGCCTTGTTGTTAGCCCATCCCCCACCCTCCACCCCCAAAAACACCCACTGAAAATTGTGCTATAAAACAATGGCTGGTGCGAATATGAGTCAGATGCTACTACAGCTTTATCTTGCTTCTCACTATCCAGAATGAGGGAGAGGTGAGAAAAAAAAAAAAGGATTAAACAGAGACAGCTCAGGGAACTATTGAACTTCCTTACAAAAACAGAAAACAAAACATCCAAGCAACCTTTTCAAATAATGAATAGGAAAAAACCCTTAACAAATATGATTATGATATATAGATTCATTAAGCCTAAAGGCAGAGCTTGGGTCCTATCTTAGGTGTAATGTTTATTTGGCAATTTGAAGTCTGAACTTTTGCAAAGTAAGGAAATATAGCTGTGTACACATGTTCAGATTAATTTCCTTAGCTGTAAACAAAATAATAGCCACAGCTGTAATTAAGGTTACCTGAACAGCTGAATGGGAGGAAAAGACCAATTATGGAAAAGAAAGACTATACTTTTTGAGTCCAGACTGTGACATGTTACTGTTGTGTAATGGAGGGAACCCAGGATTGGGAATCAGGAGACCTATCGAGGTCCTGGTTTTGACTAGATAACTATCAACAGGTATTACTTTGAGTAAATTAATACACAATTCAAAATCATACCTAAAAAGGTGTGGCTAGGAAGTCTGGGAACTAGTCTGCTCTCCTCCATGTATACCACGTAATATTATAGTACTAAAGAAGCTACAAATGTAAACAGCGTATTTATATAAATATCCATTTAAAGGGTTTTTTTTCCTACTGAGAAACTATAATAGGCAGAACTGTACATTCATTCCTTTATTACAGAAAAATCCATTCAATATCATGCTAAATGAGAAAGCCAAAAACGAGATGCTCTGCTAAATTATAACTTTGGCATCTGTATACTTAGCGAGCTTTTCTCTTTCTCTTTTTTTTTTTTTGAGTTCTTTTCTTTGCCACAGATTGGAATGAGGATTCTAAAATTCTCCTTCTGTAAGCAGTATTAGAGTATAAAAAAATTAATATAGTAATCAGTTTCAAAAGGAATTCAGTTATGTCAGCTCACAGCAATAATTTATTTCAGACAAATGCAAAGTGATTAGTCTGTGAGCATGAAACCCAAATGGAGAAATGGGCTAAGTCACAAAATCAGTAAGAGGATTAACACTTTATGGGACCTGAGATGAAGGAACATTGCAATAGCCAATACAGAACCGAGAAGGAAAGAAAATGCGAGACAGCCAAACAGAGGAATACAGAAAAGAGGCAGCATGGTGAAATCATCTTCTGCTGAACAAAAATTTATCCCAAAAGCAATGGCTTATTGCATTAGAAAGGTGTGCCAAATGAAGCAAAGGGGAAATTGAGTCCCACACTTAATAAGTCTCCATTATCAATGAAGTTGGAAAAATAAGGAGACTAGCAGGATTTTTCTCAAAAAAGAAGGTTTTTATATGTCTCTAAAGCAATTTTTCCTGATCATTGCTTTTCTTTTTTAATCTTTCATGGTATTATATCAAATCATTAGGGGCAACATGGCACACTGAACAGAGAAAGGGCAGCAAAGCCAAGAAAAGCAGAGTGTAAGTCAGTCCTGCCTCTTACATATACTGGAGATCTGACCTAAGGCAAGGCTCTTCATCTCTCCAAGATCCTAAGTTGCAGATATGATGCTGGCCTGCATTGAGAGGGGATCTTCCTTATGCTGGGGTTCCATAAGCCAATGAAATCACAAATCACAAATTCTTACTCCTGTGTCAAATTATTAGAAGCTTTCAAATGTAATAATTTACTAGAAACTTAACTGGAAGCAATATAAAAAATAAAAAGTCTGAATATATACTTGGTGAGTACTAAATATATATTTACTGAATATTATGTTTAATAAAAATTAGTTTTCACATCTCAGATGATGACGATGGTGATTTTTAACTTCCATTAATGTGTGTAGCAGGCTTTTGATGACACATCTCTGCAGATATTAGTTCTATGAGCTGGGAAATGTAATCTAGCACTGTTTCTCTTCCAGGAAGTACAGAGACTTTTGTCACCTCTGAGCTGTGCATGGCACAGCAGTAGGAGTGAAGAATTTGAGCTATCTTTTATTTTGGGGGGAGAGATACTAAAAGTTGAACTCAAATTGAGTCAAGTGGATGATAGCCCAGAGAGGAGATGACTTCACCTCATCAGCTACAGTTTCCATTTGACAGGACTCCAATGAGATGTATGGTTGGAATGACCCAAAGGTGGCTGAATTATATCTCTCCAGGAGATTGGGAGGGGAGATGGCATGCTTTTTCTCCTCTCTTTCTCTGCCCAGGATAGCAGAGATTTCCCTGTTTTTAAAGTCTATTCACAATTCCTGGTTTAATTAGTAATTTAAGGTTGACTCACTATTGCTAACAATCTTAACTGATTTGTTTTGAGTATGTCTTTAGGACTTATCAAAGTCCTGACGATTGCATTTTGGATGTTTTTACTTGTGAGCACTGCAACAAAAAAAAAAAAGAGAGAGAGAGAGAGAGAGAGAGAGAGAGAGAGAGAGAGAGAGAGAGAGAGAGGCAGTGAATGACTCATGGTATACAGAGATTAAAAAAAAAAGGGACAAAGTTTAGAATCTGGGTCCAAAGTGACAGGCTTTTTCCTAGTTGGGCGATTGAACAAAGTGAGAGATTTCCAAAGAATTTTGATTCACTAATGATTTTTATAAGTTTTTCAACAGCAGAAAAAAAGACACTGAACTTTATTAATCTGAACATGAATCCTAGGTGACTTCAGAGCCATATAGCAAGCAAGCTAAACTGGTGGATTTACACTTCTTGAGACGGTAGATGCTTCACTCAGAAGGGATTAGCCTAAACCAAGTTAACTCGCCTCTCAGATCCTTCAACCTCAATCCCACCTTATCTCCAAGCCAGTCCAAAGGATTTATGGCTCATGACTAAGGTCACAGAGTACAAATATGGACTAAGAGATTAACTCCAGGGCAGCTAAGAAAAGAGGTGGAAAACAGTGACTCTTCATACATTCTGAAGGTGGTGGTTAGCTAAGGAGGTTGGTTTGCCTCTAGATGCAACACCTTGTTTCAGATAACTTGTGTTTTTTACACTAGTCATAACAAATAAAAATAATAAGCAATACTGACAAAATAACTGATTCTGGTGAAATATCTAATATCCCCAACTGTAGTTCCCTACCTTTCTACTGAGAAGAGGAAAGTATATTTCTTTCATCCAGCCTGGTCGAACAAGATGAATGATTGCATTTATTCTGAGATGAGCTGTCTTTATTATTGTTTTCTTTTACACCATTGTGGTCATAGTATGTGTTATTTTTTTGGTTCTGATTTCTTCATTCTGCCTCAGTCTTTAGAAATCTTCCTTTGTTTCTCTGAATTCTTTAAATTTCTCATTTCTTACAGCTCATTTAATCTCATTTATGGCTCAGTAATGTTCCATTATGTCAACATCTCACATTTTCCTCAACTACTAATCAATAAATGGGAACTAGCTTTTTTTCTAGGTTTTTGACACTTGAAAAAGTGCTGCTATGAATTTCTGGTTTTGGTCGAGACCTGTGTTTCTCAATGCTATGGGGAATTTATTGTGAGGAAACTCCATTAGAAATCAGAAAATATACTGCAACTAATAGTTTTAATCAATTACTTGGAGAATTGATACATTAGAGCTAGATCTTTCAGACTTCCAAGACCACACCTCTTCAATACACCATGTTGCCTCTAGTTCCTATGAATATTATGGTATATGTTGAACTTTTCTTTCTTTGTGATATCCTTGAGGCATATACTCAGTGGTGGCAGGCAGCTATGTGGTGCAGTGGATAGAGCACCAGTTCAAATCTCACCTCAGACACTTGACACTCACTAACTGTGTGACCTTGGGCAAGTCACTGAACCCCAATTGCCTCATCCTGCGTCATCCCCAGTCATCCTGATGAATATCTGGTCACTGGATTCAGATGGCTTCTCCTCTCAGGAGGAGAAGTGAGGCTGGTGACCTGCACAGCCCTCCCTCCCTCAAAACATAGTCAAGTGCAAGTCACGTCACCATTTCTCTAATGGCATGGTCTTCTTCAGCAATGAAGGATGAACACACACTCAGTGGTGGAACTGAGATGTCAAATGATGTGAAGGGTTTAGTGATATTTCTTAAATAACTCCGAATTGTTTTCTAGAATGATTGGGAACAAGTGATAGTTTTCCCAGAAAATAAAGCATTAGTGTACTTTTCTTTCCATTGCCTAAAATCTGCTTATACCCATCATTTCTGTCAGCTGTATGAGTGTGAGGCGAAATCTTGGAATCTTAACTGAATTCTCTTTCTACTGATATTATGAATAATTATTTTCATATTGGCAGTTTGGATTTTTTGTGAAGACTGTCCATATCCTTTGACCACCTAACCATTTAAGAATGGCTCTTAATTCCTTATGTATTAAGCTATTAGAACTTAACATAGATATTTAAAATTAAAGAAAGAGGTTCTATTTATCTATCATGATGTTTCACTATCATTCTTTAGGAAAGAAACCGACACGACTGCATAAAGAAATGACTCTTTCTGTTACCCAGGTCTGTAACTTTGGAGTCTTCCTTGATTCTTTCCTCTCCCTCCCTCCATATCACCAAAGATTAAGTTTTGTTGACTCTTCCTCCAAAATATTTCTCACATTCTGTTTCTCTGCATAGCCATTACCCAAGGTTCTTATTATCTATTTAGAATACTAAAATAACCCCGTAGTTGGTTTCCCTGTTTTTAATCTTTTCCCTCTACAATGTACACAGTTTCCAAACTGAAGCTCTTAAGTCACAAACATGATCTTATCAGATAAAAAAAAAAAAATCTTTCAATGGTTCCATAATGCCTTTGGGATAAAATACACAGCTTATTTAGGCTGGCATTTAAAGCTCTCTATCACGTGGCTTCCATCTAACTTTCCAGTTCTTTCGTTTGACTCCCCTTCATATGTTTTCTTTGGGCTCTGTCCTTCACAAGGCATTCTGTCTCTCACCTCTAAACTCTTGCATGATGGTACTTTGTATTTTGAATGAACTTATTCTATTTCTCCAGCTCATGGAATCCCTACCTTCCTACAAAGTCCAGCTCAGGGGCCACTTCCTACTTTCAATCATCCCCCCAATTATTGGCATTCTCTCCCCTCTTTTTGTATTGCTTCGTATATACTTCAAATTTATTTTCTATTTATATATTACACATATGCTGTATCCTTTTCTTGAAATATAAGCTATTTGAGGGAAGGGGCTCTTTTATTTTTTTCCCTCTCTCTCCAGGCTTAGTGCAGTGCTTTGTACATTGTGGTACTAAACAAATGCTTACTAACTTGAATTCAAACTATGGGAGAATTATTTCCTTCAAAGATAAACTTTTTTTTTGGTGGCCAGCTAGCGCTACAATTTTAGCAGTGTAAGGAACTCCCAGTATGAAAACTCTGATATGAACAAACAACTCATCTGCAATAATTATATTCTTAAAGAGTTGCTTGGGGAACTGAGAAATCATGTGACTTGCCCATGGACCTCCAGGCTCCAAGTCCAGCTCTCTCTGTACTTACTGTTTTACATTGCCTCAACACAAGTTATTGAATTGTCACAAAAGGAATAACACTGAGGAAGCATATTTGAAGTAAAATTTGTGTATACTGTTTTTTAATTTGCCCAGTACAATACATTTCCCATATCTGTGATGCAGGAGTAAAACCCATATTATCTAACAACTTATTACCACTTCATATGATAAAGAAAATTTTCATTATAAGAAATGAGAATTTGTAAGGTAACATAAGATTTGTAACTTCTTGTCTAAAATTTGACTTGGAATGGAATTGACAATTCTTTAATGTGATGGATTCCTTATAGAAGATGGATTCAACAGAAAGATTATTAATACTGAGAGGAAAGATACATCAGGAAGTCACCCCTATTGACAAGAGAAGCCTCAAAGAAGTTTTAATTCAAATGTGTAAGCAGGGAGGCTAAGCAGACCAAATCTACATCAGATCTGTGAAATTATACTGACTTTGTAGGGGAAGTGAAAGTTGGGAAAGGACATTCTTGGGTAAGGCGAGTGCAAAACATCAGATGGAGATTGTTATGATTTTATTTGGGAGCAGGGAGTGATGTGGACCTGAGATTTCATTATTATAGAGAACTTTCTAGGGAAACTGCTATTGACACAGAATGCCTGTGCGACTGGGCAAGACATTTAATCTTTAAATGCCCTCAGGCAAGTCTCTAAGACTATAATTTGTGGAGAAAATGCTGAACCAGATTTATGGAGGAAGTTCCTGAGTAGGATCTCCCAATAGTAATGAAATCATAGTCTATTTAAAAAAAAAAATTTAAGTTACATTTCCCAAAGACAAGGCATTTAGTCAAAGCTTTGGGGATGTTATACAATTTTCTTTTGAGGACATAAGATGACAGACTTCAAATGCCAGTGGAAAATTCTGTTCAGGGCATATATATAAAGACATTCTTTCCTGATGCATGACAATAGGATTTTAGAGAACGAAATATCCTTAAATCAGAGATTCTGAACTAGATCACATGGGATGAGTGGAAATGAAGGGCTAGAGCTTCAAATAGATGAAAGAAAGACCCCCACACACTGTGGAGATCACAGATCTCTTGAGGATTAAAGAACCACCCACTTTAAGCTCACATATCTAATTAAGGGACCTATATCCCCCTCCCACTACCCCCACATACTAACACTATAGATCCCATGGGATCTTGTGTTTGTGTAGGCAACAGGTGCTGACAAGGGGATTTAGGTTCTCATTGGTTACTAATTTTCATTCTGAGTTCAATTTGTTTTCCCTTTCCCTAGTCAAGATTTCAGAAACACTCATCTAAATTTAACTTGGAGGTTTATCTGTAATTCAACTTTGCAGCTCAGACAGAAGAAGCTGAGGTGAAACAGTCACCCCACTTAACTACTAACACCCTACTGAACTCACTGGAATGTAATATGGCACTTGAGTCTTCCCAAATTGCCACTGTGATGCTTCTAAGCTATTTCTGGTGCATTCATTTATAACCTAGTGTTTCAATTGAATATTTCATTTCTCCTTCTATGCTGTAAAGTGCTAATGTGCTCATCCTCTGGCCCTCCCTGTTCCCAATCCAACCGTATGATTTTGTTTTGAAAAACAGCTCAGATACAACCTTGGATAAGTCACTTCTCTCAGACTCAATTTCCTCATCTGCAAAGTGGGGATAATAAATAATACATGTACTATCTACTTCACAGGATGGCCATGGGGGTAAGAGTCAGGAGCACTTTTCATCACCTCTTACTTAGACTATGCAATAGCCTCCAAATAGGCCTCTTTGAATGTAATCTTTCCTCTTTTCATTTCTTCCTCCACATGGCTGCCAAATCGATATCCCTAAGGCTTGGGTCAGACCATGTTACTCAAAAGCTTCAATGATTCCCTATTGTCTCTAGGAGTTCTTAACTTATAGTTCAAAGATCTCCAAGGAGTCTGTGGATAGATGCCAGGGGTCTAGGAAAGGGAAAAAGGACATCTCTATTTTCACTCACAAACTATTTTCACTAAACATTCCTTCAACTATTTAATTTTTTTATGGAAGGGGAATTGCAATTGCAGTTAAGTGACTTGCCCAAGGTCACACAGCTAGTAAGTATGTCAAGTGTCTGAGGCTGGATTTGAACTTAGGTCCTCCTGACTTCAGAGTTAGCACTCTATTCACTGCACCACCTAACTGCCCCTCCTCCAATCATTTAAAAACATTCTGAGAAGCCGGAAATCTATAGGCTTTACCTGACAGTTCATAATTTTAAAAAAGGTTAACTCATTAATAAGTATTCATAAAGTTCCTCCTGTATGCAGAGTTATGTATTAAGTTCTGGGGATACCAAGGTAGATATGATAAGATATAAAATACCAAGACAAAAATGAAACAGCTTCTAACTATAAGGAGCTCACATTTTCCTGCAGGGACATACACCATGGAGCAGTAGATACAGCACCAGTCCTGCAGTCGGGTAGAACTGAGTTCAAATAGTGCTTCAGACATCTATGAGCTATGTGACCCTATTTAGCTCAGTTTCCTCATCTGTAAAATGATCTGGAGAAGGAAGTGGATTCCATTATCTCTGCCAAAAAAGCCCCAAATGGAGTCACAGAGTCAGACACAACTGAAATGACTGAACAAGTTTACAAAGTAATCGTAGGTTGAAGAGAGAACACTAACACCTTATAGAGAAGGTGAGACCTGAGCTGAAACTTTATGGAAACTTGGAATTCCAAGAGGTGGACCTGAACAAAGAGAGCATTCTGGGCAAGGGGAACTTCTCAAGAAAGGCATAAAGTAGGAAATAAATGCTGCATTTGGAAAATACTAAGAAGGCCAGTTTATTTGGAAAGCTGGCTGCCTTTCTAGTAAGGTTGAATAAATCTGGAAAGAACCCAGATTGTGAATGGCCTTAAATGTCTAGTTGAGGAGTCTGCATGTTTCTCTCTGGGACAATATGGAACCACTGAAGTTTCTCCACAAAGGAGATAAGATTGTCGGACATTTCTGATAGTTTAATAATAGTAATTTGGCATCTGTGTGGAAGATCCATTAGAGAAACAAAAGCTTCTGAAGAGGCAGGGAAACTAGGAGGTTATTATAATAACCAAGGTAAGGGGTAATGAGAACCTGAATTAGAGAGGTAGCATATGAGTGGAGAGAAGGGGATGGCTATGGAAGTAGAATCAACAAGATGGGATAACTCATTGCATATGATGAGCTAAGGAAAAATAAATAAAGAGTTGAGAATAACTGATCTTGCAAGTCTGGATAATTGGAAGGGAGATCACACTTTCAACAGAAATAGGTAAATAAGGAGAAGGAATGGGTGTAGGGTAAAAACTAATGAGTTCTGTTTTGACTACGGTCAATTTGATAAGCCTTTGGGACCATCAGGTAGAGATGTCCTACAGGAATATGCCATTATGGAACTGGAGCTCTGGATAGAGATAAGGGTTGAATAAGTATATTTGGAAGTAAGCAAAATAATTACACATCATCATAGACTTTTTCATCATAGAGATAATAAGTGCACATATTGGAGCTGAAGAGATGACCTAGAGAGTATAGAAAGACAATGTGGCCTAGGATGGAGCCCGGCATGGATAATCATCTAGACAAGGAAGGAAGTAAAAGTTTCCTGAAAACCCAAGGTGGAGAAGAGTGTCCTGGAGGAAGGGCTCTTATATAAAGGTTGAGGAGGATGAAGTCTAAGAAAAAAATCAATGGATTTAGCAACTGAGAGGTCACTCATAACTTTAGAAAGATTAGTTTCAGTCAAATGGTGGGGGCTTGAGATGACATGCTAGGGTCTGAGAAGTGAGAGACGAAGTGGAGCCAATGAGTTTAGACTATTTCTATTATCTGTTTGATGAGGGTGGGGGTGGGGAGGAAATATAGGACAATAACTTGAATAAATGGTAAAATTAAGGGGAGTTTTTTTTAAGGACGGGGAGATTTGACTGGGCTTATAGGCATCAGGGAAGGAGCAGTAAATACAGGAAGATTACATATTTGGGGGAGATAACTAAAGGGCAAGCTACTGGAGGCAAATTCCAATTACGTTTTCATCTACAGTAAACATATAAGTTAAGAACATATTAATGCTTATGAAATGTTTGTTCCTTAAAATATACCAAATCATTCACATTCTCTAATATCTGTCAATATTCTTCAAATAGTTTCTTTTTAAAAATTTATTTATTTTTAGTTTTCAGCATTCACTTTTATAATATTTTGAGTTCAAATATTTTCAAAGATGTAAAATATCAGTCATATTACAAAGGAAAATATTATTCTTTTGGTTTAGTTATTACGAAGGTCATGGAATCTTTAAGGCTTTGGGTTGCTAGTTCTGTCCCAGCACAAGGGCTATGCCCACAGCTGCACAAAGCAGTGGGTACGGCCAAAAGAATACTGAATTTGCCATTGGAGGAGCCAAGTTCAGCTTCTAATTCTGCCATTAAGTACTTGTGCGACCTTGGGCTAATCACTATCTGTGCTTTCTCATTTGTAAAACTGAACTAGATAGCCGTTAAGATCCCTTTCTACTCTACATCTATGACCTAATGATGGTGCTCTCAAATTCTGAATTTTGGCATGCACACTTTCAAGATTTTCTTTCATTTATTTTCATTAAGCATCTGCTAAGTTCCTACCATGTGCAAAATAGTTAAGTCCCTACCATGGTGCGAAAGGAGAGAAATGATTATTGAGACATGAGATCCCCATCAAAATAGAGTTTATAATCTAACAGGAATAAACATGAAATACTATACAATAAGTGGTGCAAAACAGAATATAATGAATGCTTAGGAGAAGAAAAAGTGCTCTTATTAAAGGATGTAGGAATATTGAACTGATAAGCACTTATTTTATTTTTTGGCTTCAGCATTTGTCATTAATTTAGAGAACCGGCATGTTAAGCACAAAGTATATATAATGCCATGCGGCATATAATTTAATTTTTAAAGGACTGATTAATTCTAATGTCAGCACTGTAGAGACTGGCAAAAATCCCTGTAAGATAAATTACTCCCATTTATTTTTCTAAAGGAGTATGGAATATCTTCGATAAAAATAAAACAAATTCTCAACCATTCTTCTATAGGAAAGTTTGTTTTTAAACTTTTAACCTAATCTAAGAGCTTAGCCTAATCATGAATGGTGAGTCTTTAAGATTAATCCCTAATACAAAGCTTTGGGGTGGGGTGTATTTTTGTTAACAAACTATCTCTTAAAAGTATCTCTTCTTAGGAAACTGATAATACCTCAGATTTACCCAGTGCTTTACAGTTTATGAAGTGCTTTCCTAACAACTCTGTGAAGTAATGTCAATGTTATCCCCATTTTACAGATAAGGAACCTGATGCTATGACAGATGATGTGATTGCCCAAATCTGGTAAGTGGTAGACAAGGGAGGACTTCAGAATGGTCTTTCAACTACACTGTAACTTCTGAACTCCAGAACAGGGCACAGAACCTCTCTCTTACTTCTCCAGGTATCCTTCTTAAATAGACTTCTTTTCAGTCTGAGGAGAGAATGACTCCTGGAAGCTGCTAAAGATGGCCACTGGTAATGTTATCTTCTTGCACTACTTTGGAACATTCCACACTCTAAGTGTTGCTTAGTGCAACAAGAAGTCTATTAACTTGTGATGGGCTGCTGAGCCCTTGTCTGCTTTGGACCATGTCTCTTGGATCTATGCATCCTAGTGCACTTGAGGCACACATCTGTGGCCTGTGTCTACAGAAATTCAGTTTGGACAAGCATGTCTTAGCCTGGAGAGGAGAAGACCTTTGAGACACAGTAACAGTATTCAAATATTTCAAAGGCTGTCACTTGGAAGAAGGATTTGACTTGTTCTGTTTCACCACACACGAGGGGCAAAGAGATAAATGGCTTGAATTAAGGTAAAGAAGAAAGAGGGTACCCTAGAGAGTTACTGGGTTTTCCCTTATTGGAAGTCTTCAAAGCAAAAGGATAGATACCTGGAAGGTAGATATATTGTAGGGCAAAAGTGGTTAATGCATAGCTTGCTGATCACACTCAGCCTGAACCAAATTAGAAAGCAGTTCCCTGTCTGATTTTAGTGTGTTGACATACTAATAAAAAAGAAATATATAAACATGTGGTCTTCTAAGTCAATATGTGGCCTGCAGAGATCATTACGCATGATATAGTGGCCCCATTCCTATTTGAGTTTGACCCCACAACTGTTGAGGTGATTCCTTTTCAGGTAGGCTTTTGCTAATGGTTATAGAGGTCCCTTCTAACTTAGAAAAATCTGCAGTTGTATAATATAGGAGACAATGTATTGTTTACTAACGAAAAATGGCACTCTTACCTCAAGGAGGAAATTTTAGCCTGTTAACCAAGTTCGTTAAGGCTTACAATTAACTAATCATTAACCTTTGCTATTTACTCATGTGATTCCATTGCTGCCTACGCTGGTTTTGTCAACTAATTCACAAAAAGAGAAAAATTCTCACCCCAGATAATTCATAGAATGAGGAAGACGACTTGCTTAATTTCATTTATTCAACCTAGTGTAGAGTGTTGGACTTAGGAAGACTTGAGTTTGAATCCTGCCTTAGTTACTTCTGAGCAAGACAGTTAACCTTCACTGCTTCAGTTTCCTCATCTATTAAATGGGGGGTAACATTAGCACCTATCTTTCAGGGTTGTTATGAGGATAATTAGATAGTGTATGTAAAGTGCTTTGCAAACCTTAAAGTGTTCTATACATGCTAGCTATTACTATTCAATAAGCATTTAGTAAACGCCTTTGATATGTAATACACCATATACAGGGCTGTAAGGTGGAGTGGTAGGGAAGATACAATAATAAATGTACCTTCAAGGAGGGTAAAATTTTGTACAGATGAGAAGTTATGCAGAAAGAGAAGTAAAATTAGACTCAGAATGTTTTAAGTGTTTAAAGGAGCTTCCAGATTAGATAAAGGCAAGATTCTACCTATAATGAGCAGGGCATTAGAGATAGGCTAAATAAACCTGCACTAATTCTTTTTCAGCTATGGTGGCCAGTGCCTAACTCTAGCCCTCTGTATCACTAGAACAGGGTAAAGGGTTTCTCTCTTAAACCCTAATTATCTGTAGACTATCAAAAGATATCACTTGTATGAACACACAGGAAGGTTACATGGGACTAGGAACCAAGGAGACAAAACTCAGAAACAATTAGAGTTATCCCAATGTGGAATGGGCTGCCTGGGGGTGGGGGTGGGATAGACTGCCCTTCATTTGAAGTGTTCAGGCAAAGTCTAAATGATAACTTGCTGGGCACACTGTAGAGATTTCTATCCAGGAAACACTGCAACTAGATGGCATCGGAAGTATTTTACACCTCTGAGGATCAGTGAATCTGTGTGATTCTATAGGATTATTACTTTCTTAAACTATCGATCTATCTATCTATACACACACATATACATACATACATACATGTGTGTATGTATATATGTATGTATATATATATATATACATACACATATACATATACACAGAAAAGTTTTCAGGATATTGCTTTACTCAATAACTAACTTAATTTGTCATTTTCTTCTATTTCACTGTAGGCACAGAACAGCATTTTACTTAACTCTCAGGAGTTTAACAAAAGGGTAAATTTCTCTAGCAATTTTAAGGTGTTATTTTAGAGTAGAATGAAGAGTTTCAAAATGACTAAAATCATTTTGGACTCATGAACAAGAAAAAGGTCTTTAGAGACCACTTACAACTCCTTTCCCAGCACCATACCAAGTCATCAATTTTTGGATGGCAAAGTTATTTCATAGGGAAAAATTAAGTGGGAGAATTCAGGACATCACTGGCTATCCATGGCACCAACCCAATTTTTTAACGGGCATCTAAACATCAAATTCCACTTTCCAATGGACTCTAACTATGTCATCTGAATACTTAGGGTGGGAAAAGAGTGAGAGGTAAGAACTAGGATCATTCCATTTGGTAGCAACTAGGATCCAATAGCCAGCAAGCAACATTTTTTTTTTTTAAATGATATAACTAGTGGCTGCTTCTAGGTAGCTTATGGTTCCAGAATTCTAACCATCATTTAATTTGGTCACTCCTTGGTGCCTACCAATACTCAGCTTGGTTCTTATGGAAAGAGACCTCCAAGAACATAGACCAAAGAGGATCATGAGGACTGACAAAGAAAGACAGCCTGTTTTGGGTTTCACTTGGAAGAGGCAGATTTGAAAGCAACTCAGTAAATGCAGCCATCAAAGTAGCCAGATGTGGGATGTGAATTCTCTAGAACCTAAAAGCATTCAGTAAAACACTGAGCTTCTGGGGAAGTGTCAGTAGTTTATTATGTCCTACATCTGGAATCATTTGGGTTCTCCCTATCCAGTATATTTCCACAGATTTATCTGAATGGGTTCCAGGGGTGGGGAAACTGTGGCCACAAGGACTCCTAGGGTGCAGCCTTTTGACTGAGTCCAACTTTTACAGGACAGATCCTTTTATTAAGGGCATTTGTTCTGCGAAATTTGGATTCAGTAGCCTCACATGTGACTGTGGGACTGCAGGTTTTCCACCCTAGCTTAAATCCTGAAATTTCTTAGAGTTGATCTCTTACCCCTTGACTCTCTTAAGAGCCACCATCTGATTTAGGAATTCTACCATTATGGCCTTATGTGACCCAGTCACACAAACATGGCATCATCAGTTCTGTACGACCATCCATGCCTTCCGGACATGGGGACAATTTTAGGTCTCTGTCCAAAATGTGGCAATATGAGGAGGGATTCCAGTCATCTGGAGGAAGGACAGTAAGAGTATACAAAATGCCTTCCTAGGTTAAGGCAGCAGCTCCAAACTAGCCTTTGTCGTGAAAATAGAGAAAAGGGCATTCGCAGCGTCAATGATTACATATCACTTGCCCAGGGCCTGGGATAACTGGCTCAGTATATTGACAAAGTCAGAACAGCTACAGCAATGAGCTACTCAGCTCCTGATAATTTACTAGTAAGTTGCCAGGCATCATCTGCCTTCTTCATTGGCCATACAGTGTTATTATAAGAGGATTTTGTGTATCAAAATACTCCAGGCTCCATTTCCATCGATAGGGATTAAATAATCACTTCCTCTGCCTTTAAGGCATGATCCTAATTGAAAAAAAAATGCATTCACTTCTGCCTGTAATTGCCAAGTATACAAGGACAATTTATTCTCACTTTCTTTATACTGATGATCCCGATTTTCTAAAACTGTTAAAAAGAGCCAAAGGATTCTTTTTTCTATACTTCTACTTTCCCTGTAAACTACTCAAGCATCCATCATGCAAAACCTGCAGGAGGATGGGGAGGTGGGCCCTCCCTCCTTTTCCCACTGAGAGAGTCCTCATATACCCCTACATATGCTGAAGCCTCAAGATACCAGACAACAGAGACCTGTATCTATCCATCAAATCACCTGAGGCTTCCTCTCTTACTCACCATTCTTTCTCTACTTCAATAATTAACTTAACCACAAAGTCATTACAAGCAACACCTGCTGACCATGCCAACTCTTCTGGTCTAAGCCTACCACATGCCAGCCTCCTGATTCAGGCTCAGGATGCAATAAAACACTTGGGGACCACGAAATGTAATAAAAGTGACTTTCCTAACAACAAGGAACAGAAAAGATACAATTCCTGAGGTTAAAAAGTATGCTAATTCAAATAAAATGCTGCTATCCTCTGCCTCTGTGTTCACGATGGCAATTAGCCACAGTCAGGAAGGAATCTCTAAGGGACTTTAAATGTTCCACTAAAATTTCCCAAGCACCAACTCAACATAAGTTAAGCCTTTTATATGTAGGGGGTGAGGGTGGATGGGGTGGGGGGTGCCAAGGCAGTCAAACCAGTTATTTAAATTCTAGTTCCCTGGCCCAACTAAATCTCCAGAATAGCCTCCCTGCCTCCTTAAAAGGGAAACTAGTCCAGCACGAACAAAACAGGTGGTACTTAGCTCACAATAGTTTCAACACTGATAGGGAGGTTCCCAGACTAGTGAGATCAACAAAAAATAAGGTTCTCTGCCAGTTGTAGGAACATAAATGAAAAATAGTTCCGGCCTTCATGGAACTTATATACTATAATTAAAATGTTACAGTCACCCCTTCAAGCTTTTTATTTCTTATGAAATAATACATTTGACATTAGAAATAGTGACTAGACCTGTGATTTTCTTGGTTTAGAAAAGTCTTGTGGGTAAGAAATTCTCCCCTTCCCAATCTCAGTCTCCTTAGAAATATTTCTAGGTATCTTCTCTGCACATTATAGTCTTAGAGAATTACTTAGAACACTGGGAATTTCCTTGACTCACCCAGGGTTACATATCCGGTCTCTGTCAGAAGCAGAACTTTAGCCCAGGTCTTCCTAGTTTGGAAGCCAGTTTTCCAAACACCATGTCATATCATATTCATTGACTCATTTGTCACATAAACATAAACGTATCAAGTAAAATGTCACTGTTATCACAAGCCTTTGCCAAATTCAACACAGTTATTGAGTTCTTGGACATCCAACTGGGCATATCACAGTGCTCTTTGGAGACTATTGTTTGATTTACCTCAAAGCTAATAACACTCAATTCTAAGTTGGGCGTTGGTTTGCCCAACACCCAACAGATGCTTGTTATCTCTAAATGGCTTTAGACTGTTATTAAAAGGACTTCTTCCACCTTATCAAGTGCTTTTTCCCTTGTGGAACTTCTGTTTCTTTCTCCTGACAACTAACAGCCACTCTCATCCTAAAAATAATAATTTTATTTATACTTTCAAATGCCTACTTCCTATAATTTTGCTAAGGTCAGCAGATAAGTATTTTAACACATTCAGTTTCAGGTGGTTTTGGTCTATATTTTATAACCTTAATTTCATATGAAACAGAAGTTTTTTGATTTTTTCACTTCATTAGCAACAAAACCCCTGACTTAATCATACTTGTATCTTTATTTTAATCTATGAAAACTTTTCTTGAAAAAACCTTAACATGCTTTTAAAAATATAAAAATAGTCCAAGTAAAAGCACGTTTCACAAATTAGAAAGCCCTTGCAACATCTCTATGAAGAAAACATCCTAATTACTATTTTCCTTATTTTGTAGAAAAAAACAAACAAAACAAAGTGATTACATCTGAGTGAAGAGCATGGGGTGATCCTGAAGAACTCTGCCATCAGGCTCTTCATTCACTACGGGGGGAGAGGTGTCCTACACTTCAGAAAACTTGTCTGCAATGAATTTATGCCCCTCAGGAAAGGGGAAGTTTAGAAATTTCTTGGATCAAAACTCCAAAAAGCCTTAACTGATGGACTTCTTTTGGAAATAGATTGGGTTGATGATCTACCTTATTCTGTACTTAACACAGAGTCACCAATCTTCAGGTCCTTGTCCCCTTACAGGACTCCTTATATCTTGGTGAAATGCTTTATGCTCCCCTCAACTGACAGGTATCCTTTCCCTCAGGATAATCTGAGGCTTGGGGAGGGGGGAGGGAATAGGGTAGAATTATTGGGAGGTGCTTAGGACAACAGGATTTTGATAACATAGGGAGTATCCAGGCTGGAAGAAATGGACCTCAAAAAAATGCCAAATCAAATAGGGGGAATTCAAGGAACTCTGCCAAGGTCAGGCTTTTGGGGGCCCTTCAGACAAATGAGACAAAAACCCTTCCGGTAAAAAGGTTTTGGCTTGGGTACCCCATCACTTTCACGTCATTACAAACCTAGGCCTATACTTTCTAGGCCTTCTTTGTGTCTAGAACATGTTCCCTCTACTCTGACCCCTAGAATTCTCCTCATCCTTTAAAGCTTAATTCAAATGCCACCTCCTTCATGAGGTCTTCCTTGTCCTTCCCATATCAATGAGAACCTTTTCCCCTCAGAACTCACGTGTCACTTTTTGAATCTTTCTAATGTACTTCTCATGCAATTTTCTGAATTACAGTTGTCTGTTTTTACCTCTACTAGACAACAAAGTGAATGAGGAAGGGAGTGTCCTTCATCTACACTTTGTATTTTTCCCATGCATGACAAACTACTTGCATACGGGAGGCATTTAATGTTTGTTGAGCTAAATTTGTTAGGCAGAGCATAGGGCTTTGGGAAGTATTCATTAACCTCTTGACAGCCTTTTACATCAGTAAGAGGCCACATGTGGGCAAAAGTAAATAATCTTTATTTAGATTACCAAGTTTTTAATAGCCTAGATAATATGGTTTTTTTAACTGTCTCTGCCAGATCCTAACATGGATCTCATGCCAAATTTGGGAATGAAAGCATGACAGTGTTCAGTGTTTTTTATCCCTGAACTTTTGCTCATTTATGTCATGGACCCTTTTGGTGAAACCTGTAGGTCTGTTCTGAGAATAATGTTTTTAAGCAACTGAAGGAAATGCTAAGTTTCAGTGAAAAACTGATGAAAATAAAAATATAATGTTTCCCATCCAAGTTAACAGACCCTTTGAATCTAGCTGGGTTGAGGGGTCTACAATAAGAACTCCTGGTCTGTATCATAACTTTATGTAAGAACCAAAGTGAACCAGAAGGATCTTTTAATAGATATAATTATAATTCCAAATGGTATAAAATTAGACTATGACCTAGCCCACTTCCTTTTTAAACTTCCATTTAAATAAATTCATAAATCTATTATATAAACGAGATGAATTTTCTCCAGTCATAGATAATAGAAAGAGCAGGATTATTTTTTATGCCAGTGACATAGTTTTATTAACTCAAACAAGAAGGAGACAGGGTTGCAGTCCTGAAGAACCTCTGGTTTTCCTGCCCTAGCTTTTCTCTGTTGAGCTGGCTCTCTGTTCACCAGCTACATCCTCTCCCTGCCTGGTACCTTCTTTAATCTGTGCTGCCAGTCAGTCAATAATAAAAATTATTAAGTATCAACTATATGCCAGGCACTTTACTAAATGGTTGGGATATAAAGAAAAGCAAAAGACAGTACCTGTTTTCAAGGAGCACACAGTTTGACAAAGATGGAGACAGCATGCCAACAGCTTTGTACAAACAAGCTGTATACAAGATAAATTGGAAATAATAAACAGAGGGAAGGCACTAGAATGAATTAGCATTGGGAAACGTTTCCTGTAGAAGGTACAATTTTAAGTGAGATTTAAAGGATGCCAGGGAATTTAGGAGGCAGGGATGAGGAAGGATCGAGTGTGAGATATGGGGGACAGTCAGGGAAAATACCAAGAATCTGAAGACATGTTGTTTGAGGAAGAATAAATAGGTTAGTGTGACTAGATTGCAGAGTATATCAGGGTTTGCAGGGTGAAAGTGATATAAGAAGACTAGAAAGTGTGTATGGGGGGCTGGGGGAGTGAGGCAGGTTACAAAGGGCTTTGAATTACTAGAGAATTTTATATTTGATCTTGGACTTCGTTATTAGTAATGACATTAGACAACTAGTGAGATGGACATTCTCTTTCTCCACTCCATCCATGCCCTGACCCCCCATCTAATTTTGGAAATTTTTTTAGAAATAGGGACTGGACCCATGATTTTATTAATACAGGTAATTACTAGATGAAGAAACTCCCTCTGCCAATGTAGGTCAGCACCATCTCAATAACATATAGTCCAGGGGTGGGAAATCTGAGCCCTCGAGGCCACATGTGGCTATCAATATCGTTAAGTGTGGCCCTTTCAATACAAACTGCACAGAACAAACCCCCTTAATAAAAGGATTTGTTCTGTAAAACTTGGATTCAGTCAAAAGGCCACACCCAAGGACCTAGAAGGCCATGTGTGGTCTCCAGGTCGCAGATTCTCCTCCTCTGTCTGATTAGTCTAAGAGAATTTCTTATCTAATTGGAGCC
This sequence comes from Notamacropus eugenii, assembly GCF_028372415.1. Taxonomy (NCBI): domain Eukaryota; kingdom Metazoa; phylum Chordata; class Mammalia; order Diprotodontia; family Macropodidae; genus Notamacropus; species Notamacropus eugenii. Next base: position 360,859,606 of record NC_092874.1, read on the forward strand.
AAACAATCAGAGCAGGATCCTTATTTTCCCTACAAAACACCTAAGCTGCTCTGGTTACTGAGCAGCCATGAGCCCTGCCCTGAGTCAGCTGGTCTCCAGTGCCTAAACACTTTCCTTGTCTTCCACATGTGGCGAGAAGTTGCTGGATTTTTTATTTGACTTCTTTCAGTGTTTCTTTCCCCCTACATCTGCTGCTTTTTGCTAACATGCATGCTCTACGGAACTTCTATTTGAGAAAAAAATCAGCTTTGCACAAGGGTACCCCTTAAGCCCACCTCTTTTAAATACAAGACATGATGCAGAATTTTTGTAACAATAATGTTGACTCTCACAAATTCAATTCGACAAGAATTATCGGTGCCTACTCTGTGCCAGGGACTGGGCCCAGTGCTGGGTAAGGAAAGATGAGATTAAAACAGTCCCAGCTCTCAAGGAATTTATATTCTACAGGGCAAAAATGAAAACGTGCACACAGAAAAGTAAATACAAAATGTGTAAAAAGTCTATTGTCATTATCGTCACCCCAAATCTCCTCCCTTTTCCAAATGTTCACCTTCTGTCACTCAAGTTTGCAATTCTGAAGTCCTCCCAGACTTTTCACTCTCACCTCATAGTCATTCAGTTGTCAAGTCACGTGATTCTGCTTCACTAATTCCTTTCTTGAACACTCCCCTTCTTTTGTTTTGCATGAGTAGGAAACTATTTCAGTTCCTTGTAACCTCTTGTCCACATTATTTCAAAAATCCAATTAGTCTCCCTCTTTCCAATCTCTCCGTGCTCTGGATTGTGAGCCCAGGTTTCCCCTTCAGGTCAGCTCTCTATGCATCTTGGTCTTGGAGAAATCTAGCCAAGTAGACCAAACCTTAAACCCAGTTCCCTCTGGAGCTCATAGACTGGACAACAGCCCCGTCCCCCCCCCCCCACCCCGCCCCGCCAACCTAGCAAAGAGTGAATGTAAGTACTAAATAGTAACTGTTTCTCTCTCTCTCTCTCTCTCTCTCTCTCTCTCTCTCTCTCTCTCTCTCTCTCTCTCTTTTGATTAATAGGGCCATCCCTTGACTAAATACTTACAGAAGCCTATCCATTGAATGGGCGTATCTCACTCATGGTGAGAATGTGATAAGACCTTAGCCTAAAACAGCCAGGGTTTACCATTGCATCCTGGGCCATCTCCAGTCATCCTGATGACTATCAGGCCACTGGACCCAGATGGATCAGGAGAAGAAAGAGAGGCTGGTGACCTTGCACAGCCCTCCCTCCCTCACATCCAAGTCAACTGCAAGTCATGTCATCCTCTTGAGGTTATGGTCCTCTTCGACAATGGACAAACACAACCTATCCACCACCTACTTGCTATAGGATGCCTTTCCTAATCTCCTTTAATTCTAGTGTCTCCTGGGTTGATTATCTCTAATTTATCCTGTATATAGCTTGCTTGTACAGTTATTTGCATATTGTATCCTTCATTAGACTGTAAGTTCCTTGAGAGCAGGGCATTTCAGTTTTTCTTTATATTGCTAGTGCCCACACACAGAAGGTTCTTTTCAAAAATGTAATGGTATTTTATTTTTTCCAATTACACATAAAGACACTTTTCAACATTCATTTTTTGAAAGATTTTGGGTTTCAAATGTTTCTCCATCCTTCTCTTCCTTCCCCCATCCCCAAGACAGCAAGCAATCTGATATAGGTTATACATGTGCAATCATGTAAAATATATTTCTATATTACTCATGTACATAGTAGGTTCTTAATAATTATCTATTGACTGATTACAATGTAAAGTACTAGAAAGCAAGATCTTGCTTTTTGTTTTTCTTTCAGTATCCTAGTAACTACTTCAATATCTGGCATATCTGGCTTGTTGGAGAATGTTGCTTGACCTTCATTTTTGAAGAAGACCATGACATCATGGAAGTGATGCCATGACATCATGGAAGTGATGCCATGACATGCAAGTGAACTAGATTTAAGTGAGGGAGGGCTGTGCAAAGTAACCAGCCTCGCTTTTTCCTCCTGAGCCATCTGGGTACAATGGCCAGAGATGGATCAGGACTACTGGAGATGACCCGGGAAGCAGTGAGGGACCTTGGTCTTTTCAAGCTAAGGTCTTTAACAAGCCTCAGCTTCACTCAGCTTCAACGATTAAGGCTTAATAAATTGAGGCAGAGAATGACCTCTTTACCTAGTCAAAAATTAAAAAAATAAAATTGAAGAAGAAACAGTAGTTTTAGCAAGGGAGGAACTTTATAATTGAGAGAATCAGGCATTGTCTGATGGAGGTAGATGGTATGTGAGCTGAGTCTTGACAGGAGCAAAGACTTTTAAGAGTCATTCTTAAATGACTCTTTGTCATTTAAGGTAGAGCCTTTTGGCAGAGGGCATAGTCAAGGAGATGGAAAATGGAATGTTGTGTAGGTAAACAGCTGATAGGCTAAAGTGATTTTGGAATGGTCTGGTACCTTAAGCACAGAGATCACTCCTTAATTAACAATCTAGAATAGGAGTTCTTTAAGCACTTGCCAGAGAAGTCAATAAAGAATTGATAGAGATTCAGCACTTTCCAAAATGCCATGAGATTCTGCTAGTTGACACACAGGGAAAGGGCAAGTTAACAATCTGTTCTTCAGATCCTTTAAGTTTAAAGTTCAACAAATGCCAGATGACCATGAGATCTAACAATTTCACTGTTATGCCCATTATTTTTGGAAGTATCTGATCTGAAATTATAGAAATATACTTTTCTTTTCTTCATGCACAATTATATTTGACAGTCATTAAAATTTGAAAAAAGAAGTCCATCGCATTAGCCAATTTCCCTTATTATACAGTTAGCAATGTAGACCTCCTTGGAATTTTCAGCTGCCATCAGATCTTTTCCAGTTTAGATTTTGGTTCTGTGACTTATTAGGATTGAAGGCACAGGTCAGGAGCAGGAGACCAAAAACTAGTTGGTAGATGTGCCAGGGCTTCCTCCTATTTCACCCTTTCCAAAGGTTCTTTTGAGGCAGCATATGGTAGTACACAGAATGCCAGACCTGGATTCAGGAGGACCTGGAGTGAAACCCTGCCTCAAACACTTACAAGTTGTGTGACATTCGGCAAGTCACTTACCCATTCTGGGCCTTGATTTCCTCATTTGGAAAATGCTGAAATTAAACTTAATGATCCCTAAGGCCCCTTTCAGCTTTAAGTCTATGATTCTAATATGGACCTCATATCAAGGTTGGGAACCAAAACATAACCACACACTCTTTTTCCCACATCATTCTTTTCCTTTCTCTACAAAGTAAAAAAGTACGTTAGGTTTTTAAGTTCTCAAACTGGTTCCTAAATCTATAATTTGTATAGCCATACTATAAGGTATACTGTTATATTACCAGAAAGCTAAGTACCCAGATCCTATTTTCCTAGCTTCTCAAATAATAAAAAAATGAAAAAATAACAGCTTTTAATGACATGGCAATACCATGAGATGCAAGTACCACTTTCAAAATGTTTCTTAATCTATATCATGATAGCAATCAAAGTTGTTCTTCATGATGCTAGAATGTTCCCAATAGAAAACTACATGATATATGCCTTCCCTTCAATGACAGGAAAATTTTCTTCTCTCTAGACATAATGATGAGCTTCCTTTTATTGGTTAATAATAACTCCATAAATCAAGTAGCTAGGAAGTGTATTTTTCTCCTATTACCTATTTTTTTAGGGGGGAGGGAAGGGGAACAGAGGTTGTTTTTATTTTGAATTATTCTGTTTCATATGTATCTTTACCTTATATAAGCTTTCTAAAATTCTTTTTTGGAAGCAACAAGGGGATAATGCATAAATACATAAATAATATTAAGTCACTTTTTTGAATGTGGGAAGAAAGATATTTTAGAAGTTACATCTTTTCAAAATGATTATACTTTTGTTAACTGAGGAACAGGAAAGAAGGAATATGTCAAGCTATGTTCTATCAACTTACTTGATCTGTACCTTATGGATATAGTATATAAGGGGTCATGTGGATATCAGAAAGGAATATAACAACTGAGCAATATTTTGCTTAATAGTTTGGAAAAGAGTCAATAAATTTTTAGTTGAAAGGATGATACCAACCAGTTTGACTGTATACCTCTGCATTATTCAATTTTTCATAATCATACTTCACTGAAAGGGGGAAAAAGGAAAGGTAGGGGAGGAGTTTGGGGGAACATACCCAATGTGTGTGTCTTCAACTCTTCCTTCACCTGTAAATACACACCTCGCTGCTAAAATATCACCATAGCTAACATCTACTGGGTGTTCCACAGGATAAAAAGCCTGTCCATAAGATAAAGACAAAAACGCATTAAGGGAAACTCATTGTATGGAATCTTGAACCTAATGCTTTTGACTTGCATTAAGAAGTCATGAGATGTTATTTTTTATCATGGTTTGATAGAAAAGTTAATCCAAAGGTTTCAAACTTAGGGACACCAAACAAAAATAAATCATTAAATTCTGAAAAAAAATTAAGAAGCTGATTACCCAAAATTTGAGAAATTAATTTTAAGTAGTTTTGGGGATAGATATTTCTATCAATATGTTTAAAATCATGCTGGAGTTTAGCAGAAAAAAGTAAGGCTGGATGTTGTAGGGAATTAGAATCTAGTACACAAAATTTATTCAAGGAAGTTTTGGGAAAATCATCAGGTTTTGGTTTTTTTTTTTGGCTTATTTCCCCCCAAAGTTCAATTGCTTTTCACATACCTGTGGCAACTGAGGACTTTGTCGCCCTATTAAAGTCCACTGTCCATTTCTTACTCTGTATCCACTTACTACTTTACCTACAATAAACACATACCTATGATGAATGATTACTAATACCTTAGAAATACAAGAGTTATCATTGACTACTTTTAAATTAAACGTTTCTTCAAAAAAAAAAAGAAATCCTGTCCATATTTAAACCTTCCAATGTAATTTTTGATAAATTCAGTAAAAATTTCAAATTATTCTATAAAATAGGAGTGGTTATGATCTCTCAGTCAAGATAACTTTGAGATTGAAGGCAATTTATAGCTCATGTTCTCACAATTAGCATAATGTAAAGAAAGAAACATTAAAGTTGCCCAAAGTTCTTACCCAAATGGTGAGTGTGAACTCTATATGCAAAGAGATGCATTGGATATTTTTTGTAATGGCATGAGATATCTGCATTGACCACTATTAGAAATGAAAAGAGAAAGGAAAAAAAGTTATTATTTGATCAAGGCAAGTCGTTATTTTTGTTGGATAGCTAGCCCACCAAAGACGTTTCTGTAGCATGTACAGAATACAGAATATTGTTCCAATCTTACTTAATTCAACAAATATTTATATGGAGGCCTTCTACTAGTACTAGTTATAGTAAGGACTTCAAAGAAGAATAGGAAACAATGCCCCAATCTTTCTTATCACATCTGCAGTTCATAAACAAAGCCAACCAGTGCTGGACACCTAAAGTCATGGCAGGGACTATGGCTACTATTCTAATCTTGAAATTTATTCTGCAGGAAAAGTAAGCTTGATGAGATCTGCTTTGAATTTCAAAGGGAATAGATTTTCTTTTTATCAAATTAAGACATGTAAATCTCTAAGACTATAAATTTCTCAAAGATAGGAGCCATATCTTGGTAAACAGCATAGTGCCTACTATAATATCTTCCACAAAGTTTGGGCTCCATAAATATTTCTAAAATAAACACGTAGACAACAAGTGATGAGGAAGTACTTCTAGTCATTAAATTTAAAAACTTTTTTAAAAACAAATACTAGGATTTCAAGGCACTTAGGTGGTACAGTGGATAGAGTGCCAGCCTTGGAGTCATCTTCTTGAGTTCAAATCTGGCCTTACTAGTTGTGTGACCCTGGGCAAGTCACTTAACTGTTTGTCTCAGTTTCCTCATTTGTAAAATGAGCTGGAGAAGGAAATGGCAAACCACTCCAATATCTTTGCCAAGAAAACCCCAAATGGAGTCACAGAGTCAGACATGACTGAAAATAACTGACCCAACAAGGATTTCAGTGCTGTAGGTGAAGATATCAAGAGAAAACTCTTGTGAATGCAGATCAAGTACCTCTTCAATTTACAGTGTTGGCCTGGTATATGAAGAAGTTAAGTGACTTGGTCAGGGTCACCCAGCGATTATAGGTCAGAGGAGGGACCTTAATTCATGTATTTCTAATTCTAAAGCCTGCTCTCAATTTAAAAGCTACCTTAAAGTAAAAATAATGGTAAAAAATAGTTTTTACTAATTAAACTGCCTCTCTCTTCAAGAGTATTTCATATCATTCCATTTACCCTCACAATATTCCTCCAAAACCGCAAAAGTCAGATATTATTATGCCCATTTTACAGGCAAGGAAACTGAGGTGTAGAGAGTTTCAATGGTCTAAGATTAATGAAAAGGCTAGTGCTGGACTCACTAGTGTTCTAATTATAAGAATAGATTAGGGCATTATCTTTTCTGTAGTGTACTCTCCATTGCCCAGAGAAAGCACATCTGATTTGCTCTTTCCTCAGTTTCTGTGCTTTACATTCTGTTCTCTAGTTTTCTTCATCAGTATTTCAATAACTGGATAGAAATGGTAAGAAACATGATACTGAAATTATTCCACTACTGAACGCATTAAAGATGGTGAGAATGTCAAAGTTTTGACATGTATGGGTCTCACTTGTGCCTCAAAATGTACTGATTTGTGCTCCTTAGTTTTACTCAGGGAACAACATTCACTTAAAGATAATGGTACTCTCGACGCATATTCCAGAGTTAAGGGCCCAAGAGGCAATAAATACTGGAAAGATTTGTGATTTTTGTCAGCACGGGGAATTCCGACTTCTACACCCAACCAGGCAACAGGCAAGAGGCAACAAAGATCCAGTAAACACAAATAGGACTTAATAGATAAGACTTAGAAAGTTGCTACAAGCAACACAGAGGACAAGGGATTTGCTTAGGTCACCAGCTTAATCAATCAACCAGTCGACATTTACTAAATGCCTATTCTGTGCTAGGCACTGTACTTAAGGGCTAGGGATACAACAAGAAGACAGTCTGGCCTCAAGGAACTTACAATTTAACAGGGAAGACAACTTGCAAACAAATATATGTGTATGTATGTATGTATGTATGTATGTATGTATATATATATATATATGTATATATATATATATAAAGTTATTGGCAGGATAAACATGAAATAGGGAAGAATCTGGAATTAAGAGGAATTGGGAAAATCTTCCAATAGAAGGTGGGATTGTAGTTGAGTCTGAAAGGAAGTCAGGGAGTTCAGTATTTGGAGGGGAGAAGGGAGAGAGGGTATGAGGAATAGGGGATGGCCAGAGAAAATCCCCGGAGCAGAGGGAGAGGGATCAGTATCTTGATTATGGAACATCTAGTAGCCATTGTCACTGAGGTGGATTGAACCAAGACTTTTTTACTCTAAGCCCAATACGCTATTCACTAAGCTCTAATGCAATCAAAAAAATCCAATATCTAATAATGAAAATTGTTAACATAACTTCACTTACCTTTCTCTCCTGGTGGTATGACAGCATCCACAGACATCATAAGATACATGCCAGCAATTAAAGGCTGCCTATAGAAAAAAAAAATCATATGTATCTCATGTTCTCAAAAGAAGTGCAACCATTAAATCTATAGCTTTTTAAAAAATAAAATATGCTACAAAATACCAGTTTATCAAATGTTAATTAATGAACAACTTTTATAATATAGGCTATAACAAAGGCTTCCATGTTTACTAAATGGAAAAGAGTAAAGGAGAGACAACATATGCAATTAAATTTTCCCTCAAATAATTAAAAACAGTAAAAGAGAACTAAATTATGATTAAACCTTACACATTTGAATATGTAATATGACATAAATGTTGTTAAAATAGAATTAATAATCTCTGCAGTTGGACGAGAGGAGTCTTATGAAACATCTCATATCTGATGTAGACTAGAGACACTTTTCACAGGTTGAGGAATGAGGAAACCAGGTGGACTGAAGGGGACAAGAGGTGTTTAAAGGAAAGACAATTGCAAATTGATGGTGCCAGAGAGAGAGCATGAAAGAAGAACGGGGTGTAAGGAGTAATGCCAGCAAGTCTGCTTTCTACCATGCCCTACCATTGGGTAAAGAAAAGACAAAGATAATACCTTCATTTGCGCTCTACAGAATGAAATGCTTCTGACTAAAGCAAATATGGGGAAACCCAAGGCCAAAAGAAATAAGAACTGGAAGTCACATCTTAAACTTCTAATCAGAACCACTGCCACATCTCTTCTGGTCAAATAGATCAATACCCATTTATATGACAGGGCAAATCCTTCACTTTAATTTTAAAATTCAATTTAATGTAATTTTTCAAGGTCAATCAATATGGTATATTGACAAAATACTGATTAGTTACATGATAAAGAAAACATAAAATATAAATTGCAGAAAAAGTTGATTTCATCTTCTCTCCCCACTTCCCTCCTAAAACTCATCATTATGATTTGGTAGAAATAAGACTCAGAGCCAATAGTCCAGGTAGTAGACTTGGGTAACAGATTCCTGATCACCACAGTAATGCTGTTTTTCTCTGAGTTGTAAGTCAATGGGGTAGGATAAAGGGGTAGGGTGGTGCCAGTGAGAACTTGCCAGTGATCAATTCACATTTCATAATTAAAAGTACTTACTGTAGACGTGTCAGGTGCAGGGTCACACCAGAACAATCTTTGTGGTTATCTGAAAATATACATACGGACACACTATGAATATGGCACATCAAGATAGGGACTTCAATGTGATTAAATTTTCTTACCTCATAAACATTACACTTTGCAGTTGATAAATTGTGTCCTCATATATTTCACAAGTTGGAAAGTTGGTAATCTAAGTCAAACATCCACAGATTGAATGAATTCCATTATTAGCTTTATGCAGATGACTCCTCTGATTTTTTTTTCACCATACTGACAAATGTCTACAGGAAATCTCCAGTAGGATAGCCCATAGGAGTCTCAAACTCAATATGTCTGAAATGGAACTGACTCTACTTCCCCTAAATTCATCTCTCCTACACATTTTCCTGGTCTTCTAAAAAAGAGGAAGAGGAGAGCTAACTCCCTTTTCCACCCCCAGCAAAAAATAATGAACTAGGAGGGCATGAGCTTGATTCTTGGGACCCCTGACTGCCATATCCACTTTGGGTTGCTTTCCTTGAATATATAACAATTCTAAGATGGACGTGTCCAGTCTTGGAGGCAACCTTCTGAGTTAGAGGGAGAAGTACTTCTGCAGTTCCTTAGCTCATGAAGAGGTGTCTCTTCCATATTCACTATGGCACTTCCAGGAGAAGAAAGCGATCCATTATTATGGAAGGATAAGTCCGGACCCTAGCCTGGCTTACAAAAGATACAGACTTGGACAGTGCTGAGTTGAGGTGAAATGTAAAATGCCTCTTCAAGCAGTGTAACAAACTACATCATGTCTCTGGAACAGTACAACAGTAGTTATGCTACTGTTACTGTTTCTTTAAGTTTATTTATTAATGTGCACTTTAATTTCTTGTAATTAAAATTTCTTTTGTGTAGAATGAATAAATTATTGTCCAAAACCTAATCTGCACTGTACATCGGGCATACTCTCTACTCTCCTCACAGCAGCTTTTGGATGATCTTAGACATTTGCCAAAATAAGAACTTTAAGTAATTTTGATTAGGTTGGGATGTAAAAAGCCAAAGAGATAATGTGACAAAAGAACATGATCTTTTCTCTGGAGGTCTGGATTTTGTAGGACTAACCCACACAAGCCCGGGTCTATAGCAGACAGGCGCCTTAGCATAGAGAGGAAAGGCAGAGTTCTCCTGCCTTCACCAGGAACAAGAAGGTTAAGAAATATTTTTTTATACACACATATTTCCTACTTTTTTGGATATTCTTCTCTGACATTTTTTTCCTTTAATATGTTGAGTTGAAAAATTTAAATTTTCCAGATTTCAATTTTTCTAGGATTCAAGACTTTTAGTAGCTACAAATTAGCATTTAGGTTTGAAAATAAACCTTGCAATTGGACAAACATAGGATTTTGTTGTGTAGGAAACCATCACTGAAAAAGAATTCATGTGAAAACAAGTGGAGGACATCTTAGTATGAATTAAAAGTCTAAAGCTAGTCAAGAGGAATGATGCAATCTTTAACTGGATTAACACGTTACAGTTTTCAGAGAAAGCAGTAAGTCTTGCTGTACTCTGCCCCATCTATAGTACAGCACTCAGTTCTGTGCAAAATACTTTGGGAAAGTGACAAAGTAGGAAAATATTCAGAAGAGGAAGACCGAGATGACAAGGAGCCTAGAAACTGCCAAATGAGTGAGCATCATTTGACAAAAGTGGAAGATGTTCCAACAGGGAAGAGAAAGTTTAAGAAGGTATATGATAGATTTCTTCGAGCACTTGTAAAGTGGTAGATTAAAATTAGAATGGAACTATAATGCAGAGTTAGGAAAACTGAGTAAACAGACATCTCAGGAAGGTAGCTTTGTATAAGGAAAACCTTCATAAAAAATTAAAGTTGTATAAAAGTGGAATGAGTGGCTCCAGGAAGAAATAAATTCCCCATCAGTTGATGCTTTCAAGTGAAGAAGGGATGACCAGTTGTCAAAGATGCCACAGATTGAATTCATTATGTAGACCAGGTGTAGAATAGAAGGTTCTGGATTCTAAATCTCTTCTAAACTCTGAGAATGCATTATTCCTGAATCTGCTGTGAATAGAAAACAGATGACAAATTTGCTCCCCTCCCCAGCTAATGATAACCTTTTCTAATTCTCAGTTACCTTTCAACTCACTTACCTTTCACTAAAAAGACTATTCATGGCATGTTATGTAGATTCATATCTGGAATGCTTTCTGTCCTCTCCTTGGCTTCATAAATGGATAGTTTCCCTCAAAGCAAAGCCTAGGTACCACTGCCTACTGGAGATCTTTGGGATGTTGCTCTCTCCTTGTTTCACCATTCCTTCTCTATCTCCTTTGCTGGACATTCATCCAGGTCCTACCTGATAAACTTGAGATGTCCCAAGGCTTAGTCCTGGGCTCTTTTCCTTTCTCCTCCTACTTCATCAACCCCCATGGTTTCAATTATTCTCTCTATGCAGACGACTCTCATATTTACTTGTGAAGCCCTAACCACTCTCAGTATTATATCTCCATCTTGAATTGGATGTCTTGTAGATATCTTAAACCTGACATCTTTAAAACTGAATTCATTGTCTTTTCCCTCAAACCCTTCCATTTTCCTAATTTCCCTATTAATATTGAGGGTATCACCATCCTCCTATCGAATCACCCAGGCTCACAACCCAAGTGTTATCCTTGACTCCTCCCTCTCATCCCTCTCCCCATACCCAATTAGTTGTCAAGTCCTGTCATTTCTACCTTTATAATATCTCTCCTTTATGTCCTCTTCTCCTATGACACTGCAATCATCCTACTGCACGCCATCTTCCCCTCATGCCTGTACTATTGACATATCCAGCAAGTTGGTCACTTTGACTCAAATTTCTCCCTTTCTGATAAAACCTCCTTTTAGATGTCAAACTAATCTTTATAAAGGGTGGGTCTAACCATATCACTAATCTCTTCAGTAGACCCCCGTGGCTCCCTATTAGCTGTAGGATCAAATATAAAAATTCTCTGTTTGGCTTTTAACATCCTTCACAAACTGGCCCCTGTTTCTCCATAGTCTTCTCACACCTTACATGCCACCATATGTTCTTTGAGGCAGTGACACTGGCCTTGCTGTTCCTTGCACACAATACCCCATCTCCAACCTTCGAGTGTTTTCACTGGCTGTCCTTCATGTTTGGAATGATTTTCTTCCTCATCTCCACCTCCTGGCTTCCCTGGTTTTCTTCAAGCTAAATTTCTAACTTCTACAAGAAGCGCTTCTCAGTCCTCTTTAATCTGAGTGATTTCTTTGGAGACTACCTCCAATTTATCCTGCATATATGTATTTTTAAAAGGTAGTTGTTTGTAGGTTGTCCCCTTCTAGACTATGATATTTTTAAGAACAAGGCCTGGTGTGCCTGGTGTGTGTGTGTGTGTGTGTGTGTGTGTGTGTGTGTGTGTGTGTGTGTGTGTGTGTGTGTGTGTGTGTGTGTGTGTGTAGCCTAGTGCCTGGCACTGGTAAATCCTTAATAAATGTTAGTTGACAGAATGGCTGACTAATCCCTGAAGTTACTAGTGCTTCTCCTTTCTCGTATGCAACCCACCAAAGAAATCATTCTGTATTTACAAATATTTTGTTATTGTGGCTCAGTAGATTTTCAGTCATGTCTGACTCTCCATGACCCCATTTGGGATTTTCTTGGCAAAGATACTGGAGTGGTTTGCCATTTCTTTCTTCAGCTCATTTTGTAGATAAGGAAACTGAGGTAAACAGGGTTAAGTGGTTTGCCCAGGGTCACACAGCTAGTAAGTATCTCAGATCAGATTTGAATTCACGAAGACGAGCCTTCCTCACTCCAGGCCCAGCACTCCATTCACCGCACCACCTAGCTGCTCTGAAATACAACATATGACCTTAATTGTGTTATGTTGTTTTCCCCCGGTTAGGTCCTTGAAGACAGGTACTGTTTCACTTTTATCCTTATTCCTCAAACTTAGGGCATGGTCTGGCACATATTAAGCACTCAACAAATGCTTACTCATTTAAATCAGAGATAAAATTATTAATGACAGCTCCTATTTACATAATTACTTGCAGAAAGGGAATAGTGTGATTTCCTTATAATATTATCTCAATTAATAGAAAAGAGAGAAAATACAGTTTCTAAATTGCCCGATGTGGGTAGTATATCAGTGCTTAATCTGAATTACTGATGATGAAAAGTTTTGTGAAACAAATTTAAAATACATATTTAGTTATAACATTAAAAACAAAAACTTGTTCAATATCTGTAACAATGAAAACTTTAATTTTAGTGGAGGGTGGGCAATTTAACATAATTGAAGAAAGATTTCTGATATAAAAAATTAGATCCTTTCTTAAGTATTTTTAATAACTGTAAGTAAAATTTGCATATAAATCATGATTAGCTTTCCTTAGAGAATGTTTCTGAGAGAATACCTCTTTCACCCATGACTTATTTAAAGAAAACAAAGTACTACCACAAATAACAAGACATGTTAAATATTGATATGGGCATTTTGATCTAACATACAAAAAAAAGTTGGAAAGCAGATTGATCAATCATATTTGATACTTTGGTAATAAGTTAGCAAGATACTGACTATTGATCATTTCTGTGTTTGAGGTAACTTAGCATTTAAAAATTATCTTTTCAGCCTGTGCTCAAAGCCTTCCCTTTCAAATGTTTTATGTTCCTGCCAGACTCATTGATGTCTACACTTTTCTGTCTTTATCCTTTGCTCACGCCGTTCCCCATACTTGGAATAGATTCCTTTTAATCTCCACTTAATGAAAGCTTATCTGTCCTTCAAGAACCAGATGAAATACCACTTACTCCATGAAACACTCTCTAACTCTAATTCCCAAATCAGAAATAACTTCTTTTTTCTAAATTGTTTTAGGATCTTGAACCTCCCCTATATATTGACCAACTTTGATTTTTGGATTATGGTTAATGATTTGCCCAAGATTACAAGCACTTTTAAGTTCCCTATGTGATCATAAGTCTTTTGTGCCCTAAAACACTGTAAAATTGCACAGAGCTTTGTTTTCTAAATAATTTTCTTTTTAAAGATAATAAAGAAATAAATTTCATAAGTTAGTCATTGTGTCAGCTGGTCTGGCTTGATTGTTTTTTTTCTTTCCGTTTCACCGATACCTTTTGTTCCTACATCAATTATTTCCAAATACTCTCTGCCTCCAAACAAGATAATACTTGTAAAGGACTTACCACAGTGTCCGGCACATTTTAGGTGCTATATAAATGTGATTATTATCGTTATTATCCCAATGAGCCCTCCCTTTCAACAAAGACCAGTCTAACAAAATCATCTGCCACAGTGATCATACCTGATAGCTCATTTAATACTCCATACTCACTATTTCTCATGTCTGTGATGAAAGCAGGGAAGCCTATCTTCTCACCTCTCCTTTGGGGCCAAGATTAGTCTAATGACTTTGAATTAAGATCTGTTTTAATGTTTTCCTTGTCCACATGACTACCCTATTTGGGTTTTGATCACTTTACCCTTCACCAATCTACATAATGTTTCTCATGCCTCTCCAGATTCCCCACATTTGCTGTCCTGGAAAAATAATTTTCCACCATGTTTATATTCCACAGTCTTCCTAGCCCCTCCTCACAAATTATTTTCAATAAGACAAGTATATGTCCATGTTAGTATATTTCTGGCACATGACAAGCACTTAAAAATGCTTGCTGATGGACCGAAAGGAAAGAGTTTATTATTGTTTTACATAGTCCTGCTATTATGCTGCATTTTTCTTTTTTTTTTAATGTCCAGAAAGACCAATATATAGCATGGCCAAATGCAGTAATTTTGTACTAATGGAGTCCCTAATGCTTATGGGTCACATAAAAATCTAAATGACTTGTGTTGGAGGAGCTACTAGATGGAGGATGGGTGTTCCCATGTGGGGTAATGATTGCAGTTTCAGTCTGGTTATAGCTTTGATGTAAAATATTGTAGGCATCTTAATAAACCACTGAGTCCATTTTCAAAGAGAAATGGTTTCACTATATACTGCATATTAGTAATCTGAAACAGTCACTATGCATCACATTAAAAATGATTAATTGGTGATCACACTCTGGATCAAGGATTTAGCTCTTCTGACCTAAAAAAATCCTACCAAATTTAATTTTCCACAATAATTGGAAAGTAAAAAAGAGCCCCTTTCTAAAATTCCATCTTCAACTGAGCAGAAACATACATGAGAATTACCTCATGGGCTTTCACTGCATCTTTGCTGGGGAAAAATTCAATCGCATAATTTCAGTCCCAGTAACATAGCTTAGTTGATCACATTCTACTAAGACTTTTTGTAAAGGCGTGAAATAGGAAGAAATTTGCAAATGAATTAGCACACCTCAGGAGGTATTGAAGAACTCTGTAATTAAGACTGAAATGTTCCATAACATTGAGAGTATTATGAATATTGCCAATGATTTGTGTCAACAACTGTCAGTTGTAATGAAATATGGGAGAAATCTTAGGAAGAAGGGTAGTAAATTTCAGATGACATAGTTTTATAAAACAATTCATTAGGCAATTAATAATGTGCCTGAGATAGCTCATTGCTAGAGTAGTAGTATGAGTATCTAAAGGTCTATGGTTTGATCTCAGGCTCTATAAAGGAGAATTTTGAAACTTCTCCTAGGTAAATTGTTGTGGACAGAGCTTTAGAATTAGAAAGAGCAAACCGAGACTACATCAGATGCTTCCTTGCTATGTGATGCTCTAAGGAAATCATGTAAACTCTCTGAGCCTCAAGCTCCTAATCTATAAGACGGAGATAACAGCAATAATTCCTTCATGTGGATATTGTAAGAATTCAGTGAGATAATGAGCATAAGGCACTCTGTCAACCTTAAAGTTGTATAACTACTATTATTATAAAAACCTTCAGAAGAAAGGATGAAGGATAAATTTATTTCTTTTTACTTTAAAAAACACCAATAACCTTACCCCTCCTACCCCAGTGCCCCGCAAAGCTTAAATGAAATCAGAAGTCTTACAGAAGTTTAAAAAGTTGTTTTTGATCAGAGATTTACAAAAAGTTTTCTCACCTTAAAAACTATCATTCGCATATAACTACTGTGATACACACACACACACACACACACACACACACACACACACACACACACACATACACACACACACCCCTTATAAGGAGTGGTAGAAACACTCAAACATGGAGACCTATTTGACTGCTTCCATGGAGTTTTCAGGCCTTAAGAGACCTTAATATCTTCAGATGTTCCAGCAGCAAGAGAATATTTGGCCAAAAGCATATTTTAGCACAGCATCTGGCATGAAGATTGTGACCTTTTAACTCTAACGTGATGCTTGTCATAATGATGCATGAGTGTTTTTATAACTCCCAGATGAAACTCTTAACCCTAGTAAACTCCCAAGCTTCTGTTAGCCTTTGCATCTTTCACTGACGATTTTCAGTATGTTCTAGATTCCAGTTCACTTCTGATTCAAGAAAATTATTGTCATCAATCTAAAAAGGCCAATGTTTTCTAAAGCTCGATTAGTCTAGAACTCATCTCGTACTATAAGTACCAAATCAGCAGATAAGACAAAGGTAAATAATGACAACCTAAAGCAATGATTCCTCAAACCAAGAATGTCACTGTTCCTCCTAGTGCTATAGAACTTTAAGTCGCAGATTGTTTTTTCTGAAAAGCTCTAATTTCTTTAATCTTTTACATTTTAATTGGACAGCATCCTGGTATTAAGACTTGTTAACTTTTTAGCATGGTATCTACCTTGATGGATATATGTGGGCAATTTTCCCCCTCCATTGTCATATTCAATTTAAAGATGTTTTAAAAATCGGAGTGTAAGGCATTCTTATCAGCCTTTGTTAGGGATACATAATGCCCTGACAGAAGCTTCTCAACCTTATATTTTAATTCATAGTCCTATAATATGAATCCCATTATCAAACACTATCTTCTTATCCAGATATTAACTTCCCAAAGTGCAGTTCAGTAGACATTCAATTTAAGGTCCCTTACAGCTCTATATGCTAGGATTAAAATGGTTAAAGAGGCAGCATGGGATAGTGGAAAGAATCACTTATAAGAGGAAGATATCAATATGAAACAATTATGGAATGATTACAAAGCCACTCTAAATGTAAATATTATGCTGACCACATAAAAACTGTTGATGAAATGTTCAAGGTAGGCAAATGGTTAGAGAAAGCTAACACTGTTAGTAAGAGTAGACCTTGTAGAAGAGGTTCTGAATGGACATCTCCCAAATGTATATTTTTAGACCTGACTTTGCTTTATACTTGCCCAGTCTGAAAATCTTAGTTCAAATAACTGAATTTGTGGAACAGCAAGGACCCTCGAATACAAAGGAGAGCAAACTGGGAAAAAGGAAGAGAAGAAGGAGGAAAAAACAGAATTCTATCGTAAGATGCTAAAGCTTAAAGGGACCTTAGAAATAATCTACTCCAACTCCCTCATTTTATAGATAAATAGATCCTGAGAAATCCAGAATGAAAGGCCAAGGAAGTAGAATTTATGATTATTCTTCTAAAAAGATGAAAATGGTTCAATAAAATAAGGATTCTTGATCAGGTCTTACCTAGGCTAGACTAGTGATTCATGCTTTTGGATTAAAATGCAATATGGTGATTATAGACCAGAAAGTACAATAAATACAACTTTATTAATAACAACAATAAATTAAAATATTCCTTTTTTTTTTTTAAAGGATAAAAAACACCATTCTTCTGCACTTTCACAGGTACGGTAATATTCCCTGCAGGTAGCAGGAGCTCTGATAAAACTTCTGACACTAAATTCCTCCTAGGCTGAACCATTTACCCTTTGGATGGTCCCTTAGAGAACCAGCCCAGCCTTTATACCACTAGAACTGTAGACCACTATGTAAGATACTGGGTAGGGCTGCCAAAAAGAAAGGAGAAGGGAGAGACAGAGCAAAAGGGAATGAAAAGGTAGGCCCTGGAGGGGGCATATGAGACAAGTATAGCATTGTTTAGTAACTTCTATATGGGGTTCAAATGGTACATATGAATGCATCTCTAAAAAGATAAGAACAATTATATAAGACAAACAAGCCTCAGTGTATAGTAAAGAAGGAAAAGAAATGTTTAGCTGCTTCTCTGTGGAGTGGAAAGTATTTAAAATACACACCCTATTCCCCACGTACAAATTTCAAATTCAGCATTTAAGAGTTTGACCTTGCTGAGCATTTGAGGACTGAAGTCACTGGATTGCTATATACATCGGCAAACAAAAATTTCATTTAAGGGATATTTTAATATAACATGAGTTGGAACAGTCTTTGAAGAATCACAACTGAGGATCATTTAGCGGGCAATGGGAAGTTCCATCATGAGCAGGTTACATGTAGTATATAACAAGGAACTTTGTCATAGTTTGTGCATTTGTACACTGTATAGGAAATGCAGAGGGGAAAAAGGGACCACAGTTGCATGTAACAAATGAAAGGAGAGAGTAAGAGAAAATAAAGGAAATTAAATAATTCATCTTAGAAAACAAAATATTGACTCAAGGAAGTTGGGAAGGAAATGTTAATGGGTAAAATGGACAAGGTCTTTCAAAATACAAGACCATATGGTTTACTAAAGGGACAATCCAATGTGGAACCAAGAGGCTTGAGTTTAAATCCTCTCTCTGGTATTAGTTAATTATATAACCCTGGACAAATTATTTTCCCTTCTGGACCCTAATTTTCTCATCTGTAAAATGAATGGGTTTGACTAAATGATCTGTATGCTCCTTTCTAGCTAGAAAGCCTTTAAAAAGGCTTTAAAAAGTGCAACTACAGAAGAGTCAATACTGGATAGTGCAAAGAACTATATCACAAGTGTAGACAAATGACCTTAGCGGGAAAGAAATACTATACTCTGGTTATAGCAATATTCTTTGGATTCATGCCAGACCACCATGATATAGATGATACAGTATTATTTTAACATACTTCTAGTGCTTCTAGTAATAAGCCCTTTTGATGAAGATCAAGAAAAATCTGCTTTATGATGAATTCTGAGCTATAGCTGTATACTACAAAGCCCCAACGTTGGTGAAAGAGCAGGGGAAAAATAAATGTGAGGAATTTGGAGATGAGGCTTGATATGTCAGTTTGTAACCACTTGCCACTTCCAAACCTCATCAGGGGAAAAGCACCAGTCTCCTCCTTCGAATTTTGTTTAAACATTTAGAATTTTAAATTGTCATAAACTCTGCTTCCTCTGGTTGTCGTTTTTTAAAATCTGTGTAATTTTTCCTCTATTTCTTATTAATTTGGGTTCCTAACTTTCTCTCTTCTAGGATACACTTTGAAAATTGATATACTTGTATTAATAAATCCTAGATAGTATTATCTTCTGGGAAACAAAAACAAGACACCCTTGTTAAGAGACTGTACTTGGATAATTTTGTTTTCTTACAGAATGACTAAGCCTCATCTTACTGGTTTTTAAGGTATTAGATTAAGCTAACTACAGTAATTATATTTTTGCCTGAAGACACTGGGAAAGGCAATAGGTCATTTATAACAAATACTATATGAATGCATAATTGCTAAAGAGTGAAACAGGGAGAACAAGCATCTGTTAAGTGCCTACTATGGTCCAGGTGCTGTGCTAAGGACTTCACTACTGCTCCTACTCCTACTCCTACTCCTACTCCTATTCCTATTCCTACTCCTACTAGCCAGGGCACAAGGGAGAGGGTAAAGATGGTAGACTCATGGTGGGAGAAATAAAATGTATCTCCAACCATTTGAAGAGACTTGTACATAGTTTTTAATCATAAACTAGAACTAAGAGGTAAATGAGAACTGAATCAAATTACTTTTTAAAGAATTAGTTGCCTCCTACACATCCAGGTACACATTACAACACACATTACAAACTAATCATACAAGATATCTTACCAAACATATGTTGTAATTTAGTAACAATTAGATTTGTTTCTTAAGGGTTTCCCAATGTACTTATCTACAAAATAACTGTAGGCTACAAAAATGGTATTAGATGTGAACTGATTAGTGATACTTAAGGACACTGCTTAACTATAGAGAAAGGTTATCTGAATTGGTAGGTGATTTTTATGGGATCTGTTTCTCCATCCAATCTAGTTCTGCTAGCTTTATTTTGCAAAAATAATTTCCAGTATCTTGGCAGTAAAATCGGTGTGTAGAACAAATAAATGAAAACAACCCACTTCTCTGCTGCCCCCTCCTACTTTTCCTTCTAGAGGCACCATCTTCAGACTTTGAGAACTCATCATTTGCCCTCAATCCTGCTTCTGAAACAGGGGTGGTTAACTACTGAGTCTCAGGAAATAGTCTTACTGCTAAGACGTTACATTCCTTTAGTTTAGAAATTCCTCTTAAATTAGTATTTAGTAAGTATTTCTTTTTTAGTCCAGACCTATGATTTCACTGGCATAGGGAACACCCAGGGAGGACAGTACCTCAATCACCCTGCATTGAACCACTCTGTCACTTAAGATTCTTAGAAAGCTGTTCAGCACACTGAAAAATTAAGTGATTTGCCCAGATTCCCAGGATCTGACATATGCCAGAAGCAGAAGTGGAACCCAGGTCTTCCTGACTTCGAGGCGAGGATTCTGTTTACAATCTCATCTTGTCAGTAGATGGTACTTGACTGAAATCTGAAGCAACAAGAATAGTAAAGAGCAAGGAATAAAGAATTATGCATTATCCCTAATCATAGTCTAATGATTTAGGTGCAATAAAGCACAGTAAAAACTCTGACGATTTAAAATCATCTTTAGGAATATTATTCCAGGTAACAGTTTTCCACATGGCTAAATACCTTAAAAGAAAAAAAAACAAAATTAAAAACATCAATAATTTTATGTAAATTGCCAGAGATATATGGGGAAAACAGCTGGTTTTAATTAAGCAGAGTAGCGATCCTTTTTCTGGCAAACGAAATATTACAGAACATAAGCCCATAAGCCATTCACACTGTTTTCCTGCAGACTATATTCTCTGCTTCTTATTCCAGTTTTTCTCCCCTTTTGGGACAGTTCTTGTTTTTTAGAGGAAGTAACCTTATGGTTACTTCCCATTGAGATTTAACCATCCCTCAGTTCTAGTCCAGTTCAGTCTCTGGCACAGCATCCTTCCAGCGTCAATTGGAAGATAAGAATAATTTGTCAAGAATATATCACATACTTTCTGGCTTTGCTAAAAAAGAGTATAAGGGACATAATCTAACTTTTTTTCAGACTTAGAATCATCATTACGAACAGCAATTATTGCACTGGATTTTGTACTGTATGACAGTGATGCCCTCAGTGGTTTTTGCTCCTTGACTGAATGACACTTGGGACACTGTTGGTTTTTTTTTAAGCTCTACTTTTTCCTGGCTTCCTTTACGCTATCAGTTGTCACTTCTTGCTGTTGTCAATGTACCTTGCCCTTACACTCTAACTTCTTGTAATCTATTTGTAGGCTTAGAACCCAGATAAGCAGACATTATAGAATTATGAATAAAAGTATGAGTTAATAGACTTTGGCTGATGGTCTTGATACATTAAGTTCAGGATCTTTAACGAAGAGATTTTGTGATGTTTACTTTGGGAGTTTATGGGATTTGGAGGGGCTTTGTTTTCTGATATTTTAGTTAAGAGATGGTTGTTAGCTTTGTTTCATATAGAGATATGTTGTAATTAAAGGTAAAAAATCCATACATTTCAGATTCACATAAAATACTAACTTGAGTCACTTTTGGGGGTTATATGTCACTATAGATGCTTATGAGATGCTTTATATCTCAATGAATGTAATTCAATGTAATGTAGTATAATATCATGTAAGATCATAATGCAGTAATGCAATGCAACACTCAGTCCTATGAGAAATCATGACAAAAATATATGTTTCATAAATAAGGGAATTAAGGATGAGGGAGGTTAAGTGACTTGCCTAAAGTCAAATTTTAGTTTGCTCAAAAGGAGAAGATCTGGATTTGGAACCCATGACTTGAGACTCCAAATCCCACTTGCCAAGAGGCCTCAGTTATTATGTTAATTACATATTTATTGAGTACTCACAATGTGTTGAGCACTATGTTGAGGGCTATCAGTAAAAAAAAAAAGAAATACAAAACAACGTCACAGCTGTCAAGGAGATTATATTCTTGTTAAAAAGCCAAAGCCAATATGCCCGAAATAATTAGAGAGTAATTAAACGTTAAACATTGTGGTTCGACATGCACAATAGTATGTTTCTACTAAACAGGGTGACCTTGTGTGCCAAAAATAATATTCTTCCTGAAATGTTAACACCTTTCGGCAGTGAGACGAAAACCACACATTCTCCCTAAATAATGTAATGTCACTGAGAACAGTATAAGTATATGTCACAACCAGCATAGAGATTTGTCTTGGTACTGCTGTGAGAGAGATCAGCAGGCAAAAATCCTAAACAAAGCAAACAGGAAAACAAACATATGCAAAGTATGCTCACGCATGCACACATACACATGTAGGCATATATACACACTTAAAAAAAAACTAACAATTTGTCATTCTAGCAAGACAAGTATCCCAGACATGGATGGCACTGTATATTAACTGCTACGCAGCCAGAAATGACGAGTTTCTATTTGTCCTGAGGCAAGTGGAGAAAAATACATTTATTCACCTTTGAAGAAGGCTGTTTTCACAAGTGCTGTTCCCAAAACAGACCAAATGGATGGCTGACTAACCAATTCCCCTGCAGTGTAGCAAAATCTAATGTCAGAAATGCTTTTCTGTTTTTCTCTCTTATAAATGAAAGGCAAATAGAAAATCTGCCATGGAACTTTGAATGAATTTAGACTGTGTTACTTAATTGCAGAGTTAGGGGCCCTCACTCATAACTAAATTGGTTTCTCATGCTGATGGATTTAAAAATCACCAACTTTAATAAAAACAAAATAAGAATTATACAAGAAAAGTTGCATAACTTCTCTTGAGCACTATGAAATAAAGGGTGGACTGGTCATAGGGAGAGAGTGAAGGATAACCATGGGACCTACTTCACGGGTCTCCACATACTGTCTAGAGATTTAGGGGAAGGTCCTATCATATTGCATGGACTTCTTTTGGAGGAATTATGGGAAGACAGAAAAAAAGTCAAATGAGATGAGAGGGTATGGTGGTTACAATCTGCACTACAGCTCCACTGGACTGTTGAAGAACTTTTAAATATATCAATAGTGTTAAATTATTCCACATGATACTAACTTTCCCCCGAAATGGATCTGTGATCTAATTGATTCAGGGAATCTCTCCAAAATTGCAGATCACAATCTATCCAGGCTGATCTATGCTGAATAACTGTCATTCATGTCTCCCCAAAAGTTTATCAAAGAAGTTCTACCAACGTGCTAGAGGTCCGCCTTTCTTTCTCCTGATATCCTAAGAGTACCAGAAGAGCATTCCAGCTGTACACCTTTCATCCTTTGCTATTTCCTCATGAGCAGCTGTAGCAGCATCCAGGATGGCCTGCTAGCAAAGGTTCTTACATCTGCTTTTCTAAAAGAAAAACCACTTTTGAGGGGTCAACAATCTTCTTTAATCACATTCATTAACAGAGAAAATACAAGCAGAGAACTAAAGACCAACAGGCAGGGTTTCTAACTATCTGACCATAAGCAATACATATATCACAGATCAACAAACAGATCCAGCTGTCTGATCATTACATACATACATAGTTACCAGAAAGAAGCACCAACATCTGGGTTTTCAAAGGGGGAGGTGGGCTCCTTAATGGCTACCCCCCAAGGCATGACCTGATCCAGTGCCTCATTAATTAACAAAAGGTGTAGACTTTCCTACAAAACAAGTCTCCCTTAATCAAATTTCCCTTAATGAGCTCCACCAGAGCCCTATGAGTGGGTGGGGAGGATCTTTATCTCCAATTAACATTACAACAGTCCATCTTCTCTTTCAATCATACAATTCTCGAAACTAATACTGTTGTTTTCTTTCTATTGAGTAAAAATCACAGCTCTCTGTTTCTCTGTCTCTGTCTCTGTCTCTATCTCTGTTTCTGTCTCTCTCTCTCTCTCTCTCTCTCTCTCTCTCTCTCTCTCTCTCTCTCTCTCTCTCTCTCTCTCTCATACACACACACACACACACACACACACACACACAATTTGCCTTTCCATTACTCTCTGTGTGATACTCACCTTTAAGTCCTTGAAAAGCAGCAGTATTACCAAACAATGTGCCAAATAAATTTCCAAATAAAAGTACCAGTAAATGTTTTTGTATTTAAAAGATAGGTCTTCCTTTGTTACGGGAAGTTTGGAACCAATAAAAATGCTTTGAAATTTCCCAAAAGTAATCTAGCTTGCTCACCTCCTCCTTTTCAGATCTGAGTTCAGCTCACTGTCCTTCTATTTCATCTATCCCAGTATCATACCTATCACTGGACAAATTCTATAGGCTGCTCATTCAGATGCATGTTGAAATCTGGGCAATAGAAAGACTTCATAGATTTTCTCTCAATTTTCTGTCTTTTCTGGGTGGATGAACAGGCCAAATTTTGTGCAAAGTCTTGCCATCAACACACTGTCCCTTACAAACAGAAATACCTCGAAAGCCTTACCACCACAGGGAAACCTGAACTCTGTGGTGGATTTCTTCCATCATAATGGTGAATGCTTTTGGCAAGCATGTATCTCCCTGTTTCATACAACGACTGGTGTTTATTATCAGTAGCTCAATGAAAAGAATTATTTATGTTGGTATATCTTTCAAGAAATCTTAATTGACCTTAATGTCTCTTGAGGAGATTCTTTGTTATAAAAGAATCTGTAAGGTGTTGTTATGAGTTACCAAGATGAATGCTTTTCTATAACCAATAATACTGTTGACTATTAGTCAACAACCAACAATAGACAATATGTTGTTGACATAGTCAACACACTGTAGTTCTCAATATCTTTTGGTTGACTGTGAGATAACAGATATATGGTCCATTATTCAGTATCACTTTTTAAGGACTCCCCAAATAATGGTTTCATTGAGAATGCCTTTAATTTGTGTGTAAATGACCTATATAAAGATTTTGTATAGATAGGAGAGTAGACACATGTCAGTGGTTGATGATGTTGTCTAATTTATTTTGGAATAAATAAGGTCCTAGATTTTTACCAGTATCTTTCCCTATTTAGATTCCTTGTAGTTTGACTCCTCAACGCTCTTATAATAGTTTGATCTCTAGCACAGATCTCCTGTACTTGATCCAGTCTGGCTGGATCCCTTGTTTCCATTTTCTCAAGTGTCTCTTTTATTTCCTTTACCTCAGGTAAAGTACGTTGGTTCCACTATTTTTGACATAGAGAAAAATTTGTTGCAAATTTTTCTTTTTGCAAATCATTTCCTTTTTCTTCTGTTTGCAAGGCATCTCTCAATTTCCTTCCTTCAATGGTATTTTAAAATCAGATGCATTTTGTA
Organism: Notamacropus eugenii; assembly: GCF_028372415.1. NCBI lineage: Eukaryota > Metazoa > Chordata > Mammalia > Diprotodontia > Macropodidae > Notamacropus > Notamacropus eugenii. The sequence continues at coordinate 360,884,833 of NC_092874.1, forward strand.
TGAAAATCATACTTACCTGATCTTTTAGAGGAAAAAACTCACCAAAGCTAATATATAGTAGTTTACTCAAGTTAAAATGCTTTTGCCTACTCTCCGTTGTAAACCTCATCATGGCACGGAAATAACCTTGCATTCTCATTTTAGTAGTACTTGAGCTCTAGCAGATGTTGTAAGGGGGAAGTGCCTAGAAATGAGCAGTGTGTCTGTCTTCTAAGGATGAAGTCTAGACAAGACAAGTCTAGACTGATTCATTACAGAAGGTCGGTCATCAAGTGATGATGTTCAATTTTTGTTGTTGTTTTTACAACTCATAAAGACTATCAAGTAGAGAGTTTGCCATCTTCATCATAAGAGACATTAACCGCACTGATGAAATAACAGATCCTTAGTATTTAAAGCACTGTTTCAACCCAAAGCCTTCTTGCCTAAGTGGTCTTTGGCTGAGAGTCTGCTTTAAATACCATCCTTAGCTGAAGTATTTACTTTATAGTTATGCTTGTATTTATTTTAAACATTGTATCTCCCAAAGATCCACTCAATCATTGTTTTTTACTTCCAAAAATTTGTATTTACCAAATACATCTACATGGAAACAATCTACATTATAAAGCCTTCCAGCCAAAAGAGGAACAGATCATGTTTGAAAAATGCCCATGATGTGTAAAGAAAAACATTATATAAAAGAAACTGATTGAATGTTCTATAAGTATACTTTTAAATTTCATCTGAAATCTTTAGTTAAACACATATTTCTACATAGAATACTTATTTGAGGGATCTCTTTGAATTATCAAGAGGGAATACTCTTAAGAGTTATTTCTACATTAAATATTTATTTTTTTCTTGTGGAATACACTATTGTACTTCAAAACAACATGTGCTTTCTCTTGGTTAATTTATCACCTCTAAATTCCCATGGATGCCAAACAAAGACAGGGTATCCTAGCAACAAAACCATCCACCCTCTGTTGTGAAAACAGGAAGTTTATATTCTGTAGAAGCTCTTCTATAATTGGAAAAACATGGTTTTTGAAACTCAATATAAAACTAATGGTTTCATATTCAGTTCAATTACCTTCATCACCTTAAAATACCTCTGCTTATTGTGTCTTGGGTATTCCAGGTTGGTGGGTGGGGTGGGTAGGGATATATATCCAACAGTATCTAATTTGCTTATAATTATGCATGTATGTAATAGGAGGGATGTAATATGTAATTAGGGAATACATTTTAAACACGATAGTCAATACATTTGACTAAACATTAATTTTCAGTAATTCAATGTTTTTGACTTAATGTGCTATGAGGATTAATATGGTAATATTTACTAACCATTTCAGAGATAAAAAGAGCTCATATAAATGCTCAGTGCTCTTACTACATTAATGAAAAATTACTGAAACTCTCTCGTGATCAAACTCATAACTCAAAATTCTCTCATATGATTAACTGAAACTTCATAACCTAGTAGTTTATTGTCAGATTTCTAATTCCAAGTGGTTTCTCATACAAGTCGGAGATACCATATTGTCACACTCTCACTCAGATGACAGATATTATTGAAGGTCTAAGGCTCTCTATATCATTCTCATTGAAATACATTCTTTTTGACCACAACTGATAGTTTTCTCAGTAGCAGGAATAGGGAAAGAGACAAGAATTGGACCTATGATTTCACAGGTATAGGGACCTCCCAGGTGAAGTAACTCCTATAAATGCAGACTGACATCTTTCTCTAACACTTGAACTCAAGGGTGTAGAACCTGCAGCCTCGAGGCCATATGTGGCCCACTAGTTCCTCAAGGCCAGCACTTTGAGTGAATCCAAACCTCACAGAATTAATCTCATTAATAAAAAAAGATTTGTTCTGTAAAACTTGGACTCAGTCAAAAGTTCACCCCAAGGACCTAGAAGGTCACATGGGGTCTCGAGGCCACAGGTTCCCTAGCCCTGTGAGAGATACCAAGAATACTGAGATCTTTATATGACTTGCCCATGCCCAGGGTGATACAGTCAGTATATTTTAGAGTAGTCCTTGAGCCCAGGTCTTTCTGACTCTCTATCTATTATACCATGCTTTTTCTCCTGGTATTAATGGTAACTGGAGGTCTAGGGATCACAGAATCACAGAATTTCGTAGTTAGGAGGGATCTCAGAGGGCATCTATTCCAACCAGCACCTGACCTATAGAATAGTACTTGAAATAAATGCTTTTGTTTTTGAGTCATTTAATGGGTATCCAACTCTTCATGACCCCATTTGGGGTTTTCTTTGCATAGATGCTGGAGTGGTTTGCCATTTCCTTCTCCAGCTCATTTTATAGACTTTGAGGAAACTGTGGCAAACAGGGTTAAATGACTGGCTCAGGGTCACACACCCAGTAAGTGTCTGAGGCCAGATTTGAACTCAGGAAGATGAGTCTTCCTGACTCCAGGCCTGGCACTCTATCCACTATATCACCTAGCTACCCTGAAATATAACATCACATATTACACATGTGCTATAATGTACTATATATTAATTTTTAATTATTCTCTCTCTTAAGCATCTCAAATGAGTGTTGATCCAGAATTGGCTTGAACTTCCAAGATGGCCTACTCAACTTCTGTAAAGTGCTTGTTATTAAGAGATGTTTCCTTAGATCAAGATCAAATTTGCATGTCTGTAACTTCTACCTGCAGTTCCTTGTTCTATTTTCTGGGGCCAACACAGAGCAGTCTTCCAGATATTTGAAGACAGCTCTCATGTCCCCCTAAGTCTTTTCTTCAGGCATTCACAACTGTTCCCTTGTTCCTTCAGCTGATTCATACAGAATTCATATGGGCAGGACCCTGAGGCTGCCCCTTTATGGGCAATTTCCAGTGAATCAATATTTTTTCTTCTCCTGAAACGTGGCACCCAGAAGTACATACAATGCTTCAGGTGCAGAATGCTTTTAAAAGTAAGTTTAAAATTATAATATGTCTTTTAGCTTCTATAGTCACATTACTGATTTGTTTTGAGTTTTGTCCATGAAAATCCCTTGATCTTTTTCAGATGAGATACAGTCTAGCCATACCTCCTCCATATTGTACTAGTCAAGCTGATTTTTTGAACCCAAGCATAATATTTTACTTCCATACCTATCAAATTTCATCTTGGATATATTAAACCTGATTTTCTAGCCTGTCAAGGTCCTTTTGCATCCTGACTCTATAACAAACTCATTAGTTAACTCTTTTAGCTATAGGCTACATGAAAATTTGATAAGCACATCTGTCCACGTTCTAAATTGGTACAGAATCGCTAATGACTACAACACTTTGGATCTGACCACTTAACCAGTTATAAATTTACATGACTGTACTGTTCTCTTGTCCATATTTCTTCAACGTTTTTTCAAGAATGCCATAAGATGCTCTCAAATGCTCTGTTGAAATCTAAATAGTCTACACCACTAATCGTATATACATACCCAGTAACCTCATAAAAAATTAGACTAGTCTGAATTAGACCTGTTCTTCATGAAGCCATGCTGTCTCTGTGATCACTTATTTTTCTAGACCTTAATTTTTAAAGTATTCTCAAATGAGGGTTCTTGTGTTAGCTGACAATTCAAGAAAGAGCTGCTTTCCATTCTTTAGGATGACTACTAGTTCTCAAATTCCCCTCTAACAATGTGGCATTCAAAAGTAAACCCTGTCTTCATTCTGGATGCAATAGCCAGTCAGTCTATCAACATTTACTAAGTACCTACTATGTGCTAGGCACTGCACTAAAATACAAAGAAAGGCAACAGATAGTCCTCGTCTTTGAGGAGCCAGCAGCTTCTCCTACAGGGGAGGAGAGAACACATTTTAAAAAGCTGAGAAAGGCAGGGCTGGTACCTAGCTGGAAGTAATGATAAAGTCCAGAAGAATACAGCTGGGTGGGAAATGAAGAGATAGCTGTCCTGGGTACCCTCTTGAAGTAGAAGATCTGGGGAGAGGTCTCTGATGTCCATCCTCCACCCACTCCAATCAGAGAGAGGGAGGAGCTCCAAGAACAGAAGGGACTGAGCAGGTATGAGTTTTAGGGATATTTGCAAGGGTCATCTTGCAGGATGATGAGATTCCAGGGAACATGATGGGTCCAGAGTACAACACAGCAGGAAATAAAGAGATGACTGCCCTGGGTGTCCTCCTTAAATGGAGGATCTGGGAGGCATACTGTCTCCTTTCCTCCCTCTAATCAAAGGAAGAAAGAGACCCCAGGGAGAGAGGGGATACTATCCAGTCTAATACTCAGCCAAGTCTTTAAAAAGTCACATTGTATTGTTGTATCATTTCAATTTCCAATTAACTAAAGCTTCTTTTTTCACTCATGAACTGCTGATAAAAATCAGGTCTCCCTAATCATGTGTTTGTGTTGTTGAAACTCTAACCTAAATTCAGGACTTTACATTTATCACTGTTCAAGATAAGATGTTGGAAGAGCAAAATAGATAAATAATATTAGAAAATAAGAGGCTTTGTAGTCTAGTGGAAAGGGCAGGTTTTCTCAAAGAAATATCATCTCAGATACTACCTGAATTCATCATCTCTACCCCTAAACTTCCTGCCTTTGTCTAAGGTACCACCATCTTTGCAATGTCCAAAACTCATACTCTTGGCTTGCTTTGGAAGCCTCAGTCTTCTTTACTCCAAATATCCAATCAGTTCACAAAACTTAGGTTTCTACCATGAATAACTTCTCTCTCCTATGATTCTGATGCCTTTTCCTATTCACATGACTGCTGTATTTCTTCAAGTTCTCATTCCCTCCCATCCAGATTATTAATGCAATAGTCTCCTAATTGGTCCCTCTGCCTCAAGTCTTCCACCACTTCAGTTCATCCTGCTCACTGCTACTAAAATAATTTTCTCTTAGCACAAGTCTGACTTCTCTAAGTTAACAAATTCTAGTGACAATCACTCGCCTCTAGGATAAAATATAAATTCCTCTGTTTAACTTTAAAATCATAACCTAGCTTCAACTTCAGAGGTCATACGTTCCGTGATTCAGGGAAGCTGGCCCTTTTTTTGTTGTTGTTCCTCACGTCTCCTCTCTCCATGCCTTTGCACTGGTCCTCTCCCATGCCTGAAGTGCTCTTTTTTTTCATCTCCACCTCAGAGTTCTTCTCCTCCTCTAAAATGCAGCTTAGATACCATCTGCAGCATGAAGCCTTTTCTGATGTGCCCCTCCCCCTCACCTGCTAATGCTCTCCCATGTTTCCTTGTATTTAACTACTCTGTATTTATTACTTTTTATTATATATATGCATATGCATGTATATGTACACACACACACACACACACACACACACACACACACACACTTGTTGTCTTTACCATTTGAATGTAAGTTTTTCGCCAGTAGAGATTTTCATTCCTTATACTTATATCCCCTGTGCTAGCACAGTTCCTGGCACATATTAGGTTCTTAATAAATACTTTTTTTATTGACTGACTTATTTACCTTAACTGACCTTGACCTCAGTTTCCTCATCTGGACAAGATGGATTCTAAGGTTCGTCTTAGCTCTGAATATACAGATCCTACGAACATGCTAGTTTCAGTCTTTAGAACCTTAATTCTGTCTTCCATTGTACATCTTGTTAGTTTTATATCACTGGCAATTTTGTCTTCATCCAAGTAGTTGATAAAAATGTAACCAACGACAGGCATTTGGGAGGATGCCAAAAAATGAATATGCACTGTTTTGATATTGATTCATTAATCAATGTTCTTTGGGCACAGTCATTCACTTAGCTATAAATCCACTTCAGTCTGTGATCTTTTAACCCATATTTCACCATCATTTCCACACAAATGTCCTGTGACAGATACAGTACAGAAATGCATTCTTAAAATCCAGGTTGGTTTTGCCCAGGATATCACCTTCATTTATCAGTCTTTTACAAAGCACAGAGGTGGTTTTACTTGGCTGACACATAATGTACTGAATTTTATACATATTCTTGTATTTTTATAGTAGTTTTCTCTCAGTTTTTTAAAATATAAAGACACTATCAAATATGTATTTAAATTACAAATACACATTGATTACATTTTAAGAGATGTGATTGAGTAACAAACGCAATGGTTTTACTCATGACCTTAATGGTTGAAAATGTATGGCTCTTTCTTCTTAATTTTATAGTCAGATATATAGTATTTCTATTCTATAGACATGGCATTCAGAGAGGATTAAAAGGAGTTAATGGAAAATTTGAAATAGAATTTTTAAATTCCATTACATTTCCTTCTCCCCAACGCTTTCTTAACTTTCCCCTAAAATTTAAAATATTACATACTTTTCTGCCTATCATTGCTGTAAATCTAATGCAATATTTAAGTAAAGGCACACATGTATAGAGGAATTGGAAAAAGGGTAGAGTGGAGCAGCTAGATGGCTCAGTGGATAGAGAGCGGGGCCTGGAGTCAGAAAGACTCAAAAGTTGGCTTCAGACATATACTATCTCTGTGACCCTGGGCAAGTCACTTAACATCTGTTTGTCTTAATCCACTGGAGAAGGAAATGGCAAACCATTCTCAATCTTTGTAAAGAAAACCCTAAGGACAATATGGTCCATGAGGTCAAGAAGAGTTAGACACGACTGAACAAGAACAAAAAATAAGAGTGGTACAATAAAATAAACGAGCAGGAAATGCATGTGGAGGGCATCCATCCTGGCATGTTGGGGTCTTCTGTGGTCTACTGTAATCTTAAGGTCAGTCAATAAACCCCATCATTGTGGATAGGGCCCTAACTAAAACCTCATAGAAGGGCTTGTATGCCACTAAATTTTTTTCTTTGAACATGGACATCAATTATTTCAGTCTAATTTCTTCTTTAAAGCTGTAATGCTATATATCGTTCCTTAATTAAATGCATATTGTGAAAATTTACTAGACTTTTCTATCTAGTTAGCTATATACCTATTACACTTAGAAAAAAAGGGACTTCAAATAATAAGTAATCAACAGTGTAGCATTAAAAAGTTAAATAAAAGGAAAAAAATAGCTTTGTTACACGGACCAAAAAAATGGATAAAAGTATGAAAAGCAGCATAGCACACATTTAATCATATTCAGACAAGAAAGCATTTCATATAAATGCTACTGCTCACTGGTAAAGCAACCTGGTAAAAATGATCCTTCAAGAAATAAACAATTTCGGAACGCGTTCTTTTAAAAAGAAACCATGCTGCAGGGATCCTTGTATCTTTTCATAAGCAAATGAATGAAATGCAATTTCTGATATTAAACTGTCACATTGGAGCATTAAAATAAACAGGTGTCTTACTGTGGCATGAATGAGATGAATAAGTTTCATCAGTCTTCTTTTCTAAGCATGATATTTAACAACATTGAAATGCAGCACGCTGTAAAATAAGAGCTCTCCTATGTGAATAAGCAGACAAGAAGGAAATAGAACTGCTGCATAATAGAGTTCACTCACATTATTTGTGGAGCACTGATTGGTGCTGAAACCATTCCTATTGCTGGCATATATAATCAAGGTTAGAGAAGTATATCCGATTACATTTTCCCTTAAATAAAGTGATCAAGCAGCTTGAATTAAAAGTGTTCCTAGCTTGCTGCTGAGACTAATGTATTATTTCACAGACTAAAAAATAAAAAGCTGGAGGAAGATCAGATAAAATGAAGTAGTATTTATTAACATTCATTTAATCTTGACTACAGTTTCATTTTTTTATTTGCATGAACTCAAAGGATACCATCGTTGTCATTTGCACAAGAAAACTATTGAAAGTTAGGCTTCTCAGAAATTTTCAGTATATTATTTGTTTTTATTGAATTAAGATATAAATTGGTTAGGGAGCTTGCAAGTATGTCAGGAAATCTGTTACTAACTTCCTTTAGGCACATGCCTTCTTTAATGGCTCAAACAAATTGTGCCACAATGAATTAATATCTAGAGACTATGGAGTCCTTTATGCTTCTATGATTCCTTTCTCAGATGGATAGAATGAAAGTGACCTCAGAAGTCATTTAGTCCAACCCATTTACTTATTGATTAGGATATAGCCTTATAATGGTTAAGCAACTTGCTAGTACCCTTCATTTTAAACTGCCTTGTTTCATTTAACTACTTGCTGTTTATTTATATTTTCTCTCCTGTTTCCTCTCTTAACACATAAGCTCTTTGTGCTTACATATTGTTTCATTCGTTATATATGAATGCTCAGTATAGTGTACAACAAATCTCTTTCAGTCATGTTGGATACCATTTGGGATTTTTCTAGCAAGGATACTGGAATAGTATGCCATTCCCTTCTCCAGCTTATTTTACAGGTGAGGAAACTGAGGCAAACAGGGTTAAATGACTTCCCTAGGGTCACACAGCTAGGAACTGTCTGAGGCCAGATTTGAACTCATGAAGATGAGTCTCCTTGATTCCAGCCCTAGCACTCTATCTATTGAACCACCTAGCTGCCATTGCACAACAAGTAGTAGTAACTTAATAAATACCTGGTGTTTTAATTAAGTGATAAAATATTTGAGTGCATATAGCTAGTGCTTATACAAAAATTAAAAAAGATTCTAGCAAAAATAAATTCTTTTAGCTTTTAACTTTAATGAATTGTTAGCTACATGACCTTAGGTCAGTCTTGGAGTCTCAGGTTCCCCATCTGAAAAATATTGGACTAGGTCCTTCACAAAACTCTTCTAATTCTCCAATTCTATGCTATTTCTAAGAAGAAATTATAGTAAAGTGTCTGGTACATAGTAGGTGCTTAAAAGATGCTTGTTTCCTTCCTTCCTACTTACCAAATGGGTGCTTGGCATGCAGTTTAGTCACTAGAAGGCAGCTGTTACCTCAAGTTTTAGAGGCAACACTATTCTAAAACTACAGATACATCATGAGCCAATACTGGTGTGATTCCTTTTAAAAGTTGGCCAATAGACACAATTAACCCTTAGCACTGACATTTTCCAAGCCAGTATATTAAACATACAGCTACAAAACACTTTCTCTATAAACATTGTCTCACAAATACTTGCACTATCCATGGGAAGGGTAGACTCAAAATTAGAGTAAAATAGAGAAGCACTAGCATACTTCACACTTGTGGCAAAGATAACTCACAGTTCCTTTGTACTGGAATTCCTTGCTCCCTTCATAGAATCCTTTGCATGTAGGGTCTCTGCTAAGGGGGATGCTCAGCCAGATTTCCAAGATTCACTATTTACTATCATCCTATCTTCTCTGCTGTCAGGGGTCATGTTCTTTGAAGATATTTCTTCCTTTGGGTGACTTTTTAGAGTATATGTTTGTTTCTTTGATTGTTTTTCCTGTTGCTGCAATGTCTTCTACTGATCTAGTGGCTCATCTCCAAAGCTAGCTGTTACCATCCGATGAGGGGAGAGAAATTCCATCCTCTACTGGAGGGGTCTATTCCACAGGCAGAATCTGGCTTGCAATTCTTTTGAATTCCAAAAGACTTGGTTATTTAAATTCCCCTGAGGAGTAACTACTAGTTTTTTGGTTTTGTCCAGTCAGTAGAGATCATGTCCCCCTTATATTAATCAGGAAAAGGAGACCACACATCATTAAAGGATCAGGATGTAGACTCATCTTTATAGTTAGTTTAGCACAATACCTCATTAACACTTTACATTCTGGACTTTTTGGGCAAAGATCAACTCCTCATTAAAGCTAAATGCTATACAACATATAAAGTCTATAATTCCCATGCCAGTATTATTTTAGTTTTGTTTTAAAGAGATTTCAGAGAAAGGATAAAGAAAGCCATCTACTCACAGTCATAATACAGTCCTGACCAAATTCTACATTTTTCCCCCTTCACTTGAAAGACTTCAATATACTGTAAACACGTTTTTCCTAATGGAAGCCTTTGTCATGATTCTTTTTCACCCCATCTACCACCTTTCATTCTTCTTTCTCTTCTTATTTCTTGCCTTCTTACTTAATGTAATTTAAATAGGAGGAAGAGGGGAACATAGTTTCTCCTCTAGGCTATCACTCAAATATATTCTCCAGAAGAGGTTAATGACATTAAGCTTAAAGGTAGATAAATCCCAGAGGTATTAATGTGCCCTCAGGGGGTCATCTATTTAATACTATCATTTTCACTTTTAAAAATTCGAGTACTAAGTTTTATGGAAAAAAAGACACAGAAAAGAGATACAAACGGATTCATTTCACAGTGAAATGAATTAAAAATTGGAATTATCATACAGTAATCAGTTATTCCTTCAAAATTTTTCTTTTCCTTGGAAAACTGAATTTTAATTGTACTTTTTTTGGTAACTGTAAATTCACTTTGCATTTGTCTCTGTTTCTTAAAAGTTTACTTCTATATAACTCCAGAATAGAAAAGATACAGTACAGCCTTTAAAACATGCTTAAGAATATCTGGACTGTATTTTTTAATGGTAACCATCCCAGGTCTTATGAAAACTAGGGAGATTCCTTCTTTAGCATAAATATCAGGTTAAAAAGCATGACCTCTTTTGGGCTGGTTAAAATGGTGCCTTTAAAGTTAATCCTCCATAGTATTTTATAATATTAGAATTTTTCAAACAAACCTTGTTTTAACTCAACGTGAACAAGTGTGGATTATATACTAATGAAGATAGACTAGGGCTTAGCAACCATTATTACCCCATTTTACAAATGAGTAAATGGAAACTCATACAGGTTAAGAGACTTGCAAGAACAACAAAGTCTATTCTAACTGAAACTCTGCACCCACTTTCTCCCTGTTTTGGGAGTTTGCCACTCTCTCTTTCTCCATTCTTGATAATCCTATTAAGCTAATAATTAAGGTGTTAGTTGATGAAGGCTTATAAAATGGTCTTTCTTAAAGATACTGACATTTTAAGGAAGAATGACATGATCCCCATGTGTCCTTATACTTCTGCTGAGAGGATCAGTCCCCTACCCTGGAACCCATCCTACCAAAAAAAAAAAAAACCAACCCCCAAACTTGCCCCTCCCCACCACAAGAGACCCACAGACACTATTCATGCCATACCTTAAATCCATGATGATGATAATCTAGAATTTACAAAGTGCTTTAAGGTTTGCAAAGCTCTTTACAAATATCTCATTTAATTTTCACAACAACTCTGGCAGGTAGATATTTGTATTATCCTCATTTTATTTATCTGAAACTGAGATATAGGCAGGTTAAGTTACTTGCCCGGGGTCACACAGATCTTAAGTGTGAAGCAGGATTTGAACACAGGTATTCCTGACTCCAAATACAGCACCCTGTCTGTTAAATATACTTGGCTGACTATTCCTGAAAGGCTACTGAAGCCTAACCCATTTTGATTTTAGAAGGATATAACAGGAATGTACCAGATATAAAGATATGAGGGAAGAGGATGGGAAGATATTTTAAAACTAGTTTGCTGTTTTCTCTGAGATCAGATACATGAGTTTTCCAATGATTACATTCCTTATCCCAGAATAATATACTTTTATACTGGGAAGAAATCATTTTAGAGATTTTGCTACACTTCATCTTGCTGGAAAACATTATCAGGGGATTTTCCCTCTATTTACAGTTTCAAAGTTCTTGCCATTGGCTTCCATGAGCAAGTGGCTGTATAGTAGCAGCATCAGTGTTAGAAAGGAGACAGACCATACAGCTAGTATTGATAAATTGATATCTCCTCTTATAAGAATATCTTTAGCTTCCTATCTTTTCCCTTACTTCCTCTCCATGTTTTTTCAATTATTTTCCAATTCTTCCTCACATTCTGACCATCAATGACTGGAAACTGTGGGCAAGTGTGTTATAAGTAGAAGTGGAGTTAGGTTTTATGTATATAAATGCTAGCACATGTTTAATTCAATTGAACCAAACAAGAATTTATTAAACACCTACTGTGTTGAACATACTGCAAACAACCACGATAAAAATCAGTCCTGACTCTTAAGGAAAGTACATTCTACATAAAGGATACAGCATATAGGCAGATATCTCAACATCTCACCTATTGGAAACTTATCCAGCAACCTCACCTACCTAGAACAAAGCTCATATTAATAAATACATAAACAAAATCTCTGAGTAGCCAAAAGTAGATGCCACGAAGTCAGTGCATTACATACAGCTCATGCTCATTAATTAGAATAGAATACTTCAGGCTCTTGACTCCAGTCTATTTCCCATTTACATGATATTTTGAACCTTGATTCCAAGTCTAGAATTCTTTCTACTGTATCTCACCGCTTTTCAACATATCTGTATGTATTTTGAATATAACCGAGAATTGGAGCAGAAATTCTTAGCATTGACTTTTCCAGTGTTTAAATCCAGGAGCAAGGTTTATGGCTTGCATTCCTAGGGATATTTGTGAAATGCAAATTTTGAAACAGGGAGAAATGGCCTTCTACTTTTCACCACGAAGTCATAAAATCATAGAATTTAAGAGCCGGACAAGTCATCAAAAATCATCACTGTTCAAACCATACCTAAATAAAAATATCTCTTACAAATATTCAACCATTGTTAAAAGATCTCCAATGAGATTGAAGTCAGTAACTCTTAAGGATGTCCATTTCACTTTTGGAAAGTTCTATTTGTTAGGAAGTTTTTTTCTTTTTATTAAGAATAGATATGCCTCTCTACAACTTCTACCCAAGACTCTTAATTTGCAGTAATCTGCCTTTAGATCTTTACAATTGAGATCTCTTACTAGTTTATGGACAGATATCCCCAAGGTTAAAATCACTCCTTATGTTAAGTTAGGCCATGAGGGAGGCATATTTAATTTTGCTGGTAATAAGATGCCAGTCATACTGCGGTATATCAAATGGGAGTTCTATATGTCCTTTTGCAAACACTCTAGAGTGGCTCAGGAATGAGACAGAGTACAGTATACTTGGTACTGAATCAATCATTTACATTGATTTTTAACTAGGGTTTTACTTTAATTGTAGTTATGTGATAAATTCTAGAAAGCATATAGCACTATCTAGCTCAAATCAGTCTTTCTAACTCATTATCTGTATCTTACAACTTGGTCTCACATAAACAGATTAATTTCAAAGCAGCAAAAATCCATTTCAGATGAAGATTAAAACCAGTCTTATAATAAAGAATAACTACCGTTAAAGTACATTTTGGTTCTTAGAACAAAAACAAGCAACATTAGAAATATGTCTGTAATGCATGATTTTACACTAACCTCTGAAGCTCTGATGAAATATATAGTAGTGTATTCAGTTATGGGGGGCAATGTTCAGAAGGAAAACACACTACCAATTAGAATTATTTTATATTATATTAATTACATTAATATAGTAATAATATTACATTGTATTATTAATATTATATTAATAATAAGTATACTGTTGTCAACACCCATTCACCATGCACCTACTTACTGACCTTTGGAAGATTCACAGACTTAATTCTTTGGAGTTGTGGTATTCCATGACTTACAGTCATACAACATCATTGGAAAACTGATGTTAAAAAAGATGGTGCTTTGTTTCATGGAGAAAGTGGGGGTCATAAAAGGGGATCATCCTGCAGTTTCCCCAAGATGGTATAGACCTCCAATCCATTCTCTTTCCCATATTAAATAATTCTGGGCAGATTTGCTGTCAGTCTTTAATGTATGTCCAAGATTTCTGTATTAATGGATCAACTCAATGGATTTTCCATCCAATTGCATACCATAAATCTCTATAAGATGTATTCATCTATTTAGTTTTCTCTTTGTAATCATGAACAGGCTACAACACATTACCAACATAGAATTATGCAAAATAAGTGACATAGATACTATCAAAGAGGGATATGATTGGAAAAAGAGATGGGCAAGTTACACAAGTAAGAGAGCAATGATGGACAGCCCACACACTCTGCTGGGATTCATGCAGTAGCAGAACACTAGGCAAACACTCAGTGGAAGATTGACAGGAGGATATGGACAAGAAGCACACATCTTGGAGGAGTTACACACATTCATACCCAATAACTGGGCAGTCAGACTTTGGTTGAAGAACTCCAAAGAGGGAAAGGACAGTCAGTTCCATGTATACACTAATCCAATTGTTAGGAAGCCTTCCCCCTCTCCCCAATATCAAGTCCATATTTACCTCTGTAATTTTTCCCTATTGGTTTTGCTTGTGTACTCTAGGGTCAAACAAAGTAAGTCAAATTCCTCTTCTTCAGAACTGCCCTTCAAATCCTTGAATGTAGATATCATGTTCCTTTCTCTTGTACATAGGAAAACATCTTCATTTCCTTCAACTAGCCCTAATAGGTCATAGATGCAAGGCTCTTCATCACATCCTGAGTGCTTTCTGGCTTATCAATGTCCTTCCTAATAGTGGCACCCCAAAGCTAACTGAATACTCAAGATGCGATCTGACAAAACCATAGGGATTACTCTCTTAGTCCTGAAAAACATTCTTGATTTATTCTGGTTGTCCTTAGAGGAAAAATTTAGGAGTAAGGAATTAAAATTTCAGGGAAATAGATTAGGCCAGATTTGAGTAAAGACATTCTTATAGTTAGAGCCATCCAAAAATAGAATTCCTGACCCAGGAATTAGTGGACTTTCACTCACTAGAGGTCCTCCAGCAAAATCCATATGGTCCCTTGTCATGTGTGATGTACCAGGGGATTCCTTGTACATGCATTTGATTGGACTAGATGGCACCTAAGATCCCTTCAAACTCTGACATTCTATAATTATGTGAAGTTAGCATTATTAGGAATTTGACTTGCTTCTATTTCACTGATATTAGCATAAATTTTTAGAATGAATCAATTCATTACATAAACAAACGTCCACTATTGGGTCACCTCTCTAGGGAAAGGAAACTGGTAACAAGATGAGCTCATACAACTCAAATATGAAGCACTAGGCTGAAATTGATGACAGCTTTGATGATGGTTTCTCTCTCCAGTTCTAGGAATTTCTAGAAGTGTTCCAGTCATCAATCAATTGATCAAGCAACCAACATGTGTTAAGTATCTACTACGTGTCAGGTACTATATTTGATACTTGTGAATATTCCTGTATACCACAATGATCGTGTAAGAAGAGAAAAACCCAGGATCAAAAATGCCAAGAATGTATCTAATTCTCACCATACTTCATTCACTCCAGCTATAGACTTTCTTTTCCAACACCCTTTTCTCATCACCAGGAACAGGCGATTTTGATTCAAGAGCTATAGCAGTAAATTTCCCACTATTTGTTTCCCTTAAATGACCTGGCAGCAGTTTAATACCATCAAATAATAGGAATTTAGAGTTAGTAGGTTATCTAGTACAGTTTCTTGATTTTATATATAATGGATCCAAGTTTTATGGAATTTAAGTGTTTTGACCAAGGTAATATAGCAGAACTCAACACTGGCCTTCTGACTCCATATCTTTTGATGCTTTACACATCTTACCATTTATATTATGCGGCATTCTTGTGCTATGCTGTTACCACTCAAATCAAGCTTTTCTTGATACTTTGGCTCTGTGAGGTGTGTCTCAAGGAGATCTCTCATGTCTACACTGATTGAGCTCTTTCTCACTCCCAATCTGAGCATTTCCCAACTCCCTTCTACTATTCTGACATATCTGTGTATGTATGTGTGTGTGTGTGTGTGTGTGTATTTTACATCTTTGATCATGATATCTGTAGTTTCTCAGTATAGTAGCAAATATTACACATGATCTGTTATGTATTGTTCCAGAGGTGGAGGAGAGGGGATAGAGAGAAGGAAACTGCCATCTCAGAAAGCATCACTAGAGGGGAAAGCAGGAAGTCCTGTTCTACCATCAAACTAAAATGTAGGAGACCTTCCCCCCAATCTTCTACCCCAACCTAAAATTCAAGTTTAGTCCTTTGGGATGGAGTAGGAAGAAGAATGAGTGTGGGTACCACAGACTATCAAGATATGGTACTTGTATCACTCAATATATTCAGTTCAGTTCAAATATATTCAATTATAACCAATAAACCAACAAAACCAGGTAGCCCTCAGTTACAAAGAGATTGTTTTGTAAGGAAATAACTAATTTACAAGCTAAATACTTAGAACTTAGAATAAATGTTCCCATAGAAACCATGTTACACATTATAATTCAGTTCCTAGGCTAGACTACAAAAGCCCACTAGTCCATGATCATTACAACTATTTCTAGCCACCATTTCTAATAGCTTTTCTAAAGGAAAAGTAATTCTCACATCTTGGGATGATCTGACATGTCTTTTCCCCTACCAAACAAATTTTCCATGTTTCACTGCATAGCCTCCAATAGCAAGGCACTACTTTTGGGCACTTCTACTTCAGAAAAGGTACTTCTCTACATTTACTTAAGGAATTCACCTCTCAGAATCAATTAACCCTTTTGTCACCTGAATTGGCAAAAATTGAAAGCTGCTTCCTTCTATGGCTTCAGGTTATTCAAAGAACTTGCCTATATTATATAGCTCTTAGATTCTTCCTCAAAACATTTTACTATGATTTTGAGAATTATTTTACCAAAATTTCAACTTACCTCTAAAAGCACTGATATCCCCATAATGTACTTGTAGCACAAAATATTTACTTCCCATTCCTCCTCCAACTCTGAATCCAACACCTTAAAATTTAAAGAAAAATTTATAATTCAGAAATGTTAAAATCAGAAATGGAACTGGAGTCATAAGTCTCATTATTAATTTGCAAAATCAAAAAGGCAAGATTTTAAATAAGGTAGAACATTTGAAATTTTGTCTGCCTGCCACCAAAAAAAAATCAGAATCCAAAACAAGTCAAGTATTTCCATGCATATATGCATTTGTAAAGTTGACAGTCATTAAATCTCTTGAACCACTAGAAATTTCATTCTGTATCTGATTTATAACCACAGCCACTTCAAGCAGACAATTTACTCATTTTGGAAAAACTTCTTCCTTTAATAACCATAAAACAGACAGATTGTGCAATTCCATTTCTGCCACCTGCTTGTGATATACAGTCATAGTCATTTCTTGATTATATGTTTAAAGCACATATTTTTTCAGTGACCCTTATAGAAAGTAGGCATCAAAGAACAGGTCATTCATAGAAATTACTTTTGTCTTAGCAAAGGCTATTCAATGCAGTGTATAAGTGGATTATATTGAAACCCTACAGGACGCAATGAATTACATCTGACTGCCTTACCATTCACAACTATTAATGGGGAAGCATGAGTAGGCATCTAACAAGAAAAATGTCTGGAAGTAGAACAAAGAGTTCTTAAATTATTTTGCTAGTGTATCTCACTAGATTGGTTGGCATCTGTCACAATGGTCTGAAAGAGTATTAGACTTTTGAGGATGAAGTCTTTTTTTTTAATCAACTGGAAACAGAAAGATAACAAAAAAAGCCAATTAATTCAGTTATGCACTGGAAGCCATGAACAGTTTAGAACTACAGCAAGAAAAAGCTTGCTTGGGTTTGATATCATATTAAATGCCCTAGTTCCTGTACCATATTATCTCTGTGATGAAGCAGTTATTTTCTTAAATTCCAATATTCTTAGTTCAAGAATGCTGCTTCTGGGAAGACCCAAAGGTAGCCTGAGGTAGACTTGGCCATTTTCTACTTCTGTCTAAACTGTTACATGGGCAAGTCACCCAAAAATAGGCAGGAAAATGGATGATTATCTCAATTAAATCTTCCCAGTACAGCATCCCTTCTGGGCTGTTTCTCTAATTTGAACTTACTCTTATAGGCATGTTCCAAGGAAACTGGTTGCTGCTTCAGGTTTAAGATGTAACTTGTGGCATTATTCTAATACTCTAACTCATAAGCCCCCACCGATGTATTTCCCATTAACAAGTGACCCATAGATACAATCACCTTTTAGCAAAGACATTTGCTATAATGGCATAGAAATAATAGTAGTTACAAAGCATTGCTTCTAGAAAGTTAGGGCATAGTTTTCCACGAATGCACTCAATTTCCATGAAAGGAATGGGCTTCAATCTAGAGTACAGTGTTTGCAAGGTACACATGTTGGATACATGTGTTGCAAAGGCAACTCACAACTCCTGGTACTATACAGCATGAAAAATCTTGCCCTTTTTTTAAGGTCATCATTCAGCTCCCCTTAAGCACAGCATCTCTATTGGATGGACTGCTCATCTAGGCTCCCAAGGTCTGTTCCTTTTTACAGCTTGATTTTTATGTCGGGACTAGCTCCTTGATGCTTTTTCCTTCCTTGGGTAACTATCTCTCTGTATTATTAGTAACTGTATGGCATATGCATCTCTCTTCTATATTGAATAAAATGTCTCCTACAATTGAATAGTTCCTTTCAAAGATACACAAGCCAATTGGGGTGAAAAAGAAAAGCAATTCTTATGAAATTTTACTTAATAGGTAGTTCCCTCCTTGCAATGTCTCCAACTTTCAACTTCCTGGATTCAATAGCTCCCTCTGGGCAAGTAGCTACTAGATGCCATGCCTGATGGGAAACTTGGGGGACAGAGTTGGGGAGGGATTCCCTCCTCCCCCTCCTGCAGGATCTATGCTTCACAACACTTTCAAGATTTGAATGCCTTCTCCTCTCTAGTGTTTAAAGAGCAAAGCTCTTGGGGGTCCAGCTAATTTATTTACTCAGCCAATCACATCACTTTCTTTAATTCATCAGAGGAAAGTTTTTTTTAATACCATCACATTTGCATCTCTACAGCAAGTTTATTACTTCATTAATACATTGTGACTACATACATTATGGGTCTTCTGTGACTATGCCAGCTAAATTCTGTGTATGTGGGGGAATCATATTCACCCTCCCTTATTCAAGTACAAATAAGGCCATGGGGGTTACTTTCAGCTTATAACTGCTAAGCAGAACACTGAAGAAATTACTAAATGATCAATATTAGAAAACTCTAAAAAAAGATTTTTGGGTAAAATTAAAAATGAAAAGATCAAAAAGTATCTTCAATGTACCTTTAGGGAGTCTGGTGGGGGGAGCATTTCTTGCCCAGGCATATAAAATATTGACTTTGTCTGAGCAGGTTCCTTCATCACAATCCCTGAAACAAAGAAATGGTAAGGAAAAAAATGAGAGTTAAATCAATGAAAACACAAATTTCTCCACATTCTAACCAACTGGGGGAAAATGGATTAAATATGAGGTAGAATACGTCACCTAATCTGCTACTGTACCAACTTACCTGTTTCTTCAAGACTGACTTCCATTCAGTATTCAAGATTTCAAAAATACTTTTGCAAAACCTTTTTGTCAGAGAACACAGTATAATGTTAATGAGAATTTTGAGGCCGAAGATAGAATAATTGAAAACTGTATTCCTATTTATATTCTATGTCTGTTGAATTTATTATAAAAATGTTAGTTAAAAATAGAATTTGTGGTGAGTTTATATACACAGAAAATATTACACAACAATCTATGCAAAGAGGTAATTGTTTATAGTTAATAGTGGGTGAATAAGAATTATCTTTCTGGGAAGTGACTCTAAGTATAAGCCAACAATATATTAAAAAGAAAACTAGATTTTTTTGAGGTGGTAAACAGTGTCAGTACAAGAAGAAAAATGCAAAAAAAGCCTAAAATGTTTTAGTTTGAGAAAAGATGGGCACTAGAAGAGATCTAGCTTGTCACGTCTGATACAACTTTGTGTCCCAGAGAGTACCTCATCATAGTAACTTGCCTCTGGTAGGCAGCAAAGAGATATTTATTGACTGAAAAAAATGAATGTGCATCACAAGTACAAAGGAGAGGATAATTCAGTAGTTTACTTGGTCTGAGCCAGGAGAAGAAGATAAAGAGAAGAATTTCAGACTAAGAGATTGCCATAAAATTTGTCTTGAAAGTGGGATAAAGTTGAGTGCTGTAACTACTCTATGTGCCTGTAAGTACCATCCTGTGCATAATTCATACCTACATATATCCTCATTTCTATAGTAACAACATTTTTCTTCTACTAGCAAGTATATAAAGATACTTGATTTAGGAAAAACTCGTTCTCATCATCACAAATTCTAAGGTAATGCAGGAGTGTATTTAGATACTTCTTCATTAATTACTAAATTTCAATATCTCTCTCAGGTTCAGAGCCCTTACCACAGTTCATTAAATATTATTTATTTAATAAGCTGGAGAAAACTATTTCCCCACAAGTAGCTGCTCAAATCTCTCTATATGTCAAAATCCCCAATCTCACAGGATTAAATGAATATCAGAGTTCCTGGGTATGCAAATTTAATCAATAATAAAACAAAAGCATAAATGATGGCTGAAATATTTTAGTCATGAGAAAGATCACATCCAAAATAATTTTTAACCAGAAGCAGATGGCTTGTCTTTGATTCTGGAAATTACAAGTCCATCATTCTGTTCACTCTAGATACTGATTAAAATCTCTCAAGAATCCTCTTCATATTTCTCCCCAAGATAACAGGTAAATTCAGTCTTCCAGAAAATAACTTATTCTAGTGCTTTTGCTTTGTCATGTCTTCAGCCATCATAGATGACGACCTCTCTAGAATGTAATGTAAATGACCACTTCTCCCAGATTCTTCATAGAATTCCCTTTAGAATTATTTTCATTAAAAAATGTTAAAAACAGTTGTCCTAATAACATTTTTTCCCTTTATCCTTTCTCTGTCTTCTTCAATTTTCTCTCAAGCAACACCATTTATTTTTTCTCCTTTATCTTTCAGATACCATCTGCTGAATCCTCAATGTTCTCCTCAAAACTCCAGAGACAGTAACTAAAGTTTCCTTAGGAGAAGGAATTGCAGCTGAGAAAAGGAGAGATATGGGCTGAGAATATTTTTATCTTGAAGCATTTGGAGAGGAGGGTTATAATTCACAAAGGGGAAGGGCTGGTCATAACCACAGCAAAGTATCCCAAGTCCTAGTAGTGAACATGAAGACAGAAAACCAATTTTGCTCTCCCCTGCACATCTCCTATTAAATCAACAAACACTGCCGTAGGAAAACAAAACAAAACATTTTGAAGAAACTGAAAATTTGTAAATTAGACAGCATGTTAATTTGATTTTCAAGAAACTAAAGGCAAAAGATTTAGAATTCTAGTTTTGACGCTGTAAGAAGTCTATGAATATCTGAAAGTAGATTTACTGCGTGGTCACTTAATTAGGCAATGGGGAATTATGAACTGTGGGGAACAGGAGGTATGGTGGGATATCTCTTGCTTCACCCCACTTCCATAATTTAGTGCTGAAAAATTGAAGTTGATTTCTAGAACTGATCTTCCTCGCAGGTGAAGCAGTATCTATAAGTATGTTAGTTATTGGGGACAGGGGGGCTAAATTTATTCATTTAGGGGTGTCATCTGGATAGATTGCTTCTCCAAAATGTAAGTGCTGGTCTTACAACCCTCAAGTCAACCCATTCTTTCTTTATTTTGCATAAATCTTTTTCTTCTTTCAAGGCAAATCTTGTGCCACCTACTTCATGATGCTTTCCTTTATCCTACCAGCTAAAAGTAATTTCCTCTCCCTAAAATTTTGCATAAATGCTTTGTCTAGGTTTGTTCTTTATCCTTATTTATACATGTTACACCCCTCATCTAATCCACTTCCTAATAGAATGTAAGCTCAATGAGCTTTATCCTTTGATTTATTTATCCTTTTTTAGTGCCTTGCACAATGCTTTTTACATAAGTAGTTAATAAATTGTCTTTGAACTGAATGCTGTTTTGTATCGTTTTGGGGAGAAATCCATATTTACATAATTCATTTCATTTAGTCATTAATTCATAGTGAGGTATAATCATATTGGAGAAAGGTGAATTCATGGCATTCAGCTCAGCAATGTGAGAACCCTGTTTCACTTTTATTTCACTTTTTATTGATCTGAATCTGGGTGGAATGCAGAAATGTATAACTATATAATTTGCACATCCCACCCCACTTTTATTAGAATGCTCCCTTCTTTTACCTAAGTAAAAGTGGGCTCTAACTTGGTTTAGGTGAACAGATTGCAAGTGAAAATTTTTTAACAATTCTTATCACCAAAAAACTTATGGCATTAACTTTTTCTACCTTGAAATAAAAAAAAAGTATGTGCATGAAATTTACAAGAAAATGAGGATGATGTAATGGAAATGAGAGAGGAGACTAAAAGAAATACACTGACCCTCTTCATTCCTCGCTAGGCGTTAATCCTGATGCTTGGAATTTCTTTACACTCTACAGAAACATGCCAACCTGGGACTTCTCACACTGGAAGAGCCTTCCAGAAGTCCTTGTTTCTGATTGTTTGCCTCCCAGTCTTCATTCTTCTTGGGAACTCTTGATTTTTTAGATTTTCCCTACCATACTACAAATACTTCTTCACCCTGGAAATTCACTCTACCCCCAGACTTCTTGTCCTGGAGGTACCCTGAACTTTGCCCTTATATATGTACTTTCCTCTTCATTCCCTTCTCAGCTCCCTTTTCTGTGTGCTCTTCCCTTTCTAAAATGTAAGTTCCTGTAGGGACTATCTATAGTTCTACTTGTATCCATATTCTCAGAACTTATCACAGTCTGGCATGAGGCAAGTACTTGTTGATTTGACTTGACTTTCTAATTTCCCTTATCTTATTTTCAAGAGGATTCATGTTTGTGGGGAAACTCAGCGTATGTGATATAAACAGATGTTTATGGTAAGGATAGAGACATAAGCATTATTCTTGTAAAAATTTTTATTTGTAATATAATTGATTTATAATCATTTATAATGCTAATTGTCCCAGTAAATGTAAACCTGATATAGCGTTCAGCCTTAAAGATTTATAATGTTATTGCTTAAGTACGAATTATTTATTTTACCAAATAATTTTATTTGCCCTAACTTGGTACCAAGGGAATCACTGTAGAATTAATTCATTTAAATAGTCAGCCCTTCTGAGTGCCTTTAAAAGATGATTACATCTATAAAATTTCTATTTGCACATCACCTGTCATATAACCTTCATTAAAATGATATATTCTTACAGAAATAGTAAGTATGCAACCCACTTCCCCATGTGGATGTTTCTGGAATCTGTTTCCAGGTATGTGTAAGGGAGGATCCTGCTTGTAAAGGTATTTTTCCTGTCTTCTCATTGTGTGGTAAAAACACAGACGATTTGGTTGGCTGCTCAGTCAGAATGGAATGTGTATACAAAAGGCTCCAATGACATACATAATCTCTTTCCCTTTTTCCTGGCATTGAGCAAGGCAATTATTTCAGTAAGCCTCTGGAGTGTGCCAGCATTCCATTCTTTCCATGGAAGCTGACATGAAGCTATAAACACATGGAATGGCTGTTTGTCTTTGTCTTTTCATTATTTTTTTCTTGTTCTTAGGTGAATGGATGTTAGAGATGGAAAAGACTAGGTCACAACATTGTGAGCTCTGAGAAGGGCAGAAGAGCTCCAGAGGACCAGAAAGTGGAGTCCATACCAGGGTCTCCCAGCAGACCAGGCTTAGTGACAAGAAGTCC
This sequence comes from Notamacropus eugenii, assembly GCF_028372415.1. Classification (NCBI taxonomy): domain Eukaryota; kingdom Metazoa; phylum Chordata; class Mammalia; order Diprotodontia; family Macropodidae; genus Notamacropus; species Notamacropus eugenii. The sequence goes on from NC_092874.1 coordinate 360,908,297, forward strand.
ATGAGACAATCTGACAGCAGAGATGGCAAGCAATGAAACAACTTATCCATGACTACCTAGTATTTGGAAGTTAACTTGGTGGAGTGAATAATTTGTTTTAACTGCTTTAAGTTTGAGACCATTCTCTGAGGTGGTAGAGTGGAAAGTTCACCCTGGTTTGAGGGAGCAGGTGTGGGTACTTCGGTTCTTTCTATATATTTTCATCAAATATACTTTTATATAGTAAATTCATGTTAATTTGGTCAAATTAACATTGGGGTACCAATTACTAGGTCAATCAGTAATACAGTGGAAATATTAACCATAACTGTTGATTGATATGGAGGAGAACAAAATGGAAACCCAAGCTTAGGAAGATACTTCCACCCCTCAAAGAGACCCTAGAACTCTGAGGGGGAGAGATGTAGCTAGCTGCCCTCGGGGGACCCTTCTTGCTAGTATGAATGATAAGGATCCTCAGAGTCCATATGAAGAGGTAAATTAAAAACTGACAATGATTTAAACAAAGAATGAAATATTCAGATTAGGTTTTACTCTTAATGATTTTTGGTACAGTATTCATGTCAGTCATTTTAACATACATGAATAAGCTGCTTCTCCTCTAGCAAAAAGTTTATCAAGTAGGTGAAGAAAACAGCACAAGAAACAGCGAATACTCCGTAACTTATCATAATGGTCTCTGAGAATATTAAAATCTTTCATGTCAGCACACATAAATTCGAAATCAGCAAGAAATTTTCTTAATGAGTATGCTAAACAGCAATACATAATATTTATGGAGTTTATGTAAAATGGCTTTGAATGGTATTCCCTGTGATTCAATACATTCTCTAATTTATTTCCTTTCTGAAATTTGGGTTCATACATAGACATCCTTTTCCTTGTAGACTTTTCAATGTGCTGGATCTTGCATCATAACCATTAAAATTTCTGATAAGTTTTGATGTGTCCAACTTAACATTATCATCCAATATCAGTGCCAATATAGAAGAGTTTGCTTTAGGATCAAGTAATGCCATTCTAGCAGAATGAGAACTCCATCTGTCTCACTGATACTTTATTTCTTTTTAGCTGGATACTGGAGAAGGAAATGTGAGGTAATACCTTGGATATCTGACCTCATTTCTATAATTTTAATGATTAAAACTAAACTTGCCATAGCAATACTCTTTATTTGACTAGGTTGAAGCAAGTCCATTTTAAACATCCTTCATTCAGATTCATTGCCATAAGATGTGCCCAGGAACACTGAAAACGCATAATCTATTATCTAGGTACCATTTGCATGTCCCAGCCAAGGCCTCACACCAATGTGTTTTCAGCTTTCCAGGTTGGCTGTTTGCTGACCTGTGAAATCCAATTGGTAAGCCACATGGTCCCTTGCATATCTTTTGGTTCAGTTTCTATCTAGGTCTGGATGAATTTGTGATCAAGGACATTTTCAAAACCTTCCCAGCATCTCAGCACCAGAACTTGCAAGCACTGTTTGTCCACCCTCTGCCCCTTTTAAATCAAAGCTCACTTCTAGGTCAATCGGCTTACATAGACGCTGAAGCTGCTTCATCTATTTTTTTAATGAAGCTCAAAAACTGTATGCAATTATTCATAAAACAGCAATTGTGTGAGGGATTTAACATCTATCTTCATTTTCTTTTGGGCAGGAAGGAACCCATGGGGGCTGCTTGGGGACACATCTGACCTGAATAGAGAATTACAGGTATCTGGAAACCAGAGAGTTCCTGACAAGACAACTATGCAAGGTCATTTTTCCTTCTATAAGTTGGCTGTAAAAAGGAGATCTTAAAATATTTAATATAAAACATGCAAATCAGCAACTTTCTCATAATTCACTGTCAGGAATAACATATCTATGATGAAGGATCAGTAAGATGTGTGACCTGTGAGACAAACAAAGTCCTACAATATGTTGTGCCAAGTATGTAAAAGGCTTGGGATGCTGGAATGTGACCAGAAAGAGAAACACTTTCTCTTTCATTTTATACTATAATAGCTAAAGAAACAAATTGTCAGGTGTGATGAACTTTGTATCTAAATATCATGAGTTTGTTGAGATACTTAAATTTAAATGTCTGAGCTTTCAGAAAATTTTTCAAAGCTTCAGGAACGATCATAATATCCAAGTGTGGAAGATCTAGGTCCAATTGTTGATTAAATAAACTCAGTCCTACCTCTAAGAAGGAAGAGAAGTTAGTGAGTAGAAAACACCAGAATGAAAAATAACAAACAATGATGGTTGAGTAATAAACAATATGAAATATAAATAAGACTTGTCTATAAATAACAACTTGATTTGCTAGTCACTTACATTCTCGAGTGGTGGTTTACACAAATGCTCCTGAATTTTAATGCGTTAAGTATTACCAAATGATTAAATACAAATAAATTCTAATAGTTTTACCTGATACTCGGACAGAGTTCCCTTTTATCTGGCTTCAAAGTTCATATAATTCATTCAATTTCATTTTTCATTTTATTGTATTATTAACAGTACTCAGGGATGGAGGAGGAACAAGAATGGGGATTTTCAGGATGGAATTTATGAATTTCTCTGAATTTTGGCATCAAAGTCTCTCACAAAAGAAAGCTCATTTGCTGATTTGTGAGGGGAAGCTGGGAAGAGATACTACATACCCCTGCCATCTTGTTATGATACCCATTGAAACAATGTAAATTATTCTGAAATAAGACATCTATAGATACATAGAAGACACTGCAAGATATATACATGGAACGACATTTAGAAAGCCAAAGTTGTACTATGATGATTGGCACATCCTGTATTGTCTTGGAATTTCTGCATCCAATTTTAAATATGAATATTGGAGGGGTAGATTTCCTTCTTTTGATCTTATTTATGCATTGATTTATTTGTTGCAAAGGAGTAGTACTTTCAAAATTTAATTTTATAGTTAGAATAGTTGTATTTTTCAAGGTATTTTAAAGAGGGAAGGATACCAAAAAGTTGGGGGAAGGGAGGGGAGGTGAGAATCTGACCTTACTATTACCACAAAATAAAAAATAGAAACAACTATCAATCTATATCCTTACTTTCCTTATATCCACAAAACTTTATGCAAATAATCTACACATGCATTGAAGGCATCCTTGATGAAAGGAAGAGAAGGGAAGACCATTCAAAATGATATTCTGTGGTGGGACACATCTTGATATTCACACAACTGACTGAAAGGTGTAGAGAACACAAGATCCCAATGACCTCACTTATTGACTGTAAAAAAGTATTTGACTTGTTAGAGTAAAACAACACTTCAAAGGGTCTACCATTCTTTAGCACTTCAAATGGATCTGTTGTCTCGCAATTACACAAATTATCTCCAAGGATGTAGATCTCAACCCATCCATTCCTCCTTACGTTGTACAGCTTTTATCTACGTCCTTCCATAAATATGATACAGAGGTCCACCCAGTGGGCTGAGAGGGCTACTTCATATGTTCTTTAATTTGTGTGAATGTCAGGGGAGCACTGTAACAGCAAGCACCCTACCATACCCAAGATGACCTAGTGTTAGTACAGGGTCTTGGATCTGCTTTTACTAAAGGAAAGCAACTTTTAAGGGGTCAACCATCTTACTTTAATCAAGCATATATATCATTCACTTAGTTCAGGGGGAAAAGTCAGTACCCTGAACTTCAGAAATTACAAGCAGAAATTACAAACAGAGAAAATAGCATGAAGACCAACGGACTGACCATAAGCAAGACATATATCACAGATGAACAGACAGATCCAACTGTCTGACCATTAGATACATGCATAGTTACCAGAGAGAGAAGCACTAACACCTGAGTTTTCAAAGCCAGGAGGCTCTTTAATGTCTACGCAGAGTCTCATCTGGCCAAATCATATGAATGCTCTGCCAATGAGTTAGCCCCAACAAAACCTCACTTCAGAGTAAAGGCATCACAATCCACGTGCTTCAGTCCCAAAAGGTGTGAAAACCTTCTAGCAAGCAGGCCTCCCCTAAGCAAGCTTCTCTTAAAGAGCTCCATGTGAAGCCTATTAATAGGCTGAGAAGATCTTAAATTCCATTAACATTACAAGGATCACTCACTATCTGAACAGGATATTGATTTTCAGTCCTTACATTTCTCTGATGCCACCCTTTTTTTTTTTTTTTTACCACTTTGGCATAATTCTTCATTTGTAATGTATTGTAGACTATCAGAATTACCATGCACCTCTCCATTGTCCTTTTATGAACCTTAATTCCAATTCTTCAGTGATAATAATATTTTGCACACTACATAACAAAAACTAGTGTTAAGAAAGAAGCCTTTGTTTCAGGGAGAAACTAGGGATCATTAAAAACTGCAGTTCCTCAAATTCAATGCAAACTACCCTCCCTTTCCTCCTCCTGTTAATTTCTAGTGTTGATGGAAGCTCTAGAGGTTGTCCATCAACATGCTACATTGGCCCATAGATATTCTGAATCCCTTTGTTTTTTCCTAAGTGCATAGTTTATAGGGCGAACTGTCTTGAGTGATAAGAGAAATTATTATTAATAACCGATGATTTGGAAAGATCCAGAGTTCCCACTTTTTCTAAAGTCCTCATTTAAAAAACTCAGTCTCTGAAAGCTAAACTAACTTTTCTCCTCTATCAGGCCCACTCAGCCCTACAAGGAATCTCTAATCTTAGGTGAATTCCACTCAATCAAGTTTGAGTGGAGGTAGACTCTTTTTCTAGATTGTCCAAGGTTGAGGGTGATCTGGTCATGGGGACATTCTTTCTGCCCAAGAGTGACACGATGTCATTCTCAGCCCCTCACTGTAATATTCTTTCTCTCTCATTACTTGTTAGCCAATTAGTGTTGACTGCCACCCTCTGGAACACCCACTTTTCCAAGGACATGTAAGCCATGAGCCTGCTGCCATAAGGATCTTTGGCATTCAAGAGTACCACTGACCTCTTTTATTAAAATGCTAGCATTATGAATAAAATGACAACCCAGAAATTGTCTGTCAAACTTTTTAAATGCCACAGTGATGATGAAATCTCAGGAAGCTCTGCAATTTTTTGCAGTTTGCACCACCAGTACAATATTTCACAAAAAGAAAAACAAATGAACTACCTTGTCATCCATACTATTTTGCCTTGGATGCTACATCTTAGCATCCATGATACTATGACAGTGGCAGACATCTTTGATGGGCATGTCTCTCTGACTTACACCTTGCTTGACTTTAATAATTTGTTGAGCAAAGTTGCATCTGTCATATACTTCAAGCTGCCATGTATGATATTAACATATGCATGGAAGATACCATGTTGGAGGAGGGCTCTTGAAGTGGAATAGTATTTTTCTGAATAAGTTTTTTTTTTTATAATTGCAAAAATAATAAGCATAGTAGTCTTGCATTCTCTTTTATGATATGATTATGTATATGATTATATGATTGTGTAGCTTCTGGCACAGACTTTCTGTACTATACTTGATTGATTATAGATGCTTTTTATATCCTTGTTTTTAGGAATATTTCCACTTATAATCAAAGTAAAAAAGTGCTAGCAAAAATTTTGTTATTAAACAACACTTTCCATATCTCTTCCACTTTTTGTTACCAAGCCTGTTCATCAACTGCTTATTAGACATTTCAGACTAAATGTCTCATTGAACTCATTATATCCAAGAGAGAAGTCATCATATTTCTCCTCCCCCAATCTAGCCCTTTTGCAAACTTCCAAATTACTGTGATGCCACCAGTGGTGTTCTATTTCCAACCCTTCAGGTTTCCAACTTTGGTGTCATCTTTGTCTCATTCATCTCAAACATCCAATCAGTTATCAACTTACACGATGTTCTCCATGCTCTCTACAATCCAGCCATGCTGGAATACTACTTGCTCTTTCCTAGACGGTATTCCATCTTCTATCTTCATACCTTTGTTACATCCAGAGGCTAGAATATTATCCTGTCACACCTCACCTTTCTCATAAAGCCCTTCCTGGTTGCCTCTAGCTGCTAGTGCCTTCCCCTTCAAGTTTTCATATACTTGAGTTCTACATCAGACATGTTATCTCTTCAACTAGAATTTAAGTTCCTTGAGGACAGTGGTTGTTTTACTTTGGTCACTGTGCCTAGGGTGCAGTAAGCACTAATAACTGCTTATTGAGTAACCAATTTGTCATCTTTGTTCCAGTTTCATCCTTAAATGTCGGAGTGGTGGCTTTGCTTACCAAGTTTTCTTCAAACTTGTTTCTTTTTGTTTTGTGAGTCAATACTGCTCACATCATCTTCCACTATTATTTTTCTCTAAGATTTTAAAACATGAATTTATATTCTAAACCTGTATTCTCTTTATCTGCCAAATTCATGTCCTTGGGAAGCTGATCAAGGCTGAGTTTTTTATGCTTTCTTGGTCTCTTTGTTACAGAATTTGATTTATAACAGTTAAATTTCTGTATGAAATTGTTAGACTCAGTTTAAATGCTCCTTCTTCTATCTATTTCACATGTTCCATCTTTAATAATTTGTTTAAATTGGAGAGGTGGGAGTTGTGCTAATTATACCTTGTATCTTTAACTCAGTTTAATCTTTTTTCTAGGTTTTAAAAATTAATTCTGATTTTCTTTCTAATAAGTTGGTGGTTAGAGTATACCTAGTCAGATGATTTCAGAGATAATTCCAGGAATTTCTGCAATACATTTACACATAAGAAGTAAGAAAGGGATGATGAATCAGAAAGGAGCCTGAGAAGGTACACTGAGACAGATAAGAGAACCAAGATAGAGAAATGTTATGGAAACCCAGGAAAGAGAAAATATTCATGAAGAAAGAGTGGATAACAATGTTGAATGGTGCAGAAAAAATTTGATGATGTGAACTGATTAAAGATTATCGGGAGGAGAGAGTAAGCATTTTATATAGCTTCTACTATGTGCCAGACACTGTATACCCTTTACAAATGTTATATCTTTGCTACTCACAATAACCTATCCTCATCTTACAGGTGAGGAAACTGAGGCAGATAGAGGCTAAATGACTTTCCCAGGGCCCTGCGGCTAGTTTATGTTTGAGGCCATGTTTGAAGTTGGGTCTTCCTGACTGCAGGCCCAGTGTGCATTGTACCACCCATTGTACCACCTACTTAGCTCCTCTTTTCTCTCTCCTCACAGTAGAAAGATATACTGGGTCCTTCAGCTTTGTAGGGAGTAACCTCATGGATAACGTCACATATCTATCAAAGTAAATAGGACTTGGCAGAATCAGCTACTTATTAAATGAGTGTCCATTATTAAATGACCAACCCACTATCATGGATAGAATACATTTCATAACAGGGTTTTTATTGGAGAAATTTAAAACTGAAAGTCAATCTCCACATTAAATTAAATGGAGCACTGGGAAAACAAAATAAGGAAAGGACAGTAGAAGTAACTCATATTTATATAACAAGTAAAGGTTTGCAAATCACTTTCAGCAAAACAGTCTTGTTTTATGAATTATCGTATTATTGCCATTTTGCAGATGAAAAAACTGAGACTCAGAAAAGTTAGAGGGATGACTTGTCCATAACTAGCGTCATAATTAGAATCTGAAACCAGGTTCCTATCATCTTCAGTGTTCTTTCTACTATCAAATGCTACTTTCAGGTTCTTTGAAGCAATTTTCACTAAATAACTGGCATCTGACTGGACTTTTTGGGGGGAGCAGTTCTTAATATGTCGTGTTATGGAGTTTTGTTTTTGTTTTCACAGACTCAGAGAATAATAAAATTCTCAAGTTGGAAGAGCCTTCAGCGGCCATCCAGTCTAACACATATTACCAACACATGGCCAGCTCGTCGTTATATAATCTCTACTTGAGAGCTCCCAAGGAGAGGAGCACTATCTCTCAAAGCCGTCCATTCCACTGCGAGATATCTCTAATTATTAGGAAGCTATTTCTTATATTTTCACCTACATTTGCCTCTGTAGTTCCTTTCTGGTTCTAGCCTTCATATGACCAAACAGAAGAAGTTTGTTTGGCCACAGAGATACAACTCTGTTCCACATGACAGCCTTTTAAATGCCTGATAATAAATATCCCACCCCCTCCTTTCCCTAAGGGTGCTCTCCTCTAAACATGTTTCTCTATCTATGATTCCATATCATGACTTAAGGTCCTTCAGACATTCTATTTTCATCCTTTGGACATTCTCTAGGCTTTGGATACAACTCTTTAGGTATGGTTTTCCCTAGTGCATGGTTGACTGAGGTGATCACATCCTCATTCCTGGATGCCATGCCTTTCTTCATACAGCTCCAGATAGCATTCATTGAACAATCACATTTATTCAACTTGTCATCTGCAAAGTGCTGACTATGCTGTCTAGTCATGTCTCCCCCTTCTTGCCCTTCTGAAGATGATTTTTGAACCCAAATATAAGACTTGACATTTACCCTTATTAAAGTACATCATATTAAATTGGAGTAACAAAGAATAAGCATTTATTAAATGCCTGCTAAATGCCAGACACTATACTGTGTTTAAAAAAAATCTCATTTAATCTTTACAACTACCCTGCCACGTGCTATTATTATCCCCATTTTACAATTGGGAAAACAGAAACTAAATGACTTATCCAGGGTCACAAAGCTAGTGAGTGTCTGAGACCAAATTTGAAGTCATTACTTCTTGACATCAGACATAGCTTGTGAGGACCTTTCTGCATTGAGTCGGTCACCTCCTGTGTTAGCTGTTACTTTCAGTTATTTTATCATCTGCAAATCTGATAAGAATTGCATCCATGCCTTTGTTCAAGTTATTGATAAAAATGTCAGTGCAGTTCTAGGCATAGATCCCTTAACTACACTATAGGTGATTTAGGGACACTGAACTATTAAGTGACTCCTGGAATCTTAAGATTTAACCAGATTGAATTCATTTAGTTGTATTTTGACTAGTCCACATTTCTCTATTTTTTTCAACAAGAAAGTATAAAGTATTTTAATCAAATACTACTAAAATCTAGGTAGACTTCATATTCAGCATCCCCTGATCTACCAGTTTAATAAATGAAAAAAGAAATGAGTTTAGTTTGACATGACCTGTTTTTGATGAAGCTGTACAGTCTCTTTTTTAAAAAAAATTTAAATTCTGATATTGGTAATACTGTCTGTAACTGACTTACAGTCAGCTGAGCCAAAATCACTGTGTGGTTCACATTTCCTATTTCTAAACTGAAACAATAAACCCTCTTACCTAAAAGAATTAAGGAGATAAATTTGAGACAGCTTACCGTGGCTTTAGGATACTATGAAAATTCAGGGAATGGTAGTTATTTTTTGAGATATGACCACAAGGAAGCATGCGAAACTGGGTAATTAAGGCATTCAGAATAAAGCACATTGATAATTTTGGATGTTTTTCTTAATTTTTTCTGTAAATAGATTCGATTTAAAAAATTTAAAAGATCTTCATAGCCACTAATTCTTTCTTAGCATTTCAAGCTTAAAAAACATGAGAATTAACATTTGAAAATAATATTATCTTGGGTTCCTGAACTCTTGGTGTATAACTGTCTCACTTTAAATTCAGTTGGAAAGCATTCTGATGGCATGCATATTTTTAACTGTATCAGGCAAAGAAAGAGCTAGTCTGTCATTTTGAATTATCCATATAAAGCATGATTGACTGTTGAAGATATCTCTGGTTATATCTGTTAAAGGACACTTAAAATCCAAGGTTATTCTGGAAATACCTTCAGTGATAATTCATTTTGTTACATTTTTTGCTGGGGGAAAAACTGTCATGCCCTCAAGCTACATCTGCGTTGTCTTGAATTTTAACATTAACTATCAGGTATCCAAAATGGTTCACATTTTTCCTAATTTTTCTGTGTGCATAGATTATCCTAAATTTTCAACATTATAATAATATAATATAAGCCAAATTTCTAGATCTTAAAACTGGACAGCTACGACTATGTAATATCCATGACTTGCTCTATAGGCTCGGTGACAATTGTTCCAATATTAAATATGTACCTATTAAAGAATTCTGTACTGTGTATACAGTGAAATGTTAACTGAAACCATGTGGAAAGGGAAAATTAAATATAGATGGTGATTCAAAGGCATAATGACGATTATAGAAGCATATTTCCAGTTTTCCCCTCCAAAACAAGATCTAAAAACAGAAAATTTTAATATATATATGCTACCTTGTACAACCCAAATAGTCTCTCATTTGCTGATTCACTAAGCAGCATTTATTAACTATCTATTATAATATGGGCAAGACTCTGTGCTAGGAACTAAGGATACAGAGACAAGATGCAAAATAATCCCTGCTGTTAAGAAGAATATATTCTACTGCACTTACACAGGTGGAAGTGATGGGGGGGCGGGGATTTATAACACATAACTAGCAAAATAAATACAATATAATTTAAGGAAGGGGAGAATACTAACAGCCAGAGGAATCAGGAAAGGCTTCCTGTTGGAGGTGGCACTGAAGTTGAATCTTGAAAGAGGCTAAGGAATTCAGAAGGGAGAACAAGGCAGTACATCATTGGCATGTAAGAGAGTCTATACCAAGGCCCTGAGGCCCACGATAGAATTCTGATTTAGAGGAACAGTAAATGAGTGACTAGTTGGAAGACATGGTATGTGTAAAAGGATGCCATGTGAAATGTCTATTAAGTTGAAATGGAATCAGATTTGGAAGAATTTTCCATTTCAGACTCAGGAGTTTATATTTTAAATTAAGTCAGACTTGGAGGGAGCCAATATTGGAAGGAAAGCAGGCTTAAGATTCAATTAGGAGGCTATTACAATAGCCTGGGTGATTGTTGATGAGGACTTGAACTCTCTATGGCAATGGTTGAGTTAAAGGGTATAAATACAAATAATGTTGTGGAGGCAGAAATGACAAGTCTTGGAAACTAATTGGCTATGGGAGAGAAGAGAATGAAGAGATGAGAACACTTGCCATATGATATCAGAGTGAAATCCTCCAACATTTACTGGAGTCTGGATCCTACTGAGACTGTTAACAGCAGCGCAGAAACTGGGGTAACAATTTGTAGTAACAAAACTAGCAGCGATCATGACATTCATTTTTATTAAGACTGACACTAGTCTTCTAGGAACTGGCCATTTGCCTAAGGAATTTCCATCACTTCCTTTAATTTATGGCACCGAAATGTCAGCCAACAAAAATTATGTGTGGTGCCTACAGACGAAAACTCGATACAAAGCAAAGCTGTAAGGGTCCATTATGAAATGTACTGTAAGTCTATCAACACACTTGAATAATGCTGTGAGGAGGGGGAAAGAGACAGATTTTCAGCTGAAGTCTGGGCAATATTCCAGTGCATATTGCAGTTTCCTCAACTTTCTGTGATTAAGTCCAAGGCTTGCGAAGGCACAGAATATATTCTGGTGGCCTGAGTGATTTTCATTCGAGGATTCCAGGAGGTTATAAATGAGGAACTCTGAAGCTTTCTGGCTTTCCAGGAATGAAAGAGAAAGGATGGAATTTAATTTGGGTCAATGTGGAGGAAAAAGTTTTTAAGAGAGGCAACCAGAATTATGGGCATTAGAAACTTGTTTTAAGTGCTTGAAATTACTTATGGGGGATAATATGGCAGAAATATGAGAAAAATTCACTGTACGAGGGTTGTTCTTAACCCAAAGATTTAATATCATCACCTAACTAGGGAAACAGGTTGAACTTATCATCTAGAAAGCAACACAACATAGAAAAATAGCTAATTTTAAAAATGACAATTTAAACAAATAGTCAAGCAGGATTCCTCACATAGAGCACCCTCTATATATTTTAGCTACTTTTCTATTTTGCCTCATCAACATCTGCCATCCTGTGGAGATAGTGGCATTTAAAAAGACACAGCAGGTGGTTAATAGATAGAAGCAGTTGAAAGGGATTTAACTTAAACCTCAGTAGGATGGTAAAGTACTTTGTTTTCACTTTAGGATAGTATCAAGTGAGAACAGCTGGAAATAACCTCATTTAAACAGCTGGAATTCTTCCTTAAAAAGAGATCAAATAACCTAGAGCAACCATCTTTGATGTTTAACATATTACTTGGCCGAAAACAGATTTACAATTAAACATTTTTGGAATTTAAGTTGTGAGCAGGAAAGGCCATTTGGTTTAATGGTCCAATATTTCTGAATGACCCACCTTGAGGTTTAGCGATCATATGTAGCTGTAAGCACAAAGCTCTGTGCTCAGCAGAACAGAAAATATACCTCTCTTTTTCTTTCTCAAAAGCATCTCAGAGTTAGTTTGCAGTTCTCTAAGGCTAGTTACTTTTTAAAAAATTCTTAGAGTAAATTATGAGATTAATAGACATGTTCAAATAATTTAATTAAATGCTACAATTTACACTATGTCAGTAAGAAGTTCTTGCCTTTTTTTAGTACAATTCCATGAATGATCAAAAACAGATCTTATGGCTACCCAAATATAACTCATGGTGGAGGCAGGTAGGTGGTATAGGTAGGTGGTGCAATGGAGGGAGTTTCAGACCTAGATTCAGGAAGATCTATCTGTGTTCAAATCTGGTCTCTGATATGTATCAGCTGTGTGACCCTGGGAAAACCACTTATCCTCTACGTACCTCAGTCTTCTCAACTGCAAAATGGGATAATAATAAGACCTACTTTGCAGGGTTGTTGTGAGGATCAAATGGAATATTTGCAAAGTTCCTGGCACATAGTGGATGCTTAATCAATGCTTGTTTCCTTCTTTCCTTTGAAATCTGCAGAACTCAGAATTGCCAAAGCATATGAACATCTGCAAGCCTAAGCTATAGTCTGGCAAATGCATTCTGCTTTTTCTACTCTTGCCCTTACCTCATTACTGTTACTCAGTATAGGTCCCTAGATGGTGTTAATTTTCTCTTCCCTTAAAAGCCTGGGAAACAGCATCAACTGCCAGGCATTATTTTCTTTCCATGGGTCAACATAGCTGCTGCTTTTCCATCAGAAGGTGCTTATTTCTGGTCCCAAAGGCATGTTAATTTGGAATTAAGCCTGAAGCTCAATCTAAATATAATGGGAATGCCTCACAGTATATTAAAAGGCTTCATGTGAATGTATGCAGTTTAAATGCACATGCATATAATTAACTAGACACATTACCAGCAGGAGATACTCATTTGGAATGAGACACAAAAGGCTAGGATGTGCTTGGAATGATGAAGATGGCGATAGCACCTATGATTTTATTTATATGGGGAATGCTCATGTAAAGAAACTCATTTATATAAAGAACGATTTCATTTACAGAGGGAATGCCCACATAAAGAAATTCCCTCTACCAATTCATGTCAGCACCTTGTCTGAAACACAAAGTTAGAGCATCGTCTACAGCAGGGAGAGGTTAAGTGACATGAACAGTTATGTGTCAGAGATCAAACATGAACCCAAGTCTTGTGGCTCTTCTGGACGCTTTCTTCCTCACTATGCCACTGTCTCTCATGTTCAAAAATGGATATTTAAGTTAAGATACCTATACAATGAAAAACATTTCATGCTGTCTACTATATTCATTTACATTTAAAATGCCTGAATATGTTTTCTAATAAACAGTAGAAAGAGGCAATGACAAGGAACAAAGGAGGGCAACTGGTCCGTGAATCACATAATAGCTCTTTGCATTCATGTTAAGAGTGACCCTATAAGACAGGACTTCCTCCTTTCCAATCAAAAAAAACCCTTTAGATTAAATATATACGCTAACTGTAAAAAAAGAACCCGACAAACATAAATACTGAATCATGAGCGGAAGGAAAAATCTGATCAACCAATATGAGGCTTGACATTTTGTTGCTGAGATATTTCATTACCTTACCCATCTTTCTCTCAAAACATTCTCTCTTTATGATTTCCCTATAGAATGAATGAATTCTTGCTATTCCAAAGTATACCAGGCACATTAGTAGGAATCATAACCAAAAATATTTGTTAAAGTTTTTTTTCCCTCCACTGTGTAACCATATTAATATGACAAATGCCAAGATATGAAGCCTCCAGGAAAACAATGAATGACTTTTTTTAAGTGATTTTTTTCTTCTAAATTTATGTGTGTGCGTAAAAGGCTAAACACAAACAAATTCTTCTGGCTACTATTAAACCACTGCCGCAAAGGTTAATATTCTTGAGAAGAAGCTTAGCAACACACATCCAGTCAATCAGATTTTCTATGAATTAATTCCCTAAGGAGTCATGAATTTCTCCCTTTTATTAAGAAATAAAAAATATTCCCTCTCTGTACCCTCCCTGTTGCTGCCCCCAAATATAGCATCTTTGAAATGTAGATAGAAAGGTCATGTTTTGGAAATCATGCCCCAAATTGTAATAATTCTTCTGTTGTACTGATTTTTACTCATCTCATTTCCAATTTTTAAAACCTGGGGAGGAAATTTATAGAGAGATGTGGGAACTTTAACTCAAAATGTGAATAATCACCTTTCATTTACTCCTCTTTCTGATGATTATGAAAAAAACTGGCAACCAAAATATGAAATGGTTAGATCACAGGGGTGGGGTACCTGTAGCCTTGAACCCACATGTGGCCCTCTTGGTCCTCAAGTGCAGCCCTTTGAGTGAAGCCAAACTTCACGGAACAAATCCTCTAAATAAAACTTGGACTCAGTCAAAAGGCCACACTCGTGGACTTACGTCCTTGAGGCCACAGGTTCCTCACCCCTGGTAGGAGAAATACAGCATAAATCTGAAATCGATTTATCATGATATGGGCACAAGGAATTATGAATTCTACAGTTCTAGCAACTCTCTGACATAACACAGTGAATTGCTTATGTGATTTTAGTCAACCATGTCACGTACATCCAACTTCTGATAATGACTGGTTAACTCTGAATCAGCACTTCAGAACAGAACTTACCTTCACAAATCCCAAACTGATAGATTAATGGCCTTTAAAGCACTTTAAAAACTCATCTAGTCCAATTGTCTCACTATACAGTTGAGGAAACTGAAACCTAGAGAAGTTATATGATTGCAAGTCATACTCCTGATTGGTGGGAGAACTATGTATAGAGCCCAGGTCTTCTACATTCTACTCTAATACTCTCCACTACACTTTTCAATGAAAAAAAAAATTTTTAATGAAATTTAAATTAAATAATTCTTTAATGTAAAATTTTTTTTTCACTTATATTCTAATCAAATGTTTGCACCTGACTTTGCATTTTGAAATTACCTCTTTGACAAACATATGCTGGTAAATATATATATATATGTGCACTCATTCAAAAGTAACATTATTTAATTTATCTGAAAACATAATCTCAATAAAATTTTTTCATCAGATACTAATGAAATAATAAACAAACCAAACATAGAGTAAATCTCAAAATAAAACCCTATTAAACTATTTACCTTCTGATTGAAAAAATATGAGAATTACACCAAACTAGAATAACTATTTAATTGTTGTGTATCTCCTTCCAAATCTGTAACAACATATAGTCTTTGTTTCTTGTCGTTTGTCTTTTGTTAACAAAGAGGATCAATGACTTTATGAGGGTGATTCTTTGACTTGCAAGTGAATTGGATTTAAGTGAGGCAGGCTTGGGCAAGGTTATCAGCTTCACTCTCTCCTTCAGTCACTCACAAACACTCTGGCTCTCACTGATTGTCCAATAATAGGTCCCAGTCTTTGCTAGTGACACAGTGGATATAGGGCCAAGCCTAAATTCAGGAAGACTCATCATTCTGACTTCAAATCTGGTCCCAGGCACTTACTAGCTGAGTGGCCCTGGACAAGTCACTTAATCCTGTTTGCCTCAGTTCCTCATTTGTAAAATGAGCTGGAGAAGGAGATGGCAAACCACTCCAGTATTTTTGCCAAGAAAATCCCAAACTCAGTCACAAAGAGTTGGACACAACTGAACAATTTCAACAATTATCCTTTGCTGTTTGTTTTCTAATACGGTTTGTCATTGTTTACTCTTTTCTTATTCTAGTGATTTGATTTGTATCTCTCTGTCTTTCCATATTTATGTTGTTCTTCACATTATAGTAGTATCTCACTGCAATACATACAAATATTATTGATTAGTTCTTTAGTTGTAAAAAATGAGACTATTTCCACTTTTTCACTACTAAAAGAAAAAGTAGCTTTATTTAGGAAATGCTAATACTTTATTTTTTTTGTAAAATGTCAAAGTACATTTTTCATCTGTTCTTCCTTTCACTAAAACTGATACTCTTTAAGGCTCACCAGATTATCAGGATCACTTTTCATCACCTTATTGTGTGGTTTTTAAACATTAGATCAGAACTTTATTACTTCTCATCTACACAATTGGAATAAGGTCCTAATCAGTCTCTACCTCATACTTCTCTCCTCTCCAATCAATCCTTCACCCAGCTGCCAATATGAGTTTCTTAAAATACAAATCAGTCAATGTTACTCCCTACTCAATAAACCGCAGTAGCTCCTTGTTTCTTCTAGGATCAAATACACTCCTCTGTTTGGCATTTAAATCTCTTCTAAACTAGGTTCAATTTGCTTTCCAGACTTCTTGGACATCTTTCCTCTCCATCTCCACAGTGGTCCTACCTTCCTGCTGCTTCTCATGCATGGGAATTCCCATTTCCCACTGCCTTTCCTCTGGCTGTTCCCCATAGATATAATGTACTTCTTCCTCCTCCTCGACATCTATTTTTTTCAAGGATCAATTGAAGTGCCACTTTCTACAGGAGGTCTCTCCTGATCCCACATTTGATAGTACCTTCTCCTAAAATAATCTTTTTTGTATTTCCTTCCTTCCTTCCTTCCTTCTATCCATATCAAATCTATCTATTCATGTTGTCTTCCATAGGTAGATTGCAAGCAGCTAGTGAAAATGAATTGCACAGTGATTGATACATAGCAGGTGTTTAGTAAATGCTTACGATTTAACTGGAAAAAGCAAACAACCAATAGAATTCAAATGACTTTTTTTTTACCCTATTCTATTTAATCAAGGTAAAGTCAAGTATGACAAAGAAAACACATCCCCATCTCTCAGACTGTTATTTGTTTGGTTATTTTTTTACTAGGTAAAAAGGGGTCATTCTTGCCTCATTTCTTACCTAGTCTTCATCACTGAATGGGCACTGCCTCAGTCAAATTGAAACCTATTAAAGACTTTAGCTTAAAAAGCCCAAGGTCTTCCACTCCATCCTTGGCCATCTCCAGTCATCCTGATCTATATCTTCCCACTGCACCCAGAAAGCTCTGGAAGAGAAGGTGAGGCTGGTGGCTTTGCACAGCCCTGCCTCACTTAAATCCCATTCACTTGCACATCATGGCATCACCTTCCTGATGTCATCACATCCTCTTGGAGAAGAAATGACAAAGAAAAAAATAACGGTGTTTGTTCCACTGTTATTTCCAGGGGTTCAGCAGAACTCAATGAAATGTTTTCCCTTTTCTCAGTGGATTCCATGCTTCTAAAATATTTATTCATTTTGTTGGCTCCTTCCTCCCCTTCCCCTTTGGATCAGTTTCCCTTCTTTTCCCTCTTTGCTGCTTGTTATCATTTTTCTTTGTCTCTAACTGTTGCACTCCTCAACCTCCTTACTATAATGAGCAGCGGCCAGATGTAAACTTCATCCAGCAATCTCACTAGAAGTCCCCTTCCTTTTTCCTTTCATAGCTGTTACTTTTTCATTTCTTTTGTGTATTTAGTGCCTTTTTCATTGTTCTAGGCTGCCATGTGGAAAGAGAGTATATACCCTACCTTTAATTTAGCCCTCCCACCTATAGCCCCCTGCCTTCATTTTTAGGTCATGCCCTTCCCTGCCCTTCTGCATCCTTTGTCCATCCTCAGTGGATCATCTCTTCAGACCATAAGGGAAAGGTGATTTAAAAGATAAGGAATAGCTCAGTGAAAAACACTGAGGAGACCTTGACAAGCTGTGGCAGACAGACAGACATCACAGGGCCATGCTGAAGGACATATGGACCTTGGAGGCCTGTTAGATGGAGAATAAGAAACACAATGAATGCCACATTTGAGGAATTCATACAGGAAATGCCTGGGGGAGTTAAGAAAAAGTTGTTAATACCAGATTCAATCTGATGAGTTTGCAGTGAGACCCGCTGTTATTTTTTTCCTGTATTATTTGCCTCATGGGGAGTTGTAGAGCCTCTCCTCTTGCTTTAGTTACTTTATTTATCATGATTTTTATTATTTTATTTAGTGGGGGGGGAGGGAAATAAAGATTAGATACAACCTTTTACTCATCTACCTTGGCAAAAATTATACTATTAATTCTCAATGATATAAATTAGAATATGATTTAACTTAAAATATCAATTTCTCTGCTGCAAATTACTTTGTTATTTATAAAAATCATGACCTTTTGCTAACTACATAATATGATTTGGAAAGGTTCTTACTCTCTATAATCAGACAAGTATAATGAAAGTGAACTTTTTTTAAGACAATTCCAAATATTGATCTGTTTTTTTATGCCAGTGTCTTCTATTCTATGGGCTGCAACTCAATGGGAACCGAAGAGTTATTGCCAAGTATCTGTAAAATAGCACTAGTGATCTCATCAAATAACTTTATATAAAAAATACATAAACATACTTTCTAAAGACTGATAGCTTTAGCAAGGAAATAGCATATAGTGGGTATTTGGTAAGTTCTTGTCAATTGACTGGTACATATATTACTATTTTTCAAATACATGTAGAGTACCCAAGGGCGGGAAACCTGTGGCCTTGAGGCCACATGTGGCCCTGAAGTGTGGTCCTTTGACTGCATCCAAACTCCACAGAACAAATTCCCTTAATAAAAGGATTTGTTCTGTCAAACTTGGACCCAGTCCAAAGGCTGTACCCAAGGACCTAGAAGGCTACATGTATGCAGGTTCCCCACCCCTGTCTTTTGATAGAGCCTGCTGGTTGGTCTCTCCTAGCTCTAGTTCATCAAATTATCAAACTGTTCTTCCTAAACATAGATCTGACCATGTCACACTCCCCTTCTCCACCACTGTTCACTTAAACTTCCATGACTTTCCATTACTTCTAGGATCAAGTATGAAATTCTCCATTTGAATTTTGAATCTTTTCATAACCTGGCCTCTTCTTCTACCCTACTGACCCTCCACATATTCTGTGATCCACTGACACTGACCTTCTTGCTGTTTCTCCCATCTCCTGACTCTGCATTTTCACTGGCAGTCCCCTATATCTAGCTGTCTCTCTCTGCTTATTTCTGCCTCCTGGCTTCCCTGGCTTCCTTCAAGGGTTGGCTAAAGTCCCACCTCCTTGAAGAAACTGTGCTCAATTCTCCTTAATATTAATGTCTTCCCTCTGAGAGCATTTTCACTTTATCTTGTTATATATCTTATTTCTACCCAGTTGTTTGCGTATTGTCTCTCTTGTAAACTCTGTGAGAATAGGGATTGGTTTTTGTCTTTCTTTGTATCTCCACCATTTAGTACAGTTACTCACATATGGTAGATGCTTAACTATTTAGAAAATTCAAATTTGTTTAAAAGCATTATTAAGTTCATAATATTTTTGTCATGTGGTTTCTCAATTGATAAATACTAATAATAAGACTGTGATGTGGTTGTATGACAAATTTGCTGTCTTCTGATTTATGCTAACAAGGCACAACCAGAGAACACCACCACATTAGAAAGAAAATGTTTCTCTTCTAGAAAACAAAACAAACTACTCCTATTATCCTTTTGTTATCCAAACAGCATAAATGTAATTGTTAGTTGTAAATCATATGGTTAAATATAACTTGCACACAATAAATTTTTGGCCTTACCAATAACTTTCAGTGGAAGAAGGTATGTTGCATCCAAACAGGAGCATGTGGTGGACAGTATCCATGCTTGCACGAGGCTTGAAATCAACTGCAAGACAAAATGAGAAATGGACAGGAATGAGTCACATCCTTGAACTAACACAGCAATAGGATGAAGACATTACAGTGCTCTCATTATGCGGTTCCTAGCAGTGTAAAATATTTGTGTTTCCTATAATCAGTATAACTTGATAGTTTGATAGAACAAGGTAATAAACTATGAAAAACAGCAAGAAGCAGAGGATCACTGGCCTCCAAGGACTCGATATGAAATCATTTCTAAGCATATAAAAGGCAGGCTATTTTTAAAGGAACCACAATACTGCTAGTGACAATCTGTTCTTTGATAATGTTTTCCCTGTCAGGTCACCATATAGTGCTAATTGACATAAAATTATATACTATGTAAACAAAACATTGTAATGAATGGTTAAAACCGCATCAATGAGGCTAAGACAGTGTATCTGAAATTTTCATTTAACAATTAATCACTGGAATATACTTTGAAAAAGTGATTAAACAAGAAAAAATACATATTGATGGTACATATATATATATGCACACACACACACACACACATATATATAAATGTATATGTGTATGCATACACACACAATAGGACATAGAACTAGAAGAAATCTTAGAAATGAAATCCAATAGCCAATTTATAAATGAGGAAACTAAGGCAGAGAGAAGTAAAATGATTTTCCCAAGGCCACACATGTAGTAAGGAGCAGTCAGAAATCATCCCCAGGTCTTCTTAATCCATATTCTATAATGATATCACACAACCTCCATATGAATAAGAATATGAAGAGTAGTCAGTCTCAAGTACTCAAGAATCACATTATTTTCCTGGATCAGTATTCTGTATTTTGTTTTGAAAGGTGATTGAAACTCATTCATTGAATCATGTCTCAACAGTTCTCTTCAAGGTGAAGAAATAAATATAGATATATGTATATATGTATATATGTACATACACACACATATACATATTAACCTTGGAGTACTATAATAGACACAATTGTAAAAAATTGTTAATGGCATATTTGATCTGATGAGTCTGCAATTAGACCTGCTGTTATTTTTTTTCAATATCATTTGCCTCATGGCATGAGAGACAGCCAGTGAAAACAGACAGGAAATGGAGTGGCTTGTGTGAAGAAGCCAGTATTCGTGAATCACAGAGTATGTGTAAGGGAGTAAGGTGCAGGAAAACTAGAAACAGAAGACAGGACCATGTTATGAAGTGCTCTGAACACCGAGCAGGATTTTATGTTTGACTGTGCCATTAATAAGGAGCTACTGAAGTTTACTTGATAGAAGCTGATATGATCAGACCTGAATTTAGGAAGATCAGTTTGACAGCTGAGTGGAAGATGGAATGGAAGGGAAACTTGAGGCAGGGAGACCAAACAAAAGGCTATTTCAATAGTCCAGGAGTGAAGTGATGAGAGCCTGAACCAGAGAGGTTGCAGTGTCAGATGGCAGATGATATTATGATAGAGTTGGACATGAGGGGGTGAACAGGGTTAAGGATAACACCAAGGTTGCAAGCTTGGGTGACTGGGACAATATGGGTGCTCCCTACAGTAACAGCAAAATTAAGAAGAAGGAAAGATAATAAGTTGTTTTAGATAAGATGATTTTAAGATATCCAAAGGCTATACACTTTGATATGTGTAAAGGAAGTTGGAGGTACAGAACTGGAGATCAGTTAAGAGGTTGCAATTGAACAAGAAACCATGGAAGCAAATGAGACCACCAAGTACAACAGCATCGAGGGAGACAAGAATAAGGACCCCGTGGGACACCGCAGTGAGTGGGCATGACCAGAGGAAGATACGGTAAAAGAAATGGAAGGGTGATGGGATTAGTAGGAGAAGCAAGAAAAAGTGTCACAACAACCTAGAGAAAAGAAAAGTATCAAAGAGAAAAGGGTGATCTGCATTGTCAAGGCTGCAGGGAAGTAATTCTGATGAGGAATGAGAAAAGGACACAAGATTTTGAAATGAAGAGATCATTAGTAGCTTTGGAAACAGCAGTTTCATTTGAATCATGAAATCAGGAGCTAGTTCAGAAGCAAGCAAGAATAAAGGGAGTAGGAGCACCTACTGTGTGGACAGCCTTCTCAAGTTTAGCCACAGAAGGAAGAAGAGATGCAGGATGATTACTAGAGGAGATGGACATATCAAGTTCAATTTAGTTCAAGAAACATTTTTTAAGTACCTACTATGTGCCAGGCTGGGATATAAGTAAAAAAAGACAATCCCTGCCTTCAAAGAGCTTACAACCTAATGGGGGAAAACAAGTGAGAGTTTGTTGAGGACAGGATAGTACATGGACATACTTATAGACAAGGAAATAGCCACTAGGACAGGGAGAAGTATTAGTAAGAGAATGGGGATGATGGAAGAGGCAATCTGCTGAAGACAGAACAGAATGAGATCTCTTGTGTTTTAGAGCGACTTGCCTTGACAAGGAGAAAGGCTAAATCTTTACGGGAAACAAGTGAAAAAGAAAGTGGCCAAAGGAATGTGAGATAAAGAACAGAGGAGAAGCGGGAGCTTTCTATAAGTGGGCTCAGTTTTTCAGTGCAATCTGAGGCAAGGTTCTCAGATGACAGGATGATGGTAGGGGGAGACATGAGAGGTTTCAGGAGGGATGAAAAGTTTTAGGAAAGCTTCTGCGGGATGGTGAATCCATGAGGGAGCCTGAATTCACTGATTCAGGGAAGGATCAGTTGAGATTATGTCACATAAACATGAAGAGATCCCAGGCAGCATGGTTTCATGACTTTCTCCGGGTTTTTTCAACATCACTGGAGTAGGAAGGAAGGCAGTAAATGATGGAAGTGATCCCAGACTGAGGTTTGGAAGGAAGCAAGAACTTCAACAGAGCAAAGGCACAAGGGACTTGAGAGAAGAAAATAGTACAGAGTTGAACTTGTTTACCCATGTGTCAGGATGGGGAAGGGTCAGATCTTTTCTGCAGTACTGTGTGTGGTTCTGAGCCCTATGCTTTAGGAGGGATATTGATAAAAAGGAGAGTTTCTAGGGGAAGGCAAAGAGGATGTTTACTTTGGTCCTTGAGACCAGATCATGTGAGGATTTGTTGAAGCAACTTGATATATGTTTCATCTGCAGAAAGAAAGTCTATGAGGGACATGGTGAGTGTCTCCAAATATCTGAAGGGCTGCCATACCTTGGATGAGCTTCACTTGTTCTCTTTGTCCCCAGAGGGCAGAAACAGGAGAATGAAGAGCAGTTGCAAAAGAGGCAAACTAAGGATTAGGAAAAACTTCCTAATAAATGGCATTTTTCAAACCTAGCATGGCCTGACTTGAGAGGTAGGGGGCTCTCTCTGGAGGGAGGGCTTCAAGCAGAGTTGAGTTGATGATTTGTTGGGCATGTTAGAATGTGGATTTCTTTTGTGTTTGAACTAGTTGGCTACCAAGATCTTTCTGAATTCTCAAATTCTGTGATTTTCACTCTTGAAGGAAACTAAGAATGATAACACCAGTATTGATGATGACAATAACTGCCATTTACACAGTACTTTCACACTGGCAAAACAGTTTTCATACATTATTCATCTGAGCTCACAATTAACTTGTTAGGTGAGGACAGAGTACACTCCAGGGACAGGCCATGCAAAATCATAGAGGCTGACTAGAGAGTGCCATGTTTGGGGAATGTGGGAAGTGAGTCTGGAAAGGTAAGCTAGAGATAGACTGTGAAAGGATGCCATGATGTAGTGTTTAAACTTTATCCTAAAGGCAATAGGAGAGAGTGAAGCTTCTAGAACAGGAGAAAGATGTGACAGGCCTTTGCTCTAAAATGATGATTTGGGCAGTTTTGTGGAAGATTAAAGAGGGAAAAGAGTAAAGCGAGGTGAGATTTATTATAATCATTCATGTCACATAAGATCCTTAATTCAAATCCAGCATTCATTTAATTAAACCATGCCTCCCATAGCAGTGGGTTACTTCTGATCTGTTTTATTCTTTTGGTCTGAAGTTGTGTTTGCTCATCATTGCAATGAATTTGAAGAATGAAAACTTCCTCTGCTCATGTAGCTAGGTAACTTATGTATAACTTAAACTATCAAAGAGTTGCCTAGAACACAAAGACATTAAGTGATTTGCCCATCATCACACAGATGACCGTGACTTTGATAATCATTTAATATCATTTTTGGACTTTAATAAAGGCCAAAGTTTGAATTTATCAACCACAAGAACCTGGACCTAACAGCTTCTGTGTTCTCTGAGTAAACTCAAAGAATATCTCCTTATGTCAATAAGGTCAGATGGGGATGACTTAGCATTCTTTATGAGACACTTAACTCGAGACACTATCTTGAGTAATGGGATTTCTTCTGTATCTTAATATTTTGTGGACATATACTAGGTTATGGCACATTAAAGGTAAAGAAAACACAGATATCGTGGGTCATAATTTCAATTGACACTGTCAACTCTCTTATCTTATTGCATTTATAACTTATTCAACTAAGAAACTTCCTTTCTAATGGTATAGTTAAACACATATAGAGACTGTAAATCTGAGGGACACAAATATCCTGGGATTGCCCTAAAACAGATTTAAGCCTGGTTATTCTTGCATCAGACAGTCAGAAGTTTCATTCTGGCTCCATGATCATGTGTCTGGTAGCTTTAAGGGAATAAACAATATGAATTTACATTATCACCTAGCTTGTTTGCCTTCTTTAGCCAAACTTTTAAGTCGACAACTTGAATGACACAAGACTTGAATGTAGTTCTTCCTGACTCCAAGGCTGACTGCTTTTCTAGCACTCAATGCTGTCTTTCACATAGTGGAAGACAGGTAAATATTGACTATATTAAAGATTTTTTTAAAAGGTCAGTAGATTTAGTGTGTCATGAAATGAAAGGATTAATCATTTAATTAGTTACTTAATCTGATTAAATAGAGACTGCTAAAGAAGAAATTGATTCAATAAAGGCTTTGGAACTGATACTGAACTGAACTCAGAGAATGGAAGATAATATGCTTAAAAAACCAGGAGAAAGACATTTAGTAACTTCTGAGGTACGTCTTTGACAAGTTTCTTACATGATTTACGGCAATGTGATGGATAGGAATTTTATGGATTTTAAGGGCTCTAATCAGAGAGGCTCTGAACTGGATGAAAATCAATGTCTGACATAGAGCTAATGCTCATAATTTGACAAAGCAGCTCCAGTCATCTCTTACAAATCCTCCATCCAGTTATTAGATTTCTGACATCTTAACTCTACCAGCCAATAGATTTCAGAGAGGATACATAACCCGAGAAATAGGGGTGTTCTTAGTAAAGGCTTGGTGAGGCTAATTGATTCATTAAAAATCTAAAAAGAAAGTAAAAGTAAATTCAGAAAAGAGCTCAGCCCTATAAAGACACAGGTGGATTCAAGGAGGCTGAACAAAAGATTATATACCAGGATCATAGTTCAAACTATAGTTCAAGAAGTATCTCTAATAAAAAGCAATTTCCAGATGTCATTCTAAGGCATCAAGGTATCATTTGAGGCCAATACTAAAAAAAAAAAAAGGATAGTTTTCTCTCCCCTTCCTCCTTCCCCAATCTTCAAGTTCACTTATTCTTTACTTGGTCTTCTTTGGAGAAAATTTTATTTCTACCATTTCTTTTTGAATGGTTGATTTGCTGCAGCACACGCAGACAGCTAGATGTGTGTATTTTCTTTTCCTCTTCTGCACTATCAGTCACCTGCTGTGTGAGATCTTCCTCAAGGGACCTCATGAAGACTAGAGTTGGGAGCTGATTAAGATCTGTGTTTTCACCATAAAATTGCATTGCCTTCATTTCAAATCTGTTAGTTTGGTTTTTTGCTTTGGGACAGAAGAAGCAATTGAGTCTTTACCAGTTACTCTTCAAAACTAACTGGGATCTTGGATACATAATGTTCTTTTATTCATGAAAGGGTTTTGGTTTTTTTTAAAAGAGAGGAGTAACATTTTCTAAATATAATAGACTTTTCAATTGCATGCAGAAACTGAAGTGCTGGGTAGCTTTTGCATGGTAATCAAGATACTGGATTCTACCAGTCTTTGCATAAGCGTTCTTTAGAAAATGATATTACAGGGGGTGGAGTCAAGATGATGGAGCAGAAAGACACACATACTCTAGCTTCTCCCCCACAGCCCATAAAATACTCGTAAAAAATGACTTTAAACAAATTCTAGAGCAGCAAAAGTCACAAAACGACAGAGTGAAAGATATTTCCAGCCCAAGGTAGCCTGAAAAGCTGACAGGAAAGGTCTATCACATGGGGTATGGAGCGGAGCACAGCCCATGGAGCACAGCTCAGCCTTGGCTGGTTGATACCAGTAGGAACAGGACCAGAACAGGCCTTGGGGTTGGAATCCTCAGCAGCAGCAGCAGTGGTTCTCAGATCCCTCAACCCATAAGTATCAAAGAAAACTTCAAAGGTCAGTGAGAAAGCTTTTTCATCTGAGAAAGGCAACAAAGTCTGGCCCAACCAGTAGCAGCCACTAAAGCAGCAGTGTCCATTTTTGGAGCCCTCCACCTAAAGCCCCTGGGAGAATTAAGCAGTTGATCTGAATTTCAGCCCTGAGCCAGGCCCTGGGGTGAGAAGGAGGAGCACAGAGAGGGAATTCTACTACTCCAGATTCTGGGCAGAAAAGTTTTGGTTGCTCACAGAGCAATGTGCAGACTAGGAGAGGAGTAAACTTCTCTCCTTTGATTGTGCCACTTGGAGGAACTGAGAACTTTCAGGTACCTAGAGTATACCCTCCTCTTGACAAAGGATTCAAAAGTCAAGTAACTGGCTGGGAAAATGCCCAAAAAAAGGAAAACAAAAGACTACAGAAGATTACTTTCTTGATGAACATGTATTTTCTTCCATCTTTTCTGATACGGAAGAACAATGCATACTGTCAGAGGAAATCAAGGCTTCTGCATGCAGTACCTCCAAAATAAAAATGGAATGGTCTCAGGCCATGGAAGAGCTTGAAAAGTGAGTCAATATCTCACTGAAGGAGATCCAAAAATATGCTGAAGAAAATAACACCTTTAAAAATAGGCTAACTCAATTGACAAAAGAGGTCCAAAAAGTCAATGAGGAGAAGAATGCTTTAAAAAGCAGAACTAGCCAAATGGGAAAGGAGGTTCAAAAGCTCACTGAAGAAAATAGTCCTTTAAAAATGAGAATGGAGCAGATGGAAGCTAATGACTTTATGAGAAACCAAGAAATTACAAAATAAAACCAAAAGAATGAAAAAATAGAAGATTATGTGAAAAATCTCACTGGAAAAGCAACTGACCTGGAAAATAGATCCAGGAGAGACAATTTAAAAAATATGGGACTACCTGAAAGCCATGATCAAAAAAAGAACCTACACATCATCTTTTAGGAAATTATTAAAGAAACCTGCCCTGATATCCTAGAACCAGAGGACAAAATAAATATTGAAAGAATCCACTGATCACCTCCTGAAAGAGATATGAAAAGAGAAACTCCTAGGAATATTGTAGCCAAATTCCAGAGTTCCCAGGTCAAAGAGAAAATATTGCAAGCAGCCAGAAAGAAGCAATTCAAATGTTGTGGAAATACAATCAGGATAACACAAGATCTAGCAGCTTCTACATTAACGAATGGCAGGACTTGGAATATGATACTCCAGAAGTCAAAGGAACTAGGATTAAAACCAAGAATCACCTACCTAGCAAAACTGAGTATAACACTTCAGAGAAAAAAATGGACATTCAATGAAATAGAGGACTTTCAAGCATTCCTAATGAAAAGACCAGAATTGAATAGAAAATTTGGCCTTCAAACACAAGAATCAAGAGAAGCATGAAAAGGTAAACAGGAAAGAGAAATCATAAGGGACTTTCTAAAGTTGAACTATTTACATTCCTACATGGAAAGATAATATTTGTAACTCTTGAGACTTTTCTCAATATTTGGGTAGTTGGAGGGATTATATACACACACACACACACACACACAGAGCACAGCACAGGGTGAACTGAATATGAAGGGATGATATATAAAAAATAAAATTAAAGGGTGAGAGAGGAATATAGTGGGAGGAGAAAGGGAGAAATGGAATGGGGTAAATTACATCTCATAAAAGAGGCAAGAAAAAGCTTTTTCAATGGAGAAGAAAAGGGAGGAGCTGAGAGGGGAAAAATGAAGCTTACTCCCTTCACATGTGACTTAAGGAGGGAATAACATGCTCACTCAATTTGGTATGAAAATCTATCTTACACTACAGGAAAATAGGGGAGAAGGGGACAAGTGGGGTGGGGGGAATGATAGAAGGGAGGGCAAATGAGAGGATGGAGTAATTAGAAGTAAACACTTTTAGGGAGAGACAAGGTCAAAAGAGAGTAGAATAAATGGGGGGTAGGATAGGATGGAGGGAAATATAGTCTTACACAACATGACTATTATGGAAGTCTTTTGCAAAACTACACACACACACACACACACACACACACACACACACACACACAGCCTATATTGAGTTGCTTGCCTTCTCAGTGGGGATGGGTGGAAAGGGAGGAAGGGAGATAAGTTGGAACTCAGACTTTTAGGAACAAATGTTGAGAATTGTTTTTGCATACAACTGGGAAATAAGAAATACAGGTAATGTGGTATAGGAATCAATCTTGCCCTATGAGAAAAGAGAGAAGATGAGGATAAGGGAAGGTTAGGGTGTGATAGAAGGGAGGGCATACTGAGAGAAGGGGTAATCAAAATGCAAGGTTTTATGGGATGGGGGGAGGAGAGAGATGGGGAGAAAATTTCAAACTCAAATTTTGTGGAAATGAATGTTAAAAACTAAAAAGAAAAAAAAAATGGTGTTACAGTTTCAAATCCTGGCTCATCATTAGTAGATTTCCATGTAATTCTTCATTCTTTCTCAAAAAATTCAGTAACTGGATCTTGCTCTCCATCTCAACCTTTTCTTTATATATAGGTCCTTGCACTGTGTTCTTGAACACCATGGTCCCTCAGGTCATCAGCCTCCTCAACTCGGATGACTTCCATTTTTGTTCCAATTCAGCCATACACAGCAATGTCACACTTCCTGACCATCACCTGTAGCTGTTCTACCTCAAGGATTCATGACTCCTCTGATCACATTTTCCTATCCTTCTATCATTGCTTCATTCAGTCTCAGGCCACATGAGTGCAGTCTTTCAACTATGTCCAAGTTTTATAGAACAGATCCTTTTACTAAGGGAATATGTTCTCTGAAGTTTGGATTCAGTCACTTGAGGACCTGGAGGGCCACATGTGGCCTTAAGGCTGCAGGTTCTCCACCCTGCTCTAGAGTTTCTTTGTACTCAACACTGTCTAACTTTTCTTCTTCATGTTTATCATCTCTACTCTGGTGTCTCTTTCTTCATAATCTTGATGCTGGCTGACCAATTCAATTATACCCTATCAGTTATACCTCAGTCCTTTGTTCCCTTGTCCTAACACGAGTTCTAAAATGCTCCCAACCATGTAAATGACCTGTCATTGTGAACCAGTAAAATCTTAATAGTTCAAGTATCCTTTTTTGACCCAAGTGCATAAAGTTATCATGTAATGCCTTTATGGCCATAGGGCAAAATACTTTGGGTGGCTCCAGCTTCTTCCTAGTACAATGTGTGAATTAGTTGCAGAAAGAGTCTTCTATCACATAGATACAACTCAGCTACTATCTCAGTAGTGAACTGTTCCTATGTAGGAAAAAGCTTGAGTTACCAAGGCCCCTACCAGGGTTTTGGTTTCTTGAGTTTTTTCATCACTCCTCAGCTCTTGCCACAAATCATATAAGAATGATCCAAGTATAGAAGATTAATTAATACAACAAAACTCACATATGTTAGTAGCACATCATTTTGTGAACATCTGAGATTTTTGGGCACTCTTCCATTTGCCCAAAGTTCAGCTCCCTGGGCATCCCAGAGAATTTTCACTCATTCTTATGATGTTGTCATAATTTTAGCATCTCATAGACTGAGACAGAACATCTGCTTTTACATTATCCATCTCTAGCAGCATTCAGCTTAGTATTTGGTTAAAATACAGGCTAGTGAATTATTGTTCACCCATACATGAAATTTAGCTGCAAACCCATAATCTTTAAACTTCTCCATGACAGTTCACCTTGATGCTACAGATTCACTGAGGATTATAGATTTCAAGCAGGAAGAGACCTTAGAAGTCAACTACTATAACCTCATTTTACAGATGCTGGATTTCTTGGTTTCAGTGAAATCTTTTTATCATGAGACAAATGGACTGATAATTCTTTCAGTTTAAAGCCTGGAGTCTTTTCCCACAGATTTTTGAGAAAAGAGGTAGCCATCAACACATTCAAGCATTGGACTAACTCAAGTTCTCTCCCCTCATTCTCCAACATTTCCCAAAGGAAAATAGAAAAGTTTGTCTTAAAGAAGTGATTTATCTATTCCTTTCAACTTTAGGCTAGAACAGACTTTTTAGCTGAAGCAGGTGATTCTTTCCCTGAGGCTTATCAAGCTTTTAAACCACAGAACAGAGTTATTCCTAGCTGTCTAGCTAAGTGCCCTCAGGCTTAATTTATTTTTATGAAGATTTCTGGTTTTCTGGGGTTTGGCTCTTCAACAGAGATCTCACTCTAGCATAGGGTGAGAATTCCTTACATTTTCCTTCTTTAAACTCAACTGAGTGTTCTATGCTCACAAATCCATTTCACGGGAGATTTGTAACAGAAGCCCCATTGGAACTGACTGTATCTGATTCCTTGCAGTCTCTTCTTAGGCCCCCAACATGCCTCCCATCTACTGTGCAAATGAATCTAAGCCAGGACAAAACTAAACCCTGGAAGTGAAAAGGAGACAAGCACACAATTCCCATCTGATCACATTCCTGGGCTCCCACAAGCTTCTGCAGCAGCTGAGCCTTTCCAGGTTTCACCTTCTCTTACCTAGTTTTACTAATCTTTATAATAATTCAAAAACTCATTCCTTTCTCCCCATTCATCTCCAACACATGGTTCTTACATTTTGCCTTGACTTTTGAAATAACGTTCTGATAGATTTTCTTGCTTTTATTTTCTCCTCTCTCTAATTCATCTTCCACATGGCTGTCAATGAAATCCTTAAACCATAAATCTAATCAGTGTCACTCTCTTTTTGCAAAATCTTCATTGTCTCCCTTTTGCCTCTGGCATAAAATAGAAACTCTTCTGGTATTTAAAGCCTTCCAAAATGTTGCTTCCACCCAGTGGTTCAGTCTTACTTTATATTAGTGCCTTTATGTACTCTCTTTTCCAGTAAAACTGGTTTGCTAGCTATTTTCCATACTATAAATCTCATTTCCTACCTCCATTTCTTTGCACAAGTCGTCCCCTATGTCTAGAAAATGTTATCTTCCTTATTTCTGCCCCATCGATTCTGAAGTTTCCTTCAGTTCAGATTCCTCCAGGGATTAGGACTTTATTTTTCTTAAAATTACTTAGTATACTTTGGATGGAGAAGAAGACAGAAACATGGTCAGAGAAGTAGGAGAAGGAGCACGAGAAATGAAGGGAATAGAAGTTAATGAAGGAAAGAATTTTTAAGGACAGCATAACCAAGCACTTGATATTGGTTTCTTACTATTCAGTCATTTTTCAGTTGTGTTTGACTTTCCCTAACCCCATTTGGAGTTTTCTTGGCAAAGATACTGAAGTGATTTGCTATTTTCTTTTCTCCAGCCCATTTTACAGAAGAGGGAACTGAGGCAAACAGAGTAATGTGACTTGTCTAGGGTTACACAGCTAGTAAATGTCTGATGTTGGATTTGAACCCAGGTCTTCCAGACTCCAGGCATAGCACTCTATCCACTGTGCCACCTAGCTGTCCTTCATCGACTGCTATAAAAACTTAAAATACCCACAGAGATGCAAAAAATTAAATTCTTCAAAAAGAAAATCTGGCTTAGGAATAAAGCTAACAGAAATAGCTAACTTAAATAGAATTTCAAATCCAGTTTTCTCAATGAATTCTGTCATTCATTAGGATGCATTTGCTAAGTTAGAACTGTATTAATACCATCAGTTCTCAGAGGATTATGAACATTTAGGCTACTTTTCCAGAATCCCTAGGAATTCTAAGATACCATCTTCTAGCACTGTACTCTGAAGTAACCTTGAGATGATATAATTCAGGAGCTGATATATCTCTTTTGAGGGATCTACAGCTTCTGCAGTTTTATTGAAAGCAAAAGAAAACCCAAAGGAGACAATTTTACAGAATCTTTCCATGCTCATGCTTAATCTCAGCTGGCAGATTGTTCTCCTAGACTCTGGGTACTTCCTGATTTCTCTTTTGAAAGTTTCTCTGTTTTTCTCTTTTTGTCTTTTAGTAAACGCTTGGAATAGTGATATCAACTTACTTTACTTACACCTCATTTTTTTTCATAAAAAAAGAAACAAATCTGTCACTTTAAGTGGTAATAATACAGAGTTCTCCAAGTTTCCTCTCAAAAAAGCTTACCGGAACTGTACATTCTGGCCAGACATAAAAATTAATGTAAATGATGTCAATCATTTATAGACATATAGCATGGGTCAAAACATATTTCATAGTAGCTATTTTCACTTTTCAAAGAAATTGTGGAATATCTAAGTATTTCTATAATTATAGTGTCGAGTACAATTCATTGCATTTTGAATTGAGTTGAGAAATATCTCCAAGGAAAAGTACTGTCACATCAAACTGTAAAACTAAAATACTCTTAAACTCTTTAAAATAAAGGCAGTAGACAGAGTTCATTGAATTGTATGCACTGATGGGAAATGAAAACTTGATAAAAGATGAGAATGACAGGGTCATTCTCTGGATTTAGTCCATTCTGATTTATCATACCTTGCTTTGTAAAATAACATCTTGCCCTTCATGAATAAGGTTCACTGAGCACAAGCTCCATATAGAACTACATTAAAGGAATCTATACCACAGTGACCAAAATTTAGATAAAACTGTTTTTTTAAAGGAGTCTTAAAAGAAATTCTCATCTTTACTTTTTTATATCACATGCCAAAGAAAGAAATGGCAGATCCAAAAGGCAGAAGTCAGAGATAATAATGAAAAGGACTGAATCTAGGTGTACAATCTGACGGGCAGAATAAACAAAGATTACCTCAGAATGGTGACAAAAATGGTGAAAATCCTAAAGGATTAAAAATGTCACAGATGTTCCTAACTCAATGAAAGGATATCAATTGTTTCAAAGAAAATGGTTCTTCACTCTCCATAGGTGTTAGCAGTTCCAATTACCTTCTGGACCAAAAGTGGTAAATATTTTCTAAAAAAGACTAAGCTGTGGAACTGCAGACCTAAAATTCTTGCCTGACAACCAATTATACTTTGAAGACTCTGAAGTCAGCGGGGAAAGCTGATTTAAAGTCCCCTTAATTAAACAGAGGCTGCTGAGTCTTAAAGTAAAGGACTTGGGCAAAAAGAACACCAAGTAGCCAAAAGGAAGAAGACGTAAATGTAGTTATGGATGACATCCAAGCAATGAAGACACTTATTTCTTGATTTCTAAAAAAAAAAATCTTGTTCTTAGCTGCATAATCTTTTGGATGATTCATTTTTCATTCTAACATTAGACTAACCACAACTTGATTCTACAGATTGCTACAGAAATGGTCTAGGAAAATATGTTCATTCACTGGGCACTTCTATTTCCAACTAGTCTTCATTTTCTAAATATAGATATTTTCATATTTGCTTTTCACTCATTTTCTTCATGTGGAAATTTATATAACCTGCCTAACCTGTGATGTGGCATAATCTAAGAATAGTTGCAGCAGAAATAAGAGTTTTAAGTTTTTAGGATATGAATGAAAATAACTTAAAATCCTTTGTGTTAAATAAACATAAAGACAGTGCAGATACCAAGAAGTGGAATTGTGTAGGAGTGTGTATATACATCCGTGCTTGGGAAGAATGACATTTTGGTTCAAAGGTCAATTTGCAGGGACTCAGTTGTCTATAAAAATAATTGGGTTTGAATAAGTTAGAGTTGGTAAGTGATACCTTTCATTTAGTTCTTTTATCATTAACATTATCTTATGTCTAGAACCTCGGAAAGTAATGCTAATTACAGTTGGAATGAATCATAGGATCACAGAATCTAAGTGTTACGTATAGACCCTCAGCCCAGCCTATACCTGATTCTCCAGCCTCTACTTGAAGACTTGGAATAACTAAATGGGGTTTTGGGGGAGGAAAGCTTCTCATTCTACTTTTTGACATCTCTAAATTTCAGGACGTTTTTCTTTTTAATCAAACTTAAACTGGCCTCTGCAATTTGGCCTTCAGCACCTAATGCTGCTTGCTGGGGCTATGGAAAACAAGTCTAATTTGTTTTCTATATGATAGTTCTTCACACAGACAGCTATGATGCTTTCCCCCAGTGTTTTCTCTTCTCCAGACAAAACATTCCTAATTGACATCTATCTACCTAAGGCAAGACACAAGCCCTCATCATACCCTGATGTAATAGTTGGCTTGTTTTAATGACCTTTAAGGTTCATGGATTAATGTCTTCAGTTTCTTTAGGGAGTTTGTTTTAGAAGGAAAATTATGAATACAATCACAATCACTTTGAACCACCAATAAGAAAAATTCCTAACATTTAGGTGAGATTCTTGTTAACTCTATTAAATTATATTTATATCTGTCTCTAGTTAACTTTTGTCATCTTTGTGTCTGAGGTAATATTCAGGTTGCCAGAAACACTTGGGTAACAAAGCAGCAGATGATATTAGTCCAAAGTGTCTGCAAATGGGTGAAAGAGGAAACTGTGAAAAGAACAGATCTTTTCTTTTTTTTTGGTGGGGGGACGCTTCACTCCAGTTTTGAGTAGGTGAGTATAATTGGTGGTGTCAGCACAAGTCTTCTGCTCCAAGATGCCAATAGGCATTTTATAGGAATTTACAGTGGCCCTACTTGATATGTATCTCTTATGCCACAGCACATGTCTACCTTCTCTCTCTTTTTTTTCCTTTCATTGGCTGCCTCAGGGCTGCTGGTACTTTCCAGCTCAGCTCTGTGTGACCCTACTCTCTGCTCTCCCCTTCCAGAATTTTGGAATCTCTATCTGGTTCTGAAATAGTTCCTCCTTTTTACACAAAGTTTATATATTTCATCAGACTAAATCTCTCACACTTGATTGGCTTTGATGGACTCCAGTTGCTATACAAACACAGTTCAGATTGACTGATTCTCACCAACAAAAAATATTAAGTGGGGTGGCAGTATCAATAGAGTCTCATTTGTACAATGGTAAAATTCCTTTGGATATATTCAAGTGTGTTTAAGTTTTCCTAAAATATAGTGCCAAGAACTAACTGAATATATACTTCAGATAGGACCAGAATGGGAAAGGATATAAGCAAACTGTCCTCCCTTATTTTCTACCTCTTCATAACACCTATAAGAGAATTGGCTTTTTGGCTTTCTATCACTTAATAAGAATTTTAGTAAGAGTCTACTCTGTTCAAGGCACTTTGCTAGATGCTGCAAATGAAGAACCAAAAGTGAAATCGTGAAACTCCTTCAAGAAGTTTTTATTATCTATGGAGGAAACAATATACTATATACACTAACAGTAAATACAATAGATAGATAGATAGAAAGATAGATAGAAAAAAGATAGACAGATGGACAGATAGACAGATAGATAGTAATATCAGGATGGAGAAGAAATTAACAGCTAAGGATATCAGAGAAGGTAAGAGGCAGCACTAAAATTGGCCTTGGAGGAAGTTAAGTCTTCTAAGAGTTAGACTAGAGGAGGGAGTTCACCCCAGGAACAGGGGAAAGAATGTACAAAGAATGGAAACAGGAAATGGAATTTCCCATATAGGTAACAGCAAGTAGCACTGTTTGGCTAAAACATACAGTGCATGAAAGGGAACTGCAAGAAAAAAATGTATCTGGAAAAATAGATTAGAGCCATTAGTGAAGAGTTTTTAATGTCATACAGAGGGATTAGTTTTACTGTAGATATGATGGGGATGAGGAGGAAGTAGGGGAGCTAGAGCTTCTTGAATAGGACTGTGATATGTGATATCTGATATGATATATCAGACCTGTGTAACTATGTGGATAAAGGATGGATTATAGGGAGGGTAAATATTAGAGGCTGGGATGTCAATTAGGAGGTTGTTGCAGAATAATGGTGATGAGAGCCTGAATTAGTCTTAGCACATGATTGAAGAAAGAGTGATAGAAGCAAGAGATGTTTTAGCAGTAGAATCACTAAAGTATGGTTATCTGATTCACTCTAGGGATTCAAAGACAATGGAAAAGTCCCGGGTTTTGATCATGGTTTACTGAAAGGATGGTGGCATCTTGGACAAAAACAGGGAAGCTATAAAGTGAAGCTGGTTTTATGGGAAAGATAATGAACTCTGTTTCACACCTATTGAACTAGGAAGCCTTCAGGACATACCTCTGGAATAGGCAGATTGACTGTAGCTCAGGAAAGAGATTACGGTTTGTATATATAGGTCCAGGAATCATTTGCATAGATAAAATAATTGAATCTATGATAGCTATTTTGAACACCCAGAGGGAGAAAACAGAGAGAGGAAATAAGAGGGTCCAGGACTGGGCAGTTGAGTTTGCAGCTCACTCAAACTATCAAATCTTCTTCACAGGAATTGTTGTCTAACCACCTCTCCCACATCTTGTATTTTGAGGGTGATTTTTAGAGCCCAAACATAAACCTTCAATTACATTTGCCCCTACTGAATTTCTTATTATTCAATCCAATCCATTATTCTAGTTTGTCAAGATATTTTTGGATTTGGGTTCTGTGGGATTAGCTATCCCTTCAAGCTTCATGTTATATGTAAATTTTACAAATATGCCATCTATGACTTCATTCAATTAACCAAAGAGAATGTCAGGGAGCACAGAGATGAGGAAAGATTCCTAGGGTATCTATTAGAATCTCCCTCCAAATTAACAAGGACCCATTTGAGTTCAGTCATTCACCAATTTGAAATCTACCTAACTAGACTATTACCTAGTACAATGAACCTCCAAATCCATCCAGTCCTAACAGCCCAACCAGGGCACACAGAAGATAAATGCAGGCTCTGACTCAGCAATTGACAGGAGGGTTAGTCAATACATAGGACAATAGAGGCATGGAATTCAGAACCTATGAATGTCTACCTTATATCAACTTTGCCAAGAGCTACATGGCTGGGATTTGAGCCCAGTTCCTCTAATGTCATGTTCACGATCTTTTCCCATCACACTGCTTTGATTTTATTTTTATATTAACTAATAATAAAAAGTCTAATCCTACATACTAAAGTCATCTAATGATATACATTGTAAACTAGAAAATTTGTTTTCTAGAATCTTTTTCTCATTTCTGTAGTGCTTGAAAATGTATAAAGTACTTTTCTAACAACTTTGCAAGGCAAGTAGTAAGTAGGTATCACCCCCATTTTAAAGATGAGCAAATGGAGGCTCAGAGAGATGTCAAGTGAAATGCCCAAGATCACATGGCTGGGCAAGTGCAAGTTAGCATTTGAACCCAGATTTTCAAATTCAGGCTCAGTGCTTCATCATGCCATTCTAATTTTCCATAGGCTTTATATTAAAATTGTATTCATATTACATGAATTTCACTTATAGATAGATAGAATCAATATTTTAAACAAGTTATGCAGTTTAACATTTGCTTTTGTATCTAGAATTATCCAATCAGTTCAAATTTTATTGTTTTCTGCCAAAGATCACTGTCAAATGAACTAAAATGTGCTATTTAATTTATAAAGATCAGGTCTGAGTGAGTGAAGGTTTCGATGCAGTAATATTTTAGAACTGTTTTCATTTGAAGCAAACCAATACACTTCCATGTAATTTCAGCCTTAGTTTCTAAAATAGATTGTTTCTGATTTTCAATGTGATTAAAACAAAAGAGACTCTATTAGTTCTGTAAATTAGTATAATCTCCGATAGTTACATTAGTAAAAATCCTCTCTTCCACGCATCTATTATAATGAGGGAAATAACAAGGAATAAAAAATGTGATGCAGATAATCACATTGAAAAGCTGTTCTTGCAATTTTGAAAATACAGTACAAAGCTAAAAAAACCCCCACTAAACAACTTGTGTCCCCTTAAGCACTTCTTTATCTCACAGTTTCCAAAAAATGAGGATATTTCAAAAGCTATAATCTGAATAGGAAGTAATGACACACTAAATTGTAATTTAAATGTAGGATACAATCAATGTTTGTGTTTATAATCTTGCAGCTGGGCAAGAAAGGTTCAGATAAATGTGAAACTCAAAGCACTATAATCCATTTGTGAGCATGTTAAAATCCCACAGAAATGGTATATTACATTATCTGTTGCCAGATTTCCCATAATCATAAAGCAATTCTGTATTAAAACAAGGAAGTTTTGCTTGAACATTTTTAATCAGAAGGATTACTAGAGAAATTGTTGTTGACTTTTGCCACCATGGACAAAAATGCCCGATTTACTAAGAACAATGACAATAATGATAATTAACACTTATATCGTGTTTTAAGGTTTACAAAGAGCTTTACAAATATTTTCTCATGTGATCCTCACAACAACCCTGGGAGTAGGTGCTATTACTCACTCAGTTTTACAGATGAGGAAACCAAGGTAGACAGAGATTAAATGACTCGTCCAAGTTTACACAGCTAGTATCTGAGGCATGCTTTGAACTCAGGTCTTCCAGATGTCAGGGTCCATGTTCTAACCACTGTGCCTCCTAGCTGCCTCAGGCAACTTTAACAGAGGTTTATAAAATTGCTTCCTAAACTCCCTTTCCAATTACACACATAATAGAATATCTGAACAAGCTCATAAAAGGAACATAAATTTAAAGTGGAATAATCCTTAGCTGAGTTAATGTAAGAACTTCAGAGAATTTGATGTATGACCAATATGAGAAAGAATAAAATTATCAAAATAGAAGCCTTTTAACATTGGAGTTTTGGTTCTATATTAAAATCAATTAAGTAATCAAATAATAGAACTATTTCCTGACCAGTCCATGCAAGACGTTTTAACATAGATAACAATTTTCCTTAAAAATTACTTTTGTCACGTCACCCCCTACTGCATCAAGTCCAAACAACTCTTCTTAGTTTTTAAGTCATTTCATAATTTTGTCCCACTCTGATAATAATAATGATAATAATATTACAATTTTTTGTATCATTTACCAAAGCTTGGTCTATTGTGTACTTTTTTTTCCAAGTAAAAAGTGAAATAGATATTAGCTATTTGTATATTTGGGTTAACATTGTGTTATAGTCATTTCCCAAATGTGTGCAGATAGATTATAAATATGGATGGTTGTTTCTTCATAGTCTCCGCTCCTTACCCATGCAGCCCATTTGACTTGTGGTTATAACTCATTAACATGAGAAGTGTCAACGTATGCTTTCATTAGCATAGGTGTTAGTGGAGAGAAGTCGCCTGAATAATATTAAGAAGACACATAATGAGGCTAGTGTATGATTTTTACTTTTTATTGTCTTTAAATGTTGAAATCGTTGGCTTTGAATAGGTGCTTACCATGAAATCTCAAAGGCCAGGGAGTGAGAGAGAGATGTAAGACTTTTACATTGACCAGGCTGGTTTTTGTTTCCTATTTGTAAGTATTTTAAAGAGTAAGCAAACATCGCTTTTACCAGGGAACTAGAAGAATTGCTCTTTAGGGAAACAGGATGCCTAAGAGAGGGTACCTAGCAGTCCTCTGGGAAAGTGAGGCTAAATAATTATCCTAGGAAAGATGAGAAAGGAAATGCGATGTAAGCAGCTCACTGGAAACAAGAAATGAGATGGGAGGTGATAAAAAGGACCATTTAACAAACATTTATTAAGTAGTGCAATGAACTTGGGGGACACAGAAGCAAACACCAAAGAGATTGCCCTCAAGGAGCTTCCATGCTGAGTGGGGAAGAGGAGGCAGGAAAACAAAATGTACACAAGGAAGCATATTACAAACTAACTTAAGAGTGGAGAGAACATTAACATCTGTGGGAAGGAGGTAAGGGAAGAGGTAGACTTTGCACTGAATGGTGAATGATTCTGAGAGGAAGAATGGACAGTGATTTATGAAATCACTAAAATGATTTTATATGATATTGCATGAAATAAGATTGGGAAGGTAGGAGGAAGTCAGACCATGGAGGGTCTGAAATGTCTGAGGTTATGGAAAGCTGAAAAATGTGTATTTTATTGTAGAAACATGGAAGATTTTCGAGCAGGGGAGAGGTCTGTACTCAATACTTTGTTGTCTGACTAACATTGTACCTTGTGAAGATTATTTTGTTAGCTCCATGAAAGACTGACTGGAGAAGAAGGATATTTGAAGGAGAAGACTTAATTGGGAGATAGGGAATGATAAGGGTCCGAACTGAGCTGCGTGTAGAACTGGTCAAGTATGACAGATGTTGTGGATGTAAAATTGTCAATCTGGGTGGATTATAATAATATCTTTACAAAACCAGGAAAGTTTTGGAGGACAGGTTGGCTCAGAAGGGAGATAATGAGTTGTTTTGGACATGCTGAATTTGAGATGCTATAGGTTAGGTGGTGAAGTTGATAAAGCACTAGACCTGAAGTCACGAAGACATAAATTTAAATCCAGCATCACTTATTTATCTGTGCAGCTCTGGAAAAGTCACTTAATCTCTGTTTCTTAATATGTAAAACAGGAATACTAATGGCACCTCCCTCCCAGGGTTTTTGGGAGGATCAAATGAGATAATTATGCCAGGCTCATAGTAAACACTATATAAAGTTAGCTTTTATTATTACTAAAATGAAACCGAAAATAAATAATCAGGCAGATAGGAGGAGAACCAGGAGACACAGAATCCAAGCGAAAAAAATATTGCCCAGGAGAAGGTGGTCAACAGTACCCAAAAAGGTACAGAGGTCAATGAGGATGAGAATCTGATATTTCGTGGTCCGCTAAGTGAGTGAAAGTAAGGGGATGAAGAAGAAAGTGAAATTTGTTGGTTGAGTGGCTTTCTGTCAGTCAATTCTCCTGAGTATCTAGATTTGCTAGTTTCTTAACTAACTAGACTTAACTAGACTGTTGGTAAAATTGAAGAGAACAATTCAATGTAGTGTTACAGTCAGAAGCCAAATTACAAAACAATGAAGGATAAATATGTACAAATTTGGACAATTCTAAGAGTTTTAAAAAGGGAGGAGAGATATGAGAACAGTTTGAGGGTATGGGAGGATCAAACGAAGATGGTTTTGAAGGATGAGTCAGACATTAGTGAATGTAGAAGAAGCTCGTAGGTAGATAGTTCTTGAAAATGAGAATGAGGGATGGAGAGATGGGATGAGATGGGCTTAAAGGTATAAACAGAGGTTTTCCTTGGCTTAGAGAAGGTCTACCTCTTCATCAGAAGCTGGAATACAAGTGAATAAGGAACTCAGGACAGATAGCCTTGATTTTCTCAGTAAAGTAGAAGGTAAGGGCATCTGCTTAGAGACAGGGTGGTGGGATATCCACTGAAATTAGTGGGGCCAAGAAACTATGAAGGAAGAAGGCACCCATATATAGTGGAAGGAGCGCTAGATTTGGAGCAAAAAGACCTTGGTTCAAAATCCTACACACACACACACACACACACACACACACACACACACACACACACACACACACACACGACCTTGGACAAGTCACATGGCCTCTTTGACCCTCAGTTTCCTCCTCTATAAAACAAGGAGGGCTAAACTAGAATGCCTTCAAGGTTTCTTCCAGTTCTAAATATCTGATCCTACTAATAAAGCGATTGACTTACTACACTGAAGATCCAGTAGAAATTAGACCAATCCTATTCAAAATACTCTGTGACCCTGGGAAGTCTCTTAACTTGTTTGAGCCTCAGCTTCCTCATCTGTAAAATGAGGTTAATAACAGCACCAGATTCATACAGTTGCTGAAATGATTGAGATAATCTAAGCAAATATTTTGCAAACCTTGCAACACAAATAAATGTGAGTTATTATCGTATCAATTTGTAAAACTGGTACAAATGAACTATCTGGAGAAAGAGGTGTGCATAAACACATGCATACATCTTCCCCATGTCACTGATGTATGTGGAAACAGTAGCTTATTTCAGTGATAGACCATACTGTTGATGCCTGTCTGTCTGGTCACTTCGCACATGATCAAAATTAAATCGTTCCTTCAGGACAAGGAAGAAACTGTAAATAACAAACTCATTTTGCTTAGAAAAGATTATTATTTTACTTCCTTTTCCCCCCAAAATTAAATGTACCATCCTGCAGAAATAACTGCTCTCCATTTGGAGAGGTGTGAGAAAAATAATTGCAAAAA
The DNA here is from genome assembly GCF_028372415.1 of Notamacropus eugenii. NCBI lineage: Eukaryota > Metazoa > Chordata > Mammalia > Diprotodontia > Macropodidae > Notamacropus > Notamacropus eugenii. Next base: position 360,950,571 of record NC_092874.1, read on the forward strand.
AGCATTATGTATTATTGATCTACTTCTAAATGTGGTGGCCTCTATCTTATTTGTATAGTGTACTTTGATGGAGAGTAGCCTACTATCATCCCCAAGGAAGAAACACATTTATTTAGTGGTCAGCCAAGTGCGTGAAAGTAAGGGGGTGAAAATGACAGTCAAATTTCTTGGCTGAGTGGCTTTCTGTCAGAGTCAATTCTTCTGAGTGTGTGTAAAACACCCTTTCAATATCACTACAGTCCAGTAGTCAAAGGAAGATTGTATCCGTATCTTCACTGCTGAGAGAAGCAAACTAATTTAAAAGTTTGCAATCTGCCTACTTTTAAAAATATGAAAATTGAGGATGTTACCTGAAAGGAAGCTCAGTAAAAGTTTTCATATAAAAATAATTTGCTGCCTTCAAAAATTCTTTTCCACTATTGGCTTTTTTGTTCATAGTTTACCCAATGCTATGTGTCAGGTACTGTGCTGGGTGCTGGGGATACAAAGAAAAATATGAAACGGTTCCTGCTTCAAGAAGCTTACATTCTTTCAGGGAAAATAATATCATCTACTACTACTACTACTACTACTACTACTACTACTACTACTACTACTACTACTACTACTACTACTACTACTACTACTACTACTACTAACCAGCAATTACATAGTGCTGTAAGGTTAGCAAAGGGCTTTACAATATTATCTCATTTTATCCTTACAAAACCCCTGAGAAGTTGTTGTTCAGCCAGTTTTCAGTTATGTCCAACTCTTCATGACCCCAACTGGGGTTTTCTTGGCAAAGATACTGTAGTGGTTGCCATTTCCTTCTCCAGATCATTTTACAGATGAGGAAACTGAGGCAAACAAAGTTAAGTGACTTGCTCAGGGTCACACAGGTAGTAAATGTCTGAGGCCAGACTGGAACTCATGAACATGAGTCTTCTTGACTCCAGGCCTGGAGCTCTAACCATTGCACCACTTAGGTGGTCCAAGTAGCTGGTCCAATTCTTATTTTGTGTATGAGGAAATTAAGGCAGATAGAGGTTAAGTGACTTGCCCAAGGCAGATTTTGAACTCAGGTCTTCCTGACTCCAAATCTAGTACTGTATCTACTGTACTATCAATAAATGAAAATAATTTTTTTGGGGGGAGGGAGCACTAGTAGCTGTGAATGGGATCACGAAAGGTTTCATGTAGTTGATGACATTTTAACTGAATTGTAGAAAGGTAGGTAGGGATTCTAGGAGGAGATCTCTACCTGATCCAAGCACAAATGACCACGTGGAAGTTTGGGGATGACAACTTCTATCAATTAAGATTCTAGGCTTTGTATTTAGTAGTAACAAAAAAAAAATCCCTTTTATTTGGCCTTGGAGTCTGACTTACTTATGCCTATATAGGGTACCAAAAATAGTTCAATGATGCAAATAACATCTGAGACTGTGACTGGTCTAACCAGGAGATGGAGGGTAGGCTATGCTTGGGTTGACTCAGAGGAGGGATTTCCATAACTCAGGGCTGGAAAGTCCTGTGATAGGCACATCTTATCACCAGATTAATTCATCTTCCCTCATGGTCTGCAAAATTAACAGATTGGAATATTTGTGGTTGGACTGTAGCCCATAAGAATAGACAAGTTAAATATATTATATATATATACATAATATACATATTCTACTAATAGAAGGTAGTTTGAATCTACCTAATAAGGCTTATATAATCAAGTCTGAATTTAATTCACAAATTTTGATTCTGATTAGATATAATGGTTAAATACAATTAATAAGTAATTCTAGCCTAAATTTCACAATTGGGAATGTTACCATCATTACAACTTTCGTTCTTAAACATGTTCAAGCTCCTGAATTACAAGGATTGTAATTTAGATTTAGAATTGTTCAAGTTTTCATTTTTAATATTTTCTTTCATTCATTTTTAATCTATAACTTGAGTTTGAAGTTGAATTCAATTTAATATTGGCTACTTTTGAGGAATATTATAATGCTGAATTTTCTTTTAATTTCAATACTGCCTTTTCTTGAAATTGTAATATACAACTTCTTTTCAAAGTATAATTTAATCTGTAGCATTGACATTTTATTTTCTTCTCTTACACACCATCTGGATTTTTATTTTGTATTGAGTATTAATTTTTTTATTTCTTCTATTTTCATTTGGGGATTTGTCTTCAAAATTTACCTGTCAGTTAACTCCAGTGAGCTTTCAAACAGCATGAATTCCTCTATCGCATATGAATATTAATACTGGCTACTTGACAATATCATCGAGAAAATCATCTTTTTAATGAATGCCATTAGAACTATAGCTGCTTATCTACATTTACTTTGCTAATGCTTTACCATTATGGTGGCTAATTTGAATTGATGGAGTTTTGGCCAAATTGTTTGGTTAATTCTTGTGCTTTTCTGGTAATCAGATAAATATTAGCATTATAAACCAACACTGTGAAAATAGGAGTGCATTACTTAGAAAATATTGTTAATTTATGAATACTAATATTCATAAAGGATTGCTGATAGAGGAGACTATTATGATAGTTTGAAGGCCAGAATAAAAGAACTGAAAGTTTATAAAATGCTTCATATAAAAGTGAGATGAAAAGAATATGGTTAGAACACTGTGAATTAACAGACTCATGCGATCATTTAAAAATATTTAAAAAATTATAGTGGAGGAAAGCACCTGACGTTAGAAGTGTCCTGTCTTGTGAGCTTTAGGTATCACTATGGAGTACAAGGTTGACTGGCTGGCAACTCACTCCTCACTTCTCCCACAAATTGAGAAAAGGGACAGGGACATAATGTAGGTTGTACCTATCTCTGCCCAATAGGAGTTGGCTTAGGTTGGGTCTTTCCTTTTGGCTATCACTCTCTTTTCTATTTTTTTACCCTTCATCCCTTTAGGGAAGGGGCAGAGCCTTGTTGCCTCAGGGGCTTCATAACATCCTTGCCTCCCTTCCCCCTCCTTTCCCACTAGGATTGGGGTTGGAAATTTTGTCAGCCATTCTCAATGACATCATGGGCTTATTTTTTTAACCAATTAATAAATATTTATTAAATGTCTATGAGTCAGGCATTGTGCTAAGCTCTGAATGACAGCTGCAGGGGTGATGGCTTGAGATCCATATGTGATTCTCTTTAGAGAGTTCCTGCAATTAATAATAAAATGCTAACATACTTCATTCACTCCCTGGATGTGGGAGGTTTTTTTTTTTTCTCTTCTAACCATTGACCTGAGCTTGGGATCTCTATTCCAAATCAGAAAGAAAACCAAATTACTTTTGTGGAGTTAGACTCAAAGTTTCACCATTCCTCATCAAACATATTGCTCCGAACCTCTATTTTTAGTCCATAGTGTCCATAGCAGTCTCATGGATTACCAGCTACAATGACAGTCTCCACCTAAATCCATCTGTGTTTCACCTAGGTGAGAATGCCTAGAAATAGACAGGCATGTGAAGCCACCTTTGCCACCCAGCACTTGTCCCTAATACTGCTCCCAGCTGCTGGGGTCTGTTGCTGACTCCCTCTAGGAGAGGCTACCCTTGCTGTCTTCACTCTCTGCATTTCTTCTTTTTGCAGGGTTCTATAATCTTGATACCAGTCCTTGTTACTCTTCCTTAGATGGGAAGATAAGCAAAAGTTCCAAGTCTCCAAATTCCCAGTGAGGATTTAACCTAATTCTCAAGTGAAGCCTCTAGCATTTCCCTCTGCCTGTAAGGGGGAGGGAATGGGGGATGTTATAAACCTAGTTACAGAATGCATGGGAAGTAATCTTCAGAAACGCATGTAGAAATGAGATTGAATGTCATAAAGGGAATTATTTATAAAAGGACTAGAAATACACGTCAGAGCCAGGTGGTAAAGAGCTTTAAATGACAAACAGAGGAGTCCACATTTGATCTGAGAGGTAATATGGAAACAAAGGAGTTTATTGAGTTGAGGAGCGACATGGCCAGGACAATACTTTAGGAAATCATTTCAGGAGCTATATGGATGACAGATTGTAGAGGGGAGGAGGGAAACCAGTTAGAGGGTTTGAGAAGTGACAAAAGCCTGAACTAAAACACTGTCTGTATGAGTACAGAGAAGGGGATAGATGTGAAAAGCATTGTGGGAGAACAAGACTTGGCAACTGGTTGGATGTGTGGAGCATGGGATAGTGAAGAGTGGACGATGACCCCAAGGATGCAAACAAACGTGACTGGAAGAGTGATGGAATACTCAAAAAACCCCAACAAAACAAAACAAACAAAAAATCAGAAATGTTTTGATGAGGGATGGCTATGTAGGGAAAACCAGAGTTCTATTTTAGATATGTTGAGTTTGAGGTTGTCTCCAGGATGTACACTTTGAAATGTCCAGTAGGTAGTTGATGGAGGACTAAAGTTCAGAGAGAGATTTAGGCTAGATATGTAGTTTGAGAGGTCATCATCAAAGGACTGATAATCAAATTCATAGGGGTTCACGAGGTCACCAAGAGTGTAAATAAAGAATAAGGTCCATGACAGAGTACTGGGTTTGATTGTGACAGGCAATTTGAAAGGTTAGGTCGATTTTTCCAAAGGTACAATTGATGCACTTGAAGTGGCTTGAAGTGAAAGGATGGGAGTTCAGTAATTATTACAGTTTGATGGCAGAACCATTCAGGCATGCAATTTTTCGTTGTAACTCAATTTCATCTAAATAGATCATACTTGTCTTCTTCTATCACCACCAATTTCCCGAGTTGTAACTTCATGCAAATAGGTGTTATTCTTATTTTTTAAAGTTTCAAACTTAATATGACAGTTCCAACCATCTGTTTGTTTGTATATCTTTCCTACCTCTTCACTATTACCCTACCATTTAAGTGTTCCTACTAGAAGAAAAGAATTGGAAACCTTTGAAACTTAACTCTAGAAAATTTTATTGTTATAGTCTGAGATCACTTAAAATGAAGGGGCAAAAATCCATAGCATAAAAATAGATAAAGGACTTTAAAAAGAGACAAAGATGACTTAAACAATAACAAATGCCCAGTAGGCAGCATTTCAAGTCAATGGAAGATACAGAGAATATGAAGAAATAGAGCTGATATGAAGTGAGACATCATAATTTAGACTTCTGGGATTTAACTATCAAATATGTGAAGGAATCTCAAAATCATAGTTGTGGAGAAATCTGTTATTACACTTTTTCCAATTTACAATTATTTCAACATTTGCAATTGCTCTGTTAAATGGTTGAACTTATTAAACTGGCATTTCAAAATTATTTAGACACACAAAAAAATTCCTGAGTCAATCATAAAGAGTGATTCTCAGGAAGAAAATTTAGACTTCCTCCGTAAGTGGAAGGGAAATGTCAAAAGGCAAAGCGGAAAAGAGAGTGACTTTAGCTTTTTGCAGAAGAAACTTTCTTCAGAAAGATAGAGAGCAAGGTAAATAGATACTAGGAGATCTTTGATCCAAGAAAGAATCAGATTAGAGGAATTCGATCCATTATGATTCTTAGAGAAGGTATTTAAATAGTGGGAACTGGAGGGTTTCAAACATCTGAGAACAAATTCTGATGGAAAAGACAAAGCAGAGATATCACAAGCAAGCAAAAATGGAGTCAGTATACATTTTTGTTTTTGTTTACCACACAATATTTTTGGGTTCATCATTTAGTTTTTGAAGGTGAATTAACTACTTGGAGTTGGATATATGGACTATATCTATATATCTATCTATCTATATTTATATATACATATATATGTATATATGTATATATATATAATTTCTCATTCTCCCCCTCTCTTTATGTATGTATGTATGTGTATATACATACATACATACACACACACCTACATAAACAGAACATATGTATGTACACAGACACCTGTGTGTTTTCATTTGCAATTTTTTTTGCAGTATGCTATCTCCTACTGAACTGTAAGCTCTATAAAGATATGGTATCTACACCCTGGCAGAATGTTTTGCACACAGTAGGTCCTTAATATTTATTGAATCAACTGAAGAGCCTTTTCCAGAAAGGGAGATAAAAAGTCCCACTCTGGACATGCCATCAAAAAATATCAAATTGTGATAAGAATGTTATAAGGAACATTGCAAAGTTGTAAAGACAAATCATTAAGGTACATAACTGGAAATAAATCCCAAAGTAAAAGTTATGTAGAAACTATAATTATGGTGAAAATGTAGAAAAGATTTACATTATGTCACCAAACTAGTTCTCCTTTCAGGGAAAAAAAAATTTATATGAGGAAATGTGAACTACTTTAGTTACTGGTTCTAATATTTCTTCTCTATAAATATTATTCATGATTAAATATATTCATGTTCTAAATTATTTAAATTCCGTTGGGGAAACAGTAACATAATGAATGAATGGCCCACTAGTGTATCACAGCAAATGAGCCAACAGTCTACTAACGTATGACCTATACTGTTTTTCTGAAAACAAGCCTCCACTATTTACACTGATGGTTTAGGTTTGTCCTATTGTAGGGCTAAGCAAAAAAACGGAATCTGACAAAAACAAAATAAGGCAGTTGTCGAAAAAAATGTGTAACATCATTTTGGAGGAGTAAAAATTTGGAGTACGAAAAAAATGCAACTTTTAACTAAATATTTTAAGTATTTCTCTGCTGTCACAATTACAGTTACGTAATTCTAAAAATAAAACTTCATTACTGATATTTCAATAATCTAATTATAGCTACGTTTCAAGAATCTGTGATTTTTGTCATGGTGAAGATTTTTCTATTGATTGGATCTCAAATCCTTTGTGACTTAGGGGTTTTCAAGAGTTCTTATGGACTAACAGTTCATCAGTCTATAGTCAGCCTTATAATGAACCTCTCCAAATTTAGCTAAGCAGGGCAGACATACACTCCACCCATATTGAAAGACATTTTTTTTCTAAAGTATTAGCACCTGTCAGGCTTCTGACATAGCCTTGAAAATTTAGGGTCAACTCCACACCATGATAAACATTAGAGGAATTATTAAATAATATTTCTCTTCTCTTTCAGCATTATAATTAAGAGGTTCAAAAAGACTATCTGAACAGATGTTGTAGCAGTTCTCACTTATTTCCATACATGATCTGGGTAGCATTATTATTTCCCCTACCTTTCCCTCCCCACTGCAGTTTATAATCCCAGTACCTAGTGTTAACATGTAATCCCTTAGTCATGAAGTGCTACTCAGATTTTTAAAATGTGACTGTTACTCTTAGGAATATGGAAAATGTTTTTATTTAAGGGTGCTGGTCCCTGTGTCTCCCCTTTCCACATCCTCTCACTGTGAGTACACTAATATTAAAACAATAAAAGCACATTTCTATGAATTATGATAGCAATTCCTTTGGAGAAAAATACCACATAGAAATCCATCTCTAGAATACAGGCAACTATCAAATTTTCCAATTTAAATGACAGTCACCTCAGAAAACCTGATTCAAGTTTTGTTTCAAGATAGCAAAGTATAACTAATTATCATCATTTTCTTTTCAAAGAAAAGTAACAGGAAATTGAAGGAGCTGAGCCAGAGTTTATATCTAGTCAACAATTTTGTCATTAAATATCTTCTCTAAATAGCTAAAAAAATTGTCAGAAGGGATTGACTAAAATGAAAACTATCCAGAAGACATAAACAGACAGTGCTTCACTATTGTATTCACTTGATTTAAATGCCAACACACAATTTTGGTGGGTCCTGTCATTTACTGTCATCTTACTCATTCTAGAATATAAACAGGAAGGATTTTTTTGTTTTGTGGCAGACAGGTAAAATGCTATTTTGTCCAATATTGAGTGAAAGTACAAAGGATTTACAGCTTGAACTAGAAGGTAAATAAACAGTCTGTTCAGTGGAGCACAATTAAGTATCCAGGCACAGACAGAAAGCCAATGCTATATAAATGGGTATGTTTAGTATTGGAGGCCATAGACATCTGCATGTGACTGACTCTTTAACTATTATGACTCGTGAATCTCTGGATACAGTTTTTTATCTTGACTCTAAGTGGCTTTCTCTAGTTTGTTTCTGCATTAGGCATGATAAATTCATTTTAGAAAATCCAACAGCGTAAGATTAAGCTCATAACCATCCAAGAGAACCGTGGACACATTTCAAAAACATGTCATTGTTTCTCTCCACTTCGCACTCCTATTCAATCAACACTTACTTATGTAGGCTTCCTCATCCACGGGCAGACGTAATGACATGCAGAGGTAGGTATCAGACTGTGAAAGAAAAAGAGAAAATAAACAAAAATTTTGCTATTTAGGAATGAGGATAAAACTGTGACCTTTGAATTTAGAACCCCAAAAGGTTAGGGCTAGAAGAAATCTTATAAGTCATCGAAACTCTTCATTTTACAGATGGGGAAACAGAGGCTCCCCCTAAAGAAAAGTTATCCATTTTATTATTGGCAGAGCTGTGAGTAAAATGACTATCTCCTAAAAATTGTTTAAGCTTTTTTTGCCAATTATTTTTAATAATATTTATTTTTTCCCAATTACATGCTGACAATTTTTGCACTGCATTCATTTTCCAAGCTTTTGAGTTCCAAATTTTTCTGAAAATAGGCAATTTGATAGGTTTTACATGTGCTACTATGTAAAACGTACTTCCATATTAGTCACAGCTGTGAAAGAAGAAACAGATCAAAAGGGAAAAAACACAAAAAAGAATAAAGTCAGTGAAAAAAATACTTCTATCTGCATTCAGAGTCCATTGGTTCTTTATCTAGATGTGGACAGCATTTTCCTTCATGAGTCCTTTGTACTTGTTACTGAGAAGAGTTGAAGTATTCATAGTTGATCATCATACAATGTTGCTGATACTGTATATAATGTTTTCCTGGTTCTGGTCATCTCACTTAGCATCAGTTTATATAAGTCTTTACAAGTTTTTCTGAAATCTGCCTGTTCATTATTTCTTATTGCACAATATTATTCCATTACCTTCATATACCATAGCTTGTTCAAGCCACTCCCCCAACTAAAGGACATCTCCTCAATTTCCAATATTTTGCCCCCATGAAAAGGGCTGCTATCAATATTTTTGCATATGTAAAAGTCCTTTTCCCTTTTTTATGACCACTTTAAAATATGACCAACTAAATATGACATCAAAATAGATGTTGCTGTCAATTTTCACCTTACTCATCTTTCATATCTGACCCCTTTTCTCCTCTGATACTGCTACCACTCTGGCCCATGCCCTCATTACCTCATGCCTGGATTATTGCAAAAACCTAACAGTTGGTCTTCCTGCCTCAAGTTCCTCCCCATTCCAGTCCATCCTCCACTAAATTGTCAAATCTTCCTGAAATGTAGATCAGATCATGTCATTCTTGTATTCAAAAAAGTCCAATGGTTCCCTAACATCTCCAGGATTAAATGTGAAATCCTCTACCATTCCAAATGTAATATTAAATTAATCATATCAAAACAGATAAAGTTGTTTTTAAATGACTACCACAGATATTTTCTTACTTATACATTTTGGATTTTGACACATCTTACAACATAAGTCAAAGAAACACAATGAACAAAACTTTATTCAATTATCCTCCCTCTGCTTCAAAACAATATATTTATTATATTAAATAGATAAATAGTAAGTCATGAGAGCCACCTGGGTCCCATAATGAAAAACTGTTTACACCAAGAAGATAGTAGCAATTGATAATATTGTGCATTAATTTTATAAATAAGTTCATATATATTATTCCCTTCTCATAATAACTCTAAGAAGCAGATACTATAGCTACCATGTTCATTTCACAGTTCAAGAAATAGGCTTAAAGAAATTAAGTTACTTGTTCATGGTCATAAAGGAGTTAAATATCAAAGGCACTTTTCTGACTCTACATCTAGCATCCTTTTCATTTCATCAAACAACAAATTCAGTACAAATACCATATTATACTTTTTCATTTTATACTTCATGTTTTAATAATTCTACATGTATAATTTTTAATAATGGTATACTTCGTGATCAAATTAGTAAACATGGAATCAAGTTCTGACACCTATATGGATTGCATTTTGATTTACCAGTTCCTAGCTGGTTATTTCCTTGAAACACCTCTGAAAGGACATTTCTATTTTTCTTTTGAACTAGCGGAAGGAATCCTCTAATTTAAGATTTGAATTTAAAACAAATATTTTTTTAAAAGGAAAAAACACAGTTACAGAATCTGACAATATGGTTTAGAAAAAGAGGCATATAAAAACTGTCATAAAAGGATGCTCTGCCAGAGATGTTTGAATTGGAATTGTTCCTTGAGGCATTTTTATTGTTTAATGATATTTTCCTCTTAGCCTAGCTTCTGCTACTATCAACTGAATCCAACACTCATTCCAGCTTGTGAACCTCGACTCACGCTGTTATCTCCATTAATGTAAGGGCTTTTCTTTGTGACTCACTTTCTTAGCTGTCGGGCTTTCATATGACTCCTGCTTACTTTTCTACACTTTAAATGATGCTAGTACCACTCTCTTCTGTCCCTTTCTGCTCCCAGCCTCCCTATTCCTACACATATCTTGACCTCCTTCACAACCATTATTATATACCACTACCTTCTCTTTAAACTTTGAGGGTCTTCCCACCCCCACACATACCCTGAGTGATTCTTTTGTGAAGGCAAAGTAGGCCATCTTTTACCTCATTTCTTACATAGCCTTTAACTACTTAATGGGTGCTGTCTCAGAAAAACTGAGATCTGGGAAAAATCTTAGCTTAAAAAGGTCATGGTTGCCCACTGCATCCTGAGCCATTGCCAGCCAGACTAAACTATGTCTTGCCACTGGACTCTGATGCTTCTGGAGGAGAGAGTGTGGCTGATGACTTTACACAGCTGTGCCTCAGTTAAATCCAATTCACATGCAAATCAAGACATCACCCTCCTGAAGGCATTGGTCCTATTTGAGAATGAAGGACACATAACACCACCAACGATCTTTGACATAATAATTGCTCCTTTCCACCCAAACTACTCTAAACTATAATCTCTGGTCAGCCTAATCCAGCCAACTGGATGCTATCTGAATGTATACCGTAATTCAATTTAAGTTGCTATTATTTAAGTTATACTCTTTCCCTGCCCCTCTTCTTGCTTGATTCCCTTTACTTTGGTAATGGCTTTAGCCATTCTGTTCTGATACTTTGTCATGGCATAAAGGTTACCATGAGTTTCCAAGAATTATGTCACGGGAAAGCAAAACCTAGCAGGTTGTTACAAGCTGAAAGAGCTTCAAGCAGAGACCCAGCAATGGACTGTGTGTCTATCATCTGATATCCAGGCTAAGGTAAGTTCGGAGAGCCTCATCAGCTTATGGTTAGCTATTAGGTGATGACTTTTTGGTCATAACAAATCATTAAACTTTTTATTAATTCATGAAAATTTTCCCATTCTGCTGAAATTATAGATCTTTTAAAGCATTAAAGGAAATACTTTTCAATTACTTTTATTAAATATTATCCATTGATTTCTATACAGATTTGAAATGAAGAAAGGAAACTCTGAACTGTAAGATGGAATGAATACTGCCTTCTGTAATACATCTCAAATGAGTACGGGAGAAATTTCAGTCTTTGTATACTAAAAAGAAAAAGCAAGATAAGAGCAACCTGGCTGTTTTATTTTTTAGATATAATAAAATTAACAACTTTCCACAAAAGCAACAAAAGAAGTATATGAAATAAAAACATAACAGACAAAACCTTGCCCTAAACTCCTAGCTTTTACCAAGGCAGAACAAAAAGAATTTAAAATGAAGGAAAAGGAGTGCTTCTATTATGCGTTCTCTTCCAGAATTATCTGAAGTTCCATCATCTGTGGCCCTGAAATATAGTCTGATGAGGAAGAGGTTAGAAATAACTTTTCTAAGACCATAGTGGAATCGGTGAAGTATGTGGATGGCTATTACATCATACTTTAAAAGTACTTATTCCTCCAACTCCCCCCACCCTCTCCCTTCCTCAGTACTAGCTCATTTCACACTGTCTTTCAATAATCTTTTTGTTAAAATTGCATTTATTCACTCAATCCTGATGAATAAGTACCAATATTTTTGGTGAGTTTAATTTTCATTACTATTTGTTTCCACACCTAGAATTTTCTGGCTGGATCAGAATTTTACTCCTCATCATATAATGCTTTATTGTTCATTGTGTTAGAAAAGACATTCCTATAATTCAACCCAAGCTACCATAGCACCCAGATAAAATTTTTCATATATCATCATCATGAATTCTTGCACATTCCTTTCTAGGAGGCACTCTCTATCTTCATTCACTGCCAGGGGACAGTGTGTAAAAGTACTGTAGCTTCAAACTGCTAACATAAGGATCCAATATAAAAAAGAGAAATAGTATTAATCTGCGTAGACACATCTGTGGAGGCCTCTCTTCCAGGGCTGAATCCTAGGATAAGCAGCCAAATTTGAGTCAAGAGAGATATGCTATTGCCGCTGCCTCTGTCCCAGTGTTATTGGGAGCTAGCCAGGAAAAGCACATTTTCTACCAAAAATCTATAGTACTCGAAATAGAAAAATGTACTTATTACTCCCAAAATGATTATGATGTGCTGTCTTTTCAGTTTTTCATAACAAGAGTTCTTATGAAGGTAAAAGAAACAGCAACAAGTTCTTAAGTACTGAATAAAAACTTCAAACATTATGGTGTATTAAATTCAATTCAACAAATTTTTATTAAGCTCCTTCTGCGAGGAACTTGTGATCATCATCAGGGATACAAAGATCAAAGAGCTTGCATCAAAACGATATTTTGGCAATAGAGACATGATAACTTTTCTGGCAAAAGTATTATCTTCTTGTTTCAATCAATATTGCTTAAAGCAAACCATTGCATGCTATTACATAGATTCCCAAACCCCAAATGGGGTCACCAAGAGTCAGACATGTTTGAAAACCACTAATCAACAACCTCATCCATCTTCTCAATGGTTTCCTTGCTGTCTAGACCAGAGAACGTGGCCTGGAAATCTTTGAAGAGTTCCTGTATTCTTCCCTCTCCCTCTGTTGGTGAGTGCCTTACCTTGCCTGTATTTCAGGCTGGCAGCTGTTATGCTGTACTTTGTTCCCTACTCTTTTACCATCTTGTTGTCAGACGCCTTGTAACCACCCCACCCTTTTTTCTATTTCTACAATCATAATCAAAACAATATTCATTGCTCCCGGAAAACATTTGTCAACTTCCTTCTCTTGCAGCTCTACTCATTGCCCCTGTAAATTTTTAAACCAAAATATTCCACTGTGACCACTCCTCCCCTATGTGTGCTGCCTCTCGTTAGAATATAAGTTCTGTGAAGGCAGGAATAGATTTGCTTTTGTATTTGTATCCCTAGTGCTCAGTACAATGCTTTCCACAAAGTAAGTGCTTAATAAATGCTTTTTCATTCATTCATCAGTTCACTATAATTAAAAGTAGCTCCCCCAAACTTACTGTTTTTGATTTAGAGAATCACTGGCATCCTTTAGAGGTCAGTGATGAAGCACTTATTTGATGACTGGTTAGCCTTCACAGATATTTGGATGTACAAGCTCACAGAATTCCTGGTATGCCCAAATTGGGATTATATCCTCAAAAAACATACAAATAGAAAGCATGAATAGGTCCGTCTTGCTTATTTGACTGGATAATTCATTATAAATGGATCATAATGTATGGGAATTGTGTGTATGTGTGTGTTAAATTTTACAGTACTCTGGAAATTTTCTGCAAATTTCCCCTTTTCAGATCAAGAGAATTAATGAGATTGTCCCAGAGTGACTCCTAAGACTGAGACTCAATCATTTTTTTCTCTCAATGGAATTCCTTGAAAAGTAGCTCTTTTGGGGCACAGTAATTCAATCAATACTGTCATTACATTGGAAAGGGCAAATCAATAGACTGCCCTAGGAATCACCTCACCATCTCTTTAATTCTCCAAACCAACATTTTCTTTTCTGGCCACCAATCCTCCATAAGATCTGTTTCCCCCATTAGAACGTTAGCTTCCTGCAGGTTTCATTTTATATTCATATCCCTAGCACTTAGCACAGTGTAAGAAACATCTTAAGTGCTTAAATAACTTATTTTAACTAAATTCTATTGTGTTTAAATTAAGGCAGTGGTTCCAAACCACTTTGTAACAACTATAACAATAAAAATTCAGACATTCCCCTCTCCCCAGTCCTTCAGCCCCATGACAGAACTGTACTATAAGTATCCATTGAGAAATATGTGACAAAAATATTATGGATATAGCAATAATTCTAAATCACAAATTTATATTTCATTAATTGTATTAACGTATACATACATTCAAAAAATAACCTATATATACTAAGCATAATGCTTATCTAGTCTACAGAATTTGTTTTTCAACTTTAAATTTTAGGACCAGTAGAGACATGTCTCTCAGGGGTCTGTCATGGCCAGTTTGGGAACTATGTTCTAAGGGACAACTTTCTGGTTCTTACTAGCACAGAATAATCACTTCAAGTCCAAACTTCCTCTAGGAAGCAATTAAGCAAGCTGTACAAAGATCAGAGGATTAAGAGCTGAGTATTTTTCTAATTCAACAGAGGCTAACTTGACTTCTTTAGAGTTACAGATGCTCACTTTGGCAAGAATTGTAAACCATGATTTAGAGGTGATCTTCAAGTGTTTGTCCAAGGTCTCCTTATAATTGAAGGAATGCAGATAACACATTCACATCACCATTTGCCAAAGGGATTCCAATAAGCGGAATCTACTATAGTTATTTACCCATCATAGATTCATGCATTATAGAACAGTTTGTGTTTGTAAACCACAATTTATCAATGACTTCATGATGATGTTGGAAAAAAAACAGCAAAGAAAATGACACCTAAGAAACTTTCAGGGTGAAAACTTTAGGTTGTGAGAAAATATATCTTCTAAATTAGGACCTAGGGTACTTAAAAAATTAAAACTAAAAAGTTCTGGTTTGCATAGTCAGTTTGGCAAGCATCTCTATGTCCATGTTTTTTTTAAGATTTTGGTCTAGATCTGTTAATTTGTCAACTTAGGGAATGCCTGGTGAGAAAATTCCTTCCAACTAAGACCTGGGATCAAATTCTATTTCTGAAATTAATCAAATGAACACTCAACCAAATGAACAGTCACATGAATAGTAGCTGTGCCTTTGGGAAAGACTTATCTTCTTTATGACTCCAAGAACCTCTTAGGACTTATCTACTAAAGTCATGAACTGCTTGCCATGTGCTTGTGGAAGGAATTTCCACGCCACAAATGTCCTATATTGACCTTCTCGTATGAAGGAAAGAATTATATTAGTATGTAGTAGCCAAAGATTGCTCATGCTGAGCTAAATTATTGCCATCATATCATCATCATCCTCTTCCCCATAACGTCACATTTATACAGCATTTTATGGTTCCAAAGTATTCTACGCACATTATCTCAGTTTATTGTGAGGTAGGTAGGGAAAGTATTATTCCCACTTTACAGATGAGCAGTTGACTGTGCCCCTGAGAATAAATAACTCAGCTGAGGTCACATAGCTAAAAAATGGCTGAACCAAAGACTCAACTCAGGTTGTCTTGTGTGGTTGTTACTTTGGGCAGCACATACTCTGGGTCACTCACTTACCCACTCACACTGGCAGGCTGGGGTCCCAGAGCAAGACTTTGACATTTCCCCTCACAGGTGAGCCCTCAGGAAACACGGAGGGACTGGCAACTGGTGTGGAGAGGAATGACTTTCTAAGGTAAAAGCTCCCAAGCTTTCACTGGTGTGCTTCCCTCATTCGTTAGCAGTTGATATCAGTCAGACCTATCTAGCTTTGTGAAAGCAAAATTTATTAAGGTAGTGTAGCAATAACAGTTCATATGAAACATTCCTCTAAAAGTTGGTGATGCACTGCCTAAGTGGACACATGGAGCCCAGGGAAAAGTAGACTTAAGCTTAGAGAATAAGTGGCAAAGAGAGGACTCAGTGTTTGGAAGTACTCTCGTGGAGTCCTCGAGCTTTTGCCTTTGGGTACAGTACAGTTTCCGACGGGCCCCTTGTAGAGTCCTGAAGCTGTCTTTCCTCCAAGTATTTAGTTTGTCCTCACTTTCTACTGCAGACACTTTGAATCAGTGCCATCAATCATGGATGTTCCTAGGACTTTGCTAGGACATTGATAAGATATCAAGACCCTCCCAAGTTTACAAGGTTATCCTCTGGCAAAGGGAACTGGAGGGATAAGGGTTGGGGAAGGAGATGGAGATTCTGTTCTCCCACCCTCCAAGCAATTTCCCCCTTCAGGGGTTTGGTTAGTAACCATTCTCTCCCCTCTAGGGCACTAGATACTTGAAGCACTGGGTTCTGAAATGGCTTTCTATTTTACAGAAGAGCCACAGGGTATGATGGAGTATCTTCAGCTAATAGCAAAATATCTCCTGTAAATCTCCACTTTAAATTACCCAGTTGCCTTCACGACTTCCAAACTTGAAAACCTGTTATCCATGACAGGGAGGTTACTGAAAGTCAGTAATAAGGTAACAATTATAACATTTATATCATACCTACAATGTGCCCAGCACTGTGCTAAGCCTTTATACCAATGTTATCTTATTTGATCTTTACAAAAAGCCTGCAACTATTAGTAGCACAACAAGGTGATATCCCCATTTTACAGATGAGGAAACGGAGGCAAATAAAAGATAAGTGACTTGCCCTGAGTCACCCAGCTAGTGTCTGAGGGAGAATTTTAACTCAGGTCTTCCAGACTCCAGGCCTAGTGCTTCATCTGTTTCACCACTAACTGCCACTATTAGGATCCTGGAGGACTGTCTTCAGGACCTTAAATAGGCCCTTCAAATCCTGGCTTCAATTTATTTTTCCATTTTTATTATATATACATATGTTTATATAATATACGTATATATTTATAAAATACATAATATATTTATGTATCATCATATACTGTAAAGTATATTCAAATTGACCTGCTGTCTCCATTTCTTGTCCGTGCTTTTGAACAGGCTTAAGGACCTCCCCCATTGCTGGAGTGCACCCCCTCTTCACCACCATCCCTTAGGATCTTTAATTCCCTTCCTATCTCAGCCCAAGCACAGCCTCGTTCAGGAAGCCTTTCCAGATTCCCTGAGCTTCCAGTGCCTCCTCACCAAACTACCTTGGATTTGTACTGTATATTTACAGTGCCTTGGAAGTGGCTGTCCTCTGGAATACTCTTCCACTCCCTTCTACCTGTTGGTTTCCTTGGCTTCAAGACTTTGGCTCAAATCTTATATTCAGCAGGAGGCCTCTTCATTTTCCTAAGCTATTCATGTCTTCCTTTTCCTTCTTCTTTCCATTTTCTCCCTCTCCTGCTCCCTCTACTTCTCTTCTGTCTCTATTTCTGCAAGTCCCTCTCTGTCTGTCTCTCCCTATATGCATATATAATGTATATATATATAAATATATATACATCTATCTCTATCTCTATCTGTCTATATATACATATATATGTATATATATATGTATTGTTGTTTATTTTTCCCTTTTGAAGAGGAAAAATGACATCACAGGGTGATGTCTTACCTTGGACATGAAGTGGATTTAAGTGAGGCAGAGTTGCACAAAGTCATCAGCCTCGCTTTGTCTTCCAGTGTCATCAAAGTTCAGTGACAAGACAAAAGTCAAGACCACTGGTGATGGCCCAGGATGCAGTGGATGACCTTGGCTCCTTTTGTCTTACCAAGCTCGAAGTGTTCCCTGGCACCTGCTTCAGCCACTTTCTTGGCCACCGGGACTCTGCTCTCATCTGCCCACTCTGCCAGTGGTAGTCTTCACGTGCCCCACATCACCCTAACTCACTGACAGGTTTGAGGCTGTCCATTACCCTCAACCTGGCTTGGCCAATCTCTAAGACAATTCTACCAGGTTATGGCCACTGAACATGCTACAGCTTCTTGAAGCCACAGGTGAGACTTGGGGGGGCTATAGAGTGTTCAGGAAGAACCAGCACTTCTGGTATGAGGGGTTGTCAAGTCCTTTTCAGGGTTACTCATCTACCTTTGGTGTACACCTGCACCCCAACTTAAACCTGTGGCTCTAAGAAGCTCTCTTTCTATGTGTGCACACACATACACACACACACACACACACACACTTTGTATATACCCAGTTATTTATATGCTCTTATTATACCCATTAGAATGTAAGGCTCCTTGAGGGGAAGGATTGTTTTTATCTTTCTTTGTATTCTCATGGCTTTGCATAGGACCTGGACCATAGATGGTATTTAATAAGTGGTTGTGCACTGCATGACTGACTATCACCATGAGCTAACATGGAAACAGACACATTGAGGAAAAACATGAAATATAAAGATGGTTCAGTTCTAGGTAGTCAGTAAACAAGCAGCAATTAAATACTTATGTGTCACCGTTTGGTCTTTTTGCTGATCTCTTCGTGACCCTATTTGGAGTTTGCTAGCATGGTCTGCCATTTCCTTCTCTAGCTCATTTTACAGATGAGAAAACTGGGGCAAACAGGGTTAAGTGACTTGCCCAGGGTCACATAGCTAATAAGTATCTGAGGCTGGATTTGAACTCAGGAAGAGGGGTCTTCTTGACTACAGGCCCTATGCTGTGTCCCCTGTACCACCTAGATGCCCTGTTATGAGTCAGACACTATGCTAGTCATTGCTGATATTAAAACTGAAGTGATAGTTTGACAGAGATGGGGAGAGAGACAGAGAGATGAGAGAGAGACAGAGAGAGAAAGAGAGAGAGACAGAGAGACAGACAGAAACAGAGAGAGAGAGAGGAGAGAGAGAGAGAGAGGAAGAGAGAGAGAGAGAGAGAGAGAGAGAGAGAGAGAGAGAGAGAGAGATGTATGTATATACAGAATATATATAAGAGGAATGGGAAGGTACTGGGGGCAGGAGGAGGGCATATCAGCTCCAAAATTCTTGCCAAATCTTGAAGTAGTGATCCCATGAGGTAGAAGTAAGAAGGGAGGTAACATAAGAACAATAATGTTTCCTGTAAAAGATTCAATATCTACAAGAAAAGGAGCCTATCAGTCCTGATTTGCATATTTTTTATAAATTCTGAAAATCAGAACTATTACCACAGAGGTTCAGTTTTGTGCTTTTTTTTCTATCCCAGGGCCCACTCATCCTCCTAAGAGCTCCATCACTTGAGGGTAACATTGCAACAGGACTTGCACTCTTTGCCTTGGACTCCTTGGGGAAAGTATTAAATCAACTATATGTTCTTTGAAGCCTTCGTTTCAAGTTCTACAAGCTACGTAAGGAAGAAGTTCTCACAAAGAAACCATCCTCTAATGCCTCTCCGCAGCACCAAATCATTCGTTTTCCTTTCAGGTCCTTGTGTGTGCTTTTAAAAAAGGATACTAAATCAAACTCATCCCGCTGTAATTTCCAACTTCCATTCAAAGTCAATATTAATAATTTAAGAAAAGAAATGATTCTACAAAGACTCTTTCCTCTTTGTGTCTAAACTCCCAAGGGTGGCTACTCATCTTCTAGTTAATGGAGGTACTAACATTAATGAACAAAATAGAAACTGCAAGCATCCATTTTCCTCCTGCCTTTGACTAGTCATCAGTTCAGTTTGCATGATAAAACACAAACACTGCTTCAGTCCATAAAAACATTCTTTATTTAGTTGATCTTAAAGAAATTAAGAGCCATACAAGATAAGGTATGAGTGGATGGGGTACAATCGAAACCAGAAAACCAGGCATACATCAAAATAAATGAGTGATAGCAAAAGAATCCTGTGATCTTTTCCCCAGTAGCATTCACATAGCACCACATCTTAATATCCAGTATTTTAGGATTATTGTTATTACTGCTACTAGTATCAATATTATTATCATTATTAGCTCTAAACCTATGATTTTATCAATGTAAGGAGCTTCCTCCAATAAGAGAAATCAGAAACTCTTCTGGCTGCCTGGGGGTACTAAGAAGTGACTCAGCAAGGATCACAGAGCTAACTCGAACCCAGATCTTTGTGACTTTGAGGTCTGCCCTCTATGCATTAGGTCACATTTCCTTCTTCTAAAGTATCTTAATAATCCTAAATCATCAACATCATTTGTGTATGTTCATTCAGTTCACTGAATTTATTAGATGCCACTTGGAGATTTTATGTGCACTATATACTCAAGCACCTTAAAATGAACCAATGAAGCAATAAACAATTTGTTGCACACACCTACACTCACATCCATACACTCAACATACTCTAGGGCATACTTGAAAGTGAGAGGTCACATGGAGGTTAAAGATAATAATTCATATTTATGCAAGACTTCAAAATTTTTAAGGCATGTTTTTGACAGAAGCCTCACGAGTACAAATATTATTACCTTTGTTTTTAAAGCTGCTATAATGGAGTTGGTCATACAACTAGTTAAAATGGCTAGATTGGCTGGAGTCAAAAAGACCCAACTTCAAATCCATCCAGAGACATGTACTAGCTGTGGGACCCTTGGCAAACCATTTAAATCACTGCCTGATTCAGTTTTCCCATCGGTAAAATGGAATTAATAAAAACACCTAAGTTATTGTAAGGATAAAATGTGATCATATTTATAAAGCACTTTGCAAACCTTAAAGAGCTATATAAATACTAGCTGCTGCTGCCGGTGGTAGTAGTAGTGGTAGTAGTAAGTGAGAGACATGAGATTAAAATTCAGACCTTCCTAACTTTGGGTCAATCAATAAGTCAACGAATATTTAGCACTGTCTTTGTTTTAATGCATTATCTTTTTCACTGTATAACAAAAAGTTTTGTTACAGAAGAAGTATATAACATGGTCTCTTCTCTCAGGGAGATTCCAGTCTAATAAGACTGAGAAAAAGAAGATCCTTGAAACAATTTGAGAACAATTCAATCAACCAGCACTTATAATGTACTTTCCATGTGCCAGGCTTTCTGCTTTGCTGTTCATTTGTTTTCTCAGTCATGTCTGACTCTTCATGATGCCATCTGCTGGTTTCCTTGGCAGACACTTGGAGCGTTTTTCCATTTCCTTCTCCAGCTTATTTTACAGATGAAGAAACTGAGACAAACAGGGTTAAGTGATGTGCCCCAGGTCACACAACTAGGAAATGCC
The DNA here is from genome assembly GCF_028372415.1 of Notamacropus eugenii. Classification (NCBI taxonomy): domain Eukaryota; kingdom Metazoa; phylum Chordata; class Mammalia; order Diprotodontia; family Macropodidae; genus Notamacropus; species Notamacropus eugenii. The sequence continues at coordinate 360,971,713 of NC_092874.1, forward strand.
TGAGACTAGATTTGAACTCAAGCAGATAGGCCTTATGGACTGTAGGTCCAGCATTCTATCCACTGTGCTACGTACCTGCCCCTAGGTTCTCTGCTAGGGTCTGCTAAAGAACACAGTATTGACAAGGTAATAGCAATCACATCTAACAAAGAGTAACTAAGAAAGGTTATAGTGAGGTATGTATTTATTGCCTAACTGAGGTGTTATTTGAAATGCGCTATAAAGGTTAGGATTTCAACAGGATACAATGGTGTTGAGGTCATTCTAGACAGAAGTAATAGCTAGAGAAAAGCTGTGGCTCAAGGGACATCTGGTGAATAAAAAGTATTCAAAATGCACCTAGCAAAGGGCATATAGAGCTTTTTTTCTGGGTTTGGGGGAAAAGGAGGTCCTTCCCTATAGTCACCACATTCCTTCAATGATCTTTGTACTTCATTCCTTTCTCCTCCAGAATCACAGGTTCTAACTATCTCTATAGTTCTCTTTAGGGCACAAAATTGCCTGGGCGTGAAATCAGGAAGACTCATCTTCCTGAGTCAAAATATGGCCTCAGATGCTTACTAACAGTGTGACCCTGGCTGAGTCACTTAACCCTGTGTTCCTCAGTTTCTTCATCTGTAATATGAGCTAGAGAAGGAAATGGCAAATACATCACTCTAGTATCTTTGCCAAGAAAGACAACCCCCCCGCCCCACAAATGGGGTCATGAAGAGTCAGATATGACTGAAACAAAAGAACAGCAGTGTTTTCTGTGTGACAGGATTCTTTAGGTTAGGACATTAGGAATGACTGTCTTCTGTGCTATAATGCCATGACCCAACACTCTACTGTTTTAGCTAATCATGGTACGGGCAAGAAGTTCAGTCTAGATGTAATGTAGAGTAGGGTTTTTAACGTGAGGAATTTAATTTTATTTTTATGATGTCATTATTATTTGAATTAATTATTAATTTTATTTTACAGGGCTTTGAATAATGATGGGTTAAGGGTTTTTGTTATCTTTTATTTTATTTGGAACATAATGAATCACTGAAGGTTCTTTAGAGAAAGAGTGCATTCTAGGAATATAGGATAACCGATGCTTGTAAAGTGGTTTGGAGAAGGAAGAAAGTGGAGGCAAGAAGATAATTCCTTCCTTCAAGTTTCCACTAAAGTGCTGCTTTCTCTCTGATGCTTCTCTAGCTCCTTTTACTTTTTCTCCTTCACCACCATCCATCTCAGCTAAAAGCAACTTTACTTCCTTCCAGTTTCTCTTAGCACTTGGCTTAGATTTCCTTTTAATTAGCTTCATCTCCTTTCTTTACAGTTACTGGGATTTCATTCCTCTTCCCCTAGCTGATTATGATTATCCTTGGTAGCAAGACATTTTAACTATCTTATACCACAAATAGATTCTTAATAAATGCTTCTCAAACTGGATCAAACTGTGACTTAGTAAGGGGCAGTTGATATAGTTCAGATAAGGGACTAGGCAAGGAGACAACAGTGCAGGAACTGGATGAAGGGATACATAGATGCATGGATGTATTTGGATGAATAAAAAACGGTATTTCAGAGGCAACATAAACAGAACTTGGTAAATGATTGAACATAGGATCTGAAGGAGGAATCAGAGATGACTTGGATGGGACACTGATAACTGAAAGAATGGGGACACTTAACAAAAGCAGGAGTGACAGGAGAGAATGGTTTTGATGTGTCTGTATGTGTGCGTGTGTGTCTGTGTGTGTGTGTGGGGGTGGAGACAGCTTTGGATAATTATTATCTAATGAATATATAAGATAACTCTAGTGAATGTGGGTAGATGCAGATAAAGGGTGAATACCACACACACACACACACACACACACGCACATATGCACACACATACACACAGAGTTAGTTGCATTTCCTTAAGGCTTCTGAGAGAGGCAGACTTGAATCTCAACATTTCCTTGCTCTGTAAAGGTATTGGAGTTTGCAGAATGTAGTTAAATGGATGATTGGAGGTAAGGTAGAGATCATATCATAAGGAAGATGAATTGGAATAAAAACATAAAGCTTTTCCCACTAGCACAAAGCAGCATAAGATAGTGGCTAAAGCAAGGGAGTTTGAGACAGAAAGGCACAAATTCAAATCCTGTCTCCAGCAATTTATTGGTTGAGTTAACCTGTAAGTTATTTAACTTTTCTCAACCTGCTTCTTATACAATGAAGAAATACTGCTTGTGACATCTACCTTACAGTGTTCTGTGCCTCAAGGTAAGCAATGCACAGAAAGTATCATAAAATGTCAATCATTACTAGTAGCAATATTACAAACAGAGAAAATTATGGATAAAATGACTCTTTATCACATTTATGTGTAATATATTTGGAGTGGGGGCTATAATACCTTTGTCAAACAAAATTTCCCATGTTCTTGAGAGCCCTGGAGAAGTTTAATATACTATATTTCTAATTGATAAATTTTTAATATTTCCTATGGAATGGAATTAAGAGAGCCTGATTAATTGAATGATTTAGAAATTCTGGTGCAAGCTTCAGAAAAACATGGTCAGATTTACAAGGGAGACTTTCTTTGAATATAAAATCTGAACAAATTCAGAGATGGCAACAGTACTTAACCCTCCACCCTAACAGGAAAACTGATTCTCTTTGCATTTTATTAGCCACCAGAAATTCTCTTTGTGACACATCTTTTCAGATTTGCATAGCCGGAATTAATATTTCAATAACCGTCTTGAAGGAGGGAGTTTAGAACCATTCTACAACCACGTGGCATTCTTTATGCAGGAGTGCGGTACACTCTCTTTCAAAACACAGATTGCTTTTCACAGATAACGTAGTATACTTAATCATGTATAAAGGAAAGCTTCTGATGCACACATTAGAAAAGCAGCTCTTTCTCTATCACACAAAAATTACCCTCTTTAATAATCACTAGGGCCTTCTGAAAATGGAAAGAACATCCAAATGATAGACAGTCACATCTATCAAAACCTTACTATTCCTACCCTCTAAATACACACATACATGTTCATTCCAAAAGCCATTTTTAAAAAGTTTACTGCCATGGTAACAATGATTCACAAGTTGTAGATGATACTTATGAAAGGTTGAGTATTTCCCATCAAAGGATACCCATACACAATTGTACTTCAGCAAACTTATGTTTGCATCAGACCAAGAAAAACACTAATGGTGAGTCTGCATTTGTTTTTAAAGGAAAAGAATAAATCAAAGGAAAAGGTCAACTAAAAATTCCAGCGTTGATAACTTAAATGAGTTAATAATTATTAACATCAATGTTGTTTATAAGCTAACAAATCATTGGGAATCAGTACAATGAATTTTTATTTCCCAGACATTTACTAATTATACACACATTATATATTCTCATTACTATATATCAATGATTAGAAGGAACAGCTAGAGCTGAGTTTGAATCTCACTTTGGACATTTACTAGCTGTGTGATCGTGGGCAAGTAATTTAACCTTTCTCAGTCTCAGTTTCCTCATACGTAAAATGGGGAAAATAATAGCATTTAACTCGTAGGACTATCATAAACACAAGTGAGATAACATGTAAAGTGCTTTGCAAACTTTAAAACACAAGATAAATGCTAGCTATTATTAATATTATAATTAGTTTCTTCAATATCAAATTAATAAAATTCTTGTTTATGATTCCAAAATAAGGAATTTTGAAGATATGTTTAAATTTTCCTTGATACTCATGTAAGAAATGATAAAAGAGAGTGTTTCAGAGAAACTTGGGAAAACATGTATGAACTGATGCTGAGTGAAGCCAGCAGAACCAGTAGAACAAGCTATAGTATAACAACAGCATTATATAAATAAACAATCTCGAAAGGCTTAAGAACTCAGATCAGTGAAATGATCCACCATGATTCCAGATAACCAATGATGAACAATGCTACCTACCACCAGTCAGGGAGCTAGTGAATTGACTATTCAGAATGAGGTACATATTTTTAGATGTGGTCAACATAGAAAATTGTTTTGCTTAGTTATGCATATTTGTTACATGAGGTTCTTTTTTCTTTTTTGGGTAGGAAGGAGAGAAAAATAAATGCAATATAATTTCTTTAAAAATATTCTTAGTCTTATACCCATAGTTTGATCATTACTTGAATACTCAGCTATCATAATTATATTATAATGCATAATAAAGAAAATTGGGCTAAGAGGTGGAGGAAATAAGAACTCAGTTGAGAACATGAATTTATCTTATTTGGCTTGTATTCTGCCAGAGGAGTATACTATTTTATCTCAGATTATCACTTACTTAATCAGTACAGCAAGTAAGTGTAGGTTTCAAAGCCCAAGGCTCTCAGAATAGTGGGATCCTATTGTACTGATCAACTGTGTCAAGAATAATTTGAATTACATAAGGAACATCTCACCCACTACTGCCCAGAACTTTCCCTTCTTACCTTTGTAATATAATGCCCTAAAAATATGTGACAATTGCTGAGAATCACTGAAGTATTACAGAAGCAAACGAGAGGCAATTTTGGCATAACTGCCATGTTTCCTCTTCCAGGAATATTTAGAGAAAACTTAACATTTTATTTCAAAATGGTAATACTGGGGTTTTTTGTTCTTATGATCCCCAGAAGTCAATAAAATCAATTTTTTATCAGCATGTTAGTTGGATAGGTTTGCCAAATGTAATTTATTTTTAAACTTTTTATTTTTTCTTGAGTCTATGTAAAGCAAAATGTTAAACATTAGTTTTTTTTAAATTTTGAATTCTTTCCTTCCCCTCCCCCTCCTTGAGAAGGTAAGCAATCTAATGTAGATTATATATTTGCAGTCATGCAAAACATTTTTACATTAGGCATGTTGCAAACAAAATGCAAGAACAAGAATAATAAAGAAATAACAATAAAGAAAATAAGAAAGTATGCTTCAATCTGTATTCAGACTCTATTGGTTCTTTCTCTGGAGGTGGATATCATTTTTCATCCAAAGTCCTTTGGAATTGTTTTGAAACCTAACCATAAAAATCTACTACAGTGGCAGGGAAAAAAAAGTTACAAACTCAGAATAAGACATTAACATGAAAAATACAAGCAAAACTTTAAAGAAAAATGATAATTGGACATAAGTCCAATAAGAATTCCTAGAAGAGTTGAACAAAGATAAGAGTGGTTGAGGAAAAACTAGGCAAGAAATGAGTGATGCAAGAGTGACAAAAAGAGAATTAACAACTTGGTAAAAGAGGACAAAAATACTGAAGAAAATAACAACTTTAAAAAACAGGACTGGCCTAATAGTATACAAGGAAAAAAAATCACTGAAAAAAAGATCTCCTATATCTATCCAAATAGAAATTCAATGAAGAAAAGAAGTCCTTAAAAATCAGAATCAGGGAATTGGAAAGTAATGATTTCATGAGACAACAACAAACAATAAAACAAATTTTGAAAATAGAAATATGAAATATAACCTGGAAAATGTATCAAGAAAAGATAATTTAAGAATTATTGGACTGCCTGAAAGCCATGATAAAAAAAAGACTAGACCTTACATTTCAAGAAATTATCAAGAAAATTGTCCAGATATCTTAGATTCAGAGGATAAAATAGAAATATAAAGGATCTTGTTCACCTCTTGAAAGAGATTCTAAAATGAAAACTCTCAGGAATACAAAAGTCAAGTTCCAGAACTCCCAGGTAAAATATTTCAAGCAGCCAGAAAGAAACCATTTAAATACTGAGAAGCTAAAGTCAGGGTCCACAATATTTAATGGCTTCCAAGTTAAAGGAGTGGATAGCTGGGAATATGATATTCGGAAAGGGAAAGGAGCTGGTATTACAACAAAGAATCAGCTACCTACCAAAACTGATTATCATTCTTCAGGGGAAAAAACCTAATGTTTAATGAAATAGAGAGCTTTTAAGTATTCCTGATGAAAAGACAGGCACTAAATAGAAACTTTGACATTCAAACATAAGATTCAAGAAAAGTATTAAAACAGTTAACAGGAAAGAAATCATAAGGAACTCATAAACTATTTACATTCCTACATGGGAAGATGACATTTGTAACTCCTAAGAATTTTCTCATCATTAGGGAATTTAGAAGGAGTCTATATGTTACAATGAATTAAAAAAAGGGGTGAGAAAAAAGAATACATGGGGAGAAGGGAGAAGAGAGAAGCAGAATGGGGAAAATTTTCTCACATAAAATAGGTTGCAAGGAAGAGCTATTAAAATGGAGGGAGAAGTGAGGAACAATGACTGAACCTCACTTTCATCAGAACTGTTTCAAGAGGGAAGAATATATGTACCCATTCAGTTGGGTAGAGAAATCTATTTTACCCAATAAAATGGAGGAAAAAAGGATAACAGTAAGAGGTGGATGGAGAATGAGATCAAGCTGACCAAGGCCAGAAGGAAAACAGAGGGACAAGATAAAATGACAGAGAAGAAATGGATGAAAATTGGATGGAGGGAAATACACAGTTAGAAATCATCACTGTGAATGTGAATGGGATGAGTACACCCATAAGCCAAGTGGATAGTAGAATGTATTAGAAACCAGAATCTAATAATATACTATTAACAAAAGACACTCTTAAAACAGAGATAATAAAAGGGTTGGAGCAGAATCTAATATGCTTCTGCTGAAATAAAAAAGAAAAGTATAGCAATCAGATTAAGCAAAAGCAAAAAAAGACCTAATTAAAAGACATAATCAGGGAAACTACATTTTACTAAAAGCTACCATAGAGAATGAAGTAATATCAAAATAATTAGCAAGTTTCTCTAATAAAGTATTCATTTCTCAAATATATAGAGAACTGAATCAGATCTATAAAAATTTCCCCAAGTGATAAATGTTAAAGGTATATGAACAGGCAGTATTAAGAAGAAGAAATCAAAGCTATCTATAATTATATGAAAAAATTCTCTAAATCAATATAGATTAGAGAAATATAAACTGAAACAACTCACAATCTTCTCAGTAGGGGGAAGGTTAGGAGGGAGAGAGAAAATTTAGAACTCAAAATTTAAAAAGAATGTTAAAAATAAAGAAAAAATAATTTAAAAAATATTTCATTCATGCTCATTTCTTTCTTTTCTATTTTTGACACCAGTATCACTAAATTTGTATAATTTATGTTGTTATTAATAACTTACCTTTCATATCTTCAGAACTGCTTGTTTATGTTCTTTAATCATTTATTTACTGGGAAATGACTTTTGTACTTTTATTTTTGTATCATTTCCCTATTCATCTTGGACATCAGAACTTTACCAGCAAAGTTGTGATAATTTTTCTCCTGGTTAATTATTCCCCTTCTAATTAGAACTGCTTTACTGAACATAATGGGTGGGGCATGTCTATCAGCAAGAAGACTGAGGTGGATGGATTTTTGAGATCAGAAACTCTGACCTGTCATAAGGCTAACACGGGTAGGGTGCCTGCATTAAATGTGGTACCAATATGGTAAGACCCGGGGAGCAGGAGTCACCAAGGTTCTTAGGGAGAGGCAAAGAAGCCAAGTTTAAAAACCAAACAGGCCAAACTTTCCATGCTGATTAACAGTGCGATGGGGCCCATGAGTACTTGGAAAGATAAAGAGACATAATCTCAAAATAAAAACAAATAAAAAAGAATCACATTGATTTTTTTTGTGGAAAACAAATTGTTTAATGTTATGCAATGAAAATTACCTATTTTGTCTCTTATATTTCATGTTTGACCAAATATTCTATCCATATTTGTAAAAGATAGCCTTCCACCTCCCTGTAATCTATTTATAATGTGACCTTTTGTATCTAAGTCATGTATCCACTCATAACTTCTTGTGATATATGGTGTGAAATCCTGGTCTAACCGTAATTTCTGACAGACTACTTTCCATTTTCTTCATCAGTCTTTGCTGAATAGGAAATCCTTACCCAAACAGTTGGTAACCTGGGATTTACTGAACTTTATGCCACTGTATTCAATTGATTCTGGATTTTGAATTTATTCTACTGATCTTTTCTATTTTTTAATCAACACCAAGTAATTTATAGTAACTTGGAGATCTTGTAACATAATGAAGAGAAAAGAAGGAAAGAAAGAAACAGACTTGTCTTTATTTCCTATGATATTCTTAACCTTTTCTTCCTTGAGATGAATTTAGCTGTCAATTTTTTCTATTAATTTTGTTAGTTTGGCATGACATTGTATCTGTAAATTAATGTAGATGTTACTGTCATTTTGTACTTTGTGGAGATGGTGCAACCTTAAGAAATCAGAATTATTCCAGTTATTTAAGTCTCTTTATATGTTGTGGTATTAGTGAACTTCCAAATATTTCACACTTTCTGGAGCTATTTTGGCATTTTTTTTTCTGTCTCTTCTTGGTGTTTTGTTTTGGGTTTTTTGGTAATTTTATCTTTTGGCAATTTATAGGAAGGCTCATGATTGCTGTGGTTATTTAATCCTGCTAGTTTATTGAAGTTATTGCTTCAATTAGTTCACCTTGTCTGAGATCTTAATTGTTACTCATGCTCTTTAAAATTTGTCTGAGGCACAATAAACCTCATTTAAACTGTGTGAATCCCTTATTTCTTTCCTCTCTCCCCCCCTCTTGAACTTTTTACTATAAATAGAAAGGAGGTAATGAAAGAAAATTCAGTACTAGTAATCTAAAATTGAAATTCTCCAAACCAATTCTTCTTCTCCTCATGAGTGGCCTCAGTTAGTTGTGTGACCCTGGGTAAGTCACTTAGCTCTTCCTGCCTAATTTCCTCAACTGTAAATAGGGATAAAAGTAAGACTCAGCTGGGGATGGTATGAGGCTCAAAATAAGTTAATAATTATTAAGCACTTTGCAAAGTGACTGGTACATGCTCAATGCTTAAGAAGTGCTTGATTCCTTCTTTTCTTCCTTCTTTCCTGCCTTCTTAATGAAACTGACTCCAGTTACTGGTTCTTATACTCTTTTTCTCTCCTTTTACTTTACTCTTTATGATCCACTCTTCAAAGCTAAAGTTTAGTGGCTCCTTTGTAAACTCCTCTCTCCCCTTTCCTTATCCTTGCCTTCATATTGGAATATTCTTCTTGTGTACCCTAACCATGAAAAATAGGAAATTCCTCCCTTTTCTTCCTCATTTCTTGCCTAGTATATTCCTTTTCCTTTCCATTTTTTCTCTCTCTTAAGATTAGTAAAAGAGGACAAAACTATCTTCAAGCCTAGGTTTTGTCTTTGTAACTCACCTTGAAGACAGTAGGATTCTTAGGAAACATTTATCTCTTCTTCCCTTATTTAAATACAAGTTTTTCAACATATTTAGCTCTTTCTAATGGCCCAAATGTATTTACCTTTCTAAGTTCGTTTTGATTCCCAAGTTTGTAATTCAAAGGTTCTACCCAGCTCTGGTCCCTTTTTTTTTTTTTATCAGGAATGCTTTGATTCTATTAAAGTTTCTTTTTTTTTTTCCTCTACAGACTTACATCAGTTTTTCAGGGTGAGTTATTATTGGTTATTGAGGTGTAGAAACAACACTAAATAAAAACAGACCAATTATACATAGAACAGGTCTGTACTACAGGTAATATAATTTTAAGGGCACTGAGGAAACGATTGTCAAGAAATCTAGAAGAGGAAAACATACCAAATACTTGGAAAAATTTCTTACCTTACTATCACCAAAATGAAAATGTCTAAGAGAATACCAATCACTTAGTTAAAACTAGCTACTTTTCCATTACTGTAAACTTTTATAAGAACAATCTATACCTTCATGGATCTCAGTGAAGATCTGAGAAAAAAAGAAAAATTTGGCAAGCTTTTGTAAATGTTATGCCACAGCAGATCACATTTTTAGAAATCATACCTTTAAAAGGTCTGTAGTATACAAGATCATATTTTGGTTATTATTTACTCTTGATAACAAAAAAAGCATTTGATTCACTAGAGTAACACACTGCCTCATGGCTCTCCTCCAACATGGTGTTTCCTATGCACATGTCAATCATATAAGATTCCTGGGAAAACAGAGCAACAGAGTTAAATTCTGTAAGTGAAAGATAACAAGAAGGCAAGTGCTACCTCAGAGAAGTTGCCACAGTCTTGGAGGATATCCATCATAGAGTCTAAATGGAACAGAGTGATAGAGGGCCTCTAGACTGTCTGATGACGTGGATGATGTACTAATTGTGTCACGTCCTAGAACACTGAAGAACAACTTAAATAGGAGTTACTATTTTATCACTGTCAGAAGATTTTGGTTAAACTACTCATAATAGAAAAGCCAAGTAAATGAAGAAAACCTGTTATCCAGATCATGTTATGCAGATGGGTAGATAACCTATAGAGCTCATTCATTAGTAAATGGACTTGGGACAAAATAGGAAAGTGGATAAGAAGCTGGGTGCAGAACTGAACAGTAGGTAGAAAGCAGACTGAATTGCCTGGGGAAAATTATTCTTTTAATAATCCCAAGCATCTCCCAGAAACAAAGGCCTATCTTTTAATATCAATACTCTTCTGGTGAACTGTGAGTCACGAATCATAATCTAAAGAATTACAGTTGTGGCACTCCCCCAAAACAATAGAGAGGTATATCATGGGCATGAGTTGGTTGCAATTCATTGGAAATGAAGAACTCTACAGAACTGAATTATGCAGACATCACCAGGGGTGCCCTATGTCCATATAAGAAGGGATAAGTCAGCTGTGTAAGTAGAGGTCTAACTCATGGAGAACTTGGGTGTGCCACTGGTATTCACACAAAGGTAAGAAACATAGAGGAAAAGAGTTAGCATGCTGATTTTCCCCTTCAAGGAGGATTTACGGGAGGATGTAGACAACAGTAGAATAAGATGAAAAAGCCTGGATGAAGGAAGTGCCAACAGTAATAAAGTCACTAACTACGTCATGTATCCAGTTAAGGATCAGAGCATCCTCTCACTGCTATATTCCAGTTATCATTCACAATTCCTCAAATGGTCAGTCATACTTACGCACTCATATTTACCTCTATATATTGAAATCTTTAGCTCTCTTCATACAGATAATAAAAGTATTGAACCCTAAGAGTGAATTTAGGAATGACACTCCTTACTTATCAGTTTCTATGAGTCACTAAGGATGTGGAAATTTTGTTTTTACTCTCCTACTCAGTACTACCAAACCTTCTTCCTTAAAAACACTTTGCACTATTCCACTTTCTCCATTTAGCCTTCCCTCTGTATACGTAGGCTAGTAATTTTCCTGTCTCAATCCCTCATATACTCCTTGACATTTGTGAATACTTAGACACAACTCCTTCTCTAAACAAATCACAATAATTCAATATTCAGTATTCATTCCTTTATCTTTAGCAGTGTTCACTCCTTGCTCTCTATTTTTAAAATATAGAATATGAGATATAGCATAGCATAGCAGTTAGAGATCTGACTTTGGAGTTAGAAAGACTTGAGTTCAAGTCTTGGATTCATATTGGATTTTGACCTTGGGTAAGTTAGGATACACACACACACACACACACACACACACACACACATATACAAAGAGAGAGAGAGAGAGAGAGAGAGACAGACAGACAGACAGAGATACAGAGGGAGGGAAAGGAAGAGGAATAGGGAGAAAGAGAAGGAAAGGGAGAGGGAGAGATTGTGAAACTCAAAGTACAAATTTTGACTACTTCAAAACTTTACCGCGGGTCAGCCCTCGATATTCCCTCTGCTCCTTTAGAAGACAGAGAGGTAAATAAGCACGACGTAATGAAAAGTTCTGACACTTCCCAAATGAGTGACTGTAGGTAAATTACTTATCTGAATGTCAGACATATCACCCATAAAGTGCAAGTGACTTTAACACTTTCATTATCTATTTCAAAAAGCTGTTGTAGATAATATACTTCATAGATCTTAAAAATGCTACTTAAATATGAACTATTATTTCTTTATGAAGGGATGTCTTAGAAATCACCATTAAACATAAATCATAAACTATCCATCCTTTCTCCTAACTTCAGCTTGGAACAGAGATATGAAAACATTCCAGACTTGGTCCAGACATCATAGATAGTATCTATTTAACTTTACAGACGGTGACATAGAATGTTACTTGATAACTATGAATTTTAATGAAATGATATTATATCTATGGTGATATTATTGCAACATTTGTATAACAATTAGAGTGAAAAAAAGAGGAAAAAAGAGAAATTAATTTTCTTTTCCATACAATTCTTTTCCTACTCTTATCTCTGTGCTGAGTAAATCATTTAATCTCTTTGGTCTATTTTTATATCCACAGAATGAATGGGTTGAACTAAATGGTTTCTAAGGTCTTTTCTGCTTTAAGGTTTCTATCGTCTTTAAACTCATATGTATTATGTACTTAACATGGAGCAATGTTATATATTACGTACTTCAAAGGGCTACATCATGGAGCCTTCAGAGGTTTCCTTTGTTTTTCTTATGTTGTAGACAGCCTTGTTTCCCAGTTGTGGTGATAATTGTGTACTAACTAGGAAAAATATTCCTGAAGGAGCGATTACAAAAATCCAAAAAGAAAAAAGATGGGGCTAATTTTATTACAATTTTTTTTTTCATCAAACAATGAACTTTTTCTATATCTCTAGGAATTTATTTTAAATGAAGTCATAGTATTAAATTACTTACCATCACTTTGGTAGACTGACTATCCTGGGTTCTAACATGGGTTCTCCTATGGGATGTCACTTCAACTCTCTGGGATTCAGTTTCCTCATTTGTAAGATGAGGGGATTAGAAAAGAAACATGTAAAGCCTCTTTTCTACCTAATATTCTGTAATTTTATGTGCCCACCTCTCCAAATCTTCACCCTAAAATACTGCCTACTGCTCATTCTCTCTCAATGATTAGCTAAGTCCCTCCCACCAACCTAAGCTTTCGTTAATCTTTTCTGTTTCTTCTCTTTTCTTTGCTATTCATGTCCTTCCTTAGTTTTCATACTCACTTTCCTCTAACTTTCTTGTATTTTCCCTTTGCTGCGGAACAGACCAGGAGTCAAAAGGTCTAAATTCCAGGTCTGGGTCATCACTTATCAGGTATAAAGACTTGGACAAGACCATTAATCTCCATGGCTTCAGTTTCTTAATTTGTAAAACAAAGATGATGATAATAACTCTTTCTGTACATTCCTAAGAGGGTTGTTGTCAAGGGCAGCAAATAAATGTCAAAGTTTTCTGTAAATTGTAAACACCTGTACCAATTGAAGGGACTATCACTGGTCCTTCCTCTTCTCTCTTAACTTCTTTCCTTTTCTCTTTTATATTTCTCCATTTTCAAAACTCTCTCCCCTGCTTTGGATTCTTTCTTATCTCTTGTTTTGACTTCACTCTTTTTCTGTTTGCTTTTTCTTCCTTCTTCTGTCATGGATATATGTTCCTTTTTGCTGTCTCTTGAAAAAGGATGGCAACTATATTTTCTGTGTTCTCCAGTCAATTGATCTTACAAAAAGTCTGAATGTATCACTACCTACCATTTCCATCAACACCAGTGGCTCCCTGTCATCTCAAGGATCAAATATAAAATCCTTTGTTTGACTTTCAAAGCCCTCTATAGCTTACCTGACCTCGTTGTACCTTTCCTTTCTTGAACTTTACTATCTTACATGTACTCTGTGATCCAATGACATGTGCCTCTTTTCTGTTGCATGAAGAAAGCTTTCTATCTCCTGACTCTGAATTTTCACTGGCTTTCTCTCAGACCTGGAACTCTCTCCCTTCTCATTTCTGCCTCCTGATTTCCCTGACTTCCTTCAAGTCTCAGGCAAAGTACCACTTTCTGCAGAAAGTCTTTTTCATTCCTTCTTACTCTTAGTGACTTCCCTCTGAGATTATCTCTAGTTTGTACATAGCTGTTGGCATTCTGTTGCTTCCATTAGACTATGAGATCTTTGAGACTCTCTTGTATCTTCTTTGCCCAGTACTGCCCAGTACTCAGTAAACTGCCTGGTACATAGCAGGCACTTAATGAATGGCAGCTGACTAACTGGCTGTCCCTATTAAAATCTCCTAGGACTAAAAACGTACTGGGGACTCAACTAATTTTCCTTGCCTGGCTATTCAGTGCCCATATTTGCTTTCATTTGTAGAGCTGGCCAAGAAGTGTGTCATGTAACAGGTACATCAAGTGAAAGAGTGCCTACCAAAGTTTAGCAGTCAGAAAGTAGAAGAAAGTGATGAATCTGACATCTACATCTGAACTAATCAAAGGGAGCCAAAGCATAATCACTGAATCATTCAAAATTCTCAAGATACAAAGAATTACCTAGCAAAATACAATATACACATATAGCTATGTTTTCTATGTGTTTTGGATATATACGTTATACACATACATATGGGTAGCCATAGTGTAGACATCACATAGTAGATGTATAGCATCATATATTCCATGTATGTCTATGACAACAACTCATAACTATATAGCACTTTAAAGTTCACAAAATATCTTCTCTTACATGTACTAGGGCAGCTATAAAAAAGAGGTGTCATGGTGTATGAATAAGAGTTCTGGAATTAAAGTCAGGAAAGTCTGAGTTCAAATCCTACTTCTGACATGTCCTAATTATATAGCAGGTGACAAAGTACTTCACCTCTCAACTTCAACTTTCTCATCTGTCATAAAACGCGGATAATATCACCTGTTGTGACTTCATCATGGTATTGATGTGAGACTCAAATAAGATAATGTATACTAAGCACTTTGCAGATTGTAAAATCAGTTACTATAATCACTCTATAAACTAATGTTACAGTTATACTATATGTGGTATGCATAATATATATAATGTAAAAATAACAGATAATTATATTGAAGTAAATATTTTCCTATTATTATTTTGATAATCACAAGAGATCTTATGATTTATAATCACAAAACTAATAAACATTTTATGATTGTCCTAAAATAAATCACCTGGAAGTTGTCCTCCAGTAGCTGCATCCTCTCTCTTTCTTGGATAAAGTCATCATTAACACATTATAATGGTCGATAATTATGAATAATTATGAATTATGAATAAAAGAATTTCTCCTATGATTCAAGGTCTATCTGGCGAGTGAAAGATTTCTGAGAAAAGGAAATAATTTCAACAATACTTAAATAACTTAGTCACAGTTTTAGCAACATGTGAATCTAGGTTGAATAAAATACAGGAAAATTGGTGCCCTGATCTACATATTTCATCCAAAGCATAAAGTGAGAGAAGGAGAACATTTTCTCATTTTTCTTCTTTTTCTCTCTTACCATTTTTCTTTTAACTAAATGCTATCAGTAAGGCTTTGTGAAATTCAAATTTAAGAGACCAATAAATTAAAATAGAAAAATTGGAATATATAGATATTTTCAGCAAGGGAGTATTTTCACAGTGCTAATCCAAGCAGTTATTAATAGCTTGCTAGGTCAACAAGTTATCCTTTCTCAAACAAGTCAATGTGAAGCCTCCCTCCCCAAGCTCCACGTAAACTTCCTAGGGCTCTTGGATGCCAACTTCAAAGACATACTCCCCAATAGCTGGAATCTTTTTATTTTTCAGTGCAACAAAAAATGTTGTCTGCAACAATGAGTCATCTACTGCAGTTCAACAACAACCTGTCCTTTTCATAGCTCTCCAGCCCTTCAAAAAGAAAGTACTATCTTTTAATGACACACATAAATCCCCTCACTGCCTAACTGCAAAACATAATTAATCCAGGACTTTTTATGATTAATGAAACACCCTGAAAAACACCACAGTACTGGAGATAAGCCTATTACATATACCTGGGGGGAAAATAACCTCTCTCATTTGCTTAGGTGCATTTTTTTATATTTCTGGGCTTAGCTATCACGTAGTATCAGCACATACTAAGCCACCTGTTAGAATCACTTTTTAAACTTTTTAAAGCATGAAATAGTTTGTTTTCAAATACTGTCTCATTCTTTAAAAAAAAAAAAAAACCCTTCCAACTTGTGGCTACAATAGGATATTTACAGGCAGTCATCTCTTAGATACAGCTGCTGGATATCACTTCACTTTATTAGAATAATTTTTCATATTTTAATCCATATACAGCACATTACAAAGAATATCACTCCTTGGAGAATCACAAAAAGGAAATCTTCTAGGTTCCATTTCTATACACAAAGACGGTGTCAGGAAAATTAAAAACAAAACCACCAAATTCTCATCTGAACTCAAGTGCCATTCGTACCCTACCCCCCTCCCTTGCCCCACTCCCCACCAATAATATTTAATTATTTTAGCACTTTCTCTGGGAGGAAAAAAATAAATAGGTACAAAGCTTAATTTTCAAGACAGTCGATAGCTTCTCTGCTCTAAGTCATCAGGAGTATATATAACAAGTAAGAAATATAATACAATTCCCTTACCTGCTTTGGTGTAACCCCAGGCATGCGGATGTCCAATGCAAAATCTGATGAATCAATAGGGATTACTGGCCTGCTGGTACCAAGGCATTCATTGGAAAATGATCTAGTAGTTTCTTTATACCTGCAAAGGGATACAAAGTTTTAAGAACCTTGAGTACAATGGAACTTTAAATTAATATGAAAAAACAGGATTTTTGCCTACTTGCTACAAATCCTTCTAGATTAGTCTCATGTAGAAAAAATAAAAACACTAGACTTCTTAGCCATGCAATAAGTTCCCCAAAATATTTTCTAACTCAGGGCTAAGATAAAATAAAAAGAGTCAAATGAAATACATTTAATATTTGTTTTTACACTACTCAAAAAGGGAATTAGTGAAAAGATTAATGAAATTACAATGTCTCATATGTGAAAAGATATGTCAATTTCTTCAACCTGAGAATAGTAACTGTGACCCAGTAAATTTTTATAACTCCATCAAGGGTTGGTTCAAAGATTATTACGAATACTGCCAGTCAAGAACAAAAACAAAATATGTTCTTAGTACTAAGTGGAGTTCTAAGGGGGAGGGGAGGTCATTGAATGAAAAAGAGCTATGTGAACACATAAATATTTAACAGGGTAATTAACAGAAGTGTGTCTACAGCTCAGTGCTCTTGGGTGAGCTGCTGGAGTCCATGATCTATCCCACTCACCCACCGCCAAAGTCTAACAAGATATTTTATACTTCTAGATGTGATAACAAGAGAGTGTTTAAGTTTAAACAACTGTAACATGATTTCTGGATAACTCACTCACAGAGCGAAAGACTGGTATTAGAATTCCAAACTTCTCATTAGAGTTTTGAAAAACAGGAAACCTGGCTACCACACAAGGGGTTCATTTCACAACAGAGACCTAGTTTTCGAGAAGTTACACCCACAAAAAATAAACAGTTTCAATAAATTATATTTAGCTGGTACCTGCTTCTAAGACTCACAGCTGAGAAAGTGATTGCACCTTTGAACAGCATGCACAAAAACCATCCTAAACATCAGCTCTCCCACAAAACCCACCTCTTAAAGACAGATAGCGGGCTTCTAAAACCCAAACAGCTGTTTTGAAAAACAAGGACCAGCATTAGCAGGTTATTAAGGAGGCCAGCCATGTCCACCCTGCTGTTTCTGGCCCGATTAGAGCTGGAGAAAAAGGGGAGAAGCGCTCCGTCGGGTGTGATGCCAACAATTAGGCAGCAGTGGCTGGATCAATTCACTACTTCATCATCCTTTGCTCTGCAGGCATCTCCCACCGCGCTGGACAAAGCATCTGTCTTGGAGGTGACGCACGGTGTATCAGGAAGGTGGACGATGCTATGTCGCTTCTTATCATTAGCTGCAAAAAAATCTGTTGGAAGAAATCTTTCACAGCGAGGTTACGCTCTACTTTTTTCCAGCCAAGAGACAGCAGCAAAGAGGTAGTCCTGATGATGGGTGTCCTGTGAAGCGTTCGGCTCCGGTGCTCCCTTCACACCGGCAGGTGACTTATCCATCCACACTAACAGAGGCTGTGAGGGATATCACACAGACCCACGTCATTCATCATTCGGAACCTGCAAAAATAGAAGCAGATAATGGATGACTAACACATTACACCATTTGTCCTCAGCAAATCCCTGTTGAGGCTTTTTAATACATTAATACTTTCATAAGCTCTAGCCCAACCCAGTGAGAAATGCCTTGGCTGTTGATCTCTGTCTTCCTCCACCCCCACACAATTACCGTTCCACATTTCCTTCCTCATCTCTTTCCCCTCTATGACTAAAAAAGCATTTCAAGCCTCCGATAATATCTTGCTCTAGCTAAGAAAAGTTATTCACATAATAGATTACTGTCATATGAAAAAGACAACTGAAGGAGAAGCAGGGAGAGAAGCTGAAACAGAGCATTTGGATACAACAGTAATCAGAAAAAGGCATGCTGCTCTAGGCACCGTGAAGTCTTTTACAAATCCTGTAGATTATGAACTATTAAGTGGGATGATATAGAAATAGCAGTGCATAACTTTCAAAAGGTATTTCAATTTTGGGGACATGAATAAAGAGCTACAAATACTAAGGGTGCCATTTAGCTAACATCTACTATACACTAACAAGCATGTTACCACGAGATTCCCCAGACTGACAAAACTATCAGGACGTTTGGAACTACAGTCATATTTTAATATTCTGTGGAAGGAGTTCTACCAAAATAAACTTAAAATTCTGTTTACTTGTTTTAATATATATGGCTTCTCGTTCCCTGAACGTTTCAGTATAAGTTTTAAGGTTCACATTCAGAAGTCAGATATTTAAAATCACACACCACTGCCTATATATTAACTTTATTAAAAAAGATTTATTAAAAGACTTAGTTATTTAAGAATAATTAGTATATCATTCACCATAACCACAGGAGTAAACCACATATATCCAACCACCAGTCTAAGAAAAACAAATAATTCTATGCTAGTATTATATCAAAGTTTCAAAATAATGTATTTTATATGCTGCTCTTCCAATTCAAAAGATAAAATCTGTGAAATGCACAAAGTTCATCATAACTCTTTAAGAAATATACTTTACACTAAATATAAGGCACACAAGGTTAAACCTCCAAAAAAAAACAAATCTTGTTGCAAAAGAATTGTTCCGTGAAAGCTGAGGACCTAATCACAGAAAGGGAACTAATGACAGTGAAGTATTAAGCTAACTAAAAACGAAGCCAGGTCAACGCTAATCAGAGGTGGGAAGAAGTTATTTGAGTGAATGAGAAGGAAGCAAAGTCATTGGACAATAACTGGACACAATAACTCGAGTTGACCCTTAAAATCAATCAAATAACCAATCAAGGACCTCCTACATGCCAGGCATAGTGCTAAGTACCTGGGAAACAAAAAAAGTCAAAAAAGAGTCCTTACCCTCAAGGAGCTTACAATATGATGGAGGGAGCAACATGCAAACATATACAAAGCAAGCTATATCTTGAATAAATAAGAAATGATTCAAAGAGTGAAAAGAATTTTAAGGCTCTGTTTTCCAGAATTTTTAGTTGCCTTGGCAGTAAGTTTTCCTATGTGCATGCCTCACTATCATCTTAAGTTTGTGCCCATTCCTCCAATGGATGCTGTCAATCAATCAACAAGCATTTATTAAACGCTTACCATATGCCAGGCACTCTGTGTATTAACAGGGTGGTGCACACTGGGTTTCTGAGAAGACTGTTTTGTAGTCACAGTTCTTACCATGTTATCTTAGGAAATACTAATTTTGTGAGTTAATCATGTTATATTCCATGAAAGATTCTGTTGACATGAGAAAATCAACTACAACTATTTTAGTTTATATCCAGACTACATTGAAAGTAAGGTAAAAATTATTTAGGGTACCTTGGTGGCTCAGTGGATAGAACACTGGGTCTGGATTTAAGAAGACCTGACTTCAAATCTGACCTCAGATACTTCCTAGCTGTTTGACCCTGGGCAAGTCACTTCACCCTGTTTGCCTCAGGTTTTGGAGAAGGAAATGGCAAACCACTCCAGTATCTTTGCCAAAAAAACCTCAAATGGGGTCACAAAAAATCTGAGGGAATCATGATAACAACAAAATTATCCATAAAATTATCAATTATTATCTTATTATCTATTATTAAAGGCCTTACAAATAAAATCATTATTATTACTCTTAAGTAAGTTTAAAATGCACTATGTTGAGATCATATGTAAAATAGCCTTTTATATGTGGTGTGGGAAGTGTTTGCTCAGGTGAGGAGGAATAAGTCAACAGGGTCAGGAAGGTGTTAAGATGGTCTGGGAGGTTGGGTGGATGGAGAAGATGTGAAGCTGAAGCCTACACTTTGTCTTAAAATAAAATATGAAACTATTAAATTTGATATGTGTTGTGAAGTCATGAGAATATTAGTCAAAGCTGAGGAATTTAATTAAGAATAATGTCTTGTTATTTTCCATGTGGAAGTATTTTCAGGACCGAATGATTTGGTGACTAATAGACATATTCAGAGGGAGTCTGTTACAGATCATAAGGACTGAAAAAAGAAAATTGTTACTGTTGTTAAGTTGGTGCTGTAATAGAATCACAGGCTGAATGGTACCAGTGAGATTTTCTATTATTTCTCTAATAGGTATCCAATCAATGTTGACTGTTAGGGGAGGATTACCTCATAGTTACTATGTCACATGATATGAGTCTAATAGCCCTATGCTGAAAATGACCAGTTGTATTGCTGCATCTTTGGGAATTTGTAGATGTGGAGGCACACAGGAGTCATTTTCCACATTTGTTGTAAACTGAGCATTACAAAATCTCATAAATTTTTATCCCCAGTAATTTCAAATGATTGTTAATTACAACAGAACTAAGATGAAGCTTCTCTTTACCCTAAGAAAACAGATTATTCTAAAGCAGAATGTTCTGTTTTGGTTTTGCCCTTTATTTCTATAAGACAATTACTGTTGTGATTTGTCACCAAAGGGAGTTGTTTTTTTTTACTTAGCATAGATACAAATATAAATATCTTTACATATATATATTATACTTTTAGACATATAAATATAATATCTGCTATATTTCAATAAAAATTACTTGAAAATATGCAATTATCTCCAATGAGATAGGCCAAGGGCACGGTGATCATGGCTCTAAAATATTTGCTATTATACCTGTAGCAATTCTTTACTTACATTTATATAATCACTATGAATTAAACTGAAAAACCTTCTTGCAGGGCGAGGGAGAATCCTTCACTCTTGCAAAGAAAATACAACATTGCTGGGCTAACCAGTTCTGGAAAGGAAGTACTAGTATTAGAACCAGAACTTTTTAATACAGCAAAATGAATACACACACACACACATATAGTATACTATTACTATTGTATCATTCATTTTGCAGTATTGAAAAGTTCTGGTTAGCATCCATATCATTTTCTAAAGGTAACTGAGCCACTGCCAGTTCAGTATCGAACTGCATCTATGCAGCAATTAGCAAGTGTCTTTTTTTTTACAAAAAAAAAAAATTATTTGGTGTTTGGTCACTTTACTTTAATATTTCAAGGCGTTATGCCATAGGTTTTCTCCATCCACATATATTATAAGTCCTCTTGTTGGTCATTAAGAGAAGCCTTGCCCAGTTATCCTGCCCTCAGAGATTACCTCTGATTTATCCTGTATATATCTTGTTTGTACACATTGAATTTTCTTCCCCAAGTCCAACATCAAGTCTACAAAAAGAACAAGATTAATCTCTAGTCACCATCTGGGATTCTTTCCAAAATGATTAACTTATCTTTTATTTAGGGAAGATTTGAAGAATGAGTCCAAAATTGGTACTTAATGATCTACTAAAAGTTCAAAAGATTTTTCTTTTTCAGTAATGTGTCAGAAACTGAAGTTGCCAAATGGCAAGGGAAAAGTACACGGTGGACATGAACTACGTGCAAAATGCCATAAACCATAATTTACACAGCAAAAGTAGCTTAAAGGATTCCATCATGATGAAATAAGAAGGGTTGAACATGCTGTGACTGCAAAGGCTAACTGATGGACACTATGAGTTTTACTGGTATCCTTATGATATCCAAACAACTTAAGGAAGACTGATTGTTGGGTAGAAACCTATGGCAAACTAATGATCTGATTAGAATATGGATGAGTGTTACAGAGAGTGGGTATAGGCATGGATGGATCGTGATCCACATCTCTGGAGGGAACACTCTTATCAATGAGATCACGTATCCATTGGAAAGTCAATCAAGTACTGTAAACGTTCAGTCGTTTCAATCTTGTCTGACTCTTTTTGACTCTGTTTGGGGTTTTCTTGGCAACAATACAGAAGTAGTTAGTCATTTCCTTCTCCAACTTATTTTACAGACAAGGAAACAGGCAAACAAGGTTAAGTGACTTGCCCAAGGTAACATAACTAGGAAATATCTGAAGTCAGATTTTAATTCATAAAGATGAGTCATTCTGACTCTAGGAATTCTATCCAGCACTTCCTTTTAAGGCACTATTTCTTTTAGACATCGACAGGCAGCTGGTGTAGCAGTTGACAGCATTGGGCCTAAAGTCAGGAAAACCTGACTTCAAATCTAGTCTCACACTCTTGCTACCTATGGGACCCTGAGCAAGTCACTTAACCTCTGCCTCAGTTTCCTCAACTATAAAATAGGCATAATAGCAGTTGCCTCTCAGAGTTGCTGTGAGGACCAGATAAGATTTATAAAAGTGCTTAGCACAGTGCCTGGAACGCAGTAGGCACTATATAAATGCTTATTCCCTTCCTCCTATATGTTTTATCATCAGTGTTACAGAAGAAGATAGTAGTGGTTGAATGGGGAAGGGGAGGGGGGGGGTAAAGTAATCAGTAATCAACAAAATTGACTTAATCATAGCTTTCCATTTTAAAGGCTATATGAAAACTCCTGGAAAAGCCCACCTGCCTCCAAAAATACTCCAGCAAAATTCTACAAAACTCCCAGAAGAAATAATGATCAAGAAAGCCAAAAATGTATTCCAAGATTTTGTCTTTTTAAAAAACTCTTGAGCAGTCTGGTGTTGCGTGATGTGGATTATGATTCCTTGGTATCTGAATTATTTCTTTTTAGCTATTTGCACAAGTGTTTTGAGGGGGGAGATACAGAAGCTCTGAATTTTGGCTCCGAGATTCTTCATTGTTCCCAGTTGGTTTGGATGTTTGCTCCCCAAGTCATGTCAATAAGCATTTATTAATCACTTCTTAAGTGAGAGGGTGCTAAGAGTAGAGAATTACAAATGTAAGCAAAAAGGAAGAAAGTCCTTTCCCTCAAGGAGCTTACATTCAAAGGAGAGAATACAATATACAAGAGAGAGCTTAAAAGCTTAGTTGGAACAAACATTGAAGACTATGTTTACATGAAAGTGGAAAAAAACAAAATACTACTAAAAGCAGGAGGAAAAGTTTAGTGGGGAAAAGGGGGAGTACCCATTTGGGGCCATTGTTTAAAAAACTCTTAGGTGTCAGAAGTAGAGCCAGGAAAGGAACAAAGAAATTATCAGCTTTGTCACTTTCCTTAATGCTGGATGGATTCTTTGGATTTTCACTTTTTCACTGTTTCCAATAGCTCTGGGGCTCATCTTTTATCGTTACATCAACTATGGTATACAGAGTATTTGTTTGCTCATGGTTTTCAGAGAGATAAATGATTATCAAATTATATTTCATTAGCCTATTTCCCAGGTTGATTTTGATGGAAGATACCTCACGTACTATTACAATTTTCTCCTCTTTAGGGTTTGTCCTGTTGTTTATCTCGTTGAGCCATCAAGTTCTCTTGGCTCCATCTTATTTCAGAAGGGTATCAACTACTTGGGTCAAGTGCTCTACCTTCTGTTTACAGCTCTTTCCAATTTGTTAAGAGTTCTAATTTCATTTTCTTTAAATCCTTACATCCATTATGGGAGTCCTTGTTGGGTAATCAATTCTATTTTGCATTTTGAGACTATTTATGCTTTCTTTTTCTAGATTTACCTTTGGGCTGATCTTAAACCATAGTATCTTTTCATTGTATTACAACTTTTCTACTGTTTACCCGTTTTTCCTGGATTTTGAGTTTGTATCAGAATCAGGTTCTTTTCCCTCCAATATTCTTTGATAAGGTAGGCAGATATTGCTTGGCATTATCTTTGCTGAACAATAAATGCTACTGTCACTGCCTTGCTTAAATTCTAGATGGATTCCTGGTTATGTTTACTCTTTGATATTCCTGACCTGGGACTGTGAGTTTGGTACAGAGATAGAACCAGTCTCTATCCTTTGCTTTAATTCCCGACTTCTCATTCTGTCTTTTCGCAGGTCAATTAGAATCCTGACTTTGGTCCTGTCTCTGGCTCCTTTGACTTTCACAGTCACAACTTGGAAGTTGGCTTTGTTCCTTGATAAAGGCCTGAGGGATAATGACCTCATATCACAGACTACACTGGCTCTCTGCCTTCTGGATGCATCCTTGCCTTGTCTCCATCTCCTTGACCTCCTGGCACTGTTACTGAATATCAGAGTTACTGCTCATCTGGGGATGTGTGAAGGGCACTGTGCCTCTCTGTTTCTTTAGGTGGTCATTTACTGGGAACTAGACTTCCTCCAGGCCTCTCAGAGGACCCTGAGGCCTGACTCACTGCTCTTTGCAGTTCCTTGCCCAGGTACTCTCTCTATCCTTGTCTGATTCCAATAGGCCAGGGCCCCTGTCCTACTGGCTTCAGAAGTGAATTTCAGGAGATAAAGCTGTTTTCTAACAACAACAGCCAGCTAGTCATCCCAGTGCCAGGCAATGATGCTAAGTGCTTTACAAATATCCTCTCACTTGATCCTCATAACTCAGAAAGGTGGGCACTATTATTCTCCCCATGTCATAGCTGAGGAACTGAGGGAAACAGAGGGTAAGTAACTTGCCCAAGGGCAAACAGCTAGTAAATGTCTGAGACTAGATTTGAATTCAGGTCTTCTTGATTCTGGGTCCAGTGCTCTATTTATGACATCACCAAACTGCGGGGCCCCACCCAGAATGCCCGGCAGCTTCTAGAAGTACAGACCTGTACAGGATGGAGGGACATATTGATAATCCCCTTTCAGTTTTAGCAACCGTTCTTTCATCAATAAGCCTTTAAAATTTTTCCTGGACAAGTTGGGCTCAGCTGAACTCTTTCAATTCACAACCTTTTTTAGAAGCAAATGTTCAAGACAATAATAATACTATACCGTAGCATTATTAGATACTGTACTAGCCAATACTATTATTATATATGATTAGATATTATTACAGAGAATGATACTACTATTATTAAATAATAACAGTATTTATAATAATAGCATTTATACAGTGTTTCAAGTCTTGCAAAGTACTTTACACGTATTACCTAAATGGATCCTTAAAACAACCATGTGAGGCAAATTCTATTATTATTCTCATTTCACAAGAGGAAATGGAGGCTAAGAGAAGTTAAGTCACTTGTGTAAGGTCACATAGCCAGTGAGTGTCTGAAGTAGGATTTGAATACAGGTCTTCTTAACTTCAAGTCCAGTGCACCAGTCACTGTGCCACCTGGCTGCCATCTCTACATTGAAGTAAGGCATACAGATTCAAATTTTGTGGGCTTCTGTGAATGTTTCCCATTAAGTAATAATATAGATTAAGGTGCTACCCATATTTGTTCATACACTTTTAGAACACTGGCAGAATTTTTTTTATCTAAATCTTAAAGTAAGAAGAGTTAAAGTAAGAATTCATGGTTTTTTAAAAAAATCATCAACTTGCTCATTAGTGCTCAGTTATGTACATTTCTATTATATTTAAGTTTATTCAAAATTGCAGAAGGTAAAGAAATCACACAAAAAACATAAAATCCATTATCGTTGCAAAAAATTTAACAACTATGATATTTAAAACTTGCTGGTGGGGAGGAAGCAAGAAAGATTGATTTATCTCTTTTCAAGTTACATGTTACTCAATATTAGAAAAATCTAGAAGGAAAATTTAGCCCAAAAAGGAGAATAAAGCAGGAAATAAAACGCAGAGATTTACAAAAAAATAGCAATAATTTTGTTTTAACTTCAGCTAAAGGGCATGGATTAGTCTACAAATCCATACAAAATTTCACCAATGAAATATTCTTTGAAAATAAGTGTTGGCTTTTTTGGTAGCAAAAAAAGAAGAAAATAAAATGGGTGGGTGTTGGTCTATTGGGGAACAGTGAATAAATTGTGGTATAGAAATGTAATGGAAAATCCATCCCATCTATGAGGCTCAAAACTTTACTACTTGTGTGACTTTGGTCAAGCCCCCTAACCTCTCTGGCTTGTTTCCTCTGCTACAAAATGACAATGCTGGAACAAACGGCCTCCGATGGCCCTTCTAGCTTTCTATCAGTGATTCCACTTCCCTTTTCCTTCTCCCTTCCACCAAGATCTTATGGTTATTTTATTATAGAAACTCAGAGAAACATGGAAAGAATTATATAAAATAATGCAGAATGAAGTAAGCATAACAAAAAAAAATATGCACAATCACTACAGTATCATAAGTTAAAACAGTAACAACACTGAAAAGAAGCTGAATTCTGATTCATTGCAGTGACCAATCTTGGTCCTGAACAACAGGTGATGAAAAATCCTTCCTCCTTTTAGCAAGTAGAACAGTGGGCACCATGGTTGTGAAGTAATGCACTGTCCTGTTCAATCACTAGAGGCATCTGTTTTGCCTAATTTCAGTCTTTTTCTTTGTTATAATTGGTTCTTGGTTGGGAGACTATGGTAAATTCAGATATTATTATGATAGACTAGCAAAAAGCATAAGTACCACTCCCACTTTTCCTCTTCTTTCCTCTTATAAGTTTATATCATCAGAACCTAATGAAAATCAAGTTTTCTTTTCAAACATACACACATACACTGACCTTGTTTTCTATTTTACTTTCAAGAGAATCTATGGTATTTTATATGCATAAAAGTAATATAATATGGTGGTTGGCTAGAATAATTTGATCCACCTTATTGACTAGTATAGACTGTTGAACGATTAATTCAGAGATTATTATCAATTCTGTAGGCAGCTGTAAAGATTGGACTGGACCCAGGTAGGTTCCATTTTTCTATATTTGATATATTTACTGATATATTTAGGAGAATATAAGCCTATTGCCCAAGTTATTCATGGACATAGCAGAGTATTTGTGTTATCTTTCATGAGTAAATCTGATTGGGACAAAATTTTTTAAATGTTCAAAATGCTGACTTAAACAATGCAGAAATGATGAAAGTCTTGATGACATAAACAATAATAAAACACTCAGATTGCCTTTCTCTTTAACTAAAAGTCAGCAATTTGCCTTGGAATAATTACTAAATTAAAATTTAGCTCAGTCTAATTCACTTCTTCCTGAATCATCCTAACAGTCTTGTTATCTTTACATTACATGCTTCCCATCAAAATTGCTAACAACAACAAAAAAAAAAGAAATACAATTTGCCTTCAAAGACTAGATCAACATCTTTTAACAGTAGGTGTTATCATAACAAAATGTTCATTTTAGCTACAGAAAAAAATGAATGGGTTAGACAGTATTAATTATTTGCTTAAAAGGGCATAAAACATAAGAAGATAAATTTTCTCTTGCATTTTGATTTTTAAATCACCATTAGTATAACACTGTAGTGAGATAAAAGTTCATTAAGGCAGCCTTTATTTTACTTTGCTATGCAAAAACAGGACACAGTAGAGGGGAAATTCTTTACTGAGTTACAATTATCTTCCAAGGATATAGAAAATGAGATGTCACTAAAAATATTTAAGTTTAATTATGCAGTACATATAGATACTGAATCAAAATACATATGCACACTGTGTAAGGACTTCAATCATACTTTTGAAACCTTTTACTTCTAATTTTTGCTTTCAAAGAGAAAGCCAACATTAACAAAACCACTCAGGATGAGACTTCACCTTCTCTGTCAACGTTAATTATTTCAAGAGTTACCCCAAGCAAAGTCAGTGAGGAAATAATTACTCTTTTGGGCCTATTGCTTTCCAGTAATTGGGTGTGGAAAACTTAGCAGGTTGGTTCCACCAAGTAGGACTTTTCCCATAGTAAAAGATTCAATTTCACTCATAGTTGAAATTACTACTGTAGTTACTCTTGCCTGTTTCCTGCTTTCCTTCCTTATCTGTCCAAGAAAAGGAAACTTAGTTGGATCATCTCTTCTGAAATCCAATCCCTTCACATGTTACCTGCTAACTAATGACTCTCTACCCCGGGTCATTTCAATGACCACCATCACACTTCCACTCAACAAACATTTATTAAGCTTCTACTACATTCAAGGTTCTATGCTGGATGCTGAAAACAAAACGGTACCTGTTCTTAAGGAGTTCACAAAGTATTTGAGTAACATGACATTCACAAAGAGATGTAAATGTACAATATATTCAGAGGAATTTCAATAGGGAAAAAGCAGCAGAACCTAGGAGGGGAAAATCAGGAAAGATTCTTTCCTATATGTGATTCTATTTAAAACTGTCAGCAGTGACATTCTTTCCTTCAGAATCAACAGTGCTTTGAAGATTGCTAATTATCCATGACTGATCTTAAAAATCAGTCAACCTTGTTACAAGATTCCTTCCCCTCCTTCCCATTGAAAGATCAGAGAATACTTTAAAAACAAGGAAGCAAGCTGCCCCCTCCTCTCCTTGTTTTCTCATTCTTTATAATCATCAACACCAAAATTTTATTGACTCTCTACTCTATATAAGGCCCTCTGAGAGATACGAATAAGTATCCTTATACTGAAAGAGTTCACAAATTAGTTGGAAAAGGAGGATGTAATATTAATGATAACTTTGCTTTACCATAGCGAAGCAATCTGCATGAACAATTTTATTTGATTCTCCAAACAATCATGTGAGGTGAGGTTAATAATATGTTATTACTCCTAATTTATAAATGATAGAAATGGAATTTCAGACAGGTTCAATGACTTGCCTAAAAACAAAAACTAAAAAAAATATAAAAAAAAACAATATTGCATGTGACTATAATGCAATGAGACCAATTTTTATATGGGATTTTGGGAATCATTTCACTGCTTGACAATCATACTTTCTATATTATCAGCATCAAATGTATTTGCTGCAAAAGATTTTCTCCCTTTCCTTAAGTACTTGACCTTCATCAGTACGTGTTCCCAAGCATAGAGAGTTCCTTCCACCTACTGCCTACATCAACAAGCTTTTATTGAATACCTTCTATGTGTTGGGCACTCTGCTAAGGGCAAAGTATAATACATGGTGCCTGCCCTCAGGAGGTTTACATCTAATTGGGAAAAAAGATAGATCAATAATTTACCTATATACATATATATATATGTATGTAGTATGTATGCATATATGTAAGTACATACACCTATATGTGTGTATACATATATATGTGTGTATACACATATACACACAAAGTGACATATACATATATACATATATATAACACATCAGGGCAGCACGGAGTAGTAGATAGAAAGCTAGAAGGGAGGAAGACATGAATTCAGTTCCTGCCTCTGCTATATACTAATTGTGTGACTCCTCTAAATCCCCCCAGACAACTTCTTAGAACAGTTGTTGATACACATTGGTAGAAAGAATTTCTTTCTTGTGTAGTGCCTCTACCATAGAAAGTATTAGTAAATCACCAAAGATACTACTAAAGAAAAGGCCAGGGTGTAGAATCATAGCATTTTGGAGCTGGAAGGAATTTCACATAGCAAATAAGTCCAACCATTTTGCTTATATAAGGAGAATCTGAGGTACACACATGCAAGTTATTTGTTCAGCTGACATGATTAGTAAGTGACTGGGTTTGACCTGAATTCACATACAAACAATTATAACACAGGGTCCCAATACTCCAGGTATTCATAAATTAGTTGGAAAAAGAGGGCATTTTATTAATGATAGTTCTATAACTATAGCCTGTCTTTATAATCTAGTGCTCTTTCAACTTTATGAGTTGACTGTCTATAGTAAAGATTCTGTATTGAACAACAAATGAATCCAGAACCCTGGATGGAAAGCAAGAAGTATACCAATAATTTAGTGATTTATATTCATGTGGAATCTGAAGAATTAGTAGTAGTAGTAGTAGTAACAGCAGCAATAGCAGCAGCAGTAGTAGTACATGCACATACTAGATACCCAATAAATGATACATTCAGAATACAGTATATATCAAATAAGCTAAATAAATACCTTTACCATACAATGTGGTTTTGTACAAAATAACCCAAAATAATTTAAAGGAGTTCAAATAAGGAGAGATTATTTGGGGTTCTAGGATCAGGGGAAGCTTTACTGAAGAGTCAGGACTTAAGCTGTCCTTTAAGTAAGGATAGGAGTGAGTGGAAAGTCATCCTGGTTAAAGGAAATAGTGGGAAGAAAGGTGAGGAAGGAAGCATGATTTATTCAAGGAGTAATGAGCTTATTTAATGAGATAATAAGTTAGAGAGGTAGGCAAGGATCAGATTGTGGAAAGTTGCGAATGTCAAATATTTTGGACATTCATTTAAGGGAAAGAATGGGAAGACATTTAAAGTTTTTAAGTAAGAACATGGCATGTAGAACATGATGGTTTAGGAAGATTTATCTGGTGTGTTGAACAGATTGATGGGTAGGGGGAAGACTGGAGGCAGGAACATGAGTTGGGAGATTAATCATAGTCTAAAACTGAGAGGTAGCATTGCCTGGTGGCAATGGAAATGGAAAGTAAACGATGGATACAAGGTCCATTCTGAGATACACTGGAAAAGACCAGTGTAAAACAGTTATTTTAGGATGTCATTAGATGAGGCAATATTTTCTTCTTTAAAACACAAACCTTAACTGAAAGCCATAAAAAATCATATAACATCTGGAATCTATCAAATGGAAATGGAAAATGGAAAAACAGAAATGATGAAGGAACAAACACTTTTCTCCAAAATACATTATCAATAGTTTAAGATCCTGGATTAGGGAAGATTTTGCCTATGCTCTTAAAATGACTGAAGTACTGGACATATCCCCAGATTTAATAGCAATACGGAAAAGCAGTTGATTGCTTTTTTACACTTTAAAGTTACTTTACTGCACTTTCATTTCACCCAATTTCTAATCTACACTTTTCTATATTTCTTCTAGAAAAAGCAACCATTTTGCACGTTGACATTTAATTTCATCAACATTGATGACATCACTCTTTGAAAATAATCTCAGAGATTCTTCCAAGTTTAAAAAAATGAAATAAAAATGGTGTTATTTTCAAAGGATCGTAGATAAATAGATGGGACCTTGGACACCATCTAGTCCCGTTCCTTTATTTTACAGATTTAAAAAACCTGAAGCTCAGAGAAGCTTGGTGACATGTCCATGAATCCATGGATTTAAGAAATCACAGAATTTCAGCACCAGGACAGATTATAGCCAATCCTTGTAAATTAGTAGAGTCCAGTTGATAATACCATTAACATCACTTCCACTGAAAAAAAAATCATGCCATTTTCTGATGGGTAAACATTTGACAGCACTCTTACTTTATGCGCATGGTTTAGTAAGAGGATCACAGGCTTGGGAGTCAGAGACCTTGTGTTCAAATCATCAAAAGTTCCCATAGGTTTAATGAATTTATACAGATGACTCCCAGAACTAAATATCCATCACTATTCTCTCTCCAATTAGATATTTCCAACTATCTATTGGGCATTTCAAAGTCAATGCCCTTTAGGTATCTGAAATTCAATATGTCCCAAACAGAACTCATTCTTTTCCTCTTCAAATCCATCCCTCTTCCAAACAAAGGAAATAATTCCTTTGAAGATGCTCACAGTCTCAGCATTATTTTAAATTCCTAATTCTAATTATTGCCAAACCTTTTTGTTCCTACTTTCACGATATTTTTTGCTTCATCTCCTTTATTTTACTCACACAATCAGTGCCCTTGTTTGGGTCTTCATGGACTACTGAGATAATCCAACTGCTCTCCCTGGCTCAAGCCTCTCTTCATTTTCCGCATGAAGCTAAAGGTATTTTTCCCTAAAGTTCATGTCATTGTCCTATGCAATAAGCTTCAGCAACTGCCTATTTCCTTTACTATAAAATACAAATACCTCTGTTTAACAGCCTTTAAAGTCTTTCACCACCTGATCCTGGAACCTTCCCAGCCTGATATGCACTACTTTCTTTAGTGCATTTGTGAGTCTAGCCTTCCTGTTGCTCCGAAAATACATCATCTCACACTGATGTAATTTTCAGTGAGTGTTCCCATACGTGAAATGCACATCTGACTCATGTAAGACTTCAGATCTCAGCTCAAGAACCAGCAGTCTACAGGAGGTGCTTCCTTATCTCCCTATATGTTAGTCACCTTCCTCTCCCATCCCCAATTACTTAGGATTCATATTGTAAATATTTTGCATTTGCATATATAGGGATAAGTTTTCTCCTACAGAATATGGAAGCTACATGAGGGCAGGAACGATCTCATTTTTGTTTCCAGATTCCCTGCATTTATCATAATACCTGGCACATAACTTACTAATTCTTATTGACTGACAGAAACAAGATATCCCTTCCAGAATCTCTGCCAAGAAAACCCCAGGGAAAATATCCAACAAAGAGTCAGACAAGACTGAAAGACTGAACATCCACAAAATGAGCAGAAAAAGTTCAGATATTATGTGCCTATATTATTTGTTTTGTTATCTTTCCTTATGTTCTGGTTCCTTCAATAAGAACGATATATTATTACTCCAGGGGCAGAAGATAATAGTATTTTCATAATCAAATATGAGAAAAATATTTTAGATGGAAAAGGAGAGAATGAAAGGTAGATAACTTTTATTATAAATAGGTTGCCTGAAATAATTAATGAAAACCAATTTTACTTTCAGCTAACTTAATTTTCTTGAGATACAATGCAAAGTAATTATTCCTAGGCTGGTTTGTTCCCTATTTACAAAGTCAAAATTGTGTTAATACATATAAACATACCCATATTACAATATTCACAGGTTCAACTTGTTGAAGGAATATTAAAAAATTAGAACAGTTTTCCATATGAAAAACTTTTCGGATATCAGCATCAGTCAGATTAACTTATATCTCATTAGCACTACTAAGGTTTGGGAAAAAAACTTTCTGGGTTCTTTTCAATTTTGTTTATGTTAAAGCTACATAAATAAAAAATTCTTCCTAAAGGAATTCTTTAATAAACACTAGACAGTTGTAATTTGATAAATATCAAGTTTCAAAATCTTTAAGAGTATTCCAAAGTTTTTGTGCAAAAGTTGACACGTTTGGATGACTAAACTTAATTTCATATTTTCTCCAAGTTTAGTTTTGAATTGGAAAAATGGGTTATTCATAAATACAATTAAAGCCACAACAACCACACAAATTCTACAATACTTCCATTACAAACCCGAGTATAAATGATATTTCAGTTTATAAATATTTCAGGATTACCTTTATAAGGAAAGAAAATATCAGTTTCAGTTATACATAGACAACTAAATCCAATATAAAAAGTTAAACATTTTAATTTTATTACAGGTTTATTAGCTACTATCATTGCTTGCATTTCACATCTGGCATAATTGCGAATTTTACTGTAAAGTTTAATTAAAATATCAGTGGATCAAAATAAATAACACCTTTAGTTTAATTATGATAGATTATAGTAAGATTCTTCAATACATCTAAGATCTCACTGACATGAATTCTCCCTCCAATGATGCAGATTAGAACCCCTTCAAACCCTCCCATCCCAGGTGGCTCTTGTGTATGTCCTCCTCTTAGAACCCTTGCCCAGGAGGGCCATCTAACTGCTGACGATTTTAATCTAGCTCTCCTGACATTTTGTACATAACAGAGGAGCATACAGACCCTCCGTTCATTATCTGTTACTGTCACTATGTGACCAACCCATCTGTTTTTTCCAATCATAAATCTCTAGCAATATCGTTTATAAGGTTTCTCCTGTGAAATTCTTTATTTGCAATTTGACGCAGTTTCCTCATGTCTGCTATTCACTTCTCCAATGCCCTCTGGTGTGACATGACGGCAAATTACGTTTTTAATTTTTACATTATCAACCCATTTTGTTTCTTAGTTTAATGGTACATTGGCTCTCAACATCTTCACCTTCCTCCTACATTTGATTTTTTTCACTTTAAATCTGAGAAGAGTATTGTTTGAATGGGTGTCTAAACTCTGTTTTGACATCACTATT
This sequence comes from Notamacropus eugenii, assembly GCF_028372415.1. Classification (NCBI taxonomy): domain Eukaryota; kingdom Metazoa; phylum Chordata; class Mammalia; order Diprotodontia; family Macropodidae; genus Notamacropus; species Notamacropus eugenii. Next base: position 361,005,906 of record NC_092874.1, read on the forward strand.
TAATATTAACTTTTGAAATTTTAACATTCTCTCCTTTCTTCCCTCCTACTCCAGCTCCAATTGCTGAAAAGCAATGATGCATTCATAGTAACATAGAAATCAATGGAAAAAAGTAATTGAAATCTATATTTCCATTTCTTCCTACTTTCGGTAATTTCTTGCTTAAATTGAAAGATTATTCTGATGAAGTCTTTGTGGGCATTTGAGAGTTAGAGAAAAAAAGATGAAGACAATTAGCAGATCATCAAAACGTAGGACTTCCTGTTCCTTCAAGTTTCAGATATAAGTTTATGGGTTGGGAGGAATGAATAAGGTGAAATGGCTGCTACCGCGGCGTCATTAGTCTCATGGACTTCCTTAATTGGAAGTGCACTGTGGGACTGACATCACCACACCTTGGAAAAAAGAACAGAAAGAGATAGTCATGGAAGTGAGGCAAACTATGTAGCCAGAAAGTGGTAGAGGAATAACTATTCTTCTAAAAATATTTTTTCAAATTACATGTAAAGCTTTTTACCACTCATTTTTAAAAGATTTTGAATTCCAAATTCTCTCCCTCCTTCCCTCCCTGAGAAGGGAAGCAGTTTGATGCAGGTTATACATGTGCAGTCATGCAAAACACATTTCCATATTAGTCAGGTTGTGAAAGAAAATGCACACAAAAAGACACACACACACACACATACACACACACAAGAAAAATAAAGTTGTTTTTTTTTAAAAGTATGCTTTGATCTGCATTCAGACTCCATCAGTTCCTTCTCTAATGGTGGATAGCCTTTTCATCATGAGTCCTTTGAAACTGCCTTACATCATTGTATTTCTGAGAATAGCTAAGTCACTCACAGTTGATCATGGTACAACATTGCTATTACTGTATACAGTGTTTCCCTGGTTCTGCTCATTTCACTTTGTATCAACTCATGTATGTCTTTCCAGGTTTTTCTGAAAAATTCTATTTGTCATTTTTTATAGCACAATAGTTATTCCATCACATTCATATACCACAACTTGTTCAGCCATTCCCCAATTGATGGGAATTTCCTCAATTTCACAAAAAGAAGTGCTCTACATATTTTTCTATAGAGGCCTTTTTCTTTTGATCTCTTTGGGATACAGATCTAGAAGTTGTATTGCTGGGTCAAAGGGTATTCACAGTTTTATAGTCCTTTAGGCATAGTTTCAAATCACTCTCCAGAATGGTTGGATTCATTCACAACTCTACCAACAGTTCATTAGTATCCCAATTTTGCTACATCTCCTCCAACATTTGTCATTTTCTTTTTCTGTCCTATTAGTCAATCTGATAGCTATAAGGTGGTACCTCAGGGTTGTTTTAACTTGCATTTCTCTAATCAATACTGATGTAGAGCATTTTTACATTACTATAGATAGCTTTGATTTCTTTGTCTGAAAACTGTCTCTTCATCTCCTTTGACCATTTATCGATTAGGGAATGACTTGTATTATTATGAATTTGATTCAGTTTTCTATGTATATTTTAGAAACAAGGCCTTCAGCAGAGAAACTTGCTGTAAAAACTTTTTTCACCCAGTTTTCTTCTAGGAATGACTGTTTAAGGAGCTTTTTTATTACCAACATGGCAGTCAAGAAACTTTCATTTTATTTTATTTTGGTCTCCCTGTCAAGAACAAAGAATAAGTCATTTAGATCTCCTCTGCCAGCAATGAAAGCAGAAAGAGAAAAAAAATCCCAGAAAAAAAAAAAAAGCTTTTAAGTTGGATCCTATGGAAGGTAACAATTGTATCAGGTACAAAACAGAAAGAAAAATGGTACATGGACGGAAAAATGATACATTGACAATGGAGAAAAGGCCTTTTAAGACATAGGAGAAAATAACTGGGAAGAGGCTCAGATACAATGCTTATATCCTTGGATAACAATATACATAGTAATGAACTTTTATATCTGTATATTAAAAAGTGAAAATTCCCTTATTACTGTCATTAAGACTTCATAGGATGGGAACAGATTTCATATAAGGGACAGTGGAATTGTACTATGCATGGAAATTCAAAATAGAGGGCATTTGGGTAAAGATATAAGGAGAGAAATAAAAGATACCACCATGGGGAATTATTATAGAGCCTCTGGCCAAAATAGAGAATGTTAATAATGTTTTCCTAATGTAGATCACAAAACATATAAAGACAAAATATAGATAATTAAGTAATGAATTACAAATCATTTAAGAAATACTATGTGAGAAGCACTGTGCTAAATGCTCAAGATACAAATATAAGTAACCAAGATCCTCCATGCTTATACCTTCAAGGAGCTTATATTAGAATGGGGGAAGATACATAAAAGGGAAGAGAGTATGGATGGTGCAAAGTGATATTAAGCCCTCTTCCAAGCTGAGTGAAAGACTAGGTGAAAATTCTCCTATCAAAATCCAGAGCCCCAGGCAGCAGAGCCCAGGATCAGGTGAGAAGGGAATGAGGAGAAAGACCCAAGCGAAGGTGGCATGGTTTGGACATGGCTAGGAAGATCCAGATTTATGACTAAAGCTTATAACTTGTTGGAAAGTCCATTATTTGCTGATAATTTATCTGTCAAAAGGTTGAGAAAGCAATAAGTCTCTTGTTACCCGGGATTTAATTTCAACCAAGAACTACTGACTGGAGTTAAACAAATGGAAATCCTGTCACTGTGCCATAATAAAGTTCCTAATATTTCCCAAGGGAACAGTAAGCATATTTACATGGATGCCTTAGACAACATCAACAACAATAACAATTTATTGAGCACCTACTGTATACCAGGAACTGTGCTAGGCTCTATGTATACAAAAACAAAAATGAAACCACCACTCCTTTTGAGCTTACATTCCACTGGGGAGACAACGTATGCATATATATGACATATATACATCTTGTCTCTGTAAATTTTATGATCTACATTAGGAATAGAACATTGATATTCTCTATTTTAGTCAAAGATATTCTCTCTCTCTCTCTCTCTCTCTCTCTCTCTCTTTCTCTCTCTCTCTCCCTCCCTCCCTCCCTCTCCCTGTGTGTGTGAGTGTGTGTGTGTGTGTGTGTGTGTGTGTGTGTGTATGAGGCAGATAGATGGTTTCAGTGGATAGAGCACTGGGCCTGGTGTCAGGAAGACTTGAGTTCATATTCAGACTCAGGCACTTACTAGTTGTGTGGCCTTGAGCAAGTCATTTCACCTCTTTTGCCTTAATTAACTAGAGAAAGAAATGGCAAACTACTCCAGCAAATTTGCCAAGAACAATTCAACTCATAGACAGTATGGGTATGGTCCATGGGGTCACAAAGAGTTAGACACAACTGAACCACCGAACAATATATACATACATATATATATATATATCTCCTTGTAAGAATATCGCAGATATGTACATAAGTATATATATAGATGAGAAGGTCAAAATAAATACAAAGAGGTTAGGGAAAATGAAAACTAGAAGCTGGAGGGATTAGGAAAGATTCATATAGATTTTGGAGTTTTGGAGGAAGTAAAAGATTAGAGGTGAGTCAACCATTGCAAAGGCACAGAGAGGGGAGATATAATGCCATACGTGGGGAACAGCAAACAAAAAAAAAAGTCCAGTTTGGCTAGGCTACAACATGGGGAAACAGGGAACATTGTGTAATAAAGCTGAAAAGTTGTGAAGAGCTAAGTCAAGTAACTTGTCCAAGGACACACTAATTGTAATTATCTGGGATGAGATGCAATCTGTGGTCCTCTGATTTCCAATCCAGTACACTTACCACTGGGAAATGACATGGTATGACTTCTGCTTAAGGAAAATCACTTAGACATTTTTGCAGAGTCTCGATCATAATAAGGAGAAACTTGAGCCAGAGAGATCTATGAAGAGTCCAGGTGAGAGGAAGTCCAGGTCTGAATTAAGGTAACGTTGGCAAACAATGAAAAAAGAATGAATTCTAGTGATGTTGTGGAGGTACAAAGAGCAAGAGTTGACCGCTGGCAGGCACATGGAATGAGGGAGAGTGAGGAGTTGAGAATAACTCTGAGGTTGTGAACCAGGGCAACTAGAAAGATGATAATGCTCCCCACAGAAAAAAAGAAGTTCATAGGACTAGGTCTGGTGCAATGGAAGATGAGCTCCCTTTCGGACTTGTTGCATTTGACATGTTGGTGGGACATCTAGTTTTGAGTCACTGATATATAGTTGGTTATACAAGATTGTAGTTCAGAAGAGAAATCTGGGTTAGATAGAAATCTGCATAGAGATAATAATGAAACTTATAGTAGTAGACAAGATCACCAAGCGAGCAACAGTAGTCAGAGGAAAGAAGACCGCTGAGGACAACACCATCATGCTCAAGTCTCTACCTGCACCTTTGTAAGAACAAAAATGAGCTCAGCTCAGCTTCCTCTAAGCCTGAATGATCATAGACCCTCCCTATGGTATTACCACTTTGGTATTAGCTATTCATAGACCATGAAGCTATTTGGCAAATGTAGCCAGAGAAACAAGATTCACCAAGGCAAACAGAGAGACCCTCCTGGTTTCCTCTCAGGAAGAAGGAATCCTAGGAAATCACAACTTAAGCAATTGAATAATTCCTACAGTGACTCTCAATCACTGTAGCTTCTGTGCTTCTGGCTATGAAAGGTCCCACCTTGACCCTCATGCTTTAATAGTCTATGCCAGAGGTGGGAAACTGGCAGCCTCAAGGCCACATGTAGGTCCTTGGGTGCAGCCTTTTGACTGAATTCAAGTTTTACAGAACATGCTTTTATTAAGGGAATTTGTGCCCTTGGATTGGAGTCACTCAAAGGGCTGCACTTGAGGACCCAGAAGACCATGTATGGCCTCAAGGCTACACGTTCCCCACCCCTGCTCTATTCTCATATTATAATAAAGAGGATAGTCAAAATATAAATATACCTGGAATGGTGTTATGTTTACTAGCATGCTTAAAAACACTCATTGTGTGAAGGTGAAAGTGCCTATTGAGAGATTCCTAATACCACAAATGTCTTTACCTTCTAACTATTTGGAATGGGAGTTTAATACTTGAACTTCTCTTCCCAGCTCCTGCCAGAATAACAGATCTTGTAAAACTGGTGTGGCAGCAGTAAACTCTGTGATGGATTAAGGAAGTGGTTTTTTGTTATTACAGTGCAGGAGCTTCTGCCTTTGAAAAGGTCTCTACATAAAAGTAACATCACCCAAAACCATCAGTTCTAGAATAACACTTGGATTGTAGAATGTACCATTTTTGCTTCTAATCCCTGGAGGATAAGTAGTTGAGAAGCAGGTTTTGAGGAGGCAAATCAGAGGATCAAGTAATTTAATCCAAATTCTTACACGTGACCTGACAAGACTACAGTTAGTAGAAAGACATGCACAGGATTATGTCTTTGTTAAGTGGTCGAGATGTACTTTTTTTCTCCTTACTTTTAATCCACTTTTTGAAGCCTCTCTAATAGTTCACCTGAAGAAGTCTCTATTTATGCCTATGTATTCATTTATCTGTCTTTTTCTGTGCACAGCACCACTCTTAGATAGTCATCTAGCTAACTGTTTTCTTCTCTTGCTTATGTCCTGGTGCTTGGGATCTGAAGTTAGCAAGTAAACAATACAATTGTGTGTCAAGCATGCTACAGAGCTTTCAGAGAAGCTCTAGATTTTCAATATTATTCTGTCCAGTCTATATAAGATTCAGTTCACCCAAACCACCAACTCCAACATTAACATTCAAGGTAATAAATGAAAACTAAGCATGAGACAGTTTTTACACTTCACAAAACATTTAAAAGACTGGAAGCACTCAGAGAAAGTAAAAAAGTTGTCAACAAGAACTTATTAAGTACTTATATGTGCCAGGAATCGTACTATGTGCCTGGAATTTATGAACATATACAGAACACATACTCAAATGACTCATATGAACTCAGAAGCAGATAAAGTGAAAAGACAGCATTCAAACAAGTCATAATAAACTTCCTTTCAAAGGTAATGAACTAGAAGTTGTCACTGGAACAATCCTCTGATGTTCCAGTGATCCCTCCTCACAGGATGCTAAAGAACCTTCTCCCCGTTTTCCTACCCCCACTTCTAATATCATTTTATGGTTTAGACTGCACCTCCCTTCTAATAGTAAATATACTTTGGTGATGGCTGAACAAGAAGTCCCCTTCCTGAACTGTATTAGGGAGTAGTGAGACTGAGATTTCTAGTGCCACCATGGCACAGGTTTTCAGCTCCTTTTAGGGTTCCTTGGTTCATACTCTTCTTTCTCCAACTCTCGATGCTGTTCAGGATCCATGGGAGGTGATCATTTTCTTTCTCTAAGTCTCACACCTAAACATTTGAACTTGAGAACTCTCAAACTTGAGGTTACTAACCAGGCAACACACTAAGACTGGTATTTCCCATGAGACTTCCCTTCCCTATGGCTAGAAGAACAGATTCCAGAACTACATGCCTACAAACTCAACCCTCTCCCTCTTCTAAACAAGGCTGGGGATCAGTTGTGCTATTCCTGAGTTCCTGACTTAAGCCAAGGGGACACAGACAGAACTGCTTCTGCCACGTGCTTCAACATATCTATCAGTGCCTTAGCTGTGACCATCTCTTGCACTAGGGAAGTCCTTTCTTAGACACTCTCTTCTTAAGCTGAATGAATAGCCAATAATATGCTAGATGTGGACTCAGAAGACCTGAGTTTAAATCCTACCTCATACACTTTGAAATGGACGGACCAAGACAAGCACAGGCAAGAGTCAATTAAGAATTTGGGAGCATCTTCATTAGTCAGAGGCTGCCTCATGGAAAGACCCAGAGGAGATAGCCCCGAACACGGTGCGTGTGTGCCTTTTAAGCATTTCGGCACTTCCTGGTACAGCCTTGACAGCAGACATATCTCACAGAACAGTTTTGACAGGGGCCCAAGTTGCTGCTAGGCAAGGGGGCACAAGAGAGAGGGGGGCCCAAGCAGCTGCCAGGCAAAGGGGTACAACAGAGAGGGGGGCCCAAAAAGCTGCTAGGCAAGGGGGCACAACAGAGAGTGGCTGCTACAACGGGGGGGGGGCTCCTAGGCGCTTCTAGGCAAGGGGGCACAACAGAAAGTGGCTGGGCCCAAACCTGCCTAGAAACTCAACAGGCATTTCTCAACCCAGGGGCTCAGGGGTGGGGGGATAATGTCCACTTCAACTTAAAGCTGGGTAATCATGGGCAAAGTTACTCTGAATCTCAGTAACCTCATCTGTAAAATGGGGATAATGATAGGACCTAAAATAATGATATGGTTAGATGTGATGAATGAAAGATTTATGAAGTGCCTTACAAACCATAAAATGTTTTACTATTCTTAATGAACTACATGATGATTTTCTTCCACAAATAATTTATTACTAGGAGGCAAGGGGAAAGGAAGAAATTTTTTCTCTTTTCCCTTTGTTGTCCTTTTGACAAGGTCTGCATAAACCAGTCTTTTTTGAGGCAATCCATTCTTTGAAAACCAATCAGAAATTAACTTTAAATAAGGCACCAATGGGTATATCCTCACCACCCTCTATGGGAGCTATCCCTCACTTGCCTCCAATCCTTTCATGTCCTGTAAGCTTATCAAGTTGATTGAGGACTTCACCAGACTGATAGACCAGGGTAGAATGGGGAGAGAGGGGCAGGGAGAGAGGAGAGACATCACTGATTAATCACCTTTACATTGGTAATAATGACATTTAAATTTGTATAGTGATGTACAGTGTTCAGAGTTCTTTCGCACTTTGTGTCATTCCACTCTTCCAACAATCCAGTGCAATTGAGAGAGCAGGTACTATTACCAGCATTTTATGTCCAAGGAAAATTAGGATCTATGAGGTAAAACACCAAAGGTCACATGGGTAAGATAAGCTGATACTAAAAGTATGATCTGTGGTACTTAGCCCACAGATCTTTGTATTTTACCATTCTGCCTCCCTAATGTACAAAACAAAGGAAATAAATCATCCCATCATGCCCTGTCCCACCACACATCTATATTATTGCGTTCATTTCTAGGCAGATAGTTTAAGAAAAACATTAACAAATATATACGGAAGAAAAAGACCAGACTGATAGACACAAATTATATCCTTTGGTTGACAGCTGAAGCAACTAGGGATATTTAAAATTTCAACTAAAAGTGCTCTCTCCAAAGTTCCTAACAATTTACTAATTGCCAAACTGAACAATTTCTTCTCAATCTTTCTTCTCTCTGGGTTTTTGGGACATTCCTCTCTCTCCTGGTTCTTCTATCAGACTATACCTTCTCCGTCTCCATTGGTGGTCATACCTGAGAAGACCAAGAGAAGAGGTTCTGGTTCTCCTTTACTCTCCTTCTAGACTATTTCATTGGGTGATCTCATCAGCTTCCATGGTTTCAATTGGCTCTATAAGGATGACTCTCATATCTATTTGAGCAGCCCTAAACTTTCTCCTAATCTACATTTTCACATTTCTGACTGCCTATTTATGACATCTGACTGGATGTCCTCATTCAGCATGTCCAAAACTGAACTCATTATCTTTCCCCCACAAACCTTACCAACCACCCTCCCAGTCACCTTAGTTCACAATTTATGTCATTTTCACTTTTTCACTCTAACCTCCCACATCTAATCAACTGTCAAGTATTGTTGCTTCTTTCTTTTTTTAATTAATTAATTTATTTTTAGTTTTCAATATTCATTTCCACAAGATTTTGAGTTCCAAATTTTCTTCCCATCTCTCCCCTCCCCCCACCCCAAGACACCATGCATTCTGATTACCCCTTCTCCCAATCTTTTCTCTCTTCTATCACACCGCTCCCTTTCCTTATCCCCATCTTCTCTCTTTTCTTGTAAGGCAAGATAGATTTCTTGTTGATTCTTTCTTAATACCATATTTCATATATATCCCCTTCTCTCTTTGAATGCTGCCACCATGTTCATTGAGGCCCTCATCACATCAAGCTTAGACTGTTGCAATAGCTTGCCGGTTAGTCTCCTTGACTCAAATACCTACTCCAGAGAGAGGAAATGGACTTCAGTCCACTCAGCTGTCAAACTGATCTCCCTAAAGCTCAGGTCTGACTACCTTACCACTCCTTCCCCTAGTAAATTCCAGTGCTTTCCTATTATCTACAGGATCAAACATAAAATCTTGTTTGGCCTTTAAAGTTCCTCATAATCTGGCCATTTCCTTCCTTTCCAGTCTTCTTATGCCTTATTTGTCCCTAGGTACTTTGCAATCTAGTGAAGTATTAGCCTCCTTGCTATTCCTTACACAAGATCCTCCTGTTCACAGTGTTTTCATTGGCTGTGGCCATGTCTGGAACTCTCTCCACCCTCATCTCTGCCTCCTAGCTTCCCTGGCTTCCATCAAGTCTCAGCTAAAGTCCCATCTTCTCTAAAAAGCCTTTTCCCATCTTTCTTAATCTTGTACCTTCCTTCTAAAACTAGTCCCAAGTTTATTTTGTAAGTAGTTGTTATTTCCCTTGTTAGACTGTGCATTCCTCGAGAGCAAGGAAGGTTTTGTTTTGCATTTCTTTGCATCCCCAGTGCTTAGCACAATGCTTAGGCATGAGTTGGATAAATGCTAAATGACTGACTGACAGAAGAGTTAGGAGAGGCAGGCTGGTTGTATTCAAATATCAAAGGGTTATTGCCTAGAAGACATCAGATTTATTCTGTGTGGCTCTAAATGGCAGATCAAGAACCACAGGGTCAAATTTACAGGAAAACAGATTTCAATTTAGTATAAGGAGAAACTTTCTAAACCTGAGGGCTTCCTTAAACCAGATTTGGTCAACCCCATCACTGAAAGAAAATAAACAGATACTATCAGAATTTCTATATGGGGTAATTGGACCAGATGGATTGAAAGATTTCTTCCAATACAAAGAGTATGTCATCTAAAGTTGCAGTTTCATGACAGAAATATTAGGTTATACCATGCAGAGTATAATATTATTTTGGGTAAAACATAAGGAAAATGAACATGTGGGTAAAAAACAGTAAAAACATGAATGGTAGATAGATCTCTTCCTAAGCTCCCATTAAAAGCCCAGGCTTATGTTTTTGAAAATAACATACATGTTAATAGGTTAAAATGAAAATGAAGTGCTCTGCTTTGCACAATATTTAATATATGCAACATTCTGCTGGGCCAAAACATTTCTCTTTATGAATCATCACATCACGGATGTCAGCACTGCTCTGGGAACAGTTTATTAAGCAGCATCTGCTACAGAACATAGGTAGACAGGAAAGGGAAGGGAAAATAGAAATAGAGAAAGTGGAAAGATAGAGTAAGATAAAAATAAAATTAATTTTCATAATTTTGGGGGGGTTTCCACTCTCTGGGTGATTTGCACATTCACATAACTACTTTTTTAAATTCCAAAGTTGTCCAACTGCTTTGTCATCTTTCTCCATCTGCCCCCTCCCTGCTTCTTTTTCCATACAACTGATTATAGCCTGCGGCAGTCTACCAACAGCGGTATTACAGGAAATGAGAAACACTGCAGAAACCAGTATCCATCTCCTTAGTGACAAGCATCATTCCTATCATGTTTACAAGTCCTTTTGCAGTAATAAACTACCTATTAGATTATTAATAAAACAAAACAAGAACAAATACCTTATGAAAACAGTACAGGATTAATTATAATAAAATATAGACCACTGAAATATAAGAAAAGAAGTGGACTTTATAAACAGAGTCTTGGGGTATAATATAAGAGGCAACACGGTATATGGGGATAAGAGTGCTAGATGTCATTCCAGAAAAAAGTTGGTCCTGACATTTGCTGTTTGACCAAGGGCAAATCATTTAACCTCTCTGAACTTCAGTATCCTTATTTGAAAAACAAATATAATAATAACTGTAGCCATCACCTCTCAGGGTTGTTGTCAAAATTTAAAAAAAGACAATGCATAGCAAATGCTTTGTCAATTTCATTGTAGCAATATTATGAGGAGAACTGCAATTTAGTTGGGAGGGAGTTATGCACAAATGGAAACTACTCCAAGAACACAAAATAAATTATTTTTAAATTTAGTTGCTAAATGCAAATTGTATAAATTAATTCATTTATTCAGCAAATATTTCTTCAACCCTAAGTACAAGGAACTGTGTTAGGTACTCGTCGGAACACAGTAATCTATAAGACATAATTTCTGCCATCACAATGATTATAATCTACTGGAAGAAAAGAAGAAATATAGTATCTATAACAACATTATGCTAAGTAATAATAATAGCTCTTACTATTATAGCTAACATTGACACAGTGCTTACTATGTGCCAGACACTGTGCTAAGGTTTTTATATTATTATCTCATTGGATCCTCACAACAACCCTGGGAGGTAGGTGTCAGTGTGATCTCCATTTTACAATGAAACTGAGGCAAGGAAAGGCTGAGATCTGCCCAAGGTCACAGAGCTAGTTTAGTGTCTGAGGCTTCTAAAAGAAGATGGAACTTGTGCTATGTCTCAAAGAAATTATTTGTGGAGATGAAGAGTCCAGACCAGGCAGCTGGAATAATTTGTGCAGACAGAGGAATGGAGGAAAGAAGAATGGATTTATGAAATAGCAAGTAGGTCAAGTTAGTTAAAACAGAAAATGTGCAAAATAAAGATAAATGTGACGGATTATGTCTCTGTACTAATAAGTTAAGATTCGAAGTAGATACTCCAACTTAAATTTTCCCTGTTTTTTTATAATTGAATTTGTCAAAGATGGGATAGAAGTCATTTCAGAAGCAACCACTTCTTTTTTACTTCAAGTCCAAAATAAAGCAAATAAAAAATGCAAATCTATTTGAAAAGTCCAACTACAGACACAGAAAATTCTCTCTTCTAAAAATTGCAAATGATCCTGCTAATGACAATTTTAGATTTCAACTTTTCACACACAAAGAATTTTAAAATAGATTAAAAACACTATTTTATTTTACTACTTAGTGTCACATTCCCTTATTCCCTCAAGTTCCCGAAATATTACATTTTTGTAATAAATCATTACTTTATGGATATTTCAAAAGAACCACTTATTACACAGGAATTTCTACAAAGAAAGAAACTCAAGCACTTGTGTGGCTAATATTCTTTTTCATTCTAATGATAAATCAATGTACAAACCAAACAGACTGATGCCTTAAAACAATGGTATCACATTTAGGACCACAACACTCAGCCAGTAATTGAAGCGCAGTGCCACAGAAAGAATTTTCACTATCTTTTATTGTTTTCAAAGGCAATGATTGTCAGCCTGCCAAGAAGTGATTCATATTGGCTTTTCTATTTTGTTTGTTTCAAAAAAAAAAAAAAAAAGCAATTGACCAAAGTCAAACCTTTCCTTTGAAATACATATTCTTTCTAAATAGAGCATAAACACTTCTGCAAGCAAAAATATGTAACAGGGAGAGGAGGATGGGAGAAGAGGCTGAGTACAAATGAAGAGCTAGAAATAATGAAATATTCAAAAATGTTTTAAAATAGTTTATTTTCAAGAGTCACTCAAAAATGGTTTTTTTTTAAAATTTTCCATGAGAAACCACAACTCCCTCTCTTGTTATCTGGAAATGATGATTCCAGAGGCAGTAAAAAGTGTTTTCTTCAAGTCATGGGATTCTAACAAAGGAGACATTGAGTTGAAGTCAAACTGTAACTGGCTGCTTTACAGTGTGTCAGGAATAATGACAAATGACTGATCTAATATCACTCTCATTTCAATACTTCAATGATCAGTTATTTCTCCTGAGTGGATACTTCCTTCACTCACGTAGAACACAACACAATGGGCACAATGGATCTTGAGAGAGGATTTTTTTCAAATTTTTGCATTTCAGAAATTGGGATGGATTGAATAGTTCCAGAAAGAAAAAAAATAACTTATGTGTCTGAAGCTCATTTTATTTCCTATTGTTGAGAGACAGACTTTGCTCCACCATAACCCTTACTTTTGCCAAATTCTATTTTTTTTGTGGTGATGGTAGTGATGATAGAGGTTATTTGTTGTGTTTTTTTAATGACTTATTGATGCTCTTTTAAAAAACTGTTACTAGCATTCCTTCTTAACCCTTATAAATTCCTCTCATGTAACAAAGAAATAAAGATATGTGTATACATTTATAGATATATAATTCTAATACTCTTGAAAGAAATATATACATATTTCTTTCAAGAGCCATTTATATGTATTTTTATTATACCATTTCTTTTTACAGATTGGTTGGCTGGTTGGTTGCTGTCCTTTATTCTCTAAGAGTACCGCAATGACATCACTATGCTAGAGTCAAGTTTCATTGTGTCCAGCTGTGGCTGATCAGACCAATATGAGCTCAGAATGTTCCACCACAGGTCAGGCACAAATAGTCCATGTGAATATTTAGGGTGGATTTTTGAAGTTTGCACATTGTGCATTTCTCTTCAACTATTTCAATTTGGCTTTGTTCATGGAGCACAGGACCTTCTCTGATGTGAGCATGCCATGCTGAGCTGTCCTGTGCCAAGTGTTCTCCCATGGCACACAATGAATTCCAAAGCTCTTAAGAGACATTTTAAGAGTGTCCTTGTGTCACTTCTTCTGAACACCATGTGAACACTTGCCCTGTGTGAGTTCTCCATAAAATAGTGTCTTCAGCAAGTGTATGTTTTGCATTCAAACAACATGGTCAGCCCATTGGAGTGGCATTCTCTGAAACAGAGTTTAATGCTTGGCAGTTTAGTTCAAGAAAGCACTTCAGTATCTGGGATCTTATCCTGCCAGGTGACCTTCAGAATCTTCCTAAGACAATTTAAATGGAAGTGATTCAGTTTCCTGGCATGACGCTGGTAGACTGTCCAGGTTTCACAGGCATACAACAATGAAGTCAGTACATGATTCTGTAGACCTTCAGTTTGGTAGTCAGTCTAATATCTCTTCTCTGCCCTACTTTTTTTCAGAGCCTCCCAATCACTGAGCTAGCTCTGGCAATGCATGTGTCAAACTCATTATAAATGTGTACACTCCTGGAAAGTACACTTCCAAGGTAAGTGAACTTATCCACAGCACTCAAAAATTCTCCATTTGCTGTAACCAATTGGTTCCATGTATGGATGGTGTGATGGTGGCTGATGGAGCACCTGTGTTTCCTTGGTGTTAATTGTTAGACCAAAATTAGCATAGGTAGCAGAAAATTGATCCATACTTTGTTGCATCTCAGCTTCAGAGGCTGCATTAAGTACACCATAAAATCATGCACCAACACTCCCTACACTTTGGTCTTGGTTTGTAGCCTTTTAAAGTTGAAGAACTTATCATCAGTGAAGTAGCTGACCTTGATGCCATGTTCATCCTCATTAAAAGCATTTGACACCATGGCTGAAAACATCGCTTTACTCCACTAGTGACTTGAAAAGCATGAGAGCATAGTCCATTATCCAGAACCCGGGCAAGCATGTTATCATGAAATTGAATACAATGTGGATGAACTTCTCCAAGCAAGCAAATTTTGACATAATTTTCCATAAGCCCTCATAACTGACAGTATCGAAGGCTCTGGTACAATCTACAAGCATTGTGTGCAGACCTCTGTTCAGCTCCTGGCATTTCTCCTGGAGTTGTTGGGCAGCATACACCATATTGACTGTTCCTCGGTCCTTTCTAAAGCCACGCTGGCTCTCAGGTAGATGACCATCCTCCAGGTAAAGGATCAGCCTAATAAGGAGGATTCTGGCAGAATCTTTCCAGCAATGATACTATATGTGTGTATATACATATATACAAACACACACACACACACACACACACACACACACATGTATTTACAGACACATTTCTATCTATACCCAAAAGTACATTTAGCAGCCTCTCAGTGTAGCCATGTAGTCATCACCTGCCTATACTAGAGGCCTTTGAGCTTGATAGATGTTGCCAGAATTTTTGCTGTGGCTTTCAAGAACCTATGTTCATTATTATACTACAATGAGACAATGGAATAATAGTATGTAAGTGGAAAAAATTTACTATGGGCTTACAAAATGTGAAAGTAATTATTTTTATTTCCACATTTATTGACTTACTCCAAATGCGGTTAACATTCTGCTTTCCTTGACTGCAGAACACCAAAGACTCAAAAAAGAAAGCATCCATGTGTACCTTTTATTTTATTACATTTCATGTTTTGTAAATTACTTAAATATGACAGATCCATTGACTATATTCTGGGTTTTATCAGTCCAGATGACACCTCATGCATGAAGCTTTTCTGATGCCCTCAGACAATGGAAAACTCGTCCTCCCCAAATTCCCTATAGCAGCACTTTATGTTCAGTGGTGTTGAATTCAAATAGAGGTAGATCCTGAGGTCACCTATTGACTTAGAAAACTACAAGTTAACATTATTTATGTTGTACAGTATTTTTAATCATTTTGTCAAACATTTCCCAATTACATTTTAATCTGGTTTAGGCCAAATTTTGCAAGTCTGACCTCCAGAAAGTATTGCTTTGATTGATCACATTCCACTCAATATGTGCATAAATGTACATATATATATTTCTATCAAGAGATCAAATAATAGAAGTATGTATCAACAGTTCCTGAAAGAAATACTTATATATTTCTTTCAAGAGAATTAGAATAATATACACAAATACATTCAATACATATACATACGTACATGTGTACATATATCTATTTCTTTGTTACATGGGAGGGATCTATGAGAGTAAGAGCATCATGTTTATTTGATTGAATATGTCAGTCCCCATCCCTCTCACAACCAGTAAATTGTAAGTTGCTTTAGGGAAGGAAATACAACATTTTTAGATCTCTAACACCTAGCAAAGTGTTTTGAAAATGATTATGGCAGTATTGTTTTTGTATAATTAATGATAAAGATAACTTACATTAATATAGTATATTACGATTCTAACAGTTAGCATACATATTATTATATCTACTTTGTAACAGAGAAAATAGAGATTCTGTGAAGTTAAATGTCTTATCTATGTTCACAGACCAGCAAATATTAGAGCTGGAATGTGAACCCAAGCCTTCTGATTCCAAGGCTAGCATTATTTTGATAAAAGCACAAAAGGTTTTTTGACCTGATAACCCTATAGGCATGTAATAGCAAATGGTAGAAGGAAACCAGCAAATGAATCAACTCCTTTGGAAGCATTAATGCCACAGGTTCACATTCATTTAATAAATTTTCATCAAATGTATTCTCAAAGAGGAAGCAAGTTCTAATGGATATAAGACTAGTCTTGGAGTCAAAAGACCTGAGTTCAAGTTCTGTCTCTTTGGCAGTTTGATGATGTTCAAATAACAAACTCTCTTAATTAGGTACAGATAACTTAAACTCTCAGTGTCCCAAGTTAATTTCTGAAACTGTTAGAAATGAGTTTCAAACATTAGAAGGAGTCTCCACACAAGGAATTCCCTAAACCAGAGTTTCTTAAAATGTGGTCCTGAAACCCCTGAGGATCCTGAAGAACTTTTCATGGGATCTCTGAAGTCAAAACTATTTTCACAATAATACTAAAATGTTTTCATTTTTAATACAGTAAATACTAATAGATAACTCATATAACCGAAAGCTCTTTGATGGGTCCTCATGAATGCAAAGGGATTTGATAACCCCAATCCTAAACCAGTGAAATCCAAATCCAGGCCCTAATTCAATTTTATTAAGAGTATGTAATCAAAAACATTGAAATCTTTGCTTGCTACAAGGCTCAAGCAAGGAAATGTCAAAATAAATTATGTCTAACAGCACACTCTGCATAATAGCAAAAAATTTTCAACATTGGACATTGTTAACATCAAAAATATTTTTAAAAGTATGGTTCTTTGAATTGGAGAGTACAGATAACAAATCCAATGGGAAAGCCGTAAGTGAAAGCTTTTCAAAAGTGTATTTTTTAATGCAAATTGTGCCCTACTAAATGAGTATGTGTGCATAAAAGAAATAAACTGCAGTTGGCATATGAACCTTACATTCAAATTTCCATCTTAGGCACTTCAAATTTCATAAATACCACAGTATTAGTCTGACTTTTCTGCATTTTGCTGCTACAATACTTAGAAATGTAATCTCCTAGAAAAATGGCAATTCAAGACTTCGACAAAAGTGATTCATGATTTTATTTTACCAGAAAGCCACATTTGCCATTTAACTTTTCCCCACATTTTGGAGTCATTTTGTGATTTATTTCTGAAGAGAGTCTATTCAGTATTTTTTCCAGCTAAAGTCTATATAACATACATCAACTCTCTCTGGAAAAAAATTGTTTTTGCATTATATGAAATGGAGAAAACTCATAACTAAATGAGCTGCATATAATAATCATTTTAGCCTATCTTCTTTGGCAAAATTTAAAAATCTTATTTCTATATAATAGACATATTAATCTAAACACGTTCAAAAATGAACTCATTATCTTTCTTCCTTCCCCTTCCCCTTCCTTCTACTGTCTATATTACTGTAAAGGGTAACATCGTTCTCCCAATCGCTCAGGCTCACAATCTAAGATTCACTTTGGATTCCTCACTCCCTCTCATCCTCCATATCTAAGTTGTTGCCAAGGGCTGTTGATTTCGCCTTTGCAACATCTCTCAAATAAGTCCTTTTCCCCTCGGACACTGCCACCACTCTGAGGCAGGTCCTCATCACCTCATGCCTGTCACTCTTGCAGTAGCAGCTGATGGCTCTGCCTGGCTCAAGTCTCTCCCTATTCTAATCCAGAGCATGTCCAACCACATCACTCCACTATTTAATAAACCTAGAGCATCATACCCTTAGCTGTAGGTACTCCGCCCAAAGGAATATAAATTTTGATCACTGAAACCTTGCAAGATATCTTGGGGTTTATGGTCTCAATTTCTTTCCTAAGGACAGAAACCAAAGTCACTCTGGCTCTCCTTGGTTGGCCAACAACAGACCCCAGTCTAAGCTTCATTTGGGCACCGTTTGGCCCTGATGACTCAAAATAGCAATTGTTTCCATTTTGACCAGAAACTCTGAGGGTCTTCTTCTCCCAGAATGATTTTTTTTATTAGGTAAAAAAGGTCATTCTTTGCCTCGTTTCTTACCTTGTCTTATTCACTGAATGGGCATTGTCTCAGTCAAACAGAGACCTGAGAAAGACCTTAAATTAAATAGATCAAAGTTTCTGTCTGCATCCAGGGCCACCTCTAGTTGTCCTGATCTGTATGTTGCCACTGGGGCATAGATGACTCTAGGAGACAGAACGAGACTGGTGGCTTTGCACAACCCTCTCTCACTTGTAAGTCATGGAATCACCTTCCTGATATCATGGTCCTCCTCCAGAATGGACAGACAACACTAATCTAGTCCCACCCAATCCAGCCTTCCAGTCTTCTTACACCTTAATCCCCACCACATAGTCTTGATACAGTGACGGTGGCCTATTTCTGGAATGTTCTTTCCCCTCATCTCTGCTTAAGTTCTCCCTGGTTTCCTTTTAAATCCCAACTAAAATCCCATCTTCCTTCGGGGAAACAATTTTTATAGCAAGTATCTCTGATCTCATTTCTCAAATATATAGAGAACTGGGTCAAATTCATAAGAATATAAAGCATTCCCCAGTTGAAAAATGGCCTAAGCATGTGAACAGGCAGTTTTCAGATGAAGAAATCAAAGCTATTTACACACATATGAAAAAATGCTCTAGGTCACTTCTGATTAGAGAAATGCAAATGAAAACATCTCACACTCATCAGATTGGCTAATTTGACAAAAAAAGGAAAATGATCAATGCTGCAGAGGTTATGGGAAAACTAGAACACTGATGCACCAATGGTAGAGTTGTGAACTGATCCAACTATTTTGGAGAACAACTATACATACTCTTTGATCCAGTGATACCACTACAAAGAGGTCTGTATCCCAAAGAGATCATAAAAAAGAGAAAAGGACCAACATGTGCAAAAATATTCATAGCAGCCCTTTCTGTGGTGGCAAAATATTGGAAATAGAAGGAATGTCCATTAGTTGGAAAATGACTGAACAAGGTATGGTACATGAATGTAATGAAATGCTATTGTGCAATAAGAAATGAACAGATAGATTTCAGAAAATCCTGGAAAGACTTGCATGACCTGATGCAAAGAAAAATGAGCAGAACCAGTAAAACATTCTACCCAGTATCAACAACATTGTGCAATGATCAGCTCAGATCTTCTCAGTCACATAATGACTGAAGACAAGTAGGAAGGACTCATGAAGGAAAATGCTATCTATATCCAGATTAAAAATCGCTGGACTTTCAATGCAGACAGAAGCATATTTTTTCCACTTAATAGTATTTTATTTTTTCCAGTTACATGCAAAGATAGTTTCCAACATTCACTTTTATAAGATTTTGATTCCCCAATTTTTTTCTCTCTTTCTCCCCAAGACTGCATGTAATCTGATATAGTTATACATGTACAATCCTATTAGACTTATTTCCATATAAGTCAAGTTATGAAGGAAGAATCAGAACAAAAGGGAAAAACCATGAGAAAGAATAAAAGAAAGAGAAAATAGTATGCTTCAATTTGTATTCAGACTCCACAGTTCTTTCTCTGGATATGGATAACATTTTCCATTATGAGTCTAAATCTATCACTGGTCATCGCACAATGTTCTCGTGGCTTTCTGCATTTCACTCAGCATCATTTCCTTTAAGTCTTTCCAGGTTTCTCCAAAATCTACCTGCTCATCACTTCTTATAGAACAATCGTATTCCATTAGATTAATATGCCACAACTTGTTCAGCCATTGATGGACATCCACTCAATTTCCAATTCTTGGCCACCACAAAAGGAGCTGTTATAAATATTTTTGTACATGTGGGTCCTTTTCTCTTTTTTATGATCTCTTTAGGCTACAGATCTAATAGTGGTATTACTGGATCCTAGGATATGCACAGTTTTATAGCCCTTTGGGGATAGTTCCAAATTGCTCTCCAAAATGGTTCAATTAATTCATAGCTCTACCAACAATGCATTTGTGCAGAAGTATATTTTTTACTTATTTAAGTCTCTTGTTTTTTTTTACCTGTTTCTTCTTTCACAACTGTGACTAACATGGAAATAATTTTTTTGTATGAAAGCACATGTATACATCAAACTGCTTACCATTTTTAGAATAGGGAAGGGGAGAAAGAGATAGGAAGGAGGCAGGCAGGGAGGGAGAAAATTTGAAACTCAAAATCTTATAAAAATTAATGTTAAAATTTTCTTGACATGTAACTGGGGGAAAATATTATTAAACTTAAAAAATAAAATTAATTAAAAAATAAAATAAAATCCCATCTTCCATAGGAAACCTTTTCTAAATCTCTTAATTCTAGTGCCTTCCTTCTCTTTTAATTATTTTCTATTTATCCTGTATATAGTTCATTTGTATTATCCCATTATCCCATTAGATTGTAAGCTCCTCATGGGCAGGGAATATCTTTTGCTTCTTTTTGTATCCCCAGTACCTGGCACATAGTAGGTGCTTAATAAATCTTTACTGATTGATATGCAAACCTTACTTTATCCATTAGAGGGAAACTATGATTTTCAATTTCATATATAAAAATAACTTATGCCAGTATAGCTAGATACTTTTATTTAGCAAATAAGTGATGGTGTTTTTAAAACAAAATGTCCTAAAAGTTTTACTGTAGCTTTAATCTTTAATAATTTTTGAAGCATAAATGCTGCAAGCTTACAAAAATCACACAAGCTCTTTGAGAATAGGTACTTCTCTTGATTTCTTTTTTTTGAGAGGGAGTTTTTCTTTATATTCTTAGTGTACACAATGGTGTCTGCCATGTAAGTGCTCAATAATACTTATAAAATTGACTCTAGTGCCTTAGCGTAGTACTTCCTTACACACTGTAGGCATTCAATAAGTGTTTGCTGGATTGAACCAGGGGATGAAAATTAAATACTATGTGAAGTCCTAGCCTGGAAGAACCATTACCATTTGAACTATTAGGTCTCAGTTCTAGACTGAACTCTGGCACCAGCATTGTAACCTTAAGCAAGTCATATATCTTCTCTGAATCTCAAGTTTCTCATTTATTCAATTAATATCATTGCTATCAACAATAAAAAAAATGAATATTAAATAACTTGCTTCCTCTGTCCCTCTTCAAAGAATGCATTTTAATAGAGACAATCTACAGCAAGGATTCTTAACCTTAGGTCCATGAACCTTTTTTAAATTTTATTTCATTTCAATAGAACTGGTTTCCTTTGTAATCCTGTGTATTTAATTTTGCTATTCAAAAGCATTCTTATGAGGAGTCCATAGGCTTCACCAGATGACCACAGGGGTCCATGACAACTGGATGTGATGTCATACGAAGATATGCTGAGAGACTTGAGGATGTTTCTCATGGAGAAAAGGATCTTTAGGGGAGAAATAATAGCACCCTCCCTCCACAGTCTTATGGAAGGGATTAGACCTGTTCTGCTTGGTTCTAACTAAATTCAAGAAATATTTTTGTTAACCTATAAATATGCTAAGAATACACAGACAAAAAAGAAATGGTCCCTGTCCTCCGTAAAATTATATTATACAATACAAAATAAAATAACAAATATTAAAACCAAGAGAAATGAGTACAAGTTGGAGAGAAGCAGATTTAGACTCAAAATAAACAAAAATATCATCACAACCGGTGCTTTTCTAGAGTCAAAATTGGTAATTCTGTCACCGAGGGCAAGGTTCCTCCCTCCTTTTTTTTTTTAAAGGATACACACATACGTAGAACTATGTGGACATACACAGTCACTTCTGCTATAATATGACATATGTGTTCCCCCAAAGAACCAATCCATACAAAATTGCACAATAAAAATCACAGAGCTTACAGAAAATGATGGGGTTAGGGAAATGACACTTAAAAGCCTCACAGCTGATTTTCCATCAGTCACTCTGCTTGGCTTCCACTTCATAGAATATCCTTACTCCCCAAGGATAAGTAGTTCACTTGAAATTTCATCACCATGCAAAACGATTTGGCTTTTGAGTCTCAACTCCTTCAGTTAACTTTCCCCCAGATTGGAGGGCTGAGTGGAAGAGCAATCATCTTCTCTCAAAGTCACCCTGCATAGAGGGCTCAGAACTTTCCAGATAATTCTCCATTTTCCATCAGTGGTTTCACTTGGTTTCCACTCCACAGAACATCATACCCCCTAACTGAATATCCCCTTGTAACCTCCGTTTTCAGCTTCCATTTGTCTGTCTTCCCTTATTAGACTGTAAGCTCTTTAAGAGCAAAAACTCTTTTTTTAAATTTATATCACTACTGCTTAGCACAATACCTGGGACATAGGTACTTAATAAATGTCTATTGAATTCAATTGAAATAGTGGCACCTAAAACAAAGACAGGAGACAGAAACCTCATAAAAACAGTTTGTTGTTCAGTCATGTCCAACTTTTTGTGATCTCATTCAGGGTTTTCTTGGCAGAGGTACTAGAGTGGTTTGATGTGATGAAATGGGGAGAGGACTAGATGGGGATTCAAGTGGACCTTGGTTCAAATCAACCCTCAAGCACATTATCTATGTATGAAGCAGTCTCTTAAACTTCTTTGTGCCTCAGTTTCCTCACATGTAAAAAGGGGGGGTGGATTTGATCATCTCTAAGGATCCTTCCAATTCTAAATCTATGATTCTATAAAATATGCTTAACTTCAATTTGTGGGAAAATTCTAGAAAGAAATATTGAAAGGATGATTAATGGAAATCTAGAAAAGCAAGTGGTAACCAATCACAAAAATCCAGCACGGCTTCAGCAAGACCAGGTGATGTCATAAAAATTTCATCAATAATAATTAATAATAATTATGAAAACCAACAATTATATAGTGCATTAAAGTTTGTAAAGCAGTTTCTAGACTAGTAAATCAAAACAATTCTGTAAACTTGGTTGTTAGCACATCCCTTGACAAGGCTTCTTGTGTTATTCTTGTGGAAAGATAAAGAGAAGTTGCCTAGTCAGTAATATAATTACTTTTATCCAAAAATAGTTGAATGTTCAGACTCAAAAAACAGTCATTAATAGTTCTACGTTCAGTTTAGAAAACCTCTTATTGAATCCCCCAGGGATCTGTGTTAGATACTGCAGTATTTAATCCACACATTTATCAATGTGTGGATAAAGGTATGGATGACATCCATATCAGATTTCAAGATAACATAAAACTAGGAGGGATATAACAAATGATGTTGGAGTCAGATTTCAAAATGAACTTGACATAATAAAACACTGGACTGAGTCTAGTAAGATCAAATTTAATATGGATACAGGTGAAATCTTACTCCTGGGTTCAAAAAAGTGTCAATTTTACAAATACAATATGGAGTATGGATGGAAGGCATGACTTAACAATGATTCATTTGGAAACAATTTGAGGGTTTTAGTGTACTACATGCTCAATATGAGTCAACGATAGGATATGACTATAAAAAAAAGTTAAAGCAATAGAAGGCTATAGGAAGGGAGGAAACAGTGCCCAGGAATCAAGTTTGATGATATCCAGGGAAAAACTTTGAATTCATGCTATCTGAGGTTCAGCTGAAAGAAATGGGGATGTTCAGTCAAGAGAAGCTTTAGGTGGAACATGATTACTATGATCAGGAGGACTGATATCATCTGAAAGGCTGTCATGTGGGAGAGGGTTACACTTAGGAGTATGAAATTGTAGAACTAGAGCTAGAAGGGAGTTTAGAAGCAATCTTGCTCAACTTCCTCATTTTACAGACGAGGAAAGAGATTAAGTGATCTGCTTACTACACAGGTACATGAAAGGGTCTGAATCTGAACTCAGATCCTGTTACTCTAAGTTCAGTGATCTTAAAATCTCGTAAAGCAGAAATGGAGAGACAAATGGAAGATTCAAAAAGGCAAAGTTAGGCTTGATGGCAGATAAGGCTTTCTAACAATTCCTAATTTTCCAAAGTGGATTGTGCTGCCAGTGTAAGATGGCAGGTTCTCCTTTATTGGCAGTCTTTAAGCAAGCCTGGATATCTACTTAATTCAGGTTCAATTTGGTTTCCACAGATGATCATTTACAATTTATCTTGAACAGCCAGTTGCTTTTTTTACATTCACTCTGAGGCAACCTGTTTGGCCTGAGGGTCTTACTCTCCCAGATTGATTTTTTTTCTTTTTTTATTAAGTTAAAGAGACTATTCTCTGCCTCATTTCTTACCCAGTCAATCACTGAATGGGCATTATCCTAGTCAAACTGAGACCTTACAAAGGCCAAGATCTCTCACTGCATTCAGGATCATCTCCAGGGGTCCTGATCTATACCTGCCACTGGACCCAGATGGCTCCAGAGGAGACAGTGAAGCTGGTGACTCTACACGGCTCTCCCTCACTCAAATCCAATTCACTTGCATATCATGGCATCACCTTCCTGAAGCTATGGTTCTCTTTGAGGACAAAGGATAACCTACAGCTACAAAAACAAACAGTTAGTAGAGATACAACTTAGAGTAGAACAGCATTGTTGCTACCTATTTGCTACCTTATTTCTTCACTAATCTCTCCCTTTTCTAATATACTATAGCACTTATAATCTATATCTAAAACTGTTTCCCCAATTTTGTATTTTCCTTATGTGGCTTCCTCCCACATATACATAGCTCTTTGGTTTATACCTCTCTAAAACCTATATCATCTAATACTGGGCATTATAATTAATGATATTTGTGTCCTAACTCCCATCTGGGCTATAAGTGCCCAAGAAGCTCATTCGTTGAAAGTTTGAATCTCCCTCAAGGCCTACCACCTATTTAACAGAGCACTCAGCACAGTGCCTGGCACAGAGTGTGTGCTTAATAAACATGTATTGATTGATTATTAATTGACTGATTTGCTCTGCCTAACAATACTAATTTGTTGCAAAGAAGGATTCTATTGGGAGAAGGGAGCTATTGGGAAATGACAGTACTGGTTTGTTTGTTTTTTTTATAGCCATAAATAAAGCATTTTTAAAGGAAATGGGGGTAAAAGGATATTTCTTTCTTGAATAAAAGAGCAAAGGATCATGGTACTGATGTAGAAAGGAGAAAAGTTTAAGTAGAAAAGCTGGGAGCTGAAGGAATATATTTGGGATGGCTTTAAATTCTAGTTGAAATAGGAAGTAAGACTATCAATTATATAAAGGTTGGGTTGGGAGGTTTAAGAGACTGGAAAAGCTTTGAAATAATAGCTATGGGAAACTGGGTAGGGACCAAAGGGATGAAGCCAAGTGTTATCAAACAGCAGAAAGAGAAAGCTAGCAAGAATTTGTAGTAGACATAATCTGTACAGTGCTATAACTTTCTCCATCAAGGCTGGGCAGCCTAGGAATGGAAATGAGGGTGAGGAAACACTTTGATGTAGATAAATAGGACTGAGAATTGACAAAGGGTTTAAGGAATGTCAGGAGGCTGAAGGATTCTCGAATTCTAGGAGGATCATCATTTAAATGATTTATTATGGAGTCCAGGCTGGATAAGGAATTAGATAAGAACAAAATAGGCTTGATGGTCTGGGAACAAGGAGGAATCAAGTTGTCTGAGATAATGATATTGGCCAAAAAGCAGGGCTGATAGACGTGAGAGAGGTGTCTGGATGAAATAATAGAAGACAGTGGTCAGCTATGGGAACATCACAAATGCAAAAGTAAGAAATTCCAAGTAATGATGAACTCTGACCCAGGACTAAAAAGTTTCCAGGATTAAAAATGCCATGTAATTACAATTCTGAAATTTGAGAAAGGCCAACAATATTCACACTGAGATTGTCTGGGATGACTAATTTTATCACTGTTAGTAATCTAGGACATTGTAGTATTAATAGCTATAAAACACATAATACCTATAATTCCTATAATCCCTTATAATACCAAAAAATCCTATAATAAATTTTTTGTATAAACTAGCAATCAACAATTGTGAATTCAAGGATTTGTCTTAATATTTTTTTTTATTTTTTAAATGAATTGATGAATTAAGAGCTACAAGGGACCATACAATATTCTCAGTTCCTGGGATGTCAAAACTGTAGCTAAGGCAGAGAAACTCATGATTCTGCAATTTCTTCCACCTTTTATGGGGCCTAATCTCTTATTAAATCAGGGGTCAAAAATTAAGCATGTAGGTAAGCTCTAGATTTTAATTTTTCAGCAAAGGATAACAATGGATAAAGGAAGATTTAGGATTGATTAATTTGATTACTTTTAAATTATTTTCTTGCTTTTACTTATATCAGTATGAAAATGACTATCTTCAAAATGATGCATTGATATGAATAAAATACAGGGTTTTTTACTATGTTAGATAGATATGGCTTTCATAATATAAAAAAAAAAACTCAGTTCTACCAGAAAATTAAATAATAATACATGTTCAAAGCCCCCAAACACTACAGTAATGTTTTTTTCTTAGTTGTCCTAAGGAAGGGATTATATATGAAGTCTAATGGTGAACAGATAGTGTTGAAATAAGCATAAGACAATCTGTGTTCTTTCTACTCTTGACTGCTGTTTACTAGCTTTGTGACCTTGGACAGGTTACTTAATGTCTTTGGGCCTCAGTAATAAATGTAAAATGGAATAAATTATTTCTAAGATTCCTTCCAGCTCTTATATTTTAGTCTATTAATTCACAATATAATTCTTGTGGTTGTTTAGTCATTCAGTCATGTCTCTGACTCTTCGTGACTCCATTTGGGGCTTTCTCGGCAAAGATATTAGAGTGGTCTGAAATTTGCTTCTCCAGCTCATTTTACAGATGAGGAAACTCAGGTAAACAGCATGAAGTGACTAGCCCAGGGTCACACTGTTAGTAACTATATGAGGACACATTTGAACTCAGGTCTTCCTTATTCCAAACCTGTCACTCTTACCAACTGCACTATCTATCTGTTCCTACATTATATTTATTAAGATATTAAATTATTTTTGTTTCCATATATTACAATTTAAATCAATATAACATACAACTTAAGAATTCTGTTTTGTTCAGTGACTAAATGGATGGCAAAGATGATATGCCTATATGATCTGCATAAGACATGAAAGTAGGGGATATCCATTGGATAGTGGAGTCAAATAAAATATTAATAGGTACTGCCAAAAACTTTGAGGTGTAACATGAAGCTATGACTAGCCTCTGAACTCGAACTCAAATTCTGCCTCTGAAGCTTATTACCTGTGTGACTGTGAGCAAGTCACTTAAGTTCTCTGAGCATCTGAAAATTCTTCTGAGACATACAGGATGAGTTATAATCCATATACTTGTGATGGCAAGCAAAATAGGATCTGTTGTTCTTTTTATTTTAGTATAATCAAGTGCCTCTGATAGAATCTTGCCTTTATCAACCAAAAGTCTTTACTAGGAGTAAAGTACAGAAACAAGAGTTTCTTTAACTAGAAATGGTATGTTTGTATTGTTAATTATTTTATGTGATTAAAGATCTTCCCCACCCACTAATGAGCCTGCCCATTAAGGGGAGTTTGATTAGGGAAGATTTGCGGGAAGGTCCAAGCCTTGTGTTAATGAAGCACTAGTTCTCAAGGGTTGTGATGCCCTCTGGCTTTCTAAAAAAAGGTATAAATACTCTGAGTTGAAGTTTTACTTTTTGGCTTACTGGAAGTGTTTGTTTGACCAGACAAGGACTCTGGGAAGCTGCTAAGGAGCCCCCTGGCTTGGAAAACCCAGATGTCTGTGCTTCCCTCTCTGATAACTATAGTCAGACAGTTGGATCTGTCTGTTGATGGTCAGGCAGAGGAAGCCATGTCTGTTGACCTTTGATTTCTCTGTATTTTCTTTGAAATTCAGGGTGCTGACTCCCCTGAACTAGGTGAATGATACATGTGCTTGATTAAAGTGATTGTTAACCCCTCAAAAGTTGCCTTTCCTTTCATGAATGCAGATGTAAGAACCTGTGATAGCAGCCTCCCCCCCCCCCCGTTTATATTGGCGTGCTTATTGATACAATAATTTATCAATGAAATTGATATCTTCACTCATAAATATCTGTTTTCCCAAGAAAATACTTAGAAACACCATAATTCTGGATTTTTAAAATTGAGGAATGTATCTGTTCTATTTTAATACTGTCTAATAAGAACTTTTAAAATGCAATGGTTCTTGAGAGAAAAACAGAATTTGTGCAAATATATTTAATGTAGTAAAGAATTCATCATTAAATGTATTTATTAGGCTTATATATTTTTTGTTATTTATTATATTATATTTATTATTTCTCTGATAAGATACAAACTACCTAGACTGATATTTAAAGATCTCCATAATCAATGTTCTGTCTATTTTTTTCTCAGTTTTATTTCATACCTTGCCTTTTTTTGTCTTGAACTGGTCTGCTCCCTGTTCCACATATGCAACAATATATTCCCCCCTCAGTCCCCAACCCTTTGCACATGTGGTCACCTTTACATGTGATACACCCCTTTCTCACTCCTAGCTTCCATCAATCCACATGCCATCTCTTACATGAAGATTTTCCTGAAACCTCCAATTACTAATGCTATTTTACTCTTAGATTTACTTTGTATTAACATGCATGCAATTTGCATCAAATTACTTATGAACATATTGTATCTCCCCCTTCCCCACCTCTAGAAATCAAATTTTTCTCTGCATCCCCCATTGCTGTTCAGCCTTTCAGTCATGTCTGACTCTTCATGGCCCTAGAGACAATACTGTCAAAAGGGGTTTCTCAACAAAAGATACTGGAGTGGTTTGTCATTTCCTTCTCCAGTGGATTAAGGCAAACAAAGGTTAAGTGAAGTACCCAGGGTCACTCTGCTAGTAAATGTCTGAGGTCAGATTTGAATTCATGTCTTCCCAACTCTAGACCCAGTGCTCCATCCACTGAGCCACCTAGCCTTGCTTCAAAGAGTTCACAGGATCATGAACAGTCAGATATGACTGAACAGCCTGCATATAGAAGGTACTTAATTGTTGAAAGGTTGGTTGAACTAGACTCAATTAAAAACTTATTTTTGGATTTCACAACCAAACTCATGGGTTCTGAATTAATGATGAATTTTATTTTCTTAATAAACCCAAATGTTTGATTCTAATTTTTTAAAAACTTGAGCAAACATGTATGTAAATACTTTTTTAAATAAAATGTAAGACATCTTTCAGTTTTTGGTTAGCTGAATATAAAACCTAATTTTGAGTCCATAAAATCACATAACAGGGTTCCCCTCCCCCCAAAGACACATTCACGGAAGGACAAAGATCAGAAATGATTGATTTTATTATTTTTTACTCAGAATTCTTTCTTTCTTCCTTCTGTCCTTCCTTCTTTTCTTTCTTTATTTATTTATTTGACATTTATTTTAACAAAATTTTAGGTTCCAAGTTTTCTCCCCTTTTATCCCCTCCCCCCCCAAACACCAAGCATTCTAATTGCCCCTATGACCAATCTGCTCTCTCTTCTATCATCCCTCTCTGCCCTTGTCTCCATCTTCTCTTTTGTCCTGTAGGGCCAGATAACTTTCTATACCCCTTTACCTGTATTTCTTATTTCCTAGGGCAAGAACATTACTTGACAGTTGTTCCTAACACTTTGAGTTCCAACTTCTTTATCTCCCTCCCTCCCCACCCCTTCCCTTTGGAAGGCAAGCAATTCAATATAGGCCAAATCTATGTAGTTTTGCAAATGACTTCCATAATAGTTTTGTTGTATAAGACTAACTATATTTCCCTCCATCCTATCCTGTCCCCCATTACTTCAATTCTCTTTTGATCCTGTCCCTCCCCATGAGTGTCGACCTCAAATTGCTCCCTCCTCCCTTCCATCATCCCCCCCCCCCACCCTGCTTATCCCCTTATCCCCCACTTTCCTGTATTGTAAGATAGGTTTTCATACCAAAATGAGTGTGCATTTTATTCCTTCCTTTAGTGGGATGTGATGAGAGTAAACTTCATGTTTTTCTCTCACCTCCCCTCTTTATCCCTCCACTAATAAGTCTTTTTCTTGCCTCTTTTATGAGAGATAATTTGCCCCATTCCATTTCTCCCTTTCTCCTCCCAATATATTTCTCTCTCACTGCTTGATTTCATTTTTTTAAGATATGATCCCATCCTCTTCAATTCACTCTGTGCACTCTGTCTCTATGTGTGTGTGCGTGTGCGTGTGCATGTGTGTGTGTGTAATCCCACCCAGTACCCAGATACTGAAAAGTTTCAAGAGTTACAAATATTGTCTTTCCATGTAGAAATGTAAACAGTTCAACTTTAGTAAGTCCCTTATAACTTCTCTTTGCTGTTCACCTTTTCATGCTTCTCTTCATTCTTGTGTTTGAAAGTCAAATTTTCTTTTCAGCTCTGGTCTTTTCATCAAGAATGCTTGAAAGTCCTCTATTTCATTGAAAGACCAATTTTTCCCCTGAAGTATTATACTCAGTTTTGCTGGGTAGGTGATTCTTGGTTTTAGTCCTAGTTCCTTTGACTTCTGGAATGTCCTATTCCATGCCCTTCGATCCCTTAATGTAGAAGCTGCTAGATCTTGTGTTATCCTGATTGTATTTCCACAATACTTGAATTGTTTCTTTCTAGCTGCTTGCAATATTTTCTCCTTGACCTGGGAACTCTGGAATTTGGCCACAATGTTCCTAGGAGTTTCTCTTTTTGGATCTCTTTCAGGCGGTGATCTGTGGATTCCCTGAATATTTATTTTGCCCTCTGGTTCTAGAATCTCAGGGCAGTTTTCCTTGATAATTTCATGAAAGATGATGTCTAGGCTCTTCTTTTGATCATGGCTTTCAGGTAGTCCCATAATTTTTAAATTGTCTCTCCTGGATCTATTTTCCAGGTCTGTTGTTTTTCCAATGAGATATTTCACATTATCTTCCATTTTTCTATTCTTCTCTCTTTGTTCTGTGATTTCTTGGCTTCTCATAAAGTCATTAGCCTCCATCTGTTCCATTCTAATTTTGAAAGAACTATTTTCTTCAGTGAGCTTTTGAATCTCCTTTTCCATTTGGCTAATTCTGCTTTTGAAAGCATTCTTCTCCTCACTGGCTTTTTGAACCTCTTTTGCCAATTGAGTTAGCCTATTTTTCAAGGTGTTATTTCCTTCAGCATTTTTTTGGGTCTCCTTTAGCAGGGTGCTGACCTGCTGTTAATGCTTTGCCTGCATGTCTCTCATTTCTCTTCCCAGCTTTTCCTCCACCTCTTTAACTTGATTTTCAAAATTCTTTTTGAGCTCTTCCATGGCCTGAGCCCATTGAGCGGGCTGGGATACAGAAGCCTTGATTTCTGTGTCTTTGCCTGATGGTAAGCATTGTTCTTCCTCATCAGAAAGGAAGGGAGGAAATGCCTGTTCACCAAGAAAGTAACCTTCTATAGTCTTATTTCTTTTCCCTTTTCTGGGCATTTTCTCAGCCAGTGACTTGACCTCTGAATATTCTCCTCACACCCACCTCACCTCCTGATCCTCCCAGCCAGTGCTTGGGGTCTGAGATTCAAATGCTGCTTCCCAGCCTCAGGGCTTTTGACGGGGGCGGGGCTGCTATTCAGTGTGAGATTAAGTTCAGGTGCTCAGGTTGGGGCAGGGCCGCCTCATGGGGCTCAGTTCCCTCAGGGGGTTTATGCAGAGACCTTCAACAATAGATTCAGGCTCCTGCCTGCTTGGGGAGCCCTGGTCTGCTGCTGCCTCAGCTGCTGCCTCCCGAGGGGGCCTGAGTTATGGGGGCACCCCACTCCCTTCTCTACCCGCCAAAGAGACCCTCTCACCACCGACCCCCGTCACCTGTGGGTGGAGGGACCTGCACGGCCACTGGAGATCCTGTCCCTGAAGCCTGCTCAGATCTGCTCTTCTCGGTACTGCAGGCACGGCAGGGCTATACTCGGCTCCCAGTCCCGGCGCCCAGTCCGCGGCACGAAGGACCTTTTGCGAGAAGTTTGAAGGTCCCTCTGGAACAGAAATCTCCTTCGCTCCACTGTTCTGAGGTCTCTACTGCTCCAGAATTCGCCGTGAGTTTCTTTTTACAGATGTTCTATGGGTTGTCAGTTCGGAGCTATGTGTATGTGCGTCTTTTTACTCCGTCATCTTGGCTCCACCCCCCTCAGAATTCTTCTTTAAGATTCCTGGCTACTCATTCATTCACTGACCCTAACCCTATCATTAAGTTTGCTAAACAAACAGAGATCAGAGGTCTGTGTGTTCCAAGAGTTTCAATCATTTTTACAACTTTTCAAGAAGCATGGAAATGAATTGGTATCCTTAAAGACCAATGCACTGATAAAGTACTCATACTATTACCAAAAGAAAAGTTCAAGGTTGAATTCTTCAGTAGACAGCCATGTGAAATGGATATAAATGAAATAAATAGAAAAATGTGAAGTAGCTCAGAATAAGTAACAACTCTTTGGTTGTAGTTTGGATAATGTAGGGGTTTTATTTTTTCTTTACTCCCTCCCCACAATGCCTCATATAGTGTCTTTATCGTACAGAAGAGGCCCTTAATGTGAAAGAAAGGCAAGAAAAGAGGAGGACATAAAGACAAAGAAGGCAGGAAGGAATGAAGGAGAGAGAAGGGAGGGAGACAGATCCACAGATTGCCTAAAAATGTTATCTTATTTGTGTGACTGATTAAGCAAAATGTCATTCTTTAAGCTAGACTACAAACACCTAAAAATACATTATTAAAAATTTTAAGTAAAGATTTTTTTAAATGAAAAGGGATTAACTATTTCCTTCCTTGTGGCCTTCTACTAGAAGCACCTAATTCACAAACTACCTGTTTTATGTATTTTTAATCTAATGAACAGAGGACAATGTCTGTCAAGGAAAGAAAATCTGTCATTCTCTATGATTAGTATGCTTAAATGCCTATGATAGGAAGTTCATCCTATTTACAAGAAAGAGAGTGGAATGAAAACTTTCTTTTTAAATATAAGCATTTACTCATTTGAGTCAATTTTAATTAATTTTAGATAAAGAAAACAGAGTTCAATTATAGATACTGTTTGGAATAGTCTCATGAAAGTCCTCCAATTGTCAACACAAACTAGCAAATTTGGTGCACAGTCTCGGATAATAGCACATAGCAAAAATCTTCTGAGGGTTCTGGGAGGCAATAAATAACAGATTCTTCTTAGAGCAGAAAG
Organism: Notamacropus eugenii; assembly: GCF_028372415.1. Classification (NCBI taxonomy): domain Eukaryota; kingdom Metazoa; phylum Chordata; class Mammalia; order Diprotodontia; family Macropodidae; genus Notamacropus; species Notamacropus eugenii. The sequence goes on from NC_092874.1 coordinate 361,039,045, forward strand.
GCATCCTTTGTCCTTTTCTAGCACAGGTTCTGACCTTCCATGGTACATCAATAGCAGGAGTCTTTTTATTCCCTAGACTCCCCAGTTTTGCATCTTATATTTTCTGTAGCTTTAAGAGCTGATTGGGCATCTAGATGCAGATTTTGCATGTCACATTGACAGAGTAAGGAAAGATATGGGATATATGGATTTTCTTTTACAATTAGTCATGGAAAATCCATTATATTCATAGTCATATTTCTAAAACAGTTCAGAAAGAAAGTGCTTTGTAAAATTCTAAGTATGATTCTTCACATTCCCATGAAAATAATTAAGGTAGGTTCACGTTATCTATACTTTGCACTTCTCTGAAGTCCTTTATTATCTCTTTCCTGTTTCTCCTTCAAAAAGCAATTTAACATGCCTTTATTACTATGAAATGAAAAGAAAAAAAGCTTTCATAAATGTTAAAGCAAATCAGAGTAAGGCACAAAAACGGTAGGAAGTGGTCAAAAGACCAAAAATTAGATTTTTCAAATAGACAAGAGATCACTTTCCTACCCCAGGTCATTAAGCACTTGAGTTCAAATCCTACTGTGGACAATGTCACTTAACTTCTGTCTGTCACAGTTTCCTCATTTGTAACATGGAAATAATAATAACACCTACCTCAAAAGGTTTGTTGTGAAGATAAAATGAGATAATATTTATAACACATTTCTCAAATGCTTCCTATTATTGTTATTAATGAACACATATTTTTTAAAATGAAAGAAGGAAATTTAAAGATGCTCCCCTTGCCCTAAGAGAATTTCAGCACACTACGTCTATTAAAAGAAATGGCTCTTCTGAGGTGGCAGCTCCCACTTGTCTAGGAAAATGTTTTTGAGTATAAAAGTAATGCAACAAAGCTATAAGCTTTGCTCAACATCTTATTATAAAACTCCATTTTCAGAATTTCATTAAAATAATACTCAAATAGGTATTCTAAACCAAGGATCAGATTATGTAAACCTTCACAAAGAATACTTACATACATGCCTATAAACAAACTTGAATTAATATCATCTGCTATTACATTTTAAATATGTATATAAGTGGCAGAATCTTTATCCAACCACCTTTTTCTCAACATAGCTCTTCTCCCACTTACAACATCAAGGTTGTATCAAGGTCTTGAATTAACGATCAGGAAGCCTGCTGGATGAATATTCTGTACATAATTTACAATCTTAATAAACCAAATGCCATTTTAAATATATCCCTTTCTAATGCTTACACTTGAACTAAACATGATCGACAATAGTGATAACAACTGGACCTCCTGCAATTTTAACCCAAGTGAGGGAGATGCCTCCATCAATGCTGGTACCTCCATTTATAGTCTAGAAAAGAGATGTCAAACACAAGGCCAGAACCAAATTAAAATGTAATTGGGAAATATTCAACAAAATAAAAAATTACATTAAATACAACATTGACAATACTTATTTATGGTTTCCTAAGTCAACACGCCACCAACAGGGAGGCATTTGTACTTGAGTTGGGCACCACTGGTCTAATGCCCTGAGAAGTTGAAGTGATTTGCCCCAGTCACAAAATGAGACTTGAATTCATGTCTCTGTGAGTTTACTCTCCACCATGCCATACAGGACTGATAAGACATAAGTAATATCAATTCTTAATATTCTATCAGCTACTACAAAGGTGAATTTATAATAAAAATATTTTAATAAATGTTTTAGTGCTTTTTAAGTGAAGTCAAAAGCATTAAATATCTTTTTCAGGTTCAATATTCACTGCAAAACAAAATGATCTGTGCCAAACATGCCCTGCTCTCTATGATTAAATTATCAGATGAATCACTAGATGATGACAAACTTTTTTTAAGGATTCCCAGAGTTTGAGTGACATAAACAAAGTTATTTAGTCAATAAGAATTAAATAAAACAAATATAAAACAGACGGCCATAGTAACCTGAGAGCATAGTTAACCAGTTTATGTTTCTGTACATACCTTGGGGGTGGGAGCGGAGGAGGGCGGGGAACCATGGGAAAGGGAAATCATAAATCTTTTACTTTGAAAAAAGTCATCTTGAAGGCTATTTGGTTTTACTTCCTTACCCTGGACATGTGTTGTCATCTCTTTCTGGTCTTTTCCAAGCTTCGAGTCACCTAAACAGAAAAGATCACATCAGCTGGTTAGAGAAAAATATTTATTCGGTCATTAATCTGCCACAAGTAAACACTTAGGTTTACCATATGCTGAAGCACTAATATTGGGAAACAAAGAGGAATGAGACTTTTCTATGATAATAATTTTTGCAAACTCTCTTATGGCAGGGACATTGTACTGTATAGTTACACGGGTTGAAATGATCAAAATATTTGTCGATTGCACCCTACCTTCTGGTGATGTACTTTATATTTAACATGCCTGGTCCTTAAACAAAACAAAACAAGCCTTACCATATTTTGTTATTGGGACTGTATCTGAAGCTGTTCTAGCTGGTAGATTCTCCTTTAACTCACTCTCTCCTTGGTATAGATTTTAAGAATCAAGCGTCAACTCCATGCTCTGATGAATTATCGGAGCAGGCTTTGTTTTACTTCAGAAAAAGGACCCTCACTGTGACTTAGGATGACACAGATCATCCAGGAATGGATCTAATCAGAAAAGAAAGAGGACCTGTTACGTAACAAGAATCAGTATGGCTAGTAGCAGCAGTGTGGATTTGAGTCCAGAATTGGAAAGCAAGGCTAAGTTGGGGAGAGGAGGGTGGTGTACAAGCAAGGCTGGAACAATCCACATGATGTAATGAGCCACATAAGATAGAAAGCAAAGAGAGTATAGGAAAATGCCTGACTCTTCTTTTGGGGGGATCAGGTCAGCTCCCCCTGACCCAGGAGGATTCCCAGTTCTGTGTGAGACTAGAGCAGAACATCTTTGTTGGAAGGAGCCACAATGGGGCTCCAGGAAACTATAAGTATTATAGAGATTATAATAAGCTCTATAATGATTATTATCCCCCATAGTGGAATAGTAGTAGAAGGGTGGCTTTACAATTAAGAAGCTCTGGTGTCAAATCCTTCCTCTGACATGTTTTCTATATAGTTTTGTGACCAGAGACAAATTATTTAGCCTCCCAATACCCTCTCATGCTATACTGTAGGTGAGTTGCCAAACAGTGCCATACACAGCATAGTGCCTGGCACACAAGTAGGTACTTAATATTGACTTGACTTGCTTATACTAAGGGAGGATCCATTCAGAGATGTCCTAAAACTGATAAAACTGAAGGTCTTGACCTTCATACTTACACACTATCCAGGTACAACCTCCCTCATGTTTCATTTCTTTCCTCTACAAGTATAAGAAGTTTATAAAGACTATTTTTCCTATGTAGATGCATAATAATATTTCCCTATACATGATGCTTTAATTCTGAATTGTAACATCTCTATATAATAAACAAAATGAAATATTATATATATTCTCTTTTCTAGGGAGATCAAATAGCTTTTATTGCTATACCCCTATTATTTTTCCTTTCCTACAGCTCCCACCCAAATTCTGCTTCCTCTGTCATTAATAATGTTTTTAAGCAATAAAATTTTAGTCATTTGTCCTCAGTTTTAAATATCCATCTATGCCATATCCTACAGAAGCATTCACGGAAGAGTTTCAATGTATATTTATATATACCCATGTATATTATATAGATATATATATAGTCATATATATTAAAATCCACTGTAAGAGTCTCTCATTTTGATGCACACTTAGAGATTCTGGAGTCACTTTCCTTTGTACTTTAGTTAGAGCAGACATGAAAGGACATGAAATTCAACCTTTTTAAATAAAAATAATAAATAAAAGTAGAATTAAGGCCCTCTTTCTCTAATTCCCCCTTCTCAATCCTCTCCTTAAAATCACCCCAACATCATTTACTCTCCTTTCTTCCTATGCTCCAGTCTCTGAGTAAGAGGTGGCCCTTCTGCTTACTTAATCCCTTGAAACTATTCAGGCCCATGTCCTCCAGAAACCTGCCCCTTTGAGGATCATCCCTGACTTCGTAATTTCCAATTTCTCCTTCTCTTCTGGCTGTCTACACACATAACCAGATCTCCATCATTCTTAAAAAGCCTTCATTTGATGCTCCCGTATCCCTGAGCAATCATGTTCCAACTTCATGTTTAATAACCAAATTCCTAACTGTCTATATTTATTGCCTCTGTTTTTTTTTAATCTCCAATTCACCTTTCAACACCTTGCACACCAGCGTTCCTCTCTATGACTTAACTGAAATCATTCTCTTCAAAATCAACCAATGATCTCTCTCTCTCTTTTTTCCCTTTTTTGCTAAATTTTTATCTTTGCTGTGTTCTATGGGAACTCCTGTGGGAATATGCTCTCCTCCTCTGGGATATGCTCTCTCCTCCCTGGGTTTTTGTGACACCATGCTCACCTTCTACCTATCCTTCTTTGCAGGACCGTCATCCATGTCTTTACTTTTAAATATGGGTGATCTGAATTTTCTTCTCTTCTTTTCCTATAGTCTGTCTCTCTTAATAACCTCAACAACTCCCTTGGGTTCAATGATCATCTCTGCAACTAGCTCTCAGACCTACATATCCAGCCCAATAGATCTCCTGCTCTAATTTTTTTTTTTTTATTGAGTTTCTCCCCCTAGATATCCTACAGACATCTTGAATTCAACATTTCCAAAACGGAACTCATTCTCTTCTGCTTTAGACTTATCCCTCCTCTAAACTTCTCTATTTCTGTTGAAGGCCACAATTCTGTTAATTATCCAGTATCTCAATATGAAAACCATATTTGATTCATTAATCTCATTAAGATCTCACACCCAATAAGTTTTCCAAGTCTTATCAATTATATTGCCCTAATGTTTATATTTGTCCCTTTCTCTCCATTCTCACAACTATTACACTTTACCAGGTTAGCCTCCCCACCACCCCCATCACCTCTGACTTCAAATATTCTAATGGCCCCTTAACTGGGCTCCCTCTCTCTAAACTCTCTATTTTCCACATAGCCGTCAAATAATATTTGTAAGTCACAAAACAGACTGTGCCATTCCCATATCCTAGAAGCTTCAGTGGCTTCCTCTTGCTTCTATGGAAAAATATAAATGTTTCTATTTGTCAGTTGGAATCTTTCTTATTTTTGTTCAAGATGATCTTTTCCAGTTTGATTATGCCTTACTCTATTTCATGACCTCTATGTTCCCTCCACCCAATATTTCACTTCCCAACTCCATACCTTTGTACGAGATGTCTCCTGTGGCTAGAAGGTTCTTTTCCTTTCTCCCTGCCTCTTGGAATCCCTAGCTCCTTCAAAGTTATGCTTAAGTGCCCATCCTAAAAGAGAGTTTTTCTGATTCCTAATTATTATACCTCTGCCCTGAAATGATTTCATATTTTTGCATGTATGTTGTATTTACTTACATGTTTATATGTTGTTTCCCCTAGTAAAATGTAAGGTCCTTGAGCACAGCTACTTTTATTTTTCTCTTGGTATCACTGGTGTGGTGCCTAGCACTGCATTGTTCTAATAGCCTCTCCCCTCCTTTCTGACTTGAGAACTTTAAAAGATCAACCACTGTCTGGAAGTTTAGAAGTATTTGTTAATAAATTTTATATAATTCAGAATCATAGTTGCAAACTTTTTTTGGAAGTGAACATCATAGAAAAGAAAATATCCAAAATAGATTTAATAGGTTGGGGTCTAAAAGTAAATGTTGTGCCATCTTCAACATTAGTTTTCTGCAAAGTGGTACCCATGGGCATATGGGGGCTGTGGCCTGATCCAAAGGGGGTCATGGCGCAACCCCACAGAAATATGTGATCAATCAGTGGGAGGATGGGTCACCTCCTACCCTCTGTGTAATCACTGATACTGAGGCTTGTGATAGAGTTCTTCGCCTTGTCACCAGATACTGTCCCATTATACCTCCTTCCTCAGCAATGGAAGCTACCAACAAACTCCACTTCTGCTTTGGTCACTGGCCCCTCAGGGAAGTTATAACCTAGCTGCTACTAGAATTAACATAGCAGCTGCTACTCAAGTGCCATTGCACACTTACCCAGTCTTTCTATCTCCCCTTTCCATACTCATGACCCATCCCTTGGCTTTATTCTCTAGGTAATAAATAACAGATCTGCCTCTTCCCTTTATGTTGTGTGTTGCACAACATGAGAAGGCATAGATGAGTTGTGGTCTTCACAACACAAGCCATTACATTTGCTCATACCCCACCTCCATCTAGCTTCCAAAATTCGTTATTATTGTTGAGGATACTACCAGTCTTTTAGGAACTCTGGTCAACTTTGGTTGACCAGACTCATTTCACATATCCAGTCAGCCAAATCGTTTTCTTTCTATTTCCACATCTTTTGTATATGCCTCTCACACAAGCTATCACCCTAGTTTAGGCGTTCGTAACCTTTCGTTTGGCCACTGTGGTAGCCTTCTAATTGTTCTCCCTGACTCAGGACTCTTCCCTTTCCAATTCATTTGCTCACATAGCTGCCAAAGGCATCTTCCTAAAACACAAGTCCGACCATGTCTCTCCCCTTCTCGATAAATTCTAGGAGCTCCACATTGATTTAGGATCAAATATTGTTTTATTATTATTCAACCTTTTAAAAATTTATATTTTAAAGGCTTTATAATGTATGTAATTATAGCCTAGTAGTTTATGTATATATTTTACAAAAGAACTAAATATATGTGTGTGATGTATGAATAATTATTTTTACTACTATAGATGTAGAATCAAAAAATTTTGGAGACAACTATTCTAAGGTAATTTCAGGTTTCTTGGCTACTCAATTTTTATCTGCTAAGAATATTTACCACTATCACCTGCTAAGCTCTCTCACTTTAACTTCAGTTCTTTCCTTTCATACATATAGAGCAAAATCTGAAAAGATAATGCTGATCACTAGTTGTCCTGTAGCAAAATTCAGAGTCAGGATGGTGCCCCGCTCTGATGCTTAATCCTGTCTTCCAAACTTTGCTTACACAAGGGGCTCATCAGTATAGTTTGGAGCTTTGATATGTCTTTCAACTGGCATCCAGGCTACTTTCCTTAAGAAGGCTACATAGGAAGGAAGGAGGACATAAGCTTTTAAAGAGTGTCTACCATGTGCCATGGCACAATGATAAATACTTTTCACAAATATTATCTCATTTGATCTTTAAAACAACCCTGTGAAGTAGGATCTATTACTATTTCCATTTTACAGCTGAGGAAAGTGAGGCAAACAGAGATTAATTAGCTTGTCCAAGATCACATAGCTACTAAATATTTGTTTAAGACTGGATTTGAACTCAAGTCTTCCTGGCTCCAGACCCAGTATCCTATCCATTGCACCACCAGCTGCCTCCAGGATAGAGTGCTTTCCATCAAAATTAAGAAAACAAACAAACCAACCTCTGAGAACCTCACTATTTGAAATTAGACTTTCGTAGACATATTTATCATCTCTTCTTGTTCCAGCCCTTATTCTGAATTGACATCTTTGTACCTCCTGGTTCTGGACCTGGCCTTCATCTCAGATGGTGTCTTTTACCCAATGGATTTTGCTTCACATCTTATAGTTCTTATGTTTGAAGATCTGGTCTTACATGTTGATCTCCAATGAACATCTCAAAATTCTACCTCATGTTATATCTGTGTAAAAAGACGATAATTATATACATAGTCCTTTAGAATAGCATTTTAATTTTTTTAACAGTTTGATGTTTGGCAAAATGAGTAGTGAGCAATATCTAACAGGTCAATATGTTTAGGAGCTAATGATAATAATAAATAACTGGCTCTCAAATAGCATTTTAAAGTTTGCAAAGTGTTTAGACATGAAAGTAGCATGTATATTGCCACATAGGGTAAAGTTTGGCCGAGGATCACTTTTACCCCTTCAGAGTTTATTACACCGAAACCAGGACCATGGGCTTGGCTTTGAGTGTTAAAACCCTACCTTCCTTCCATCTGACAGCCACACTTTTAAAAAAGTATTATTTATTCATTTTTGACACTTTTTTAAAAAAATGAGTTCCAAATTCTCTCCTTGCTGCCCTCTCATCTCCTCCTCCATTGAGAAGGCAAACACTATATCAGTTATAACATGTGAAATCATGCAAAACATATATCCATATTAACCATATTGCAAAAAAATAAAGTGAGAAAACTATATTTCAATTTGCACCAAAGAGTTCTTTCTCTGGAGGTAGATAGCATTTTTCTTCATGAGTCCTTTGAAACTGTCTTAGATCAGAGTAGCCAAGTTTTTCACAGTTGATCATCATTACAGCAATGCTGTCACTATGCACTATGATCTCCCAGTTCTTCTCATTTCACTTTGCATCAGTTCATATAGGTCTTCTATGTTTCTCCTGAAACCACCCCCTTACCATTTTCCACAGCACAATTTCTCTATCACAGTCATATGCCACAACTTATTTAGCCATTCCCCAACTGATGAACATCCTCTCAATTTCCAATTCTTTGCCACCACAAAAAGAGCTGCTATAAATATCCCTATACATATAGGCCCTTTCCCTTTTTCTTTGGTTTCTTTGGGATATAGACCTAATAGCGGTATTAATGAGTCAAAGCTTATACATAGTTTTATAGTCCTTTGAGCCTACTTCCAAATTGTTCTCCAGAATGGTTGAACCATTTCACTACTCTATCAATGGTTCATTAGTGAACCTATTTTTCCCTCATCCCCTCCAGAATTTTCTATTTCCAATAAGCATAAGGTGATGCCTAAGAGCTGTTTTATTTGCTTTTCTCTAGTCAATGATGATGGAGAGAATTTTTTCATATGACTATAGATAGCTTTGATTTCTTCCTCTGAAAACTGCCTGTTTTATCTTCTTGGATCATAGGAAATGGCTCTTCTATTTATAAATTTGACTCAGTTCTATGCTCAGAATATAATTCAGAAATGAGGCCTTTATAAGAGAAAACTTGCTGTAAAATATTTTGATATTACTTCATAGTCTGGGGTACCTTTTAGCAAAACATAGTTTTCCCAACTATCCCTTTTAATTAAGTATATTTTGCTTTTGTTTTGTCTAAGGTCACGATACTTATCCCTGTCATTTGAAGCAGATTAGATTCTGTTCTAGGCTCTTATTTGAATTCCCTGTGTGTCTTTCATGTCTCTTGTAAACAACATCTTGCTGGAACGTGGTTACTAATCCATTCTGCTATTGTCTTCTATTTTATGGGTGGGCAACCACACTTTGTGTGGCACTACTACACAAGTGCTTTAGCCTAGGGGAAAGCTGGCCCTCTGTTAGTCATAGCTTCCTTCCTTTGCTTTTTGGGGAAGCAAGAAGACATACAAGTTATTAATAAAATCATAAAAGCTCAGATCTCCTGGATCAAAAATGGTTCAATCACTAGGGCTGGGTCTGACCCTAGCCTATTTAAGTTCTTGTGCATTCAGACAGTGATGAGTCATGGCTATCTCCCCATTTGTACTCTCTGTACCCAATTAAAGATATTCAGAACTCAAAAACAATCTAAATCAATGTTATCTTTAAAGAAATCCACCTTTAAAGAACTATAGAGAAGTGCAAATAGCTTTAAAAGAGTAACCAGGAGAACTATACATAGCACCTGTTACTGCCTACAGGCAGGCATTATCAAGGGGAATTTCAGGGGAGTAAAACCTTTCAGAGCTTTCTTCAGTCCTTAACATGGAGAGTTTAATGGGCAGTTCCAGTCTTAGGTTCTTAATGCCAAGATGCCCACGGGGATCCTCATCACTACTCCCTTAACTAGTTATTCTGTGCTCCCTCCCTGCTACAGCTGACTCTCCTCTCCTCTCTTCTTGCTCTCCCATCACAATGCACCCTTTGGCTTCAGCTTCTCTCCCAGCACCATTACGGACTCCTTATGTGTGCCTCAGTGTGTACCTCTGTCTACCTTTATCTCCCTCTGTCATTCTTACAGAGTCATTTAACATCTCCTGTTGTGTTAGAAACTCCACCCTCTAGCTCAGAGACAGCTACAACTGAGTCTCTTCCTAGTTGAGGAAGACTTATAAATCCCCGAATGTGTCCATGAGAGCTCAGGCTCTTACCCTGCCCTCCCAAAGCGCAGCCAGTATTTCACCCTGTGACAATACACATATACTGTCTCATTTGAGCCTCACAAATTCTTTAATAGGATAGAACAATAGCTGTCATTGTCTCCATTTTACAAAAGAGGAAACTGAGCCTCAGACAAGTTAACTGACTTGTCCATGGATGAGTAAATGCCTGAAGCAGGATGGGAAACCAGGTTTTCTTGAGGTCCCATCCCCAGTGCTTTGTACTTATTATGTGCAAGTTACTGGTGATAAAAATATAAAGATATGACCTCTTCCATCAAGGAGTTTTGGATCTGCTAGAGGAGGAACAACAAGGAAACACATAGATATTGATAAAAATAGTAAGTACACATTAGAGACAAACATGCTATAAGAAATACAAGGTGAGAAACAATTTAGATATTCAGAGGTCAGGGAAGGTTTCTTGGAGAAAGACACCTTATAGAATGGAAGGGATTTTAACAAGAAGAAATAATCTTAAGCATTGGAAGTTAAGGCATGTGGACTTACAGGAACAAGCAACAAGTGACCTTAGCCCCAATGCCCCTTATCCAGGTCCATAAGGAGCCAAATAGGTCTTGGGCAAGTCCATGAGTTGTATTCATAGGGGAGCCTATGGGGTCCCTTTTGTCATTTTTCAGATATGTCCAACTCTTTGTGACCCCATTTGGTGTTTTCTTGGCAGAGATACTGGAATGGTTTGCCATTTCCTTCTCCAACTCATTTTCCAGATAAGGAAACTGAGGCAAACAGGGTTAAATGACTTGCCCAGGGTCACACAGTTAATAAATGTCTGAGGATACATTTGAACTCATGAAGATGAGTCTTCCAGACTCCAAGCCCAGCACTCTATCCACTGTGTCACCAAGCTACCCTAAGGGTTTCCTACATTCATATGATGTACTCAGACTGACAATCTTATTGCAAGGAAAACACTTTGTAAACCATAAAGCCCTATGTAAACGAGCTGTTATTTATTTGTCAACTTCCTCTCTAGACCCAGCTTCCCAGACTCTCTTTAGTAAACTAAGCTCTGTAGCTGAGTAACCCAAAGCAAGTCACCTACCTTCTCACCCTGTTTTCTCATCTATAAAGAGAGGCAGCTATACTAGATGACATCGAAGATCTTTTTCAGCTCTAACCTTCTAGGATTCAATGATTTATTCTAAGATGCATCTTTGTATCCTCTTCCATCACCAACATAGTGTCTTGCATATAATATCATCACTTCTTGCCCGGACTGTTGCAAAGGAACTGCTATCCCTTGGTAAATATGAGTTAAATGATGAACAAGTAAATATATGCTAGACTAATGCAAATAAAAGCTCTCTTCCCCCCCACCGCACCCTCCATTCCTACCTATCCAAAAGTATTCGGTTCTTTCAGGTTTGAAAAGAAAATGTGATGCTAATCCTAAATTTATCTGAAAAACCACTTCTCAACACAAAAGATAATAGGATACTATAAGTTAAAAATTATTTTCCATCTTTTCCACTGGCACATCTCCAAAATCCCTCTTGTTTTTCATACTATATACTCATACTATAAAATCACTAACTTCACTATCTGATTTCCGGTAAACGACCCCGCTCTGGTACCCAAAGTCATTCTTCATCTTTATTATCACTTGAATCCTACAGCGAATCCACTATAATCAGATCATTCTAGTATTCTTTGGAATTTTCTTTGCCCTTGTTCCTCCATTCTTTATTCTGACAACCTTAAGGCAAAAGGCCAGCCTGCTGTGTCACCAGTGTGGCAGATCACGCTTTTCCATCCTAACTAGATAATTAAGACTCTACAAAAAATACAATTTTCCTGCATCTAATTTTATATGCAAAATAGAATACAAGGCATTATATATAGGTATAACATACACATGACATACAGATTCTACACACATTCATAAAGCAATATAAATATCCTTGGTTCTATTTCTTTAAATATGTTTTTGCAATATTGACTTTTAAATATAGTTCCTTCTACATATAGATACTAGGATGAATGTATTTCATTCATGGCATTTCCTGTACTTATTTCTTAATAAAAATAATAAACTGATAATGTATGTATCTATATGGACTTATTTAAAGAATTATAATACATAATTGTATTATATATAATTTTATATATTATAGTGTACATAATATATAACATTAATATAATGCAATATTATATTAATAATTAACAATAATATAATATTATATATAATTGTATCATATATAATTAAAATATATAATTGAAAGTTTTTTTTTTAATCCCAGTACACAAAAATTAACAGTCTTTTACAGCATTTCAAGGAATAATTTATCTGAGTAAAGGTTATAAGACACATAGTAAAGTATTTTCTTGGCCTTAGGGCCTGAAGTTTCCTTCTTAACTGGCTTGAAACAGTCTCCACATTCTGCAGTTCCAAGCTACATTTAAAGCCTTATTTCATGCTTCCTCCCCGTTCTTTCCAGCTCCTTACATTCCAACCATTCTGCACTCTCCAACTTACTGCATCTGTATGTGCCATTTTCTAAGCCTGGAAGAGACTTGCAAGATCATCAGGTTACTGTGTCTCTTAGTTGTAGCAGTATTGCTCTTCCTTTCAACACTTATCTCAGGTGGATCTTTCTCTGATCAGTCTCACCAGCTGGAAGTGACTTCTCCCTCACTAATCACTCACCCTTTAATTGCATAGAATAAGTGAATTATTGTTGCTTGCGCATATGTCTTATGACTTGCCTAGACGGCAATGTTCTTGAAGGAATTACCTTTTCTAATAGTGTCATTGATGATGACATAAGAGCTAACATTTAGATAATGGCTTCACAGTTTTCAAAGAACTTTTTGTTCATTATTGCCTATCACAACAACCCTGTGAGGTAGTATTTTAGAGCTGGCAAAATTAAAGGGAAATCACAGAGCTTAGTGATTTGTCCATAAGCATGTCACTAGTAAGTCAGAGGAGTAGACTTCAAACCTATATATGTCCGGATTTCAAATACAACACCCTTTCCACTACACCTAGCATGGAACTATGTGTATAGCAGATGCTTAAGAAATGTGTGTTCATTTGAATTAATGGATGAAAGCATAAAACTTCAACTTAAAACTGTCATGGGCACTGAAAATGTAGTGCCTATCCCCTGATTTATTTAAAACATTTTACCTCTCAGGGGAGGGTGGTCTATTTTTAGCTTTAAACATCTACATCGGAGGAAAGGTATGATAGATATAATAACTCTGTTTATAAGTGAATATTTTGTTAAATATTATCACTACTGGCAGGCAAACTTTTAAATGTATAATTTTCCATATAACTTTTCACAGCTCCAGTAAGGGGGATGTAGTCTACTCAAATTAAAGGATTAAAATTAGCTCATGCGATAATCAGGAAATTCCTCCGGGGCCATCCTATCCAAGCAGACTGAAGGCAGATGGTGCTGATGTGTTCAGCATAGAGTAGTGTTGATCACAGAATATCTGCCAGTCAAACATGGCAGAGAAATGAGATCCATCTGTGTTTGAATTATTATAGCAAAACCATCCAGTGTAACTACCGGAGCTGTGCATTTTCCTATGGTATAGGAGACACAGAACAGACTTTCATAAAAGGAGGATAAAATTGCCACATGCTAAATAAACAACGATAACAACAAAGCATAAGTATTACCAATTGACTATTCAATGACACCATGAATTCTCTCTTTAAAATAGTTTCATTTTTATTATATAGCTCTTTCAGTCCAGCTCTACCTCTAAAAAAAAGTTCCCAACCATACAAAGGGATGAGGCAAAGATGAAATCCAAACAAGTCCAAATCTCTGCAATGTTTTGAGGTCTTAAAAGGGTATCCTATGAAAAAAATCAGAGTTGGAGAAGCTATCAGAGAATGAGCACAGTGTTAACAGAGCTTTGAAGTGGATTAACCTTTCTGGAAATCAATTTGAATTTATGAAAGAAAAGTGACTATATTGTCCATATTCTAACTCAACAAGTACATGATTGGTCATAGATCCCAAGGATATCAAAGATTCGCTGCAGTACTCTTCATGGTAGCAAAGAACAAAAAACCTAGTTGGGTCCCATTGATTGGAGAATAACTAAAAAACTCTTATATACACAATCTGTGTAGTGAAAAGGAATATGAGGGTGAAACAATCAGAATGATATACAGCATGAAAAGATCACTAAAAAGGAAGCTAAACTCTGAAAAATGAAAAACCCAGACAAGATAAGATAATGAAATAATCCTTAAGGCAGAGAAACAGAAATTATTATTAATAATAACAATTATTATTAGTATTAGAGCAGAATAGTACATATTGTCAAATTCAATAGACTGTTTCTGCTTAATTGTTCTCACAAACGATTATAATGTATAGATCAAAGACATCAATAAAACATTTTTCAAAAAGGTAATTCTTTGAACATGAGTGAATGCTTTTAAATTGGATTACTGAAATTTTCAAAATATTTCCAGTGGCAAATTTTTTCATTTGCTTTTAAATATGTTCTTGTTCCTCTGATTGAATTTAACTCTTCTTAACTTTGGAGTAGAACTGTGACCCAAGTGAAAGTAAATGGAAATAGCAATGAATCCTCAAGGATTTCAGGAACCCTTTTACAGTTACAAGCTAAAAACAAGTAGTTAAGGATCAGAAGGAGACAGTGGTATGAAGGAATATTTCCTTATTATCCTCAATCAGTCTTTCTCATAAAAACAAACAAAGAAACAAAACCTTTGCTTATGATCTTACAATTAGTATATTAAAGAGATAAGACTTGAGCCCAGGTACTTTCCTGATGCTTATACTTGTTTTCTATTAAGTGGGTCACAGTGCTGCAAAAGACATAAAATACTGCAGGCAGGAGCATAATTATGTTTCTAAAATTCATGCAGGTGGAATTTTATGACTTCCAGGTACTTGGGACAATACATCATATACACATATTTGTTGTTGTGTCTGTCCTTTGTTTTCAAAGAGGACCATGACATCAGGGACATGATGACATGACTTGCAATTGACTTTGATTTGGGTGAGGGAAGGCTGTGCAAGGTCACCAGCCTCACCTTCTCCTCCTGAGCCATTTGGGTCCAAGGACCAGATATTCATCAGGATGACTGGAGATGGCCAGGGATGCAGTGGGAGACCCTGATCCTTTTAGGCTAAAGCCTTTTCAGGTACTCACTTAGAGTGAGGTAATGCCCATTCAGTGAATAGGCCTCTTTAAGAAGTAGTTAAGGGATGGCCCCTTTAATTAGAAAAACAAAAAAATCAAACTGGGCGGAGCAAAACCCTCAAGGCTGCTGCTCCAAAGAGAAACATCGGTAAGCCAGGAGGGCCCAAAAACAGCCATTAAGAGGAGCTTGGGCAGGGACCTATTGTGGGCCAATCTATGGGCTTCAGAGTGACCAGAGGTATTTGATAATTATGGGGGGAAATCTCCACAAATATAGAAACAAGAGTTAGGCTTAAAATACATTAAGTTAAGCAAGGACACATGCAAGAACAAAACAAGGGAGAGCAAGTTTTACAAGGATAAATAGAGTAAGGGAAGGAATAGTCACAAGCAAAACAAATTTCTATTTTGGAAGGATTGCAAAAGAAGGATTAAAGGGAAAGAAAGAAAAGATGAGAATCAGTGATTGAGGTCAGGACAAGAAGAGGAGGGGCAGTGAAATGGAAACAGTTTTAATCAGTTTCTAGTGTATATATACACATATAGAAATATATATATATATTTCTAGTGCACATATACATATAATTACGTATACAATCATAATTCAGAAAGTGTCATCTTTTGCTAAAATTAAAGAAGGTTACAATTATCCAGTTTGGATATTAAGATAATGTTAGTAAAGAATTCTGTATACCTCAAAGTACTATATAATAAGACATTATTATCTTTAGTATTTTCTCTCTCACCCCTTTAATGATTATTTGCACCCTCAGAGGTTTAAAAAAAAGGAGGAGGGGAGTTCATTTTTGCCACTTGCTACTAGCTATTCTGGTTTGACCAGTAAATGATTGAAATTGTTGCCTTTTATCAGGTTTTGGAGCAGGAAAATATCGAATTCAGAGATTCATTCAATATATGACCTCATTAGTATGGATAATTAAGAATTGGCTTAGAATGAAATTACTGAGACTGGTTAACAGATGGTGCAAATATAATAAAGACAATGTTACTTCACTACATTGACAAATTATATTTCAAGTATTTGTTAGCAGTAAAAAAAAATATTCACACACAATGTGAGAAAGATTCACTTCATGGTTTTATAAAAAAAAAATCACCACCAATTCATATCTATATAACACTTTTCATTCTCCCTTAGTATTCTAGAGTAACTAACACAGATTATGCTAATACCTTCTCATTGCTTCACTCAGTTCCCATGCTGCTACTGCGTCCCTATAAGAGAAGGAAAAGGAGCTACTGAGTTAGGGTAATGCAGTTGAGTTCCATTACTATATGGAGAACCCACCTCTCTCCTATGATATCCTCTAATACCAGCTAACATTCATTGGCGCAGAAAAATGACCCCCTCAAAAAATTGTTAGTTACACATAAGAAATTTATTATTATTCAACTTTAAAATGAAATCCCAACTAGTGGGCTTATATAAAAGGCTAGAACTTGCATTTAACTCTCATACAGAATGCTGATGGGACAGCAATAATCCATTATAGTGGTAAACTATAAACTTCTGAGCTATAGCAGTTCAGCATCACTGCAATGAATAAAACAAGGAAAGACTGGGAAAAAGAGAGCAAGGAGAAAACAAGGAGGGAGGAAAAATCTAAGGACTGATAAGAGAATGTGGATATGTGTATGTATATACATATTATATGTATACATATATATTTAAATACTGACATTATTATTAGAAAGTAAAAAATGTCAATGCCATGGAAACAACAAATATGAACTAGATAGCTGACATCCCTTTAAAAGTATTCTTTAAACACTGCAAAAAGTGCACCTTTACAACATCAGGAAGTACAAGAGATGTGAGCCAGTTCAGATAATAGATAATTAACTGACATGGAACATAAAGTCTTCTTTCCAATCACTAGTTCAATTCCTAGCCTTGTAATCGCCCCCAAAAGTGGGCTCTCTTTATTGCGCTTTCTCAATTCTGAGGTAATAGCACTAGAGCATAGAGCATCTCAATCTAAAATCACAACTTTAAAAAAATGTGCTGTTCACCTCCCTCTCTCCTTTTTCATAAAAGCCAGCTAAGGATCCCTAAATGGGATATATAGCACTGACTGAAATCTCCTCAATTTGTGTGTGTGTGTGTGTGTGTGTGTGTGTGTGTGTGTGTTTGTGACATTGGGGAGAAAGTTGTCAGTCAAGAAGTCCTATGCAGGTTGTTCAACTGTTTTTAGCCATTTCTGATTCTTTGTGACCCCATTTGGAGTTTTCTTAGAGAAGATACTGAAGTGATTTGCCATTTCCTTCCCCAGCTCATTTTGCAGATGGGGAAATTAAGACAAAAAGGATTAAGTGACTTGCCCAGGGTCACACAGCTAGTGTCTGAGGATGAATTTAAAGTCAGAAAGATGAATCTTCCTGACTCCAGGCAAGGCACTCTATCCATTGCACCACCTAGTTCCCCACACTGTACCTACACTGGTACAGGTGAAAAATTACTACCTGAAGAAGCCACAACTGAGAACCAAGAATATAGGTCACCGAGACAAAAGGGACAGAAATGGGAAGAAGGCAGTGTCTAGAGGGGAAGCATGAAAAGCCTGATTCATAACAATGTCCAAGAGGGAATCAAGGACACCAAGGTTTGGAAAGTAATAGTTGAGTCCTAGGACATGTAACAGGTTATTAAAATGAGTTATCTCAACCTGCCAGACTCAGCTGTTTAGTGGGCACTGGAACAGGAATATTCCTGCCTGGCCCAACTCTCCAGCTTCCTCTGATACCTCTTTAGCTAGAGGACTTCTGTTGCAATTGTTTTTCATGGCAATCATTGACTCCAAAAAGCAAAGAACACAAAGCCTAAAGAGTAGTAGTCAAATTAGAGACTGTGTCCATGGTCAATCATTAGTAATCTGAGCTCATATCAAAATAATTGGTATAAATTGCTTAGGCCACTGATACCACAGGGAGGCAGAGAGCAAAGGAAATAAATTTATTTTAGTTCTGCTTAATCAAGATCAGAACACAAGCATCTTTGTTAATTAATGATCGGACAATTTCATCTCTCAAGACCTCAAATTCATAAAACATCTTTTTACAACTCAACCTTTTACAATGATTAATATCCATCCCTCTCAATCTCCTACTTTTAAGCATGGCTAAAACAATTCACTTTATCTAAGGATGACAGTACTGATTTTCTTGGTGACAAACAAATGAGCACCAATATAGCTTCACTAAAACTCTATCCAAAGCAAATGTTAAGATAATGTCATATTTTATCATTTTTTTGTAAAGAAATTATTCTGTTTATCAACTACAGTGCTCCCCTGCTGTATCACTGTGGTCTTATACACTGTGCTTCTAGGACCCTGGATCCCAGAAAGGCTAGGCCAGTTGGTATAATGTTAACTATGTTAATCAGAGTTAAAGATCTTCCCCACCTATTAATGGGTCTGCCCAATAAGGGAAGTTTGATTAGGAGAGATTGGTTTTGTTGTAAGGTCTACACTTTTTGTTAACTTCTAATGAGGCACTGTTTCTCAAGGGTTCCGATGCCCTCTGGCTCTGAAAAGTATATATATACTCTGAGGTGAGGTTTTGTTTTGGGGCTTACTCATTTAAAGCGTTTATTTGGTCAGATGAGACTCTGGCTAGCAGCTAAGGAACACCCCGGCTTTGAAAACCCAGATGTGGTGCTTCTGTCTATGGTAACTACGTATGAATTGGTCAGACAGCTGGATCTGTCTGTTGATCTGTGATGGTCAGACAGTTGAAAGCCCTGTCTGCTGGTCTTTATTTCCCTGTTTGTATTTTCTCTGAAGTTCAGGGTGCTGACTTTTTCCCTTGAACGAAGTGAATGATATATATGCTTGATTAAAGTAGATTGCTGACCCCTGAAAAGTCACTTTCCTTTTAGAAAAACAGATCTAAGAACATGTACAGCAGGCCCTCCTGTGTATGCCAGGGTCCTTGCTGTACAGTTGGGTACAAGCTCTGACAGGATCTACCAAGGTGGGCAGGCTTTAAGTGCAACACAAGTACAGTTCTCCCTTGCACATCACAGGGATTAGGAGTATGGCACTCCCTCCCCCTTTCAACCCCACCACCCACAATCTGGGAAATCTGCAGAAAATTTTTAACCCTCCCTTTGAACCAGAGAAAAAGTCTGAATTATTATGGTACTAAATGATAAAATATGCTGATATTATGCAATACTCTCTCTCTGTATATACACATATATATACATTTATACATACACACATCATATATAGTATGTGTGTGTATAATATATATATAATATATTATGTTATATTATATATATACATAAAATGTGTTTTTGAGTTTCTAAACTTGTTCTGTGTCATCTGCTGGCCTTCAAGAGTAATCTGCAGCTTCCACAAAACTCCCCCCAAAATTCCCATTTAATTTCTTATGCAGATCCCCTCTACTCATATATGGAGAATGTTATAATAACTGTAATAGAGTATATATTCTTTGAGGACAAGGATTTTTTGTTTGTTAGTTTTTGCATTTATTTGTATTTTGAGAGCTTAAAAGCATCTGACCCTTAGCAAGCATTCAATAAATGCTTGCTGACTGGCTGACTAGTGCCCAAGGACCATCCTAGCTAAATTTGGACATTCTCATCATCAGAGGCTTGGCCACCACAAGATGCTTTATTTTTTTTTTTTGTCCCAGCAATCCTTTGCTGAGGTTGTGCAATCTACATCCATGGAAGGATTATCCACACTAACCAAAAAATGGATCTTCAAATTATGGAAATAACAAATTATATAATGTGAATTATCTTTAGGCATTGGGTTCAGGTTAAAGTAGTTAATCATTTTTAAGTGAACAAATGAATGAAAAGCATGTATTTATTAAGTGCTTATTACACATCAATGACTGTGCTAAACACCAGGGATACAAATACAAAAGAAACAGTTCTTGTCTCCAAGAAGCTTTTGTTCTAATGGAATGGGCAATATATACAGGAGATTAGATTTATATAGAGTAGGCAATCTTCAAGGGGAAAGTATTGGCATTTGGAGGAGGCAGGAAAGTTCTTTTGCAGAAGATGGGACTTGAGCTGATTACTGCAGTAAGCCAGGATGAAGGGAGGAGAAAGAGAAGTCCTGGTATGGGACACCAGTGCAAATCCTAGGAGATGAAGTAATATACTCAAAGGACTGCAAAAAAACCAGTATAGCTAGATCATGGAGTGCATAAAGGGTATACAGTATAAGAAAACTTGAAAAGTAGGAAAAGGGGCAAAGATCTGATCGAAAAGAATGTTAAAATGTCAAATAAAGTTGATTATATTTGATCCCGAGGTAACAGGATGCCATTGGAGTTCACTGAGCAGGGATGTGACATGGTCAAACCAACCCTTTAGAAAAAAATCATCTTGGCACCTGAGTAGAGGGTAGACTGGAATTCAGAGAGAACTGAGGCAGGGAAACCAGCCAGAAGGCTATAGGTCAGTCAAGAGATAAGAACCTGAATCTCAATCTGTGGAAGGAAGTCATCCGAAGAAAAAAAATTACTAAAGTAACACCCACCTCTACAAAGCCTTCCCTGATCCCCCCAGATAAAAGTGATCCTCCATTGCCAGAACAGCTATGGCTAAATGAATGGAGAGAAGACTTATACTACAGATGCCCTGAAGATGGAAAGGAAAACACTGAGTGAGAATGAGGTGTTGAGAATGAGTTTGAGGACCTGGGTGACTAGGAGGATACCTTCAATAGCAGTAGGGAAATTCAGAAGAGTAGAAGATTTGGTGGAAAAGATGAATTTCGCTTTGGATCTCATGAGTTTGTGATGCATATAAGTCATCCAATTCAAGATATTCAAGAGCATACATCCCAATTTGTATTAATTTACATTCATGATTATCACTTGCCTGAGGGCAAGAATTTTTAAATTTTTTTATCTTTCTAACCTCAGAAACCTACACATCATGTATAGGTGCTTTATAGGTGCTTATTGAATCAAAATGATGCTCGAATGGAGAACCAGATCTTCCCTTTCTATAACTTTGTTTTTTATAAGATATGAAACAACATCAATACCAACCAGCCAGCCAAATACTTTCCAAATGTATACTTGGTAAAGAAGTTATTCAGGATACTCTTGAAAATATTATGGGCATTAAGATATTTTATATCTCTCTCAAAATTTGTGTGTTTCTGAATAGCAATTTGAAACAAGTATTGGCAGAAAGAAATAAGGGAAAATATTGCATTAAATTCAGGTAAACTCATGATTCATGACATTAATGCCATAGAAAGTAAATTCAACATAAACACCTCAGAAAAAAAAATAACTTCAATCCTATAATTACTGGCTGTCATGAAGATGAGAACTAAGTTTCCAACTGATTCAATAAAATGTTGTATTTAGAATTATCTGCTTTCTATCTAAATTCCATGTCAAAAGTCACTAAGCAAAAGTCTTAGACACAACTAGAAAAATGGCAAAATCCCAAGTACATCTTTATACCACATAATAGAGAAATTTTTGCCAATACCAAAGGAACAGAGGCTATCACACAAATCAATAAAGAACATAGTTACAATTAACAGTGCCCTGGAAAGATCAATTAGGCCTTCTTTCAACTTGGCAGTTTTACTCAGTTGGGCCAAATGGAAACATACAACTTCAGTCTCGCCTTAAACCATTATTCTAGAATTCACCATAAGATGAGTTTAAAATGAGATAATCCTAAAAATCAAGTTCCTTCAAATAGTGATTGACCCTTAGTATTATTCTTTCCAAATTCATTCATAAAAAATATAAATTCTTTCTAAATAGAATTAAAACTTTCCACTTAAAATACTTAACATACATGAATTGGTCATGATGAGGAGCTACAGGAAGTCAAGAAGGAACAGGCAGAGATAAAAAAACGGCAATTCCGGACCAATACGAGAAAACTTTTCAAGAGCCACCACCCACAAAATAGAGAACACGGAAAGCAGGTTTTTTTTGGGGTTTTTTTTGGCCATTTCTACTTTTTCCTCCTCCTGGACTATTGCAATAGCCTTTGGTTCTGTCTCTGTGACTTCTCAATGCCCATTCCAGCCTCCACTCAGTTGCCCATCTCATTTTCCATAAGCACAACCTGACCTAGTCAACCACTCCTCCTAACTCCCTCTATTTCCGCTGCTGGTCATCCATGTTTCTTCCTCTCTACCTTGTGGCTTCCCTGGCTTCTTTACAGTCCCAGACAAAATCTCACCTTCTATAAGAAGCCTTTCCCATTCTCCCTCAATGCTAGCACCTTCCTTCTGTGACTATTTCCAGTCTATCTTGCATAGATCTTGTTTGTACATAGATGCTGCTTAGTGTTTCCTGCATTACACTGTGACCTCCTTGAGAACAGAACTCTATCCCTTTCTTTGTATCCCCAGCATTTAGCAGTGACTGGTATACAGAAGGTGCTTAATAAATGCTGGTCAACTAGACTTGATTGAAACCTGATTCTCATTACTCTCCTTTCTCATTGGTACCAAGATGACAGTGCAATCCAGGCTTTCCCTTACAGTGCGGATTGCATCTTCTCTAACCCTAACCCTCTGACAACATGGAAGCAGAGTATGGATATTCCTTGTGTCCATTGCCACTTTCAGACTTTGGATAGAGCACCAGGCCTGGGGTCAGGAAGATCTAAGTTCAAATTGAATCTCAGACACTTAACTAGCTCTGTGACTCTGAGCACATCACTTAACCTCTATTTGTCTTGGTTTCCTCATCTGTAAAATGGATATAATAGCACCTACTCCCCAAAGCTCCTGTGAGGATCAGATAATATAATTATAAAGAGCTTAGCACAAAGCTTGGGACAAAATTAGCTATATATAAATGTTTACTATTCCATTTTTTCCATACTGCCTTCATTTAGCATCTTTGCCTCCTTGGAGGTTCACTCAATCCAAATCCAGAACCTGTGTGTGTGACCACCTGGAGATTTTTATTCCTTCCCCAAGGAATTCAGTGCCTGAGTGACATTATTCCTCTCTGCCCCAAGTCCTATCCTCATACTGAAAAACATCAACACACGTGTTCCCTCAAATACCCCAAACTTCCATTTTTTTGGTCTGCTTCATTTCCATAACTTACTCCTCAAATACATAGAGTCAGAGTCACATCCTTAATTTGGCCATCACCCAAGAGTCTACTTTGGAAAATTCCTGTATCAGATCAACAAGCTCCTATCATTCGATCACTCCCTCTGTCCTGTTCCTCTCAAAACTTTTTCTAGTTCTCACTATGACCTGAAGTCTCTCCACCCTGAGTATTTTGCCAGATCATCAAAGCTACTCTGCCTATAGCCTCCTTCCTTCCAAATTCTGAGCCTTAGAGACCCAATTAAATGCTATGTTATCCTTTACTCCTTTCCTTCCTTGTCCACATGCCACTTCTGCCTTACCGAACCCCAACTTTGTGTGAATCCTATTATAACAATTATCACATGCTAAGCATAGAGGACAACAGAATTCCTCCTAAGGTCTATTTGGCTCCGTCTTCTTCAGCTTTTGGGAATTGATCTTAGATGAAAATTTCTGCAATGTTCAGAATTTAAGTCCTACTTAGGAAAAATTTTAATACCTAGGTAGAGGGTGGACTCTCTGCCTTGACTTACGTTGATCTTTAACTAACCTCTGCCCTCTTTATAGTTGAGGTAAAATTCAATTTACTGGAAACGTTGAGTCATAAAACAGTATATTTTATTACAGTGTCTGTAAATAGACAGATAGCAGCAGGGGAAGCTGGAGAGAAAGCTGATCTTTTGGGGGACTCCCCTTGTCCTGGGTCCTCTACTCCAAGATTCCTATATAACTAATGTCTCCCTTCAATATCTCCCTGTTCTGACACTGATCAATATGTATTGTAAAAAGCATGACCAGTCCAAGCTCTGGAATCCAGAATCTCAGAATCTCCCCCTCCAGTTCTAAAATGATGTTTTCCTTTTATATGCAAACTGTTCAGCATGACTCACATAATGTCTTTGATTAATTCAAGGAGATATACAGGCTCTGTTCATACCCAATTTTAATTATTTAACTCAATCCAAAAAATTCATAATTAAGGTATCAGAGCTCAAAAGGGATGACTTTAATCCTACCTTTATATCTCCCATCTGCCTCCTCCCTCCTAGTCACAGGATGCTGAATGGAGCCAGTGGGAGACTTGCAACTAGGCTACCTGGTCCAACTATAAATTTATGTTATAACGATAATAACAATAGCCACAACAATAATAAAAGTCAGCATTTATGGAGTGCTCTAAGGTTTGCAAAAATCTTTTACAAATACTGATCTCATTTTAACTTCACAACAATCTTAGGAAATAGGCGGTAATATTATCCTCATTTTACAAACAGGGAAACTGACAGCCCCAATGACTATTTCTTGCTTATATGCTAGAAATAAGAAATCGACAAGGATGAAGTAATTTTTTAAGGCAATTAGGTGGCACAGAGGATAGAGTTCTGGGCCTGGAGTCAGGAAGGTCTGAGTTCAGATGGGACCTTTCCTCAGCAAGTCACTTAATATCTATTTGCCTCAGTTGCCTCAATTGTAAAATGGAGATAATAATAACCTACCTCTCAGGGTTGTTGTGAAGATCAAAGCTATTATAGTATTGTGAAATGTGCTTAACACAGGGCCTGGCACATAGCAGATGTTATACAGATGCTTACTCCCCAACCTGACTTTGTAAGCAATGATGAGACACTGAAGGATTGTACATAGCAGTGACATGATCCTGTTCCTTTCCCCAAAATAAGGATTTATCATTACAGGGCAAAAATTTTATCTATGATATGACTGAATTTCTTTAAACATAGACATTACTAAATGAAGCAATATTACATTACTTCAAAATCTTTGGGAAAGTAGACATTACTTATAAGTTAAGTAACATCACTTTTTTTCTATTCTACTTATGAACTATTTAACAGTCTTAGTGTATTAAGACAATTATCTCCAGGATACAAAACAGTGATACAAAAAAAGGTAGGCTTGTAAAGAAATTCTCACATGCCTCTTTAGTATTTGTGAGGCAGAGAAAATTTTAAACAATAGATTAAAGTTGATATGATTTTTATTTCAATAGGAATAACTGTCACAATGTAATTAAAAATATTTGGGTTTTGCATCTTTCTAATTTTTTTCCAAAACTGAAATTCTTTATGAAAACAAATCAGCAGGCTCATAAAGCATATGTCAACTACTAGGCTATTTGGCAAAACCAGTGTATGGTTTAATTGTAGGAAGACAATTCCAGAATATAATTCCAGAATACTCCACGTATTCAAATTCCAAAATGTAATCACTAATCAACAGAGAATGAGAGAGTAAACTGAAGGAGCTATATATTTATTCCCATCTAGCATTAGCCTTCAACCACAGGAAAAGATAAAAGATTTTTCTTCTTCTCTTTTTGATTCTTCTTTTCTAGCAAATATTAAGCTAAAACTGGTACCTGTCCTGTACCATCACTTAAAACCAAAACTGTGAAATTTAGTGCAACATTAATAGTAAGATATTATGAATGTTCTTTAGAAATCAATAAAAAGAAGTAAGTATGTTGTTGAACTAACACAATTCTAAGAGACATAGAAAAGCTCAAAGGCAGGGGAAGAGAGAAAAATATACCCTTATAAGA
This sequence comes from Notamacropus eugenii, assembly GCF_028372415.1. Classification (NCBI taxonomy): domain Eukaryota; kingdom Metazoa; phylum Chordata; class Mammalia; order Diprotodontia; family Macropodidae; genus Notamacropus; species Notamacropus eugenii. The sequence continues at coordinate 361,064,992 of NC_092874.1, forward strand.
GACAAGCCAGAAACATCTGTTTTTCACTGGCTATTGATAGGAAATACTTTAAAGAGAAAATGAAAAATGAATATTAAATTCTAAAGAGAAAAATTCATTCATGCCGCTTCTATAACTGTTTAATAACAAAATGGTTCCGAGATGCTAATTCCTCTTTCTAAAGCTAATATCCTTTTAAAATATACATAGTGAAAAGATGCTTTTATATATTTAATGTTATAATGTTATATATTTCATATATTTAATGTTATAATTATAGCTTAATTTAAACTACTAAAAATAAGACAACAAAAAGTTAACATAGAGTAAACCAGTTAGAATTTTCAACTCTTACAGTCATTAATCCAAACAACTTGCACATATACCCAAGTAATGATAAGTCATGGGTCTCTGATTTTAAACACTGGGGATTTTGTTATCTAACATATATTCTTTGCCTTCTTTTCTTTACATTTTCCAAATTTATTGCAATTCTGTGGTCTATATCTACAACATACAACTTATCGAAGTTTATTAGCCCATTGGTACTTTCCCATTGGGGTTTACTTTCCTTTCTTTCTCTGTCTATCTCTCTCTCTGTCTGTCTGTCTGTCTGTCTGTCTCTCTCTCTCTCTGTCTCTCTCTGTCTATCTCTCTGTCTGTCTGTCTGTCTCTCTCTCTCTCTCTCTGTCTCTCTCTTTCTCTGTCTCCCTCTCTCTCTGTCTCTGTCTCTGTCTGTCTCTCTCTCTGTCTCTCTCTGTCTCTGTCTCTCTGTCTCTGTCCTTCTGTCACTCTGTGTCTCTCTGTCTCTCTGTCTCTGTCTCTCTCTGTCTCTCTGTCTCTGTCTCTCTCTGTCTCTGTCTGTCTGTCTCTGTCTGTCTCTCTCTCTGTCTCTCTCCCTCTCTCTCTCTCTCTCCCTCTCTCTCTCTCTCTCTCTCTCTCTCTTCCGCTCTCCCCCTCCTGCCTTCCTTCCTGCCTACTTTTCTTTCTTTTGCCTGGGGGAGCAGGGAGGAGGGAAAAGGGGAAATCCCAATTTGTGATTTCATCAGTATAAGGAATGATTAGTAAGAAAACTCTTCCACCAATGGAGATCAGCAATTTAACCATAGCCTTAGAAATTGCCCGGGGCATTGAGATTAAATGACTGTCAATACTTAAACACAAATCTTCTTGACTTCTTGACTCTAAGGCCAGCCTCCCCCCCCCCCCCCCCCCCCCCCCCGCCATCCACTACACCATGCTTCCCCTCATAATATTGTAGCTTTTTCAAATGTTTATGTAACTAAAACACAGTATACACATGTCACATATTTTTTAAATGTTTCTTATCACTTACCAAAATATCTATCAAACAATATCAGGAAGAATATATGTATATGTGTTTATGCTCAAAACAGTAAAAATAGAGGACTTCACTCACTTTTCTACTGCTGTTTACTCCTGTACTATTGGCCCAGTTGGTAATTTTGACTTCAGGATTTTCATTAGGCATTTACAGGTATTTTTTATAAGCCTGTCTAATAAAAGCTTAATTAAGGATACCCCACAGGTCTTTTCTAAATAACTGTTTAAAATGCCCCTACATGCTACAAATTCATCTAAAGATGCATATAAGACAGAAAAACAAATTCTACATACCTGAAACAGCCAATATAGGCATTTAACAGCACAAATTACTTACCTTCCATTACTGGGAATGTCTAAAATAATACTGGGAGCCTCAACAAATGGAGAGGGGCTTATGATCTTTGGTGAGAGGTGAATCATCCTGTTGTAGCTGCTCTGAATAACCCCTGTATGCGTACTGACATCATCAGTAAAGACTTGGAGGCAGAGGATACTATGGTAACCGTGCAATGTGCTGAGAGACAGAAGCCTTTAATTGCTTTAACAACTTCCTGGAGCTCTAGCTACCGAGCTTCCATTTGCTAAGTAGGAAATGAAGGTTGTCACAGAGTCAATGAGTGTGACACAGAGCCAGAGGACTCAACGAATTCCAAACCTATTTATTGTGAAGTGACTTTTTAATGACAAATGTCATTGTTTGGATCCATTAGCAATTTTCCTGTGACATCTAAAGGTTCTTCCAAAGTCAGATTAAGAAACACAGCTCCCAGGGAGCAGTTTTACAAGTACAGTCTCTTGCATGGTTTTCCCATTTGGCTAGTATTAATATTATTGCATCATTATAGCACTTAATAGTATTCTTAAAAAGCGGATTATATGTATGCTTTCCAGAGCTCAGGATATTTCTAACAATGGAAAAGGATACCTCTATTTACTCTTTGGCAGGATTCAGGCTGCTTAGAAAACACTATTCCAATTCCATTTATCTGAGTTCCAATGAATTTTGCCAAAATATAACAAGAGTACCCCTCTGGTTAAAATCAAGGATCCTATAATAATAATATCAAAATATAATAAGAAATACATCTAACATCTTACCTACTACCTACTACCAGATTCCTTTAATTTACATTATAGCATTCTAAAACAGAACAACAACAACAAAAAAAAAACCACACTAGGCTTAATTTTAAAACTAAGAATACTTTAGGATAAAAAAATCTAAAATGATATATTATGTTCATTTGATTTGAAATGTATGCCTTCATAAACATAAAATTTATCATCTTTACCATAAAAAGTATGGTGTGTTTTTTTCCCAAAGGCTGGATTGGCATTTTTTTAAACCAATCATATTTAATTTTTTTCACTACAAAACTATGTAATTATAAGGATAAGCAAGTGTCTCCATGAGTCTTTTTAAAGTTCCTCATGATAATAAAGATGCATTATATATGTAGATACTCCCCCACTTCAAATAAGCTGTCATTATTCTTGCTTTCACTCAGATGAAACTCTACCTGTTTTTTTAATAGCCCTTCATGGGTAAATCAGAGCACAAATATACAACAATAATGTTATTTACAAAAATAATAAATTAGTGTAAAATAACTTTACTAATGTGACAAAATGAGGAAAAAAAAATTTTAAGGAGTTGGAACTTATACTGATGAACTGTAGTCCGTGAGAACTGAGAAACTCTTGAACTGATAACTTCAGAGACAGGTAGCTCATAGACACTACATTATGAAATCCTGCAGTTTCCCAACCCTCTGCAATCAAGTCACTCCTCCTTAGTTTCTCTCATTCTAGAACCTGACCTTTTTGGAATTCTGAGTGTTTTAAATGTTTCAAAATCCAATTAAATGTGATTTGATCTTGCAACCAAAGTTTGTCTGCTCCTCGGGGAAAACATGTCTACAATCGTGGTCCGGTGTTGTGCTGAGCAAGGTCCAAGCACGCGACAAAGACCATTTCAAGGTTGAGTTAGTCGAGTTCCTTTTAGGAACAAAATAATTTGGGGTATGGTGATAAACATTTAATAAACAATTCTCCAGGGAAGAACTGCTGAGCCTGACACACTTTTTAAGTTTAATCTATGTCATTAACATTTATCTATCAAAAATCTGGGCAATAAAATAAATCAAGCCTTGATTTGTAGCATTTGTTGATTTTCAATGTATAAATGCTCACACCGAGAATTTAACAATCGGCTCTCTAAGCCATCTCCAGCACACATTATAACATAATATAACATAACATAACAACATAACATAATATAATATAATACAATACACATGGTTTTGGGGAAAGGCTTATCTCCAGAACAGTGATAATGGTTAACTATGCAACAGAAAAAAAAAAAAACATTTAGACAATTATCTACTTTTCCAACAGAGTGAAAAGGGTAAAAAAAAAGACTAATGAGAAAGCTGGTTTGTTTCCTTAATCTAGTGAGGTAGAAATTTTTCAACAGAACAACATCTAAAAACCAAGATAAAACTGAGGAATCTCTTTCAATAACAAGGGAGCCTGAAATAAGTTCCAGCGACCTAAAAGAGTCACTGGTTGACCAAAGCAATTGACTTGTTGAAAGAATTTTGCCCAGTCACAGATAACCTAAATTCCCTCCATAGCACTTTCACCTACTTCTCATTATTTATTTCTGCAGAAGAGCCCTTCTTCCATTCCTTCATATCACTAATGCTGTCATATTTTTTACTTAGAAAGACAGCATTTACCTTCTACAAGGTATAATGGCTAATTTTATTTGGTGGGGTTTTATTTTTGATTTCGTTTGTTTGTTTGCTGTGCCATCATCAGGTGATCTGAGAAAATCCCCAGCCTTCTTTGCGAAAGTAGTCAGCCTTTTCTAAAATTAATAGTATCTTGTTACTAAAAATCATTGACTGATTTTTAGGATTTCAAAGTGGGGTTATGAAGAAAATCTACTTAAGAGCATTGTCACATGGTCCAGTTCACATTACTGGAAGGCTAGGAGGTTATAAACAACTGTGTTGTTGTTCAGTCATTTCAGTTGGGTCCAAATTCTTTGTAATCCCATTTGGGGTTTTCTTGGTAGAGATACTGGAGTGGTTTGCCATTTCTTTCTCCAGCTCATTTTATAGATAAGGAGCTGAGACAAACAGGCTTAAGTGACTTGCCTAGCATCATATGGCTAATAAGAGTATGAAGCCAGATTTGAATTTAGGAAGATGAGTCTTCCTGACTCCAGGTCCAGGAGTCTATCCACTGCACTCCCTAGCTGCCCTTATAAACACCTAGATAAAGGCAATGATTCCCTATGGATTGCCCAGGTCCCTACCTCTACCTCCAGCTCTTCTTGTGCCCCCTCAACATTTCAAAACTTTAATTCCTGAACAATTCTCCTCCATTTCCCCACACACCATGATTTAGTGGATAGAATCAGCCTCAGTGAGGGAATTCTGGATTCCAGCTTTTTGACCCTGGGCACTTAACTTTTCAGTGCCCCTGGAAACTTTTAAGACTTTATAAAGTACTGACTAGTTAAAAAAAAGGAAGTTCTTCACTAAAAGCTCCTTATACCAGTTAAATCATGGATTTTAAAAATATATGTAGTACCCTAACCTTTGCAGTGACCACAAGATTATAGCACTGCTATTAATGCTGAAATTTGTCTTCTTGTGCAAACGTCATCATTGTTGAAATAAGCAGAGTGAAAGATGACACAGGGGACATGTAGGAATAGAAAAAGAGGTGAGTTGGTCATGTAGCAAGAATGAGACAAAACAGAAGCAACAGTTTTTATATTCTCTACAAAGCTTTCTAAGTGTGTATGGAGGCTTTCTATGTAACATTTACAATAAAACATGGACAAGTCACAAAGAAAAAGAAGGTGTTGAGGAGGTCAAATGAGCAACAAGATGGAAGAATACTTCGGAGGGGAACCTGTGACCTTGAACACATCCTTTTATTAAGGGTATTTGTTCTGTGAACTTTGGATTCAATCAAAGGGCTGTACTTAAGGTCCTAGAGGGCCATGTGTGGCCTCAAGGCCACAGGTTCCTCCTGGACTAGACATTTTATCTGATCCTCTTGAACTCTCAGTCCTCTCCAAAACAGAAATTTTGCACCAAAGATAAAGCAATTTCACCTACCTCCATGGTCTAGAACACCTAGAATCCAAAAAGTTTAAAAAAAATAACCCATGAACATCATGATACTCACTGACCCTGAGCTTAGTCAACACTCCTCCCCTACTTCCCATGTTATAAGCATCAAAACTACAATGGCATATTCCATACTCTCCAGTGCCCCTTCCCTCTTTCCAGTATCATGGAGAATCTGGCATCAGAGTGTAGAAATTTGTCCAGGTAAAACAGATAGCCAGGTAGCCACAGTCTCTAAGGAGCAAAAGCCCACTGGGAGCCACAACCCTACAGCACCAATGCTGTAAAGATATGAACTGCTATTGCCAGGCCAAAAAACTAAGGAACAGAGAAAGTAGCACAGAAAACCAGGACAAGCCACTATGTATGTATGAGGGGGAGGCAGGGTTGGGGAGCAGGAGAGCTGGGCAACACCCTACAGAGCCTGAGGGAAAGAGCATAGCATTCATCTAGGGCCAGTTCTGACCACCCCAAAAACTACTTGGAGGTAGAGATGTAGGTTGTTGAACCTTGAATTGGCTAGTCTAAGATGAGACTGAGATGCTTTGAGATCCACACCCCAAGGAAACCAGAATCAGAGGGTAGGGAGTCAAAAAGAAAATCACGGGGGGAAATAAGGGGAGGAGGAAGACTAGAATTATAAAAGATTTCAGGAAGAAGAAAACTCAAAGATTTTAAATATAAACAGATAAATTGACAGTAAAAATCCTAACAGAAGGAACTATGACCTCCAGATCTAGTAACTGAGTTCAAGTATCTGTGAATAAGTGCTTCAAAATAAAGAAAAATGATCCAATACTTGATGAGACAGGGACTGTATAGAATTTGAGGAAAACATGGTAGTATAAAAAAAATTGGAATCTGCACTAAAGAAACACAAAAGAAAAAAAATTGGGGATTTAAATAAACATAAGTAAAGCACTATCTAGCAGAAGAGAATTAAAAAAACAATAACATTAGAAGAAAATATGCTATGCAGGCAAAACACACTGATCTCACAGGAGTATGTGAAGAGACAACCTAAGGATCATAGGTCTCTCAGAAGAATATGACAGAACAAAAAACCTTAACACTATAAAGAAAGAAATAATAGAAGAAAATGACTCAACTTCTGAACATAAACATTGAAATATCAATTGAAAGAATTTACAGATTACCTCCAGAAAAAAAAATAAAGACAGTAAACTCTAAGACACGTAACAGTTAAATTTAACAATTTAATTCAGAAATAGGAAGTTCTAGAAATGATCAGACTTTCAAATACAAAGAAAAGAACTATATTTTATCACTAGAAAACACAGAAGGGATCAGAATAATGTTTTCTAAAGAGCAATGGAATGCAGAATATAGCCCAGAGTGACCTACCCTACAAATCTGAGCATAACTATACATGACAAAAGATGGACATTCAACAATAAAGAGAAGTTTGAAACATTTTTATAAAAAAATTCCAATCCTGAAGACATTATTTAATTATCAAATACCTCCAAACAACAAAAATGCTAGAGGAGTGAATAAATGTAGAAGGCAAGGACAGTAACATCACCAGAGTGACAATAAAGGAACCAATGAGAAACTTTTTTCTAAATGTATGCAAGAAGACAGGGGTGAAGGCACAAATCTGGTAGAGGTAACAGTGAGGAGGCAAACAGAGGGCATTATGGACAGAATCTGGTGACACTGTCTATAGGTAAATCAAATGCTTTTTGCGGGACTACATTACAACATGAAAGAGTAAATGAAAGGAGGTAAGATATAAGGGAATTGAGAGGAGTAAAATGTGTCAGCTCAAATCAAGGACAGAAATGAAAAGGTGACCTCTGTGGTCTCAGAAGGAGAAGAACCTACAGGGGAATGGGTGTGGAGAAGAGGCGAAAGATTGAAAAAGAGACATTATTTTGGTGGTGGGAGGGGGTTCTACTTAAAAATGCTTCTATGGGTGAAAAGGGATACTCGTTGAAGATGGATGGGGACCTTACACTGGGTATGGCCTGGGGGATTCAGTATATGAAAAGTCTACTCATCCCACATCAGTGGAAGAGGGGTGTTAGAACTCCTGAGGCTACTCTGGGGGAATGGGAAGCATGGACCCAGCAAAGAGATTTTAAGGTAAATGTGGGGGAGAAAACATGAATCAGGAGAGGATATATATCAGTGGTGGGCTGCAAATTCAGAGACTTGGTGGAGAAAGTGCCCTACCATGGGGAAGTGTCCTCTCTGAAACCTGCAATATTTGGCTGCCTTCAAGGAGCACAGCAAAATGGAAAAAAAGAATCTAAAGGGCAAGATCTGCAATGAACAGGACTGGTTGAAGGGAAGGAGAAAAGGTGAGAATCTACTTGACTGAATGAAAAAGGTAAGGAAGAATTATATGACCAGATAAAAGCAAGAGAGAAAAAGGAAGCAATAAAAACTCAAAGGGAAAGGGGTAATAAATGAGAGGAGGAGATCAGAGGTAAGGTAGAGTCAGTACAAACAGAGTTACTTAACAAAAAAAAAAAAGATTAAAGTAACTGAAGAAGCATAGGAAAATATAAACTTAACACATAACTTTAAATGTAAATGGACTAAACAGTCCAATAAAAAAAAAAGTGACAGATTAGATAAGAAAACAAAGCCCTATAATCTGTTGCTTAAAAGAAGGTGTGGAGGAGTTGCAACCTGAATCAGCAGAGATTGTGCACACTGATGAAATCACAGGTGCATTAAATTATCAACATAAAAGATGCTACAACAGTCCTTTCACAAAGTTGGTAGAAAGTACTTAATGGCAAGAGCAGCTAACCTAAAAATTGGTTATAGTGTTTATGTGGTTCAAAGGATGATTTCTGTAAAATCCATAGCCTGAATGAAGTACAATGTTTTCTTGGTAGCAGCTGCCCTGCTGTGTTTGGCAGGAACACTGTGAATGTTTCCACTGATGAGGCCTGAATACTCTCATAAGCTGAGGGAACTTGACAAAAGTAATATAAAAAGCAACAAAGCCAGAGACTCCTTCAGGCAAGGACATGTGCTCTATTTCTCATGTGCGAGAATCAGTCGTTTATTCTGGAATTGGGGAAACATTGCCAGGACCTGAGTTCTGTGCTCTTCAGGGGCCCCTCACTGGAAGCTCCAGAAAGAGAATTATAGTTCACAGTTAAGGAATAAGGTTGGAAATTTTTTAAACTGCTTGCCCTCAGCTAACTGAATAACTGTGCAATTTCAATTTGTTGATATACTCGATTCTCAAAATATCTCTGGGCTTCTGGGAGAAATTTAACGTTCTTTCATATGTGTCTCTCAATGACTTGCACCAAATAATACAACAAAATACATGAAGCAAAAATGTAGTTGGTCTCTCAGATTTCAAATTTAAAAAAATAATTCAAACAGTGTCTTCAGTACAGTTGTTAGACCATCCTGAAATTCCAGGGATCTGCTTTGGCTTGCATTCTTTCACTGCTAAGCTCCTTCATGCTACCTTCAATGACTGGCTATTTCTGTATTTAAGTTATGAGATTGAGAATTGCTCGTTCAACTACACAGTTTTTTTCCAAAAGGTTACTCAAACTAAACCATTTACTCAACTATGAATCCCATAATGTCAGTAAGGCCCTTTTAGAAGACATTTTCAGAGGGAATTGTGTGATGGTGATGAGAAGCAATTTAAAATCATCTAGATTCAGAAAAGGCTGACAATTATTAATTTTTCTGAATTTGTATTTTTCTAATGAAAGAAAATTTCTTTCTTCATTCACAAAAGTTAAGGATCCTTTGAAGGCAAAATGAGTTCTAAAGAGATACCATAGTTGCATCAGTAAGCACTCCAACATCCACTGTGGGCCTGCAGTCACAGGTTCTTAGATCTGCATTCAAAAAAGGAAAGGCAACTTTTGAGGGGTTAACCATCACTTTAATCAAGCACATGTATCATTCACCTAGTTCAGACGAGTCAGTACCCTGAACTTCAAAGAAAATACAGAGAAATCAAAAGTCAACAGACGTGCTTCCAAAATGTCTGACCGTTAACTTGCATACATCTTTACCAGAGAGGGAAGATCTAGGTTTTCAAAGCCATGGGGCTCCTTAGCAACTTCCAGGGTCCTCCTCTGGCCAAACAAACACTTCCAGTTAGCAAGCCCCAAAGTAAAACCCTCAACCCAGAGTCTTTAGAGTGAGAGGGCATCACATCCCTTGAGAACCAGTGCCTCATTAACCAATAGGGTGGACCTTCTTACAAATCTTCCCAGGCCTGACAATGAGTGGGAAAGATCCTCCTCAGTCCCATTCAAATAGAGGCATCATACTTCTTGATTATACTAAAACCAAAATAACAAAAGATCATACTTTACTTGCCATTACAATAGTACAGCTTGTAAGTCGCTTAAATTACAAGGCCCAACAAAGTTGTTTGCCTAAAATCCAATTTACTACAATTATCTTCAAAGTATGGTTCTTGAGGAAATACATTCTTCCCTCCTTGCTGAATGGCCACAGGTAATTTAATTTCTAAAGTTCCATAATTAGGGGAGGAAGTGATTCACAGGAAGAAGCATCATAAAAGACATGAAAGCCAAGCTGGGCTCACTATTTTTTCCAAAGCCCACTCCCCATCTCAACAATTTCCTTATGTTCCAAACCTGAAAGACCATGCCAATTATTCTAAGCTAAGCCTGACTTGGGCCAGTTCCCTGGTGGTTTAGGTCTGATATTGGATTAAAATGAGACATTTGTAAGTCAATCAACAGTTAACAAAAAAAAAATATTTAGCCATTTTGTTGTTGAGTCATTTCAAGTTTACACAGTAAGTGAGGCCACATTTGAACCCAGGAAGATGAGTCTTTCTTACTTCAGTCCTGGCACTCTATCCATTGTGCCATCAAGCTACTCTTAATGAGCCATAGTAGAAAGTTATCTAACAAGGAGCTACCTCTTGTACTCTACCAGCCAAGCATCAGAACATCCCTGGAGTTCCTGGCTACCTTGTAGTCAGATGATGAGGAAGTGATGTCAACAGCCTGAGCCTTTAGTACTCAGAGCCAACCAAGTATTAAGAAGAGTCTTAAGACCTGTTAAGGAAAAAACTAGCCTAATGCACTGGAGAGAGGGGTTAGGATTTGGCTCCTTTTAGAGTAGAATTAGAAGCAAAGTCTTCCTGACTCCAAGTTTTATGATCCATTCACTATATTACAGTGCCTCTAAACCCAGAAAACTGGCAAAGATAATAAAAAGATGGAAACGGTAAATGTTGGAGGAGCCACATAAAGTCAGGTAATTTAGTTGATTGTTGGTAGAGTTGTGAATTGGTGTGACCATTCTGCAAAGCAATTTTGAATTACTCTTTAAATGTGATCAAAACATCTATACCTTTTGAATTAGAAAATCTATCTTTAGGCATAGACCCCAAGGAGATCAGTGACAGAGGGAAAGGTTCTACATATGCTAAAATATTCAAAGCTGCACTGTTTATAATAGCAAAGAATGTAGTAGAAAATTAAAACTAGGTACTTATCAATTGGGGAATGACTAAACAAATGCTGGTTTTGTTCCTCAGTCCTTTCTGTCATGTCCAACTTTTCATGACCCCATTTGGCATTTTCTTGGTAAAGATTCTAGAGTGGTTTGCCATTTCCTCCTCCACATCATTTTACAGATGAGGAAACTGAGGCAAAGTTAAGTGATTTTTCCCAGGATTCCCAGGGTAAATGTCTGTGGCTGGATTTGAACTCAGGTCTTCCTGGTTCCAGGCTCAGCATTTATCTACTGTGCTACTGCTAGTGGCTCAATGGATAAAATGCCAGGCCTGGAGTCACAAAGACTCATATTCTTGAGTTCAAATCTCCAATATCTTTGCCAAGAAAACCCCAAATGGGGTCACTAAGAGTCAGACATGACTAAAAAAACAGCAAAATGAAATTTTGATAACGTATATAAAATATACCTTTGAAAAGGATGAGTAAAAAAGAATTCAGAAAACAAGCATGGCAAGACTTACATGATTTGACTCAGATTATAGTAAACAGAATGAGGCAAACAAACTACACAATGACTACAAAAATGGATGCAGAAAACACAATGTAAAAGTAAAATAAAATAAAACTGACTGCTGTATGATTATAATAACCACGCCTGCCTCCAAAGAAATAGGAAAATTCAGATCCCTCTCTTTGCACAGGTTCAAACCATGGCAATAGAACACAGCACATATTGCTAGACCCAATTAATATGAATGGCTTATTAACTGTCTTTTTTCTTTTTAAAATTTTGTTTCAATGGACAGATCATAAAGTAGGACATGGAGAAGGGATATATGGGACCTAAAGACGATGCAAAATAAAATACGTCAATAAAATTTTCTTAAAATAAGATGAAGCTTTTGCATGAACAAAATCAATGCAGCTAGAATAAAAAGATAAGCTGTCAAATTTATTTTATATCAAATGTCTCTGATAAAAACCCTCTTTCATCTAAGCTAAATATAGGAATTTGACAGAATTACATAAGTAACCATGTCTCAACAGATGCATGGCCAAAGGATATAAACAATTTTAGAATAATAGATATAAACTAGTAACAATCATATAATAATGCTAAGAATAAGAGAAATATAAATTGAAATATCCCTGAGGTTTCACCTCATACCCATCAAAATGACAAAGATAAATAGAAATCATCCAAGCTAGAATGACTATGGGAGGACAGGCACTCTACTTTTGAAGGGACAACATGGGAAAAGTAATAGGGTAACGTGTTTTCCAAGTTAATTTTCACTTGGAAATTTAAGGAAACTAAACACCCCCAATAATCACCACCAAAACCACCATCCTGGGATTTTCTAATTCCAAGATCATATATTTAGAGTAGAGGGAAATACTAAAAGTTGTCAAGTCCAGCACCTTCATTTTACAAATAAGGAAAATAAGCTACAGAGAAATAAGTGACTTGCCCAGGGACATGCACCTAGTAATTATCTGAGGTGGGATTTGAACCCAGCACTGTCTCTTTCAAAGTGAGTAAAGGTAAATTAATAAGAAACATTAGCTGACATCTTTGTCTCTGACAAGATGATACGCAGGCTAAGATAGAAAGAGGGAGCAAGCCCATGATGATTTTGTAAGAGGCTACTTCCCCATAAAATACTTGGTTTTTAAAGAAGTCATTCCCAGGACTTCGTTCATCACTATATCAAGCTCTTCTCAGTTGGATATATGGGTCAAAGAGCCCATGTTTACTCCAAATTTCAAGATAACACAGGGGGCTGAAAAGAAATAGCAGCTATATTATAGCAAGGGCCAAGTTCTCAAAAAAAAAAGGTTAATATTTATATAGTGCTTAATATGAACAAGGCACTGTTTTAAGCACCTTACAATTATCTCATTTTGTTCTTACAACAATCCTCCCATTCAACAGATGTATGTGAGGCAAACAGATTAAGTGAATTGCCCAGGGTCACACAGTTAGGAAGAATTCAAGGCTGGATTTGAACTCAGTACTCTATAGACTCCAGGTCTTGTACTCTATCCAGTGTATCACTTAGCTATCTTAAGTATATTTATTTTCCCTCCTCATGTCACAGGCATGAGCATGCAAATTAGGAAACTATAAGTTTCTAGCCTGTAAGTTTCCAGGAATAAAATGTTCCAGACAAAGGTTGAGTTGGGGTGTTTCATAAAAGCGAAAGGACAAAAGGGATAGGCAATAAAATTCAGGAGGGGATGAGCCCTGAGCGTAGACAGCCTGAGGATTGAGAAAGACCAGTCCTGAAAAACAGAAAGTTTTCTGGACCACAGTGGTCACACAAGGCTATTTTTATCATTACACAGCAAGCTGGACAATTCAGTAGGAACACATAGTTCATGAGAGTGCAGGGAGATGAGAACGAGATAATGTGCAGCAAGCCCAGAACTTCGCCCCAAACCAGAATATGCAGGGCTTTAAATACCAAACAGATAAGTTTTTATTTCATCCTAAAAGTGGTAGAGAGCTGTTTTCTTTCTTGTCTCCCCTAAAGCCTTGGACTCTGTGCCCTCTGAAGCCCATGGATTACACAGGGAAAGGTCCCTGCCCAACCTCCACTCAATGGCTGTTTTGGGCCCTCCTGGCTTAGAGTGAATGTCAATAGGAACAGCTTCTCTTCAGAACAACAACCCTGAGACTCCTGCCCCTCCCAGAGTGATTAATCTATTTTTTTCTTCTCTATTAAAGGGGCCACCCTCCTGACTACTTTTTAAAGAGGCCTATTCACTGAATGGGCATCACCTCACTTTAAGTACCTGAAAAGGCCTTAGCCTAAAAGGCCAAGGTCTCCCATTGCATCCTGGGCCATCTCCAGTCATTCTGATAAATATCTGGTCACTAGATCCAGATGGATCAAGTGGAGAAAGTGAGGCTGGTGACCTTGCACAGCCCTCACTCACTCAAAACAAAGTCAAGTGCAAGTCATGTCATCATTTCTCTGATGTCACAGTCCTCTTCAAAAACGAAAGACAAACAGGTATTGAGCCACCAAAGCTTCTAGGGCAGGATACTGACATGTTCAGTCCTATTCTTTAGGATTATCATTTTGACAGCTTTGTACACTATGGGTGAAAGGAAAAGGACAGAAAGTAAAGATACCAGCTAGGGGAGATCATTGCAAAAGTCCAAGTAAGTGGTGGTGGTAACTTGAATGAGAGAAGAAAATGAATACAAAATATTGTGGAGGTAAAATTAGTAAGTATTGGATGTGGAAATGACTAAAAGACTGGTGTTGTCCCCTACGGAAATATTGAAATTAGAGGAGGTAGGTTCAGAGAGAACGACAAGTTCCAATTTGGACATGATGAGTTTGAGATGCCTGGAAGACATCTAGGTGGATATGTAAGTTAAAGATGCCAGACTAGAACTCAAAATTAAGATGACTGTTGGATGTATAGATATGGGAGACAATTGAAAGAGATGATAATGTGGGATCTGATGAGGTCACTGAGAGAGTGTCAAGAGAGAAGAAAAAGGATCCAGGACTGTTCTGGGGCATAAACGGGTGTGGGACATGGACAAAGATTCAAAAAATGCATTTATTAGCTTGAACTTCTTAAAGACAGGGACTGTTTTTGCATTTCTTTATATGCTCAACATATAATGCCTAGCACATAAAAAATGCTTGTTGACTTTTTGACTTCAAAAAGTATATTCAGATAGGCAGGAAGGAAACCAGGACAGAACAATGTGATGGAAACCAAGGAAGGCAAAAAGAGGGTTTTTTCTACAGAGGCAAATGTTGCACAGGTCAAGCAGAATACTGACAAAAGACGTTACTGGGTTATATAATAATGAAATTCTTGGTAACTGTGGAAAGAACAGTTAGAACAAAATGGAAGGATCAGAAGTTATATTGCAAGGAGCTGAAAAGTGGGTGGATAGTAAGGAAATGGAGGCAATGAATGTAGACCATTTATTCTAGAAGTTCAGCTATGTAAAAAAGAATAGATTTACAGAATGACAGTTTGGGGGAACATTAAAGCCAAGTGAAGGTTTTGTATTTGTCTGGGTTTTTTTAAGGCTAGGTGAAAGGCAGCCAGAAAAAAGCAATCAAGAAAATTAGACAACTTGAGAGAGAAGGGAGGTGATAGGAGGTGCTGAAATCAAGGGTTTAAGTGGAATGGATAGTGTTGGCAAAGAAAAGTTCTTTCCTTCCATTTCTTCAAGAATTACTCTGTCATCATGTCCCACCTTAAGGTACTCTTGTGGAAAAGAAGTGTAGTAAGTACAGAAAAAATCTAGGAATTTATAGTTTTCTTCAAGTTCCAAATACTAAGATCCTATGATTTTGTGTTTTGACAGGTCTCACTTGTTCTTAAGAACTGCAAAGTTAATCACAGATGATGCTAGAAGTAAGGAAGTTTAAGTGGTCAAAAGAAGAATTAAAGTGTCGGAGGACATAAAAATCTATGAAGTTATATAAGGCAAATTTCTCATTTTTAAAATGTAATTCACCTTTTGCCCTCAAACAGGCTATCACATGTGTAGGCAACACATCTTTCATTGATGAAGTTCTCTAGATCAGTGGTATCAAACATGTGACTTGGCCTGTGATATTCCTCTGTGTGTGTGTGTGTGTGTGTCCATTTAAAAATGTAACTGGCAAATATTTAATCAAATAAGGGCATCTGGGTGATACAGTGGATAGAATGCTGGGCCTGGAGTCTTCTTGACTTCAAATCTGGCCTCAGACTCTTACTATCTGTGTGACCCTGGGCAAGTCATTTAACCCTATTTGCCTCAGTTTTCTCATCTGTAAAATGAGTTAGAGAAAGAAATGGCAAATCACTTCAGTATCTTTGCCAAGAAAAGCCCAAATGGAGTCATGAAAAGCTAGATACAACTGAAAAATGACTAAATAACCAGAAACAATAACAAAATTAAAAAAAATGCATTATTACCTTTACAAATTATGTCCATATACAGTCCCCAAAGATCCTTATATGTGGATTAATGGCCCAGTTTTTATTTGAATTCACACCTCTAATCTACATGATCAACTTCATACATTGTCCCTTAGAACAATATATACCCAATGTAATCCAAATGGATGAAGATTGAATATTTCTCAGACTATGACATGCTTGGTTGGGTAGCCACCAAACTAGTCTATCAGCAAATTATATCCTTGACAGGCATTGGAAATGAATAAGAACTGAACATATGATGAGAGAAATTGTTCAGTGCTTTCAATGATCCCAAGCTGCCCTTTTCATTAAAAGCCTATGTTTCTGTCTCATCATAATCAACTTTTCTCAGTCTATTGGCTCCTTCCCTCCTAACTACAAATGTGCCCAGATCTTCCAGTTGGCTTAAGAAATCTTTTTTTGTATCTACAGACTGGGGAATGGCTGAAAAATTGTGAAATATAAATGTAATCATCAAAAAATATTTATTAAGAAAGTCACTATGATAAGTGCTGGGGATACAAAGGCAAAAGGGAAAACATCCTTGCCCTCAAGGATCTAATGAGGAAGACAATATGTATACATGTGGGTATATATGAGATACATATAAAGCAAGAAAAGGAAGCCTTCAATTGTAAGGCCTCAGGAGCTGGGAAAAACAGAAAAGGCTTTCTGTAGAAGGTAGAGCTTAACCTGAGTCTGTAAGCAAGGGATCCCAAGAGGCAGGCGTACTGACGGGGGCATTCGAGGTACAGGTGACAGGCAGTACAAAGGGACCAAAGCAGAAGATGGAGCATTGTGAATGGTACAGTAGGTTGGGGGGGGGGGGGGGCAAGACTGAACTCCAAAGTGCAAGGAGAGCAATGTATAAGACTATAAGGGTAAGAAGGAACCAGGTGGTGATGAGATTTAAATGTCAAATGGCCATTTATGATTTATCCTAGAAGCAATGGAAAGCTACTGGAGTTTTCTGAACAGAGGAGTGAGATGATCAGACTTGAACTTTAAGAAAGTTGCTTTAGCATCTAGGTACAGGATAGATTGGAGGGGAGAAATGCGTGAGGCAAGAAGATCAAATAGGAGACTTTTGCAACAGTCCTGATGAGAGGTAATAAGGGCTTAAACAAAAGTGGTGGTTGTGTAAATGGAGAGAAGGGGACATATGTGAGGCATTGTGGAGATAGAAATAAGAAGATCTGGCAACTGATTGGATATGTGGAATAAGAGAAGGAGAAGAGTTGAAATTAATGCTAAATTGGAGAAGCAGAGTAACTGAAGGGTGGTGGTGCCATTGACAATAGAAGGGAAGTTTGGAAAAAGACAGCACTGGCTGCAAAGATAATTAACTCACTTGCCGCATAGAGAGATCGAGATACTTATAGGGTAATGCAGTTCAAAATGTCCTACAGGCAAATGGTGGGATGAAAGCTGAGGAGAGAGAATAGGGCTCGATATATAAATCTGGGAGTCCTAGGAATGAAGATGATAGCAATACCCATGAGAGCTAATAAGGTTACCAAGTGAGAAAGAATAGAGAGAAAAGGTAAGAAGATCCAGGACAGAGCCTTGAGGGACACCCACAGTTAGCGGGCATGACATGACGATTTCATGAAGGAGATTAAGAAGGAATGAGAAAATTAAGTAGAAAAGGAAGCAAAAGAGAACGGGGTCATGACAGCACACAGAGACAGGAGTATCCAAGAGGAGAGAATGGTCAACCGGGTCAAATACTGCATACAGGGTAGGAATTATGAGGATTAAAAAAATTGGATCACCAAATAAGAGAATTATGGAGAAAGCACTTTTAATTGAGAGGTGAAGTCATTTTACAAAGAATTTAGAGAAGACAGAAAGGAAAGGTCATGGAGACAAATGTAGTTGGCGTTTCCTAGCAGTGGGAAAACCGAGTTGATCAGATATATGTCTAATAATAGAATGTCACTGTGACATTAGAAAAGAGGATTGAAGTTATCAGAACCTGGATGACCACTTATGCTTCCAAAGGAACTGTTCTACCAATGATAACGCTTCCCTCATCTCTGGTAGAAAGGTGCCAGAGTGTAGGTACAGAATACAGCATGCACTTTTAGACAGGATTGCTGGGTAATCCAGTTTTGCTCACCTATTTTACTTTTATACAAGGGGAAATTATTAGGAGATGACAGCTACATAGAAAATCATCAATAAAATATAATAAAGGGGAAAAATTGATCCAAACATCCCCTTAATCTGTTGTCCTAAATCTCTCTTTTCTTTTAATTCTAATTTCCTAGAAAAAACAGTTCTTCCCCTTTCAACATTCTTTTCCTCCTTAGGACTCAATTCAGATCCGATCTGCTTCCTAAGGGCTTCTCTGATTCCCCAAGCTAAAAATGTTCCCTCCCTCCTCAAAGTTTTCTAATCTACCAGAATCTTCTTTTTGTACCTATAGACCTCTACTTTATATTACATTTATCCATGAACACATAACAGTATGCA
The DNA here is from genome assembly GCF_028372415.1 of Notamacropus eugenii. Classification (NCBI taxonomy): domain Eukaryota; kingdom Metazoa; phylum Chordata; class Mammalia; order Diprotodontia; family Macropodidae; genus Notamacropus; species Notamacropus eugenii. The sequence goes on from NC_092874.1 coordinate 361,083,356, forward strand.
ATCTACTTGAGATTTGTATCATTTCTATATCATTTTACCATCACATTCCTAGTATGAAGTAGTAAGTAAAGTCATAGGATTACTAAATTACAAAAAATTACAAAATTACAGCTGCACGGGGCCTCAGGGCCACCTAGTCCAACCCTGCTCCATTTTACAGACAAAGAAACTGAGGTCCAGGGAGGCAAAGTGACTTGCCCAGGGCCATATAAGTAGTGTATTTATAAATGCTGAATCCATTTTTAACTCTAACATTTTCTTTTTTGATGCTATATGGTTATGAATCATGGAAAATGCTGTCTTGGAAGAATCAAAATTTTTAGCTAACCCAAAGGACAATGGAAAAATTAGGAAGAAGATACTTAAAAACCATCACTTAGGACATGTGTGACTGGAGGAGAAGGGTTATTTTATGTAGGAAGAGTAAGAGACAGGAAATAGACAACACAAGTAGTGCAGAGAATCCATGAAAAATTTGAATAAGAAGAAGATGGCCTCCAGTATATTAGGAAAAGCTTCTGTGTAAGATTTATGAAAAGGTTCAGAATGAGAAGGGAAGAAGAGGGCCCCCAACCATCTGTTCTGGTGGAAGAAGGACTCACACTGAGATCATGGCTCCTTCAGAATATCAGGTACCCAAGTAATATTTGCATTACTGCAGGTATCACTAAGTCTGAAATTTTTTATCTAAACCACAAACTGAACTTTTACAATTTTATTCAAAAGCACATGATTAAAACTTTGTATAACTTCGCAATTCCACCCAAAGGGGGAAAACGTGTTTTGTAGTTTTCCTCAAAAAAAAAAACACTTTAAAAAAACCTGTAAATTTCCACCTACAACCCAAAATAACTGGAGGTTATAGGTGGCTTCAACCTCACGCTGATCATAGTTAAGAAGTATTTTTCCATTGTATGATTCTAACTAATATTGATTATAAATCTTAGCGGATGCTCTTGAATTAAGTTCTCATTTAATTTTTTTCAGAGAGTAATTTACAAGGGAAGTTGTCATTTCATTCTCTTAGTCTAGGATAGAACTTTGAAAATACTGATAGAAATGCAATGCTTTATAAAGAACACAGAGAAGGTATAGCAAACCTTTACGCATTTAAAAGCAAAAAGAAAAATGACATTTATAGGAAAACGTATATATACATTCTGTTTCTTGAAATAAAGAGAAGAAAATGAAGGGTTAAGGAAAATGTCTCGAGAGTAGGAAAGCCAACAGAGCTGAAACTGTCTGACAGCAGGATGTGGATAATAATGCTCTTGGATGAATGCTGTGAAGCTCTTTTGTGCCAATGTCTCACAAAGGGGATCCGAGCAAGAAGGTACATGTTGGATTTAAATTAATCAACTCATCTGTTTCACAATACAGAAGTTCTTCCAACTTAACAGATTAAGGCACTGTTTGTAGATATTTCTTATATGATGTCAATAGTTTCTTAAAAGTCAAATATACTAACATACTCCAAATGCCCTAAAGCACTAACCTACCAAATAACTTACACTTTGATAATCTACTCTTGGATAACTATTATTACATAGCAATTTATTCCATTTTTAATCAGTTCCTTTGTTTTCATTTTGTGAATCATACACATACAAAAATGAACACAATCTATGTGTTTTCATGCTCAATATTATATAAAAAGCATATATGACATACCTCCAAATCAAAACTTTAATTAAAATAAACCATGGGCGAGACAATAAAGTCAAACCATTCTGGTTGAAATACCCATACATATAAGTGTTCACAAGGGGGAAAAGGCAATAGTTAACATTTGCTGTCAAGTTCTTAACAAGAAATGTGAGAAAATGACAGGCATAGAGCAAAGGAAATGCTCCAATACAGAAGGAAATCCAGGAGGATCTTACAGGAGGCCCAAACTAAATATTTCAGGGTATTGTTATCTCCTTCAAAAGCTTACAACTCACCTAATTTCCTAAATGGAGAAGGGGGATACAGTTAAGGGAATGTCACTATTACACAGGACTTGATTTCATACTTGTAAAAAATTAATCAAGAACCTATCAGACATCAACTCTCTGAGGGAAAAAAATCCTGCTTGAAGGCGCACAGAATACCCAGTGCTAATAGCACTCTAGAGCATGCAGTGAAAATGGCTGGTACTTTCTATCAGGTCTATGTAAATAATAGCTGCACAGATTAGAAGTTGAGATTGTCATCTCAATGGTCATTGAGAAACCCAGATCTCCCCCCAAAAAATCCCCAACAAATATGTGGAACAGACTCCACAAAAATCATTGATAAAGAAACCCAAAAAGAAATGAAAATATGCTTCTTCATCCAGTCAAGAATTGCAGAAAAAGACAGTGAGAAGCAGGCAGCAGCAGGGAAAGGGGTCTCACCAGGAAAGCCAGGGGGAAAAGACAAAAAGGATAAGAGGATATCATAGGGGGAACAGACACTCCTCTCTTCTAGAAACTTGTATTATAGGATTTAGCACCTCATTCTTTTGTAACTCTGAACCCCCAGCCAGAGACAGAACCCTGGAAAAAACACCTCTATGCTAAATCTGTCTTTCCTTTTTCAGTGATAAAGGAGAATTGATAACAAATAAAGAGAAAGTGGAGAAAATTATTGTCCACTTATGCAAAATAGAATAACACTTATAAAAACATAAAATCTATATTCATGGAATGATAGAGAATTTAAAAAATGCCATCTCAGAAAAATAATTCGAACAAGACACAAAAACAATTCCAAAAGAAAATAAATTCTTAAAGTCAGATTTATAAGTAAATTCTCTCAAACATCCCAAAGACAGTTCATTGCAACATCACATAAGTTGTTTGCAAAAATGGAAGAGATTCTACCAAACTCCCTCTATAAATCAAATGTAGCACTAATATTTAAAAATCAGGGGGAAAAACAAGGAAAACCAAAAATTAATATTTCTAATTAACACATACCAATAATGGATAAAATATTAGCAAAGAGATTACAATATATTTAAAAGACTACACACTATGATCAAGTTGACACCAGAGATGAAAGAATGGTTCAAAATTAAGACAATCAAGTTAATCATATTTTTAAAAACCCAAACCACATAATTATCTGAATAGATGCAGAAAAGGCTTTTGACAAAGTACAAAATTCATTTCTGCTTTAAAGAAAGATTTACAAAGTGTAAGCATAATGGAAATTTTTGATATAATAAAAAGTATTCATTTAAAACCAGAAGCAAGCATTACACACAATGGGGAAGCACTAGAAGCTTTTCCAGAATAATGCAGGTGCTTCTCTTCTCTTCTCAAAGGAATTGAACAGAGAGCCTTTCATACCCTCCCCATAGGAAAAACTGTAGGGATTCATTGGTTTCTTTAAAGTGTCAATCGTCCAAGTGAATATTCTAACACATTTTTGTTTAGAACCTATTTGTGAATTATTCCTGTTTTCTTATCATCAGCAGGAATAAAGTTGTAAATTTTATTGTATCAGGTTTTTTGTATGTTTTTCTTTTATACAACACATAACACTGAGAAACTTTCAACCGGAGAAGAAAGATAATGATGCAATATTACAAAAATAACTGAAAGTTCTGGCAGTTGCTGAAGCTCTTGTCCAAAATCACTTTATTATTAAATCAAACAGAGTCTGGCACCTTAACAAAAAAGGAGGTTTTACACTGAGGTCATTCCAAAAAGGATTATGTTTGGATGTTAGCTTTAAGATATAATATATGCATGTAGAAACCAGAGAATTTTTTTTGCATTAGTGGGCTGACTTTATTAAGCAACACATTTACATATTTCATGCATATACATATATACTATGTGCCTGGCACATAGTAAGTGCTATATAAATGAATCTAAGTATATATGCATATATGTATTGCTACATATATAATTAGATTTTGGTTATTTCATAAGAAAAAAGACTTAAGAACTCTGATCAATATAATAATTGATCATGACACTTAAAGATTGATGCTAAATCATAATTCCTACCCCTTAGCAGAGTGGTGATAAACTAGAAGTACAGAATAACACTTCTATTTGTAGATTCAGGAAATATATGAATTTATTTTACTTAATTATACACCCACACATATGGTTTTTATTTGGCAACAGGGACAGTGGGAAAAGTTGCATAAAGGTATGGTTGTGGGCAGTGAGTCTTGCAAAAAAGAAGAGAAGGAAGAAAATTGTATCAGTGAAACATTTAAAAAAATAGAAGAGAATAGGAGAAAGTTCAGACAAAAACAAAGAAAACCAGGGTGATTTCATTACTATTGTTTTAAATTTAACATACACTTTGAAAAAACAGCATTAATAAACATTTATGATGTCACACAATTGCATTTTTCTATTCTTTGTATAGTGTTTTTTTGTTAAGTTCAGAACAAAAAATATTTTTTAAGAGAAAGAAAAGGACTAAGGATAAGAACGGGTATGAGACAGTGTAACCTTGGGAATATGTTTAACCTTCCTGGGCTTCACTTTCCGCATCTGCAAAATGAAAGCATTAGGTTAAGTAAACTATAAAGTCCCTACTAGATCAAAGGTCCTATTATTTTTTATTAAATGTCCATGAGAAGCTCATCCTAACTAGACAGAAGTCAGGCTGACTATAGAGTTCCGTAGCAACTCCATCATCAGTTAAAAAAAATTGAAATGTTGGACCTTCTGCTCTGTATTGTATTCTATATTATAGCAGTTATCTCCAAACTTTTTGATGGCACTTATATCAACAATAATTTTTTGGCACACATTCCCAATATGTATACATTTACTTATTTATAAACCATCTATGTGTATTATGCTAATAATTATATACATTATAAAACATACACAAAAAAACATTTAAAAAGCATGAGATAAAGTTATATTTGATCTTAGAGTCAATAAGGAGCCACTGAAATTTATTGAGTAGGAAGTGACATGTTCTGACCTGAGCTTTAAATAAATCACGTTACCAGTTGTGTGATGTATGAATTGGAGAGGGGAGAAATTGGAGGCAGGGAGGGCATATAGGAGGCTAGTAGCTGTGTGAATAGAAAGAAGGGTCTGATATAAGATACAGAGATAGAAACAATAAGATTTGGTGATTATGGATGCGTTAAAGTGAGGAGTCAAGGATGACAATGTAATGATAATTTAAATGGGGAGATCTTTCCCATTCATTAATAGACCCATGTGACCTGCCTGGGTAACATGGAAGTCTGAGTCACACGAGTCTGTGTCACATGGAACCAGTGGTGGGAGGACATTGCTGAATGGGTAGAACAGGAAGAGGCAGAGCTAGGGCAGAGCTGAGAGGAAATTGGTCAGAGTCTAGTCAGAACTAGGAAGGATGCAGGCTGCTGACTAACATGAGCGAAAGAGCTTGTGATTTGTTTAAGGGAGCTGGTTTGTGAGAAGCCTAGCAAGGGGAAGGCTTGGGGCTGGTGTGGTTCTCTGCATTGTCATTGTGTGCAGGTTTTTGTTACTATGATGGACTTGGTTTTCTGGTGTCTGAATAAATGTTTGGTTCTGTCTTCCATGTGCAGAGTCTGTTGTATTTCAAGATTCAGAACTGCACAGGGATATTCATGGCCACCATAGGCACTGTGAATATTGCACTGGTGCTACGCACCAGACTGGCAAAGTTGTATGACTAGAGGGATGGTGGCACGCTCTACATAGTAACTGGGTGAATCTATGAGGAAAGATAACAATGGGATATGCAGTACCAATATCCACTTAACCATGCTTGCTTATCCTGTACAATTCATTCTATCCCAACAAAAATGAAAAGTAGGGGTGGGGAGAAGACAGGAAGAGGGTTCTTTTTCATCAGCTATTGGCCCTGGAGCATAGAACCCACCTGCTGAGGAACACTTGCTGACATTACCAGATAACTTGGGTACCAAGGTGTGGGGACTGTGAGGGGACTGGGAATTTTGACTGGGTAGTTGCTGGGGGTACCTGTATTAAGATTCGGTCATAACTGACCTGAGGAGATGCCCCTTAGCATAGCCATGGGGGAAATAGAAAGGAGTAGAATTGGGGAGTGATGAGTTCTTGATGACTAAATGAGGGGGAGAATTAGTGTAAGTGGGGGGAGGATTAGACCTGTTTTCCTGCCCTCTGACTGATAAATCACATATCACTTGGAATTATGCCATGGCCCCTCATTTAGAAGCCACAGCTCTAAAACATTGCGAACAATGTTAAAAACTAAAGCAGTATATAGGCTAAACGCAACCCAGGTAGCAAAGTGAAAATGAAACTTCACCCATACTCATTCTACCCCTGCTTTTTTGACCCTATACACCTATTTTTCTGGAAAGCTATTTTTTGGAAGAAGTCTTCATTACAGGAAAGAAAAAATTGCACTGAATACTAGGTTGATTTGAAACTCACAAACTAACTAGAATTTGAATTTCTATCACTGAGAGCCTCAGGCAAATGAAATAATGTACAGTACCTGCTAAGGTGGCTAGCTTTATTCATGAACTCATGTTGTACTTAAAAAATGCTTCAAAGCATTATTGAAAGATGATTAATTCTCTAGTTATAAATGAGAATCATAAGTTACTTTGAAGTGAGTTTGTGATGCCTGAATCCTCAGAAACTTCATCTCTCTATACAAGTTTTGCCATTATATTTTTTTAAAAATCCACTGTTTTGGCCTCTCTAAAAACTCAGTGTTACCCAAGGGAATAAACAAAAACTAGAACTCATTCTCTTGAGGATAATTACAAACTAAAACTCACATACTAGGTTCTTATAATGACATAAAGGCCAGTAACAAAAATCCCAACTTTTGTGTGTATTGCTACCCCATGAGCTTCTTGAGAGCAGGGACTGCTTTTTAGTCCTTCTTTGTACCCCTAGCACTTAGCAGAGTGTTTGGCACATAGGAGGCACTAAATAAATACTTGTTGAATGACTACACTATAAAGGAAATATAGTTTGCTGCCAATACAGCTCTACACACAATATTTAACCATTTGCAGTGAACCTCCCTCATTAGCATGGTTTAGTGCAAAGAGAATCGAATTTCTACTCAGAGAACATGGATTCAGATCCTGCCTCTGCTTCTCATTACCTTTATAGGTAAGTCTCTTTTGCCTCTTGGTCTCAATTTCCTCATTTATAAAAATAAAGATGTTGGATTAGATTATATCTACAATCCCTTCAAGTTCTCAAACTATGATCCTTCTGCACCAGTACAATACTGGTCATTAACCAATGTCCTTCTCTAGTTCAATATTCAACTTTGTATATCAAGAGTTTTGTTCAACATATACTTTTGTGTATATATGTGTATATATGTATTTCATATATAAATGTATATGTGTGCATATATATTTTAGACAGGGAAGACAAGATCTATGATTTCAAAGATGTAAGACATCCCAGTGTGGATGAATTCAGATTGGCAGCTCCTCTACAGGTCAAGTGACTTGCCCAAGGTGACAAGCTGGGCACTCAGAGGCAAAACTTAAAGTTAGACTTTCTTGACTATAAAGGCAGCTCTACCCACTGTGTCCAATGATATCTAGTGTATAAATTATGCTCTATATAATTTCAAGTTCATTGGTAAAATGTAAACTTGATTAGGGCCAGGACTGCTTTTTTTTCCTTAATCTTTGTATCCTCAAAGTTTCCTGGCAACCAGTAGACACTTGTTGAATTCAACTCAATTTAATTTGGTTTTAGAGCTACTGTCATACATTCAAAATTGGATTTGGGACCACAATAAAAGTGCTATTCCTTAGGTATCGCTGCCATTGACTTTTATTTCAGGCCACAGAAGTTCAAGTTCCTGCCATAAAGAAGCATTTGCTCCTCTATTATTAGATAAAACTGGATCTGTAATTTCAATGGTGGTGGAAACATCCAATGAGGAAACTTTCTCTACCAAGAAGACTGGCAACTTTTCTGCAACTTGTGGTCTTAAGGAGTTGCCTAAGGGGAAATGAAAGGTTGCAACTTAACACCAGTCACACATATTACACATCCTGTATGTTTTAGGAGAGACTTGACCCAAACTGGTCTTCCCAACTCTGAGGCCAGCTCTTTATTTACTATATCACTCTGCCAACTTATTATTTTATTCCTTTAAAAAAAATGAGTAAGATTAAAAGTATAGAACCTTAATTGCAACAGTCAATACTAGACTTTTCATTGGAAAGAGTAAGAAACCAACTAGAGAAATATCGAGGAAAAAAATCAAAATGGATTAAAGGGTTCAATTTTAGGAACAAAATGTGTATCTTACCTAGAACAGATCAGAGTATGAGGATAGCAGTATAAAGATAAGAGAAGGGGGATATATATCATTTAAATATTTTTAATGGAAAGTATTGGATATGATTTAAATACACATCAAAACTGTTGTTGAACCCTAAGAGCTGTTTTTTTCTTTTTTTATAATGCCATTTGTAATGATATATAATTAATATCATTTATAATGATATTTGTATGTCAACAGCACCTATATGCAAGGCATTCTCAAAAAGGTAGGAATTACTGTGCTATTTTATGCAGAATGAAAATGCTGCTTTTTGAAAATATTGTAACATTCGGCACTGCACACTGCTTTTGCAGGACAAAAAACATGAACCACCTGCTGAGAAAACACACTAGGAAATAAAAGTGTCCTTCAAAACCATCTTGCCTACTACATTCCCATGAGCATTATATACTTTGGAATGAGTGAATCTGTAATGGGTCCAAATAAGTTTTTTTTAAATGGGAAGGCTCAAAGCAAAATATATTCACCTTGCAGAAGATAGTCTTTTAGGGAATGAATATGAAGATTTAAAAGCAGCTGAATTATTTTAGAACATATTTATTGAATACTAAAAACATTAAATTAACCAGCAAGGACATTCAAGGGAAGAATCTTGGCAGAATTGATGGCAGCTCAAGACCACATGTCTGTAGTCTTTTGTCTTTCCAATAATGGTAACAGTGAATTGGGAGGTGTCTGACATTGTTATAGCACCCTCTTTCACTCCCTCTTATTATTTCTAACACATCTCAAGGCATTCTTTTTATATGGCAAGACATATTTTCAAGCAACTCAATTGCAAATATAGATGAATAGAATTTGTGAGATGGGTATTGCATGGCAGACAAGACAATAATATTAAGCCTATGTATCTTTTTAAAAATCTTTTTTTTTAAGTAGAGGAAGACAGAAGGACCCAGATATGTGATATTACAAGTAGAGAGAATAATGACTATAAAAATCCCCTTCACTGATACAAATTGGCATCCTTGGGGAAGAATGAGAAGTTAAGTGACTTGACCAGGGTCACATAGTTAGCATGTATCAGAAATAGGACTTGAACAAAAATACTCCATCCACTTTGACACATGGCCATTTTTTCTTGTTCTTAACATTTGTAAATAATACTTTGAAATTTGAATCAAACTTTTAGTTAAGTGTCTGGGTCACTGGTGCTCTATTAAGAAAATAACCACCACATTTTATGATTTTAAAGTTATGACAAAGGACTCGTTTGCCCTAAAGTATCTCTTGTATTATCATCTCCACCAGTGAAGTTAAAATTCTCATGATTACAGCTATTCCTTTGGTTAAGAGAATATGAAAGTATAGTATTCCGGAACTTAAAAAGGAGAGAAAACCTTGGAAGAACCTCTGACCACTCCCACCAGAAATAATCTCTCATTCCTTGCTTCTGGCTTCATGACTGTCTGAACTTTTGTACATTACAGTTCCATTTGTATCTGTTGATTATCTTTAACTTGAGGTCAGAAACATGTCTTATTCATCTCTTATGTAAGGGAAAAATAAAAAATTCATGAATTCAAGGTAGACTAAAATGAATACTACATTATGCATAAACATACCATATACAGTGAAAAGATCAACAATATGAAAAACATATGCAGAGCAGCTAATTTCTTTTTATATTAAATACATTTTTTCACCTACATTTCCCAACGTGATCCTTCCTCTTCTACCTCTAAAAGAGTCCTCCTTTATAACAAAGAATAAAAAAGGAGGAAAAACAGTTCAGCAAAAACAGTCTGATATTATAATAGTGACTTCCTTGGGGCATATGCCAATCATTGTCATTTCTAGGTCAAAGGAAATAGACCTTTTAGTCATTTTCTTAGCATAATTCTAAATTGCATTCCAGAATTGTGGATAAATTCACAGATCTAGCAATAATATATTAGTGTGTTTACCACTCCACAATCCCCCATAAATTGATGGTTCCCATCTATTGCCACCCTTGCTAATGACAATTTGCTGGGTATAAGGTGAAAATTCAAGGTTGTCTTGACTTGCATTTATCATGTTATTTAGAAAGACATGTCGGAAAATGCAAGCAATGTAAGAAACAAAAGATATTAATATGAACTTAAAAAAGAATGATATTATTGGTTTTGGAAAAAATAACGTTTTAGTAATAATACACCACTCTGTGTAGTGGAAATAAATGATTATCCATCAGAAATTAAAACAGAAAAATTCTTTAAAAAAACAGAATTGGCAAAGAAACTAATTGAGACAAAAGCTTCAGCTAGAGAGCAAAAATTAAAATAAATCTAAAACAATCATTTGCATGTCTACATAAATATTAACAAAATCTATAAACAAATAATAAGAGAAATTTCAAAGGATTGAGCCAAGATGGTGGAATACAGGCAATCATTCATCGGAATTCTACCAACATTTCCCTCCAAACAACTTTAAAATAACTCTTCAAATCAAATTTTGGAGCAGCAGAGCTGCTGACAAAAGGTCAGATTGAGACATTTTTCCAACCTGAGACAACTTAGGAGCTTGGCAAGAGAGGTCTATGACATGTGGGTGAGAGACAGCCTTGGAGGCAGCTGAGACAGGGGCAGCAGCAGCAGCAGCAGCTTTAGGAACTCTCAGCCCAGAATCAGTAAAGGGGTGGGACAACTGGTCATAAAAAGATTACAGGAAACCTTTTTTCTAGCACTGGGTGAAGCTGGTGCTGACTGGCAACACTACTGTCCATGAGCATTTGTGGGTTACAGTTCCAACGTGGAGAGATGTCCTTGTGTTTAGTCATACGGGAGCAGGGGCCGTGTTCACAGTTCCAACATGAGTACTAGCACTTACAGCTGTAGGTTAGCAGGGACCCTTCCTGGGTAAAGGATGGAGCATAGATGAGAAGAGCATGGACCACACCTTTCCCTGAATCACACCACCTTGG